>NC_135498.1:118046280-118646280 GCF_052857255.1 Amblyomma americanum
GCTCTGTTTTAGATCGGGTACGGAGGCAATCAGAGTTTACAGTGTGCGACAGCATAGGCACTTCTCAGAGCCCTTGGTGGAATGCAGAATGTTCAAAGGATTATAGGCGGCGCAAGGCAGCCTGGAAGAAACTTATCCATAATCAATGTCCCCGGAATTGGATCGATTATAAGTTTCTTGCAGCTACATTCAAGCGCACAGTCGCTAGGGCAAAAGAAAAATATGATGAAGAGAATTATGACCATTTATCAAAATCTAATAACAGACAAGCCTTGTTTCGCTTTCTGAGGTCAAGGAACAGGCTGCCACCGCCTAACAACATTCCCTCTAATGTGCTGACTCCAGTAGATCTTGCCAGGTCATTAGAGGAAATTGGCAAAGGCTTGGAACACCGTTTTTCGGCTGCGCTCTCTCGCCCACAACTGCTTGGGAATCACTATGATGATTTCCTTAATGTCTCGGTTTCTGAGCTCTCCCAGGTGATAAATCGGTTACCTTCTGCAGCTCCTGGTCCTGACCGTGTCACCTCTGCGATGATTAAAATACTGTTCGACGAATCCCCCAATGCTATATTGGAGCTGGTAAATTACTCTATTAGAACCCCATGAATCCCGGATGTATGGCGTGTTTCCAAAATTATTCCGGTGCTTAAAAAGCCAGGCGAGGGGTTGGTCTTAGACAACATTCGACCAATTTCATTGACATCGAATCTGGTGAAATTGGTTGAACGCGTGCTGTATGGACGAAAAATGCCCATTATTACTGAAAAGGGACTACTTAACCCCTGTCAGATTGGTTTCAAGCCTGGGTGCTCTATATGGTGTGCGCATACTGACCTCGAAAGCCGTGTCCGCCTAGCGCGTCGGCGTCGACAGTATGCTGCGCTGGTAACTCTAGACATCTCGAAAGCATATGACAGTGTCGAACATGGGCCTCTGATGAACAGACTACGTGCTCTGGGCTTGCCAAGTTATTTTGTGGAATGGGTGTCAGCTTTCCTGGCTGACAGAGAATTTTATTGTTGTCAACGCGGAGTTTCTACACGGAAATTTCATCAATCTAGAGGTGTGCCTCAAGGTGCAGTTCTCTCCCCTGTTCTTTTCAACCTCTTACTCAGTTCGATTCCGACTTCCCCTGACGTGACTACGTACGTGTATGCAGACGATATAGCTTTCTTTGCTGCTGCGAGTGATTTACATTCTGTGTATATGGTTTTACAGTCATATTTAAATTCCCTTGACCGATGGTTATCTGAATTACACTTAAGTCTTAATGTAAACAAGTGCGCTTTGCTACCTTTTTCGGTTACTCAACAGGTACACATTTCATTGTCTTATCGTCATCATGTCATTCCTCAGGTATGTTCCCTAAAGTATCTCGGGGTAACTTATGACTCCTCTCTCTCTTGGCGGTCACATATAGATCAGGTTGCTGCGAAAGGGATTCGGGCGGTAGGCCTTCTGCGAAGGATGAGTAGCCCTCGCTGCGGTATGCGCAGACATGCTCTGCTACTGATTTATAAAATGTATATCCGGCCAATCTTGGAATTCGGTTGCGTTTTGTTTTCTGGAGCAGCTGCATACAAACTGCGCCCACTTCTGCTCTTAGAGCGAGAAGCTCTGCGCCTGTGTTTGGGTCTCCCTAAATACGTGGCAAGCAATGTTTTGTATCTGGAAGCGCGGGTGCCGTCTCTTACTGCAAGGTTTCGCCTTTTGACAGTACAAACGTTTTTAATGTTTTGCGACTCGGAGCAGCATGAATCCGAGTTGATCTTTCTAGGGCAGCGAGCGGAGTTCTTGGGTGTCGGATGGTCTCGCCTTCAAACTCCCCAAATCTGTTTCGTTGAATCTTTGCTGGGCCCACTCAACGTGAGAATACCTGAAATTGTCCCAGTGCGGTCCATCCCTGCAAATGTGTCTATCATCTACGATGACATTTATCCGCGTAATGCAAAATTATTGCCTTTCTCATGGTTAAATGGTATGTTGCAGGATTATTTGTCGACCTTCATTCACATGTTGCAATTGCGACTGATGGCTCGGTGTGTGCAGAAAAGGCAGGTGTAGGTATTTACTCCCAGTCCCTTGACTGGTCTTTTTCTCTCCGTCTCCAAGATTTCACTCCTATCTATCTGGCTGAGTTTCTAGCAGTGATTCTCGCTCTGCGCAAGGTACCAATTTCTTTATCAGCAGTAATAATAATTACGGACTCGTTATTTTTATGCACTTCGCTCTCGGCGTCCACTGAATCGCAGCTTTGTCGGATTCTAAAATTCCTGATCCCTCCACACATCACATCAATTCGATTTCTTTGGGTTCCTGGGCACAGAGGTCTTCTATTAAATGAATCAGCTGATGCTTTAGCGAAGACAGCCCTGAGTGGACCGATTGTTGACCCGCTTCCAAAAACTGCTTACATCACGGCAGCACGCTTTCGACGGTACACTGTAATGAACGAATTGGGCGCATCAGCGCTGACTTCCTTGGACGACTTCCAGCACCTACTGTTCCCATGGAGAAGCTCAGTCTGGCGATCGCGCAATCTTGAAGTTTCCTTCACGAGGCTTCGTTGCCGAGTGCCGCAACTAAATTTTTACCTATACAGGCCTGGTCTGGCGATCTCCCCATTGTGTCCGTATTGTGCGGAGCCGGAAACAATAGAGCACTTTCTTCTTTTTTGCCGTCGCTACTCATCGATTAGGAGGCGACTATTAGAAGTTCCAATACAGAATCTCAGTTTGCGCATGTCTTCTGCGGTTGTTCTGTCTCTTGGCGCTTCTATGCTTGGCCACACCAATGGGAATGTTTGCTCTGCCGTACAAAATTATCTACTAGAATCAAAACGTCTACCTTCATGAGCTTTCGTCCTGCCCATCCCATTATCAGCTTCTGTATTTCGGTTTTTACAACCACTCATAGTTATCCCTATCCCTTCTTTGCCTAAATTTTAGTTTGTATGACCCCTCTAACCTCCTGCAACCACCTCGGCTACGAAAACTGTGCAATCCAAATTTTGGTAGGTCATTCCATGCTTGCCACATGCAAGTGGTCATTTAAATAGTCACCGCCTGGTTATGGCCAATCCCTCTTGTGGGTATGTGCCATTGTGTGAGGTCAACAACAACAACAACAACAACAACTCTGTTTATTTTCCTAATTTTCCCTAATTTACGTGGTTTTATTTGAATATTTGACGACGGCAGCATCTTCAAGGCGGTACTGTCCCTATGGGAAGAGTACGGATGCTCCGGCGCCGGCAAGCCTAAAGGGACCACGCCATTCAAAGGAGGCTGGCTCGGAAGAGGCGGCCATGGTTCCCAAGCTGTGGAGTGACCAGAATATGGAGACGACCACCCGTCCATCGAGACCTCATCGCTTAGTGGGGATGAGTCAACGATCGTGGACGGTGACGAGTCAGTGGCCGATATGGCTGACGTGGACAACGACGGCTTCAAGTTGGTGAGTCATCGCGAGCAACGAACGGTAGGGATACCGGTATTGGTTGAGCCCACAGAAAAGGGGGTTGATTTAAGAGAGAAGAATCCCATCTTTCTTTTCGCGGCCACTGAATCACTGCTGGGATCAGCTCCGATTCGAAGTCGGATCACCATGCACGGGGCTCTTCAGCTGGATGTCTCGACGGAAGAGCAGGTTGACAAGCTCCTACAGAGCTCTCAGATTTTTGGCATCAAAGTTCACGTGCGGTTGCCCCATTCCTACATCAAAAACACCTGTGTTATTAAGGGTGTACCAAAGTGGTATTCAGAACGCGACCTACTTGATTATCTGAAACCACAAGGTGTACTGCTCGTGAAACGACTTGTGCGTCGTGTGGAGTCTCCAGGAAAAGAATGGGCTGCGAAACCTACCAACTCTATCGTGTTGATATTCGCTCCCAACTCAGAGCGCCCCGAAAAAAATTCATCTGGGATTCACAAAACACGCTTTTGCAGACTTCACTGAAGCTCCTTTACGGTGTTTTAGATGCCAACGGTTTGAGCACGTGGCCAAAGATTGCAGAAAGGATCGACGCTGTAAGCGGTGCGGAGGCGACCACGACTTTAAAACCTGCAAGGCAGACTTGGCTTGTGGCAATTGCGGTGGTGATCATCCAGCGAGCTTCGGAGGCTGCCTCTTCGTTTTCAGCGCTCTGCACCGTCGGGTATACTTTATCGCGTGTCCCAAAACCCAACCGACTGTGAGGCCTGTGCCAGCATTAGACGAGTTCCCAGTGTTGGAGTCTGATGTTGTTGCGTTACCCAACAATGTCCCTAAGAGACCTGAGTCCAGCAAGACGCCAAGGTCCAGTGCGTGCGAGTCGGTTGTTCGACCTCCAGAAAAAGTGTCCATGTTCCTGAGCAGCCAGATCACAGCCAGACACCACGGCAAGGGGGACCCTCATATGCACAAGTGACAAAGAAACCAGCTACTGCCGCCAAGATTGTTTTGTTTGGGGCCCTGCGTTCACATGTTCCAGTGATGGCGCCTGGCAACCTGAAGAACTTTCTACGGCTGGTGCTTTCTTTTGAGTCCCTAATTACCACTTTCGCAGCGAACTTCCTTGCGATCTAATATGGATGGTGTTAAGCCTGGTGGATCTCATATGCACCGAAAAGTGCCGTTTATATTGCAGTGGAACTGCCCTGGGATTTTAAGTCGGTTCGCTGAACTAAAACTATTCTTGAAAGAGACTTCAAAGCCGCGGTCCCGGCACGCAGACCTGGGACGCGGGTAGGGAATCCGCCGCCGACTAAGGACAAGTGCTTAGCTTTTTGCGGCCTCAGCCGCTAGGCGGGTGGCTTGCTGCTGGATGGCGGGGCCCTCGCACCGCAGCGAAACGTGTTAGGCTTCTGTACTGTTGATGTTCAATCCGACGCCCGGGGAATCGGCGCATTCCCAAACTGTGTGACGAGACTGCCCCTGTCACCACAATTCGCCATGAGGTACGAAATTGAGCTACCGAGTGCTGACGTCACGGCCGCAATTTTAAGTCGGACCAGAAATAAATATCAACCTAATTAGGCGATACTGGTGTCCTTTATGTTGTACTCATCGAGCTCGTTATGAAGTACTATTAGTGAGATTATGACGTCATCAGGTAAATAATTATAAGCAATGAATTTAAGCTTAACTATAAGTAAATATTAACTTCATTAGTCAAGTTTGGTGTGTAGCGAGTTCTACTCATCTAGACGCGTTCAAATATTTAATTTGTTTTAGGATGGCCTCGTTATTACTTAGTATCAGCAAGTAATCATAGTCACGTGGCTAGCTGGTTTTGACGTCACAAAATCAGTGACCTCACCAATCATTCACCAATTCGATGTACTAATGACGTCACCAATCATTCAACAAGTGGGTCGCTATATCGATTTAATATGGGTGGCCGCCGTCTTCAACTCCTCGGCTTCACTCCGAATGAAGGCGGTAGCAGACCCCACGAAATCGAGAACCGTCGTGAAAAAGAGCTAACGCTCTAAAAGCTTTATATATGTTTGGAATATTTTGAACGGAGATCTTTATACTTTGGCTATCTCGGTACTCGACTTTGATTTGCTATTAGTCTCCTAAGGTACTTATCAAGGCAGTGTGATCAGCGAATCGCGAATTGCCGGGGTATTGCCGACCAGCTTTTACCGCTAAATCTTCTCAGTCCGCGGTCCTGAATACGTAAATTTAACACGCGGTGGATAGTACTGAATAGATATTGTCGCTCTGGACTGACGTCCTTTCAGACTTGGATATTACCACTTTCCTTACAGATGTATATTGGTCCTATAAGGCCGCCATAGTTGTACTTCTCAGCAGTTTTGCATCTTTATCTTTTAAACACTGGAAATCAATGCCCACTGAACTGCTGTGGATTCATATAAGTGAAACGTATCTGCTATTATCGCAGGACAATATCGAGGTTTCTTATATTCTGCGTATACGTTTATCACATTGTTCAAGGTGTAAATAGCCGCCACGGTGGCTGAGTGGTTATGGCGTGGGGCTGCTGGCCCGAAAGACGCGGGTTCGATCCCGGACGCGGTGGTCAAATTTAGATGGAGGCGAAATTCTAGAGGCCCGTGTACTGTGCGTTCTCAGTGCACGTTAAAGAACCCCAGGTGGTCGAAATTCATGGAGCCCTTCACTACGGCATCTCCCATAGCCTGAGTCGCTTTGATAGATCAAATCCCCATAAGCCATAAACCATCAAGGTGTAAATATGGGCCACAGCCACACGCCGTTAGGAATGCCAGCCACCTTCGTTGGTCAACGAAAGTCTATGATTCCTCAAACTTTCCAACGATTACCTTAGAGCACACCTTGCGTGATCATAGTATGTTTGCTGATGCAAGGTGAGCTACTCTGGTATCGAGAAATTATTTTGCTCAGCTTATCCCGCTGTCTGCGGTATAGGGAATACATCTTGAACTCTTTTATTACCTGTAAAGTCTATTCAGCACTCAGCGCTAATTTCGCGGTACTGAATGCATCGGAGGCGTTGGAGTGAATTAAAAAAAAAACTCATGATGATGACTGCCAGCGCCAAAACCCAGAACATTATTACGGACGGAATGGTGTTCGTACCCTCACGATTCGGCATGATTTACTCCTTCAGTTCAGTAGAACCACAACCCGGTTAAAAAATGACTTGATTCACATGTGGAATAACTCGAGCATTTGCCTGTACTTTAACGCTCGGATAATGATGGGACACCTTCGGCAGCTCCTCGAAAGCTGCCTGCGCAACTCACGCCAGACGTCCGTGAGAAGTTATTGCTCGGAATGTGCATCTTTATATCCTTTGTCTGCACTTTGTTCAATGCTTCTTCTCTTCTGAAAGTCCGGCAGCAAGTACTCATTTTTTCTTATCGCATTTCTATTGCGGCAAGATCAGACTGATTTATGAAGCCTTAAGAGTGAATGAGGTGCATTGTCTTCGCTGTAATTTCTAGAATCGCCTAAATCCCAGCCACAGGGGAGTAACAATCCAAACAGCTGAAATCAGACTCTAAACCATTGAATTTCTCATGCTTGAAGGAAAGCTGAAGCACTTTTCGAAAAAAAAGAGTTCTCTACGTCATTTTTGAGCTTTCAATCCGCTGAAAAAGAATATCTCATTCAAAAACAGCGGAAATAAACGCAAAAAGCTGTTTTTGTTTGGATGAAAACGCGCAGCATCGGCCCAGGGCGCCGAGCCAACGCTGCTCTTGCCCGCGATTGGCCGGGACGGTCGTGACGTCATCCACGAGGATCTCCGGCCGGCACCGACGGCGTTGCTGCGTAGCGCGTTGCTTCAGCTGACTTTTAAAGACTACGTTTTGGAAATTATGGATAATTCAAGCAGTGTTGAACAGTTTGGACTTTCACCATGCATATTCGAGCCATCAGCAGCTTCACAAAACGGCGGAACCAACGACACCGCGGAGTACGCCGGCAGCGAAAGTCAATTCGCGACTTTTTCACGTGTTGGAAATCTCGACTGAATGGAGGGATGGATGACAGCTTATTTTTTGCACCGGAAATGGAGACCGCTTACTACTCCCGACCCCTGCGGGCAGGACTGAAGGCCGGTGGCCGGAGCCTCTGTGACTAAATCCTAACAAAGAGATTTTATCTCTTCGCGGCCTCAGCCGCCAGGCGGATTGACTTGTTTCTACCGAGCGGGTACTTCGCTGCACAGCAGGGGTTCCAGCATTCTCTGCTACCAATATCTTCTTCGACACCAAGATAGTTAGCGCATTTCCATATTCTTTGCTTCCGCGTAACCGTGGAACCGCCGTACTGTCGGAACCTGGACGAGCGCGCGCAAACCTATTCTGAAATCGTCGAGAACTACAGACTAAACAGACAGCTGGTGCCACCGCCGGATAAGAAGCTAAGTAATAGAGAAGCGACGGCATGGCGGCGCCTGCAAGCCGGAAATTTCGTTAACCCAGTATGGGCCTTTCATGTCCTACCAGGGTAACATGAAAACGAAATCTCGAAACGTTGTGTACCGCTGCTGCAGAAAAGCCTGGCCACCAACTTCTTTCCGGCGACAGTTTGTGTGTGTCTTCTGCTCCTGCGTCTTTTTTTCGCTGTTTTCTTTCTCTTGACGAACTTCTTGTAACCCCTGTAAACATGATCTAATTCAGATCATCGGCACGCTTAGACGAGTCGCGCGAGGTAAAGCATTTGTTTGTTCATTTATTTTGAATTACTCGCCTAATTACTCCCGAGTGCCTTTTAGAACTACAAAAGAATGCCAAACTGGATGAGTTGGAGTGGGTGCACTGCTGTAATGGAGCGCGAAGAGACGAGGCCACCGGGAGGAAGCTCCTGTCTGCGCTTTCATTCTTTCGCGTGTTCGGGCTACAGTTCAACCATGAAACTTCTGCACTTACCCCCGTACATTGTTTTTTTTTTTGCATGCTGAATACGCTTTTGAAGAATAATTATGGCGGCGTTTCGGAGCTCACAGTGCTGTTCATCAAATAGAGTGTGCTGTGTGCTGTGAGATATAGTTGCTGCTGTTGCGTATCGAGATAACCAGAAGAATTACTTGTGGGTGACATACGTGTATGCGTAACGCGGCTCGACAACTTTGCCGTTCTGACTCAAGGACAAATTTGCGCGAATTCTGGTGCCATTGTCGATCGCCAGCCATGACCAAGCGCTCATGAATGCAAAGGTTTGCTTTGATCAAGTATACTAGGCTGATATAATCGCTTTTTTGTTCAGTTAGGTGCAGCTGCGTTTGCTGTGCGCTGATGAAAGATTAAGAGGATTGGTTGTGCTGCCATGAGGTGCAAGCAATCAGGAAAAAGCAAAAGGCACACAGTGCATAACGAGCTCAAAAGAGTTCAAGACTGTGTGCCTTAAAGACAATGCTCAAAGTGGCCTTAGTTCAGCATGGATGGGGACCAGCTGGAAAAGGCAAAGAGTTTACAAACATGTAAGAAAGTAATATAACGAAAAGAGAAATATTGCTGCACAGAACTTGTGCACGCAGTTTCGGCATGCTGCATACCACAATATTGCCTGGATAACGTGGAAGAGGCTGGGGAGAAAAACCGACGGATTCTACCAAGCTGTGTAATAGCGCTCAGCACACATACGTGCTATTATAATAATATTTATAATAATAATATTATGTGTGTTAATATAAGAGACTGTACTATTATAATAATATAATACATTATAATAATATAATGTGTGCTATTATAAGAGACTGTGCGCATAGCGGGGTAGATGCGATAGGCTTTAGGACATTATTAATACAGAAGGGACGCTACGGTGGAGCAATTGCCGGCAGATAAAGCAAGGCTAACCGCACCTGCAGCATTGAACACCTCAACTCAACTCGCTGTTGGAAAGCAGTGCCATGCCTAAACTGGTTTATATACAGGCTTCAAGAATTACACGTAACGCGCGAACGAGAGAGAGTAAACGGCACTGGCAGAAGATTACGTTGATCTGTGGTTCGCCAAAGCGCGGGCCGCAGCGAAGCAAGCGCAGCCAGACGGCCGGCCGACTCTCCGTGAATGGCGTCACTTCCGGCAGTTCTCCCTCTCTGCCGTCCCCCCACTCGGCGCTTCCGGAAGCGACGAGGGCGTGCCGGCGGCGGGTTTTTAAGAAGCGATTGCTGCTCTGCGGACAGTCGGGGTAAAATTTACACACATGATTTTCAAGGTCATTTCTTCCCAACCACAGCGTTTCATGCCATTTGGAAACCGTTAGAGCTTCCCTTTAAAGAAATTAAGTTTCGAGCCATTTTTGTTGGATGAACACAAGTCACGCAGGGGCAGATGGCATCTCGCGTCTTGTTCTCGGCACCAAAATTAGCAAATAAAGAAATACTGCTTTCATTCGTGGCGAACCACCTAGATTTGCTACATGCTTTGTGGACATTCAGGTTCACGGATTTGCAAGAATGCAGTTTTCAAGGAATGAATACAGCCTTCTCACGATTAGCTCAGGATTATTTCTCTCACGTAGCGGTTGATGACTTTCGCAGTAGGTTTGTTGCTCCTTAATTCAACTGGTATTAAGCAGCAATCCACATGTCTAAAGAACAGAAAGTGAATGTGAGGATGTCAGATGCAGACACAATGTCAACGTGACAAAAAGCCTGTGTCGCCGGTGTCAGCCGTGAGCGAAAAATCTCGTCCTCCTCCTCGCAATGTATGTCATTACCCCAACAGATAGCTAGCGACGGCAGCGCAAGGAATGGAAGGGACGCCTGTTGCATATTTCGGTGGACAACCCGGACCGCGTCGCAAGGGAAGGAAAATGAAATAATAATAATAATAATAATAATAATAATTGGTTTTTAGGGGAAAGGAAATGGCGCAGTATCTGTCTCATATATCGTTGGACACCTGAATCGCGCCGTAAGGGAAGGAAAAAAGGAGGGAGTGAAAGAAGAAAGGAAGAAGAGGTGCCGTAGGGGAGGGCTCCGGAATAATTTCGACTACCTGGGGATCTTTAGCGTGCATTGACATCGCACAGCACACGGGCGCCTTAGCGTTTTTCCTCCATAAAAACGCAGCCGCCGCGGTCGGGTTCGAACCCGGGAACTCCGGATCAGTAGTCGAGCGCTCTAACCACTGAGCCACCGCGGCGGGGCAAAATTGGTTTTAAGGAAAAGAAGTGGGCCCTGTGTAGCATGTCTCTGTGGACACGCGAACCTCGCCGTAAGGAAAGCAAAATGAAATATAAATTGATCTTTAAGGAAAGGAAGTGACGCGTCTGACATATCTCTAGTTTGGGCGCAGTGGGTCCCTGCGGGCACGCAGGAATCACGTGTGAGCTGCTAAAAACGCAGCGCACATCCGAAGCGCGTTCACCACGAAGCTTGCGGCTTGGTGAACGTTGGTTCAGCGCGGAAGCTATGTTGGCAATCGTGGCGTCGGGTTTCTGGAGAACAATGTGCCGACCAAATAAGACTGCGACTTGAGTCCCGCGCGTTTCAGCAAGGCTGCTGGCATCGTATTTACGTGGTTTGCCGCTCCGCGCGTCCGTTTCACCGTATGTAGCAGAGCGGTTTGTCTAACGGGCAAGGCGTCGCGCCGAACGGGCGATGGCGTTCCGTGGACTCGCTGGCAGTGCTGCAACACGCTGTCGCGTTTCACTCTTGAAGGCGAAGCTTACGCGTCCTACAATTTTTTTTACAGTGCGAATATGCGGCGACGGTGACGAAGAATTTCGCAGTAAACAAAGTGCAGGAAGCTTCGGCCCTTCAGTAATAAGGACACTCGACTGCTGCGCGAGAGTACACGCGATCAATCCAGTCGGGTGAGGCAGCGTTTTGATAGAGCCGGACCGCAAACGCGCCAGGTTGCTGTGCTATGGGAGTAGACATTATAGACCCCCAGATGATTGAAATTATTCCGGAGCCCTCCACTACGCACCTCTTTCTTCCTTTCTTAGCTCCTCCTTTATCCCTTCCCTTACGGCGCAGTTCGAGTGTCTACCCAGACATTTGAGGAAGTTACTGCGTCATTTCCTTTCTTCAAAAATGCAAATTGTAAATTGACTGAAGGCTAAGGCTTCGCGGCGTTGCGGGGTCTCCCCATGGATGCCACAGACACCGTGAACAAGCGAAGGCCTGTGTTCGGCGGTGACAATGAGCAACGCAGGGCAGGCCGCTGACGCTCACGATCACGGAGACGAACGCCATCCAGAACAAGGTCGTCCAGCACCATTCGGCGAATGCACTCCGAGATCGCTGATCTGCGGCACACGATGAGGTGCCTGACGGTGGCGCTCATCACCACCTCGGAGAACCTCGAGTCCGTCATCGGCACCTTGGACGTGTCGCCGGTGGACCCACGCGTTCTATCCTTGAGGGACGCGATGGCGCTCGCTCACCAGACGCAGAACTCCATGGCGGCTCCCTTCCCGCCTCTGGCCCCCCCTGCGCTTCTTGCCGCCATTGCTACACCTGGGGAACCGGCTGTGATGCCCTCTCCCCCTGAAGGTGCTGTTGCGGGCTCACCGCGTACACCTGCAGCCGAGGAGAGCATGTGCACCCCAATGGACGAGTCTGCTCTCCGGAAACGGCGACGCTCAACGGGGTCCGAGGAGGAAAGGGACTCGGAAACCAAAAGGGACATCGCGGTGACCAAGCGGGAAGCCCGAAGCCCCCCCCCCCCCACCGTCACTGTCCCTCTGACGGTTCCCTCTCCCTCCACACTCGAAGGAGCAGGGCCTTCCCAGCCCGAGCCCCATGAAGCCCACCTCCAGCCTGCTGCTGATGCTGTTGCTGCTGGGGCGACGGCGTCCGGAAGAAAACCGGGTGCAACCTCACCAAATCCCGCCGCACGAGACCAGGCTGCGGCTGGGGCTTCGTCTGCTGGCAGCGAGCGCGCCCAACTCCGCGGCGCGCCGCAGCAATGCGCCACAGACAGCGGCGACGCTGATGCTGGGGCCATCCTGGTCCCGTGGCGCATTATCACTGCCAAGGCTCAGCGGTGTCGGAGAGCTGCTGGAGCCGCGGCTGCCGTGGAGGTCCCGTCCAGCCTGGTGGGGACGGTGCTGTTTCAGCCGGCGAACCGGGGCACCGCCTTCACCTTGGAACGGGGCTTGGAACGGGGCTGGGGCGAGGACGGCCGCCCGGCCGTCCTCGCCGTTCGGATAAACATGCGGCGGAATGTGGTGGCAGTGGACGCGGGGAGCAGCAATGCTCTCCAGGCCCTGCTAGCCACAGCCGTCATCTGCTGCGTGCCGGTCTGCGCCAAGGAGCCTCCTCCTCGGAATCAAAACTCCGGCCTGGTTATCGGTGTGGACGGGCGCACGACGGCGGAGGAACTGCTAGCGGCTACGGAGTCAACGGTACCGATGGTGTCGACGACACTGTCGGGCAGCACACTCGCTCTCCGTTTTGCGTTGCCGACATCCCCGGCGTTCATCGCCAACTTCAAACTCAGGCTCGCGGTCCGCCCTTCCCGTCCCCGGCCGCTCCAGTGTGCCAAGTGCGCCAGCCTGCGGCATGCCACTGAGGTGTGTCGTGCTCCTGCCCGATGCACGCGCTGCGGCGGGCCGCACGAGCCTGGTACCTGCGCGAGCAAGCCCCGCTGCATTAACTGCGGGGGGCGGCATGCAGCCATTGACCCAGCGTACCCGCACTGGAAGCAAGAGCGTCACATGGCCACTTTAATGGCCACATCCATGGCCCCGATGTCCAGGCGGGTTGTCAGAGCCGTCGTACAGGCTGAGACAGCGGCCCCAGCCCAGCAACCACAACAGACGCCGCGCGCGCTTTCTTATGCGCAGGTCGTCAGGGGAACACCCCTGCCGCAGCAGTCACCGAAGCAACGGCAGCGCCGGCAGCGGCAGCGGCGATCCGCTTACCCGGCGTCCCGTACAGCACAGCCCGAGCCTGCGGCCGCTTCTCATGGCCAGCCTCCTGACGCACGGGAGGCGGAGATCGCGCGCCTAAAGCTGGCGTTGCGCGCCCTCAGCGCACTTTTCCCGGAGGGCACCGATGGACACCGGGCTTGCTTAGAAGCAGCGGGTGCTCCCGCACAGATAAGCCAGCATGATGGCTAGACGCCGGACTCCCTCCCGCATACCATCCATCCTGCAGTAGAACGTGCGCTCACTTGCAGCGCGGTACGCCGAAATGCGAGTTCGCATCGCACATAATTGCGCGGAAGTTATCGCGCTGCAGGAGACGTACGTACGTTCACATGACGGGGACCCCCAGATGCGGCTACCTGGCTACATTGGCTACCACACAGCCACCACGTGCGAGGAACCCACCTGTGCCGCAGTGCCCTGTTGTGTCACATCTCATCGCCCCGGGAAATCAAGGTGCACGATATACGTGCGGCAGGACGTCCAGCACACCCTCGTCGGCTCGGCGGCGCCGACATCTGACGCCCAGGAGTGCGTGGTGGTGACAGTGCGCGTCGGTGGTTTTGCCGCGTCGGTGGCCAGTGTTTATGTGCGTCGAGCTGTCGCGAGGAACGCGCTGTGTTTTCGTGCTGTGTCTTCGTCCTGTGCCCCGCGCCAAATTATCTGTGGTGATTTTAACGCCAACCATAGTGCGTGCGGCAGTGCGCGCCACTCCGGGCGTGGAGACGACCTGCACGACGCAGCAACGCAGCTGGGACTCATCCCCTTGAGCACCGGCGATCCCACCTTTCGACGACGCGGAACAACCGGCTCCTGCATCGACGTTGCCTTCGCATCCAGAGGCATCGAGGCGACATGGCGCCGATCACCATCTCTCAGCTCCGATGCAGCACCGATGGCGTAGAAGTAGAACATCCGCCTTCTGTGGAAGAGGACCGGGGTTCAAATCCTGGTGCCGCGCAATTCTCCACCGTGTTTAAAAAAAAATCCGCGTGTCGATGGAATTGCATAACCAGGCCTGGAGTGCGGCCTGATCTCGGTGACCAGAACCGACAACGCACTCTCTCACCAGAGCAGGATTTGGCCACCCTGGTGCAGAACTTGGCCGCAACCTTCCATGATCAAACCAATTAACCCTCGGCCCTCTGTCCCCAGCGGCTGCAGAGCAACTGACCACGGCGGCACAGGTCAGACCTGTGACGCAGCGGAGGGTGCTAAGAATCTCTCGCTTCGGACAGGCCGCCATTGGAATCTGAACCTGGCAACGTTTAACGCTAAACTTTAGCTAGTGAGGCTTGCCTAGCAGTGCTGTTTGAGGAACTAGCGGGAATTAAATGGGATGTGATAGGGCTTAGCGAAGTTAGGAGGACAGGTGAGGCGTATACAGTGCTAAAGACGGACACATACTGTGCCATCGCGGGTTAGAGGATAGACGAGAACTAGGTGTGGGATTCCTCATTAATAAGGATATAGCTGGCAACGTAGAGGAGCTCTACAGTATTAACGATAGGGTAGCAGCTATAGTAATTAGGCTGAATAGGAGGTACAAGCTGAAAGTGGTGCAGGCCTACGCACCCACATCCAGCCATGATGACCAGACCCTTGAAAGTTTCTATGAGGACGTAGAATCGGCAATGAGTAAAGTAAAATCGCAGTACACTGTGCTGATCGGCGACTTCAATGCGAAGGTGGGCAAGAAGCAGGTTGACGACCACGCGGAAGGTGACTATGGGATAGGCTCTAGAAATAGCATGGGAGAGATATTAGTCGAATTCGCGGATATAAATAATTTACGGATCATGAATACCTTCTTCTGCAAACGAGAAAACAGGAAGTGGACCTGGAAGAGCCCCAATGGTGAGATTAAAAATGAAATAGACTTCATACTATGCGCTAAACCTGGCATCATTCAGGATGTGGCCGTCCTCGGAAAGGTGCGTTGTAGTGACCACAGAATGGTAAGGTCTAGAATTAGCTTAGACTTGAAGAGGGAACGGAAGAAGCTATTGAAGAAGAAGACCATTAACGAGTTAGCCGTAAGAGGGAAAGCAAAGGAGTTCAGGATAGCGCTGCAAAGCAGATATTCGGCTTTAACTGAGGAAGATGATCTTGATGTTCATTCAATGCACAATAATCTGACATCAATAATTACGGAGTGCGCAGTAGAAGTAGGCGGTAGGACAGTTCGAAAGGATACCGGGAAGCTATCTCAGGTGACGAAATACCTGATTAAGAAGAGCCAAAACATGAGGGCATCTAACCCTACCGATAGAATAAAACTAACAGAGCTATCAAAGTTAATAAATAAGCGCAAGGTAGCCGACATAACGAAGTTTAATATGGAGAGAATCGAGCATGCTATACAGAACGGAGGTAGCCTAAAAACAGTGAAGAGGAAACTAGGCATAGGTAAAAACCAGATGTATGCATTAAGAGACAAGCAGGGCAATGTCATTAGCAATATGGATGATATAGTTAACGTAGCCGAAGAGTTCTACACAGACGTGTACAGTAGCCAATGTAATCAGAGCGTTAATGAGAAAGACAGCAGTGCACAGCAATGCGTCATCCCGCCAGTAACGAAAGATGAAGTAAAGAAAGCCTTAGAAGCAATGAAAAGGGGAAAAACAGCTGGGGAAGATCAGGTAACAGCAGATCTGTTGAACGATGGAGGGGACATCCTGCTAGAAAAACTAGCCACACTGTATACGCAATGCCTTATGACCTCGACTGGGCCAGAAGCTTGGAAGAATGCAAACATTATCTTAATTCTTCAGAAAGGAGACGCCAAAGACTTGAAAAATTACAGGCCGATCAGCTTACTATCCGTTGCCTACAAAGTATTTACTAAGGTAATCGCTAATAGAGTCAGGGCAACGTTAGACTTTAATCAACCAAATGATCAGGCAGGCTTTCGTAAAGGATATTCCACAATAGATCATATTCACACTATCAATCAGGTGATAGAGAAATGCGCAGAATATAACCAACCTCTATATATAGCTTTCATTGATTACGAGAAAGCATTCGACTCAGTGGAAACCTCAGCAGTCATACAGGCATTGCGTAATCAGGGGTAGAAGAGCCTTATGTCAAAATACTGGAAGATATATATAGCAACTGCACAGCTACTATAGTCCTCCATAAAGTCAGCAATAAAATTCCAATAAGGAAGGGCGTCAAGCAAGGAGACACGATCTCGCCAATGCTGTTCACCGCATGTTTACAGGAGGTATTTCGAGGCCTGAATTGGGAACAGTTGGGAATAAGAATAAATGAAGAATACTTAAATAATCTGCGATTTGCTGATGACATTGCCTTGCTGAGTCACTCAGGAGGTGAACTGCAAATCATGATCAATGAGTTAGACAGGCAGAGCAGATTGATGGGTCTAAAAATTAACATGCAGAAAACTAAGGTAATGTTCAACAGCCTAGCAAGGGAACAACAGTTCACAATTGGCAGCGAGACCCTAGAAATTGTGACGGAATACGTCTACTTAGGGCAGGTAGTGGCAGCTTATCCGAATCATGAGAGGGAAATAACTAGAAGGATGAGAATGGGGTGGAGCGCATATGGCAAATTCTCGCAGATCATGAGTGGCAGTTTACCAATTTCCCTCAAGAGGAAAGTGTACAACAGCATAATCTTACCGGTACTCACCTACGAGGCAGAAACGTGGAGGCTAACGAAAAGAGTTCAGCTTAAGTTAAGGACAACGCAGCGAGCCATGGAGAGGAAAATGATAGGTGTAACATTAAGAGATCGGAAGCGGGCAGAGTGGGTGAGGGAACAAACGCGGGTAAACGACATCCTAGTCGAAATCAAGAGAAAGAAATGGGCTTGGACAGGGCATGAAATGCGAAGGCAAGATAACCGCTGGTCCTTAAGGGATAACGAAGTGGATTCCAAGAGAAAGTGAGCGGAGCAGGGGGCGGAAGAAGGTTAGGTAAGCGGATGAGATTAAGAAGTTTGCAGGCAAAGGGTGAATGCAGCTGGCAAAGGATAGGGTTAATTGGAGAGACATGGGAGAGGCATTTGCCCTACAGTGGGTGTAGTAAGGCTGATGATGATGATGACCATCTCTCTGGGGCTCGGATCATTACTCCATCCTAACCGAACCCACTGCGTTGGAGGCGCGCCCCAAACGTGCCTGCTCTATTACCAACTGGAGTGGGTTCAGGCGGGCGGTCGTCGAGGCGGCGGCCACTGGCGCAGATTTCTTTTCAAGCCTAGTCCGAAGCGCTTTCGCAGCCACCCAACGAGCAGAGGTAAGGGCAGGGCAGCCCACACCTGATATGAAGCTGCTCAATCTGCGCGAGAAGGGGCATCGCGCAGAGCGACAGGCGCGACGGGCTTACAGAGCCGCCGACTGGACTGTTTACAACCGCTTGGACGCGGCAGCGTGCCGCCACGCCAACCAGCTATACCGCCGGCAGTGGGCTTCACTATGCCAAAGGATGGAGGAAGATGTCAGCTCGTAGAGGCTGTTTGACACCCAGCGGCGCATCACTGAACGACAGGCGAACCGTCAACCGCTGGTCGCCCTCGAAATTTCCAGCGGGCTCAGCTTTGAACAGTTGGCAGAGCGGTTTGCCGATAGATTCGCGCCGCCCAGCCCCGCAAACGCAGCTAACATAGCTGCTCCTGAGAGCCCCAGAAACGACGCCAGTCCCTCGCCCGTCGTCTCGGAAAGTCCATATGATGCGCCGTTCACCGCGGCGTAACTGAACAATGCGCTGCAGCGCTGCCGCCGCTCGGCGCCCGGACCGGACGGGGTGACATACCAGATGCTGCGAAACCTGGATGCGCAGCAACGACAGATCCTCCTGCAGCAGATCAACCTGGTGTGGGAACGCGGGGAGCTACCGGAGGATTGGCGAACCGGGTCGTTTGTCCCATCCGAAAGGGAGGGCGCCCACCTACGGAGCTGGGCGGATACCGGCGAGTGGCATTAACATTGGCGGCAGGTAAGCTCATGGCGTTGCAGCGTCTGAACGAGCGGGCTGCGAGGCTGATTTGTTTGACAAGCGGCAGACGGGTTTCCGTGGGTACGGTGCACGGCTGATTCTATATCGGACGTTGTAAGAGCGCTGGAGCATGCCAGGGCTTCAGGCCAGGTTGCGCTGCTGCTACTACTGGACGTATCGGGCGCTTTTGACAACGTTCACCGCGCACCAATTCTCGCGGTGCTTAAGGGGGTTGGTGTGAGCGGGCGCCTTTTGCGATACGTTCATGGCTTCCTGATCGGGCGCACCATGCGCGTACGAGTAGGGTGTAAGCTCTCCAAGCCTCGCCCGGTCTACATGGGCGTGCCGCAGGGCTCTGTCCTATCACCATTTCTGTTTAATGTGGCCATGTAGGTGGTGCCGACCTATCTCTCCAGGAGTGGCCGACACCATGTGTACATGTCCATATATGCCGGCGACATAGCTCTGTGGTGCCGGGGACCTCCGGGCGAGGCGTTCCGAGTGCGGGGGTGCCTTCAGGGAGCCCTGACCGCAATCGATGCCAGCTTGGGCGGCCTTGGTCTGTCGCTGAGCGCGGAAAAACCGGTGGCCATGGCTTGCGTTTCGCGCTCGCGCGCGCACCTTGCGCCACTGTCACTGGACGGGACTCCGATTCCTTGGCGTAAATCGGTGCGGTACCTTGGCCTGGACATCGACTGGCGCCTTTCCTTCTGCCCCGCGGCGACCTAGGCTTGTCTGCAGATGAAGAGGATCACCGCCGCCGTGCAGAATCACATCGCTCGAGGCCAGGGCATCTCCCAGCAAGCCGCGCTGCGTCTATGCAATGCCGCAGCTTTGGGGGCGGTGCTCTATGCGCTGCCGCTCGTCACGGTGCGCAAGCCGTGCTGGAAGAAGCTCGAGCTTCAGCACCGCAAGTCACTGCGCGTGTGCCTAGGCCTGCCCAAAAACTCGCAGTGCGCCGCAACGTTGGCCGAGGCAGGAGCGTGGCCCCTTGAGCTCCAAGCAGCGCGCAGGGCACTGAATCACATCGACCGCCTTCACCGCGCACCGGACGGCGGCTCGCTGCTGCAGCGTATGCGCTGGGCGCGGCGCGGCGCTGCTCGAGTATGAAAAATTGACACAAGGCCCACCCCCTACGGCTCCTGCGCGCCCTGGCCTGCTGCCTCGGAGGTACAGCGAGAGATCGTCGGCATTGCGGGAAAGCGAACCACACCCTTCTGTGCTGTGCAGCAGCTGGCCAGAGCCGTCATACACGAGGAGCTCCCGGACCATCTCCTCATGTACACCGACTGCTCAGTGACCCTGTGACAGCTGCTCCCTTGCTGCGGCGGCCACTATCCCAGCCCTGCAACTGCACAGCCAGCAGCACGCAGCATTCCCGGGCTCCTCCACCACGGCGGAGTTGATGGGGATCCGGCTCGGGCTGGACCTGCTGCTCACCCTCGGCCCTCCGCCGCCCAGGAGTGCTCTGCTGTGCGACTGCGGCGCCGCCCTCAGCCGCCTGCAATATAACGTCCGCGGTACCCCACTAGTGCGGGAAATTCGCTCGCGCAGAGAGGTTGTGCCGTGCTTGCACAGTGGGTGCCCGGTCACTGCGGCATCGCAGGCAACGAAGAAGCTGACGACCTCGCGACCGCTGCACACCAACTACCTGCCAGCGATCTGCCCCTTGCGCTGGAGGACGTGCGTGCGGCGATCCATGACCATCTCCGAAAGCAGCATCCCGACCCACGCATCGCAGGAGGTGAGCGCATCGACAGTGTCACCGGCTGTCGAGCACTTACACGGTCACAACGTGCAGTGACCCTCCGCGCGCGCATTGGCTGCGTGTGGCCCGGGGAACGACAGGCGTGTCACGGAATCGCGACGAGTGATGTGTGTGACGGATGCGGTGCAGTGGAAACACTAGAACACCTGCTCCTTCACTGTGCAGCGTTCGCCGATGCTCGTCGCTATATGCTCGCGGCCTATAGGGCGCAAGGCATACTACCAGACTCCATCAAGACGCTATTGTGGCCGCAGGGCAGTGCGCGCACTCGTGAGCGAACTTTGGTTAGCCTCTGTGCATTCCCTGAACACACGGGCTTGACGTCTCGTCTGTTCTCCGTCAGGTAGTTACACGCAGTGACCGAACGCTCCGCGAGTTCTACCTTGAACGATTAATAACTGGACGCCCCACTCCAGTTGTAACCAACACAGTGCTGCGCGCATGTGTGATTGAATTCCTCTAAAATGAACTAATCACGCGCACAACCTTGACACATTTCTTATTGTGTAAATAGTTTGTACATATTACTTCTCCCCCTATCCTGTCTTCCTGTCCCCTCACCTCTTTCATTTCATTTCTCCATTCTGCCTGCTATCCTTTATTTCCGCTGCCCCAGCTCAGGTGCTTCAGTATCGATGGCAGATGCCGGGGCTAGCAGAAATCTTTTCCTTCCTTTTTGCTTCTATTTTTAATAAAACCACTACCACCACCAATTGATTGTAGGGTTAAGGAAATGGCGCAGTATCTCATATCTCGGCGGACACCTAAGCGGCGCAGTAAGGGAAAAAATAAAGGAGGAACTGACTGAAGAAAGGAGGAAAGAGGTGCCCTATTGGAGGGCTCCGGAATAATTTCGGCCACCTTGGAATCTTTCGCGCACTGAATAATTTTTGTTTTCATTTTTCCGTGTTCTTGTAGGATAATGGAAATGATAATTTATAGGAAAGAGATGTCGCCAGTGTTCTGTGCGATTAAAGATCCACAGCTGGTCTAAATTATTCAGGAGCCCTCTAATACGGCAACTCTTTGTTTTGTTCTTTCAGTACAACTTTCTTCCTTTCTCTTATGGTGCGGTTGGCGTGTGCGCCGAGATTACACAATTCTTGCACCATTTCCTTTCCTGAAACAACCTATTTTTATTAATAATAATAATATTAAATGGTTTTGGGAAAAGAACTGGCGCAGTATGAGTCTCATATATCGGCGAACACCTGAACCACGCCGTAAGGGAAGGGATAAAGGAGGAAGTGAAAGAAGAAAGGAAGGATTAGAGGTGCCGTAGTGGAGGGCTCCGGAATAATTTAGAACGCCTGGGAATCTTTAACGTGCACTGACATCGCACAGCACACGGGAGCCTTAGCGTTTTGCCTCCATAAAACCTATTTTTCAAAGGGCAATTTTCATTGTACAGCACAAGGCTGTTCCTTTTTTTTTGCTGTGCGTCCACAACAAGGCGGAGCAAAATGAAGAGTAACTGTAATGCCTGCGCTTGGGTTAAATCTCAGACTCTAATTTGTCACATTGATGAAAACTTCGATGCAACGGAATCAGTACAGAATCAGCGCTGAAATCAAGCAAGAGTTCCACTTAGACTTTGAATTGGTTGAGGAGAAGCCTCTTACTGGACAGCTGATTTTTTGTGCGCTGCTTGCATTAGCTAGCGGAACCTAATCAAGTAAGCACTGGCTCCATTTGCGGTACGGTAGCCGTGCCCTCTACGACACGAGCTTGCTCATGTTGATGTTCGGCACTACTCGGTTTTGTAAGTAATTGTCTCGCCCCGGTGTAATATGTGCTCCCAAGTACCATTATTTACACACATTGATTGCTGGTGTGAAGGTCAAACTTTCCTTTTTGTATTTATTAAGCGTATGTAGCTATGGCTAGCCAGCCCGTCTTCATATAAATTCACCTTGCAAGTGAAAAACTTTTATTGTACATTTGCGTAGTTCGGCGGCAGCAGGATCCGCGTCGTCTTCATATCAGGCGATCCCGGATCCCGTCTTCGCAAGGTCGGGCCTTCATTCCAGGGCTCCGCTGAGCCGCGCTGCCTCGTAAGCGTGCTGCACCAGGGTCCTTTGGACCGTGAGCTCGCTGCTGACGAGCCGTCTCTCCCATTGCTCCGCACTTGTGTGTTTGTGTTGGTGGAATTTTATGTACCACATCGCACTCCCATGTGATGTGGTACAGCGTTGGTACCGCCCCGCACCACGGGCATGTGGCTCTGTATTGTGTCGGAAACATCTTGTTTAGTATGTGTAAATTTGGAAAAAAAACCCGTCTGCAGTCTGCGCCACCCGGTAGCCTCTTCCTTTGTTAGTGCCTTGTGTGGCGGAGGATATTTATACCTTAAGCCCCTGTATAGGGCCTGGTGCTCTGCATACCCCCCGTCGCAGGCTCGGGCGCACAAGTCGTCCGGTAATCCCGCTCGGAAACTGATCGCTCGAGCATGGCCGTCCGCTCTTTCATTTCCCTTAATACCTGCATGTCCGGGTATCCAAACCAGGCTGTGTATGTGTTTTGTGTCCGAGACACGCGCTTTTCTGAGTATGTTCATGGCTGCGGCACCTATCCTTCCCCTAGTGTAGTTCCTACATGCCTCTTTAGAGTCTAAGTATGTTTAAAGATTTGTTTCCCTGGGAGCCGCAAGCGACCGCTAGAGCTATGGCAACCTCCTCGGCTTCTGTTGCGTCCGCAGCCTCTGCCGCTGCACAGGTGATCAGTTCTCCCTGGTGGTCGACTACTACAGCCGCGGCCGTGCGCTTCCTATCCACCAGGTACAGCGCCGCGTCCGTGAAGACCGTGTTTTCCAGATTGGCTAAGCCTCGCTCGATATACTCGGCTCTTGCTTTCCGTCTTCCTTCGTGCAGGTTCGGATCCATGTTCCTGGGCAGGGGTGCGACCCGAATGGCTTTTCTAATTCCATCCGGGACGTCCCTGTACCTGTCAAGGCGCTCTTGTGTTTCCACCCCTATTCTTTTCAGCAGTTCCCGGCCTGTTGGCGTGCCTCGGAGTCTCGTATACTGTGCCCTGATTTGGGCCTCCCTCAGCTCTTGGAAGGTGTTACTAATCCCTAGCTTCAGTAGTTTCTCGTTCGGTGTGTTCCTAGGTAGATGCAGGGCGGTCTTATATGCCTTCCTTAATATTACATCTATCTGTTCCATGTCGGCTTTGGTTGGTATCTGGTAGGGCAGTGAATAGGTGACTCGGCTGACTATCAGGCTGCTCACGAGTCTGAGCGTGTCTTCCTCTTTCATGCCGTACCGCCTATGCGAGACTCTGCTGATCATTCTTCCTACCTGCTCTGCTGCTTTACTTATTATGCTGATGGTGTGGCTGCATTTCCTGCTTCTTTGCAGCCACATACCTAGCACCCTTATCATGTCTTTCTCTGGGATCCTCTGCCCTTCCAGGTAGACTTCCAGCTCCGCTTTAGTGGGATGTCTTCCGACTCTCAGCAGCTCCGATTTCTCGGTTGAGCATCTGAGGCCTCTTTCTCTGGTGTACTTCTCCACGCACGCGGCTGCTTCCTGTAGTCTGTCCTCCTTCTCCCGCAAAGAGCCCTGGGTGACCCACACCGTGACATCGTCGGCATACATCGCGTGTTTTATCCCAGGTATCCTCTCGAGTTGCCACGCAAGCCCGATCATCGCAACGTTGAATAATATCGGTGAGATGACCGATCCCTGGGGATTGCCCTTGCATGGTGTGCCGAAAGGGTCGCTACTAAGGTCTCCAAGCCCGACTGTCGCAGTTCTATCGCTTAAGAAGGCCCTGACATAATTATGGACTCTTCTTCCGCAGTTGGTGTTATTGATTCCCTCCATGATGGCGTTGTGGCTGACGTTGTCGAAGGCCCCCTTTATATCGAGGGCCATGACCACGTTTTCCCCTGCTTTTGGCATCGTGGCTAGAACCTCCTCCTTAAGCTGTATTAGGATGTCTTGGGTGGACAGGTTCGCTCTAAAACCGTACATGCTATCCAGGTATAACCTTCCTCCTTCCAGATGTGTTTGAATCCTTTTGGGGATTATCCTCTCGTAGAGCTTACCTAGACATGATGTTAAGGAAATGGGTCTGAGGTTTTCGATCGATAGCTTTTTGCCTGGCTTTGGTATCATAACCACCATTGCGTGCTTCCACTCTGCCGGAACCGTGCCGGATTGCCAAAGCTTATTGAAGTGCACCACTAGTTGGTCTATGGCGTTGTCGCTGAGATTCCTGATTAGTGAGTTGCTGATTTTGTCTGCTCCCATTGCCGTGTTCTTTGTGGCCGCTCTTACCGCCTCGATTACCTCTTCCTTGGTGATAGGCCTGTCCATGTTTAGATTCTCTTCACCTTTATACTCTTCCTTGTAGCTTTCTATCTGATCCTTCCCGTAGCATTTTATCCTAACTTCCTCTAGCAGCTGTTCCTGGGTGCCATCATATTGATGTACCAGTCTCTGTAGCGACTTGCTGCCTTCGGTTTTGCTTTGGGTTGGGTCCATGAGGGCTCGGAGAATCTGCCACGTCCTAGCCGTGCCTAGCGTGCCATTCAGCGAATTACTGAACCACTGCCAGCCCTGCCTTGCCAGTTGTATTGCATATTGCTCTGCTTTTTCAGTTATCTCAGCGATTTTCCTTTTAAGCTTTCGGTTTAGCTTCTGCCTTTTCCAGCGCTTGGTAAGCCCTCGTCTTGCCTCCCATAGCCCGATGAGCTTTTTATCTACTTCCGGTGTTTGCTCTGTTCTATCCACAGCTTTCGTGTATCCCTCCTGGATTTGCCGAAGCTTTTGACTCCACTCCTCTACGGATTCGATTTCGCCCTCCAGCTGCGTGCATTGCACCCTGAAAGCGTCCCAATCCGTGATTCGTGCCGTGCCAATCTTCCTTTTGACCCCCTCGGCCACTATGCAGGTTCTGACTATGTAGTGGTCGCTACCCAGGGTCTCGAGAAGGTTTTCCCATTCTACCTGCTTGTTGCCTCTTACGAAGGTGAGGTCCGGGCTCGTATCTGGGCTCACGCTGTTGCCTTGTCTGGTTAGCTGGCTCTCGTCGGTTAGGAGGTCGCACCTTGTGCTCTCTGCCGCTAAGCAGATGTCACGCCCCTTCTTGTCATCTCTGGGGTAGCCCCATCTTGGGCTTTTGGCGTTGAAATCGCCTGCTATGAGAAGGGTGTTTTGCCCTGCTAGTCTCTTCGCCTCCGCAAAGAGCCTGAGGAAGTCGCCATTTGTTTGCCTCGGCGGACTATATAGGTTAACTATTAGGGTGCTTTTGGCTTTCGCTTTCTTCTTGGGAATTATCTCTGTGATTATGTGATCTATGTTTGTGTCCTCTATCTGTTTGTGTTCTATGGCCACCACCTTGTTACTAATTAAGGTGGCAATGCGGCTGCCCTCTTGACATGTGTACCCTCTGAGGTTTGGTGTCGTGTTGTTTGTTTCCTGTAGTAAAATAATATCTGGTGTGGTTCCCCTGGAATATATGTACTGCTGCAAGAGGCCTTGCTTGCGTGCGTAGCCTCTGCAGTTCCATTGCAATAGCTCTAATTGTTCATTTCGCTCAGCCATGTTTGGTTAGCGCTACTCGTGCTGGGGGTTTCAGTGCTGAACCTGCGCTCGTTAAAGAGCCTATCCCTCGCATCGTTGGTTGTTCTCTGCGTGGTTTGACTCTTAACGTAGTTCCTGAAGCTGTGCTCTTGCATAGCTACCTTCTGCTGTGTCTGCTGCATTTCGCTTCGCATTTCACTACGCATCCCCTGCATTTCGTTGCGTATCTCGTTGCGCATCTCTTGTATGAGTTTCATTATTGGGCTGTCCGGCCTTATATACTGTTGTAAGTCTTCCTCAATCTGTGTTTGTGTCGTCATTGGTACAAAACCTGCCCTGATTTCTTGTTTCTCCCCAATTATCTCTCCTAGCTGTGTTCTTAGTTGCCTCATCTCTTCGCGGCACTGTTCCAATTAGCGCTTAAGACTGGCGTTTTCCTCTGATAGTTTTTGGGTTTGTGTGTTTTCTGTTCCGTTTGTGTTAGAGTGCGGAGCGTATAGCGATTTGGGAGGGCCGTCCCGCCAGCTCACCTGCGAGTTGCCGCCGTTCTTCTTCTTCTTCTGCTGCTGCTGTTGTTGTTGCTGCTTGGGTTGTCTTTGTTGTTGCTGCTTCTGCTTGCTTCCGTTGTCCAGTGGTGGAAAGGACTCGTCTTGTCCGCTCCCCTGGTTTTGATTCCAGGGTCTGCCGCGGCTGCGACTCCGCGACTTGCTTCTGTCCGGGTCTCTGCTTTCGTCCCCGAACCATCGCGGTTTCCCTCCTCTGCTGCGGCTTCTTCTGCGCCGACCTTGCTGCTGCTGAGGTCCCCAGCGTAGCTCGCTCGCTGGCTTAAGGCGCTGCTTGCAGTCCTTCGAGCCGGCTGGGTGTACACTGTACTTGGGTGTACACTGTACTGTACTTGGGTGTACACTGGGTGTACTTGGGTGTACACTTGGATGTACACTGGTGTGCCTCCGCCGGGTTCTGGCATCCGCACTGCCTACAGATCTTGGTTTGTGGGCTTGGACAGACGTCCATTCGATGTCCTTGCTGACCGCAGTTGTAGCAGACTTGTCTCGTTGGTTTGTATGCGTAGCACCACACCTCTCCTCCATGGTAGATCACTTGCTTTGGTAGAAAAGTGCCTTCGAAGGTGATGACGGCCGTGCTCGAGCTTCCAAGCATCCTGGCCGCCAGGATCTTCACCCCCTGCCTGTGTAGTCTGAGGTTGTCCTTGAGCTCATCCGGTGTACTTCCTGGGTCCACCCCGTGGATGACTCCCTTCACCGTGTCCACCGGTGCCGCCACGTGGGCGTTGACTGCGTAGGTTTTATCGCCAAATTTTAGCTGCGTGATATTTCTGATCTTCCTGGCTACTATCTCGTCGCCAGTGCTGATGATTACTATGTTAGAACCATTTCGTAGTCTTACGATGAAGTCTCCTGTCTTGCATTCGTGCCCGGTAGCCTCCGCTGCTGCCTTTGCCACTTGGTGTGTTTGCAAATCCTTGACTCTGAGTCCTCTCGGTCGGAGAACTACTTTTAAGTCGTCCTTCGGGAGCGGCGGCAGTCTCCTCCTCTCGCCTCCTCCTTTCTCTGCTGCTTTCTGCGCGGCTGGTGCTCCCCTTGTAGTTTGCATTCCTTCCGAGAGAGGCTCCGGGGTCGTCTTCCCCGGGGTCCCTTGCATCTCCATTCTTTGTTGTTGCTTTCTCCGAACCTTCGGCCCTACGACTATCCAATCCAGTTCCATATCCTTGTTTTCGGAAAATTGCGTGTTTCTTCCTACTGGGTCGCTGCTGTCATGCGTCGGTCTCGTCGCTCTCACGGAGCCCCCCCGACTCTGCCGCCCGGGGTTCTCTTCGGTCGTGTCTTGGAAGTCTTCGTCCATATTTTCTGGCATTTATGGTATAAAGATATTCAAGCCCGTCATTGAGGGCTGTCTGTCGCTAGGGGTGTTCATCTGGGACTTCTCTCCGGTCTTCGCCCCCCTCTCGTTGAGGCCGGGGAGGCCGCGGAGCCCCGTACTCGTGTTAGGCCTCGCTAGGCCTACTGTCGCGCCGACCACGTGGGAAGTTCAAGGACCCATAAAAATCAAAATGTTGGACCCACCAGCTCGTATCTTGGGTCCTCGTGGTCCTCTTCGTTACCGGCGTCGATTCTACCCCAAAAGAAGGCAGTCCAAAGGGTTTAGGCGGGTCAAAATACCCGAAAAACACGGAGCTCATATGCCACGCGTCCGCACCTGTCGGCGTTCACCGACCATCCTCTCACCTTGCAAAAACGGCGCGATAGTTTTAAAGTGTCCGTGCGGTCGCTAGGGGATTTCTCGGCGCAAGAGTACGCAGATATCAGCAGCTGTTCGCGTGACATCACATTCTGCTGTATTACACGTCATCGCATGTAATCCAAGCAGCGAATTCTTGGCCCCTAAAACTGTTTTTATGCGAAGCATACTAGCCGCACAACGAGGTCTTCCTTGCTGCGCCGCGCGCGGCCGCGTAGCTACCACTTGACCTACATCGGCGCACCACGTGATATGACGTCACAACAGCTGTGAAAGCTGGGGCTCAACTCGTGCGCTCGCTTGCGGACGCGCAGCCTCCGCGGCGGCCTAACTCCCGCTCCTACCGCTATGAGATACTGACGTCACGCAATTGTATAAAAGGCGACGCACTCGTTGAGTCAGTTGAGCAGCGAGATGTCGGCCAGGGAGAGGGCGGCTCGCCAGACCGCAAAGCCCAAGTTACAAAGAGCCACGGAAACGGGAGAAGAACGAGAAGTACGGCTTACCAAACGACGTATGCTTCGCATCCTAGGCTTAACCATAAGCTAAGTGAGGCCATTTTCTTTTTTCCTATAAATTAATTTGAGCACGTTGCTGTGCGACGTGCTTGTACAAATCTCTGTTTATCCTCCTGAACGAACATAATCATTGGTGAAGAAATTGTGCCCGGCTCCCTAACGAACGGACTCCGATTCACTTCCGATTGACAACCTTTCAAAGCGAAAGCTTTACCACGGCCGATCAATTGCAACTCACTTGGTGCAATTGAGCGGCCGTGGCTTTACTATCCACGCGGCTCCGATTTCGCTGCGTCTGTACGAATGACCTTGAATAGGAGGATTGGAGGACGCAGCTCGTGACTCGCAGCAGCTGCAGTCTCGCGCTCCGCCGTCGTCGGGTGGCGGCGCGCTGCCTATCCATCGTATCGCTATGGACGAAGCAAGTCAGCCGGAGCCGACGTCCTCGAGAGTGGGTACGCGCAGACGTCGGACCGAGTCTGATGACCTAGTCAACATTGCCAACTGGTCGAGGGATTTAGCGATCGACAGGGAGCGTAAACGCGCTAAACGGCCAGCCGAAAGCATGGGACGGCGGGAGCTTCGCCTGGCTCGACAGCGAGCTAAAGATGCCGAATGAAGACAACGACGCGCCTTGTTAACAGCTGCGATGGAGACTGGCGAGACACTGGAAGTGAGTTCTCGCAGTGCGGAACCCGCAACGACCCACGTGGACTGTCTATCTGTCAGACTGTGCTTCGGCCCCAAGAACCTTAGAAAGTGACCTCACATGTAATCGGTGCTTTCGCTTGCATAGGTAGGGTTATCTGAGCTAAGCCGACCCATTTTTTTTCTTTGAAGCGAACCTGTTTTTGTACGTCATTATACCCATTCCACGAATATTAATTCCCTGTCGCGTCGATGCCGGGTTTTCCTCCGAACGGGACCATTACCGCTTTTGCTTTAAGGGGTAATGCGGTGTTAGTCTGCGCCTTGATGCCTTCTAACATCAAGAATTGACATCGGCCATATTTCATGGCGGTTGACAGGCGTATTATATTTCGTTTATATTCTTACTGCTGCTGACTAGTAGTAACAACTAGCTCTGCTTGCAATGCACTTTTTGAGATACCTTACGCTGACTCTATAAACCCCAGTTAGACGGCTGTGCCTCTCGCTTTTCGTAGTCATCTCAATGGCACCGTGAGGAGGCAAATAGGAAAAGAACTGCATATAAGTACACTTTGTCTCCGTTGAAACCGAACACATGTCACTGGAGACGATCACTCTCAACGTTTCCTTCGCCTACAAACCACTATTAAGGAGGCAACCCCGTAGAACCCTTACCTCGTAAATGGCAGGGAGGCCGTGATAACGCTCGACGCAAGGTTGCAGGACGTCACCAATGAGGACCGCCTCGACCTCGCCGCCTACCTGCACTCCATTCTAAGCACGAATACGCCTATATGAGAGTAAGAAAGGGAGTATGCTTCCTAGGAAACTTGGTATAGGTAAAAACCAGATGTGTGCGTTAAGAGACTAGGAGGGCAATGTCATTAGCAATATGGATAAGATAGGTAAATGAACTGAAGAGTTCTACACAAATCTGTACAGCAGCCAGTGCACTCAGAGCGTTAATGATAAAGACAGTAGCGCACACCATTGCGCCCCCCCTCCCCAGTAACAAGAAAGGAAGTAAAGAAAACATTAGTAACAGTTCAAAAGGGAAAAGCAGCTGGCTAGGATCAGGTAACAGCAGATCTCTTGAAAGACGGCGGGCCGATTCTGCTACAAAAACTAGCCACCCTGTATACGCAATGCCTTACGACATCGACCGTACCACAAGCATGGAAGAATGCAAATATTATCTTAATTCATAAGAAAGGAGATGCCAAGGACTCGAAAAAAATTACCGAACGATCAGCTTATTGTCCGTTGCCTACTAGGTATTTACTAAGGGAATCACTAATAGAGTCAGGACAATCGCAGACTTTAATCAACAAAATTATCAGGCACACCTTCGTAAAGGATATTCAACAATAGATCATATTGACACCATAAATAAGGGGATAGAGAAATGCACAGAATATAACGAACACCTATATATATATATCCTTCATTCATTACGGGAAAGCATTTGTCGAAGTGGAAACCTCAGCTGTAATAAAGGCATTGCGTAATCAGGGTGGATAAAAGCCTTATGTCAAAATACTGGAAGATATATACAGGAACTGCACAGCTACCATAGTCTTCCATAAAGTGAACTATTAAATTCTTGTAAGGAAGGGCGTCAGGGAAGGAGACACGATCTCGCCGATGCTATTCACCGCCTGCTTACAGTTGGTATTCCGAGACCTGAATAGGGAACAGTTGGGGATAAGAGTTAATGGAGAATACGTAAATAATCTGCGATTGGCTAATGACATTGCCTTGCTGAGTCACTCAGGAGGTGAACTGCAAATCACGATCAATGAGTTAAGCAGGACAGAAGGGTGGGTCTAAAACTTAACATGCAGAAAACCAAAGTAATGTTCAACAGTCTAGCAAAGGAACAGCAGTTCACAATTGGCAGCGAGGTGCAGGAAGTGGTAAAGACCTGCTTAGGGCAGGTAGTGGCAGCTGATCCGGATCATGAGAGTGAAATAACTAAACGGGGTAAGAAAGGGGTGCAGCGCATATGGCAGGTTCTCTCAGATTGAATAGCAGATGACCAATATCCCTCAAGAGAAAAGTGTACATCTGTATCTTACCGGTACTCTCCTATGGGGCAGAAACGTGGAGGCTAATGAAAATTGTTCAGCTTTAGTTAAGATCGACGCAGCGAGCCATGGAAAGGAAAAGGATAGGTGTAACGTTAAGAGACCAGAGGCGGGCAGAGTGGGTGAGGGAAAAAACGCAGGCAATGACACCTTAGTCGAAATCAGGAGGAGAAAAAGGAGAGGGCATTTAATGCGAAGGCGAGATAATCGCTGGTCCTTCAGGGTAACGAATTGTATTCCAAGAGAAGGCAAGCGTAATAAAGGGTGGCGGAAAGTTAGGTGGCAGCATGCGATGATGAGGCTATCAGGTATAGGGTGGCCGCAGCTGGGAAAGGAGAGGGTTAATTGAAGTGACATGTGAGAGGCCTTAGCCCTGCAATAGGTGTAGTCAGGATGATTACTAAGCTGCCCTCTACAGCACTCCCTTTTATGAAGGGAGTCTGCTAGAGAATACCCGTCTACATTTCAGCACCGTTATGTTTATATCGTGCATTCGGCAGAAGAACCCCGACGTTATGCCTGGTTGCGCAGTCAAGACGAGTAGCGCACGGACCGTTGACATTACAGTCTTTGTCGGCGCCTCGCAGAATAGAAGCCAGCTGACCGAGTCTGAGTTTGGACATCCATTTGTCACCGTGGACGCAGTGAAAACATTTTCGGCGCTACTGAGGGCCATATAGTATGATTCGCCTGCTTTGTCAGCGGGACCCTGAAGCTGTTCTTGATGGCTTGACAAGATCCGAGTGACGCCGAACCCGAGATGTAGTGAGTGTCATGGGTCGAAAGCCATTTTATCACCGCTTATATAACCATGTATTAGGGCTCATACACATTATTCCAAGGCGAAAGCCTTATATTTTGCATGGATTCAAAGTTGCTAGTTGTCCGCGTCGGAGCTCAAAAGATCGAATAGCCGTGGAGATGGCAAGAAGTAGAGAAAGATAGAGAAAGAGACAACTTCGTTTCCCACAGGTGCCGCGAACTAGGGCAGGTGAGTCCTATGCGGCCCCCAGGTGGGGGCGACGTACTGGGCCCATGAAATGAGTGAAAGTTGCGTGGTCTTGAGGAGTGGCGTGGCTGGTTGAGGAGTTGGTCCGAGCATTCCGCAGAGGGAGCTGGCAGGAGGGCCCGTGGGGGAGGGTTATTTTCGCATTTCCAGAGGATGTGCGCCTCAGTGGCGGACGATCCGTGGTTGCAATCTGGGTATGTGGGGTCGTATTTCCCAGTGGTGATCAGTGATAGCCTTGAGTGGCTGAGAATTAAGAGCGTCTCATGCGTCAGGCAGCAGGTGCCAGCATCAGACCACTTCCTGCATTACTGTCGCGCCAGTGCTCATGCAGCAGGAGTCATGTCTTTTTTGCGAAAGGTTTCGCAGATGCGCGCGTCACTGCCTCTTCAGACTCCCCTGCCGACGGTGTGTGTGCAATACAGTCAGTGTTGGCGGTAACGGTTTTCAAGTAACCGCGTTTCCGGTAACGCTTTATTTTTTCGGAAACTTAGTAACGTATCTGTTACCATTTCGAAACTCTAAAGGGTAACATACTTACGTTAACATTTTTCGGTAACGTGAGGTGCCACGTTACTAGTTACTTTTTATTCCAGTTGCCGACCTCCCCTCCCCTCCGACTCCATTTTTTTAAAAAAGAAAGCGCGGAGTGCCTAAAGTGATATTGCAGATAAACAAAATGTACAGGTGTTCTCGACAACCCTTGTTGCGGCTCACGTGCATGCCAGAAACACGTGCCCTCGACGATAAACCCAACTGAGAGATAAAGACTGATCATTCGTACAGCACGAAAGACGTGCACGAACACATATTCACGCACTTGCCTTCGCCTACTTCTCTTCCCAAGCCACTGCAAACAATGATCTGTAATGAGTGGAAGTATACCTGGCATTTTGTAACATCACATTGTTCAGAATTATTGTAAATTTGCTGAGAGTTCAGCGATGTTTTCTTTGGAAAGTTAGAATTTATGATGAGGTGTCACTTTGTGTTTAATGTAATGTTCAGAAAATGGCTTCACCATGTGCCACGGTGTCTGAAGCCATCACATGTAACTCTGCAGGACTATTGTGGCCACTTTAACATAGCTGAGCTCCGGCACATTTGTGTAAATTATTCTCGTTAAATCACGATTTCGGGTAAAATCGCTATTTTGGGTAGAAGTTTTATATGAAATATAACCTTAATAAAATTTGTATCGTGAGTTCTTGCAGCGAAGACGCACTGATTAAAATTTATGGCCATGCAGTAATGGAAAAGTAACGAGTGGTACTTTTTTTCGGTAACGGTAAAAGTAAGGCGTTGCATTTTTTTTGTAGCTAAGGTAGGGAAGGAACGCGTTTCTTTTTTTAGCGTAAAGAGTAATGTATTTTGTAATTTTTTCGGTAACGCCTAAAAACACTGGACGCAGTGTGATGGAATGGCAACGACATCAATGTATGTGGCCTGCGAGGCGACCGCGTCTACGTGAACAGGGAGACGAGTGCGCCCACAAATGTGTTCTACCGGCTCCAAGGCACGAGAACCGATAAATCCTATACGACGGCTGCAGAGGCGGGCTGCAACATCGACGATCACCGCTACGGTAAGAGCTCGGGAAGCTAGTCTCAACCGGTTGAAGATGCGTTGAAGTACGCAACGTGAAGCGGACATGAAGCGACAGAAGCGTGCGGCCAACGTCGAGTTGCGCAAACGTGAAGCGGGAGCAATGCAACAGAGGGGCGAACAGGAGGCTAAGGTAGGTGGTGGTGGTGGTGAAAACTTTAATGGACCCAGGGGAGTTTAGGACACGAAGGTGCTTGGTCCCCCCACGGCCCCTCTGCACTCAAACGTTCAAATGCTTCACTCGCGGGGCTATAGAGCTTTTTGTAATCCATACTCGTAACCAGTCTTACGTGTCCGTGGGGAGCTTTCCTGCCGGCATCTTTTTCGTTGATAAGTATGTGATCGAATTTTCGTCACTACAGACAATGTCGCGGAGGCTGTTAATCTTTGTTCTTGCTCAAAGCGACAGGTGCACGGCTTTAACATTTTCTGCTGCGAGAAATGGCTAGTTTTACCTAGAACGACTGCAGCTACGTTGGAAGACTTTCATTGCTCGAGATTGCGCAGCTACCTTTGAGACGCAATCGGAGTTTCTTGGCAACCTTTAAGTCACCGCGGCCGGGAGAAGCCGAAATTCTGTCTTTCGTGGTCCGCCCAACACATCTGTTGCTATCTATACCGCCTGGTTGTTCAGGTATCTGTGGCCGAATGTCTGCCCTATAGAGTTGTCCTTTTAAGAACCACTTCAGCAAACGCAAACTAGACAGGCAAATCCTAGGCATTTTGTCCTCCTCGCGCTATGGGCGCAATAAGGGTTCTCGACGTCTGCGCAGCGGCTCCAGCAAGATTCGAGCTCGCAAAATATTGGACACCAGTGATTCGTCCCGATTGGTCCCGATGCGGTGGCAGGAGCGCACGCAGCTGAAGGCGCCCTACAAGCGATCTGCGCATGCGCACTGGCGACGCGCAGACTCACGGTACTCGGGTAATGGTATACAGCACGATGCGAGTTATGATAAAAGCGTCTAACATCTGCGCGGATGGTCCTCGTTTCTCATATGGTAAATAACATAAACCGCTTGTTTCATCCTGACGTGCGAAAGAAAGCACGCCATTGCTCTCATGAATGCTTCCCCATACAAAATGGAGCAATGCTTATTTTCCCGTGAGGTGCGGAAAAAATACGCAGTCGCTGGTTGGTTCAGGCGTCCGTGACTCTCCCGCAAGAAAATTAAGTCTGCCTAAGAGTCAAATGAGAAAGCCTTGCCCTGTCCTCATTCCACTTTAATTTTTCATCTCCTTTTCCTGAAATTTCTTAGTGTTTTTGTTTTCATTCACTTCTTATTTCTATTTTCTTTTTACTTTTTCGTTTTTATTTTTATTTATTTTCACTGTTCGTCTTATTTTCCAATTCCTGGTATTTTTCATTACATGTACGTTGCTAAGAATTGGGGCTTAATCAAATTTTACCTTTTTGTTTTAATTACCGCACAACTTATGATTGATAGTTCGTGCGGACAACTTCCGTCTACAAATTTTGTCCACGCCACTCATGAGCCAAGAAATGTTTCCGCCTTAAAATGTTCTTCGGTACGTTATGCCACGCGACTATTTGCCACGCCACTATCCACGCCTTGCCGCAGCTGCGCGCTTTGAGCCGACGGCACTCGCTCCCCTCGCAACTATCTAATCACGTGACGCTGCGTTGCGGAGCAGACGGCTCTCGCGCAACTGCCGGAAATCGTGTGACGCTCCATTCGCTATATAAAAACGTGTGGTGTGTGCTTACCTTCGTGTGATTACTTCAACTGAGCTTTCACCTGTCTTGCTACGTTCAGCCAGGGTGAACCACAGGGAACTTTTTGGAGCGAGAAGCTCCACTTCTCGAGTGCAAAGCTGGGGGTCAAATGACGCATGGATTTGACCTCTGGCTCGCCGCACGTGTGGCTGAGATGTCATAACACGCAACTTGTCGCACAGGTACCGCTCGTTCCGCAGCTGCGCTGACCGTGGTTCAGACCGCTCTCTCAGAATTTGCGTCACGTGACTAACACGTAATTCGCTCTCGCTGATTAAAGGCCAGAGCTCATCGCCTAGACACCCCCAAATCACATGTGTGAGAGCCCGTAAGTACAGCACTTTCGTTTATAATATTCCTTCAGTCGCAACAACGACAGACACCGCAGAAGGCGTGGTGGCTTCCCTGCCCTGGCATCCATCGATCCGGAATACCAAGCGGCACAACCTGACACCACTCTCAGCCAGGTGGGTCCACTTCACCAATTTTTACGTCTGTTTTTCGCCCGACCACGTGGGCGCCGTCGCTAAGCCTAGCGACGAAGCCTACCCTCGGCCGGGCGGGACTGACTCTCCGAGGTCAATATGACAACCCACGTGCCCCAATCGCGTGGCTACGATCCTGAGACGATGGCGTAGACTTCGATCCCCGTCACCGATGACGTAAATCCGAACACGCCCCCTGATTCCACTCATCCAGACCTAACCCGATTGATTGCACGTCGCACTCAGCTTAAAACGCAGAAGTCGGCAGCTTCCGACGCCACTACCGGAGCCATCCTGCCGAACAGAAACACGGATGCTCCCGCGACGCGCACCAAGGGAAGCAAGGGCAAGATCCTAACAAAGTGGAAACCACGACCAATGTGCAAGCCTACACCCGAAGACTTCGTCATCATCATCAAACCAAGAACGCATTTCTCTCTTCACGAGGCTTTCATGAAGAAAGGCTACGGCACTCCTCTTTCGGCACACCTCGGACCGGAACTGGCCCAAGCCAGCACCATCATACCCTCGAAAGACCAAAACATCATTGTCGTGTACACCTCGAATGTCAAGGCTTCGAGCCGACTCATCGGGGAGTTTGTATTAGAAACCAGCAATGGATCAGTCCCACTTTACGGGTACCTAAAACAGGACTCCGAAGACATCTGCCACGGAGTAATCACGGTCCTCAACGAGGACACCTCCGAAACCCTCCAACATAAGGTACAATGGCGCACCGGTACCATCAAAGAAATCCGAAAATTCGGCAAGTCAAACAAAGCACGCATCACTTTCGAAGGGAAGGAGAAGCCCCGATACGTGCACTACGCAAGCGTCTTTACACCTGTGCGAAACTATTACAAGACCATCCCTGCCTGCGACAAGTGTGGAATCGTTGGGCATCGATCAGACACGTGTCCAAACCTGCGACCGGACATCTGCGGAACATGTGGAACCCCAGTCCCTTTAGTGGAGGGGGTGCGGGCCCCTCATGAATGCAATCCGCGATGCTCCGTGTGCGGTGGTGCCCACGTCACCAACTCTCGCGAATGTGCGGCAAAATACCGCACACCAAAAATGGCTGCCCTCATGGGGGCAAAGAGCAACAAGACGGCGCCCAAGAGGAAAGCCGCCACCTCGGGCCCTCCCGGAGGAGGAGGTGAAGAGGCCAGCCAGGGAACCTCCAATACCAAGAAACAGCCGCAACTAACCACCGATGGGAAACAACCACCGGAGGGGCCACCTAAACCACACAACGGCCCGGAGAAGAAACGGCAAACAGCGCACACGCAAGACGGAGCCCCCAGTGCCTGGGCCAACGTCGTCAAAAACGGACGCCAGGTGAGTGGTTCGAGCGGAGCTGCTTCTTCCTCCCTTTCTCCTTCCACTCCCCTCCTTAAGACACAAAGTGTCGGGCAAAACCAAGAAATGGCACCACTCAGGGCCTAAAATGAGAAGCTGCTGAACCAAAATGCGCTACTGTTAAAGAAAATCACCGAACTAGAGTCCAAAATGAATCAGACTCCCCCTCCTCTTCCCTCAGTTCCCCCTGCGGTCGAGGTTATGGAGAGTGAGCCCGCGGCGCCTAAGGCGACCCAAAATGCCGAAACCTCACTCGAGGCCGGTCTCGAAGCACGTTTCGAGGCACGATTTACCGCCATCGAAGCACGTTTCGAGGCACGATTCACCGCTATCGAGAACCATATATCAAAGCTCGTCCAAGCCTGCTCCACTTTTCAAGAGCAAGTTTATTTCTTTATTTATTTTATTTAGAACATACTGCAGGCCTACAGTAGGCCCAAGCAGGAGGGGCGAGTACATAATATATGCAAAAAGAACAGGTTTGGCAAAATTGAAAAAATGTTAAATACAAGTTGTAACACAAAATACAGCAATAAATGCAAGGCTCAGATGCAAAATACAAAAAGTGAACGCAGAAAACGGCTCTCAAATTAAATGCTGTGAAGAAAACATTGAGTCAAAAGAATCAACTCTGGTTAAGAGATCTGGCGAACACCTGTTCCACTCCTCAATGGTGCGTGGAAAAAATGTTACCCAACAATTTGCTCAAATCCCCGTGATGATCGCCCAGCAATTCACCCAGTTTGCCCAGACGGTCCCCGGGATGATTACTCGACAAATCGTCTCGAATAAACGCCGCAAAACTGCTACCAAAGCCATTAATTCAGAAGACGAGGACGATAGCTGTTCGCTCACCGGCTCGGAGGACACTCAAACCTCCGACAGCACTGGCCCCGGGATAGCACCGTTACGTCCTTTCGCTAACATAAACAACAATCATGGCTTGCAACAACCCTAAGACTAAACAACCCCCCAAACCGAATTTGGTGTCCCCTGTCCAAATTGCCCAATGGAACTGCCGCGGGTTCCGCTCCCGTGCTAAGCGGGCGGACCTCAGACTTTTCCTATCATCCCTCGATTCTATCCCGGCAGTGGTTGCCCTCCAGGAGCCAGGGAGTGGCGCCACTCTTACAAATTATATCACCTTCCAGCAGGACCCCTCTTCCTGCATCTGCGTGCATAAAAGTTACACGGCCAGTTTAGTCGACCTCGACCTCCAAACCGATTTCTCGTACATGATGGTGACCCTCCTTCCGCTCAGGAAAACAAACGCACGACTTCACATACTCAACGTTTACTGCCCCCAAAGCTCAAAAATGCCACTTTCGCGACGCTCTTTAGTCGTGCCCTAGAAACAGCAGGCAGGGACCCCCTAGTAATCCTGGGCGACTTTAACGCCCCCAGCTTGCTTTGGGGATACGTGCGCGAAGAGAAGCGAAGACGCAAGCTGGCGGACCTCGCGCCCACGCTAGGCCTAACTCTCCACACAGACCCTGCATTCCCAACGCGAGTGGGTAAGTCCGTGACCCGTGACACGTGTCCGGATCTTATATTCACCAAGAACATCAGACATGCTGAGTGGACAAACACCGAGGAAACCCTCGGCAGCGACCGCTGCTTCATCCACATCACCGTTACGACTAAACCGTTGGCAAGACCCCACGCTCAAGCCCGACTCCCCGACTGGAATGAGTTCCGGCAATCTTACACAAACCCGACCCCCATTCGCGAACGAGGATACCACGCGTGGACTCAGGAAGGTGTTACACACCTTCGTTCGACACAGAAAGAAATCCAACTCTCGAAGGCCACGCCGGAGGTGGATAACCACCTCCTGCACCTCTGGGAGGCGCGGCATATCCTGGTCTGCAGATGGCACAGACAGAAACACAACAGGAAACTTAAAGCCCGGATCACCGAGCTCACCAAGCGAGCGGCAGAGTACGCGGCCCAACTCGCCGACTCGAACTGGGTAGATCGCTGTAACACGGCAGCTAGGCGAATGTCAAACCGAAGTACGTGGCGTCTTTTTCGCGCCCTAATCGACCCAACACAGACTCGTGCAGAGACGCAAAAGCATCTCCAACGGGCTATCCACAGCTTCGATGGAGATACTTCTCAATTGGCAGAACAACTACGAGACCAATACCTTTGCACTCAACAGGACCCCCGAGGGCCCGCGTATTCTTATGCAGGTTCCGAGAACGCGGAGTTGGATCGACCGTTCCAACTGTACGACCTGAAGGCGGCACTGGGTAAAATGAAGCGAGGAACGGCGCTGGGAAGGGACAAAATTACCGTGAAACTTCTTGCCAACCTCCCCGACGCCGCCTACGAAGACCTCCTCGCGTACATCAATTCTATGTGACTAGGCGAGGAACCCCTCCCAATCGATTGTAAGACCGCTCTGGTCTCTTTCATTCCCAAACCCGGCAAAGCCATAAACACGGACAACCTTCGCCCCATCTCCCTTACGTCTTGTGCGGGAAAGCTTATGGAAACGATGGTGCGAGATAGACTGTCCGAGTTTTTGGAAGACCACAACGCATTCGCGGACACCATGTACGGTTTTCGCCCGCACCGATCCGCGCAGGACATTCTGCTACAACTCGATCGAGAAATTCTCAACCCCATCGAATACCCCCTAAGCGACAAGGTAGTACTCGCCTTAGACCTAAAGGGCGCCTTCGACAATGTCAAACACGAAATCATCTTACAACATCTTTCCCAGACCAACTGCGGTCGCAGAACCTTTAAGTACGTCAAACAATTCCGATCTGAGCGACAATCCATCATCAGGATACAAGACGAAGAACACGGCCCTTACCAGCTAGGAACGCGAGGAACCCCGCAGGGCGCGGTTCTTTCTCCGCTCCTTTTCAATCTCGCCATGATTAATCTCCCGGCCCAGATGGCGAAAGTCGAAGGCATTCAGCATGCGCTGCATGCTGACGACATAACCATCTGGGCCAAACATGGCACAGTCGGTGACATAGAAACCCACCTGCAGCAAGCGGCAGCGATCGTAGATGCCTACTCTCGCCATTGCGGCCTTCAGTGCTCCCCGGCTAAGTCTGAATTTGTGCACATTAGCCAATAACCAAAGTGCGATACCAAACTGGAACTATCCCTGCCTAACGGCCCCATACCCGAACACGACGAGATCAGAGTACTTGGTCTTTTCATCCACAAACATAGACGAGTTGAAACAACACTAGCCAGACTGCGCAAGGCAGGAACTCAGGTAGGCCGAATGGTCCGCCGGGTCTCTAACAAACGCGGGGGGCTACGATGCAAAGACGCCTTGCGGCTGGCGCATGCCTTTGTAACCAGTAGAGTCCTCTACTCGACCCCCCACCCTCACCTTTGGAAATCTGACGAAAATGCCCTCGAGGTAGTCCTCAGAAAAATGTACAAGTGTGCCCTGAACCTCCCGGCAAACGCGTCTAACCAACGCCTCATGGGCCTGGGAATGGTTAACACATTCGCCGAGCTTCGGGAAGCCCACTTGACGAACCAATACAGTAGAAACTCGAAAATGCCATCGGGTCGCCGCCTACTAGCCCAACTGCACATTCGCCATCACATAACTCTCGTGGATGAGCGCGCACGCGTCCCCGAGATTTGGAGACTCGCCCTGAACGTGCGACCTCTGCCGGCCAAAATGTCAAAGGAAGACCATAGTGGCAGACGCCTCGCGCGGGCGGAATCTCTAGCCTACCACTACGGTGACAAACAAGGAGTCTTACGTGGACGCCTCCGGCCCCCACCGTGTGGGGTGGTACACGGTCGCAGTCGTACACAAGAAAGCTACGGTGAACGGACTTACGCTCCGAGCTCAAAACATAACTCATGCGGAGGAGGTCGCTATCGCGCTAGCCGCCGCAGACCGGGACTAGCGGGTCATCATTACTGACTCGAGAGGGGCCTGTAGAAACATTGAACAGGGATACATTCATTTCCTAGCTTACCGCATTCTTCAAAACAGTGACTATCTAGGGGCCCCCGCTTCCCGAACGATAGTGTGGGCTCCCACTCATCTAGGACTCGAAGGCAATGAAATGGCAGATGCCTCCGCCCGCGCACTCACTCTCCGTGTAACAACGTCTTCTAACCCTACCGCAGCGGATCCCGATCCCAAGCCCGTTTTACCTTTAAGGAAATAACACAACTTTACCAATCTGAACATTCAATCTTTCCCAAGCGATGCAAGGACCTCACTAAGACGGAGGAACACATTCTCCTCCGTCTCTTCACCAAAACGCTGCTGTGCCCGGCAGTTCTGAAATTCTTTGATCCAGCTTGCATGGGAAAATGCCCACACTGTGAGGAGAAGTCGTCGGATATCTACCACATGGTGTGGGCATGCCAGTCAACCCCGAACCTAGACCCCAAACCCAACCCCACCCCAGAGGGCTGGGAGGCAGCCCTGCTCAACTGCTCCGACCTAACGAGCCAAAAGGCCCTAGTCGTCCGAGCCCGATCAGCCCTGGAGGCCAATGGGCTCCTGTAACGAGGAGCCCACCTAGTGTTTGTAAGGGAGGGTCCCTTCAGGGACCTCTCATACTTCCTCCATATATATTCCCAATAAAGCCTTCTCTCTTCCTCTCTCCCCTCCCTACAGGAATGGGATCTATAGGAGCTCTCACCAATCTGGCGAGTGCTCCTTGTCACCGGGTGTATCTTTTGCTAAACCGTCGTCGTCGTCGCTTTGGAGGATGCACCCGCCGCGATGGCTCAGTGGTTAGGCCGCTCGGCTACTAGTGATCCGAATTTTCCGGGTTCAAACCCGACTGCGGCGGCTGCGTTTTTGTGGAGGCAAAACTTTAAGGGGCCCGTGTGCCGTGCGATGTCAGTGCACGTTAAAGATCCCCAGGTGGTCAAAATTATTCCGAAGCCCTCCACTACGGCACCTCTTCCTTCCTTTCTTGTTTCACTCGCTCATGTATCCTTTCCCTTACGGCGTGGTTCAGGTGTGCAAAGATATATGAAACAGATACTGCGCCATTTTCTTTTCCCAAAAAACAATTATTATTAAGCAAGGTCTCCAAGGCTACTCTACTTACTGTATTTTGTCCCACCCCTGGTGTTTGTGGGCACGCCGAAATTGTGTGCTGGAGGGTCCATCTCGCCCCACAGTGTACGCACTGATCGTTATCCCTAAGAATATGGTAGCACGTGAAACGACCAGACCAACGGAGGCCGCAACATCGAGACTGCGGAGTAAGTTGCGATAGCGCTCGCTTGTGTAGGAATGGATACCAAGGTTAAAATGAGCGACAGCAAAATCTCCGCCTAAAATTTTGGAAAAGGGCGGCTGTCACTGGAAGCGGCCAAAATCCTCATCCAAAGAACGCTGAATAGGAAAATTCAGTCAATTTGGACGCCCGCGCACGCTGCCTCCTTCACTGGTAGCGAGGCGGCTCACGAGCTATCGCTAACTAACTTCCGGGTAGCCGCCCCCCCCACACCCCCCCCCCCACCCCCCCGGACACTGGGCATACGGCGAGCGCCAGAAAAACTGCGGGGAATAAAATCGACCATTATAAATTCGGACGTAGACTGGTACCCCCGCCACATGTCGGCCTAAATAATAAAGAATCTGTCGCGTGGAGGCGGCTTCAATATATTTCCTGCCAACGCATACGTAGTTCTAGCCTAGGACGCTGGAGATTGCGGGAAGGCTTCGAATCAGACGGATGCCTTCCAAACGCCCTCCAGTGTCTCCAGCATTTAGGATTCCCAAACAACTGTGTATTTAACATCTTGACCACACATTAACGACAGAAGCAGCAACAACGCGCTAAAGGCTCTCGCCTAACCGCACTTTAGGTCAGCAAAGTGGCCTCCTCAATTTTATGCTAATCTGCTGTCCAATAGTATGAATGTTCATGTATCGCGTTGCTGCTACACTAGGATAGCCAGCGGCGAATTTAAGTGTCACTAGTGTACTAAGCATTCGCCACTAGTTGCACCGAACCGCAAAAGTTCCCTTGCTGTGCCGCGCAGCGCCTTTCCTCGAAATCCAGTTTTCAGTCCTCTATCTACCTTTCTTATTTCTTTCTCTCCTAGCCGCTGCGGTGGCCGAGTGGTTATGGTGCTCGGCTGCTGGCCCGAAAGACGCGGGTTATTTCCCGGCCGCGGCAGTCGAATTTCTGAGGAGGCGATATTCTAGTGGCCCGTGTTCTGTGCGATGTCAGTGCACATTAAAGAATGCCAGGTGGTCTAAATTTCCGGAGCCCTTCACTACGGCATTTCTCACAGCCAGAGTCGCTTTGGGACGTTGAACTCCCATAAACCAAACTAAACCTTACCCTTTCTCCTATCCCTTCCTTTTCGGCGTGTTTCGAGTGGCCGCTAAGATATTTGAGCCAGTTACTGCGCCATTTCCGTTCCTCAGTGACCAAACAAAACAAGCGAGCCACCGGCGTTCATAGGCGTTGACAGCGCTCTAAGGGCCGTTGATTTTCACCAATGAAAGGCGCAAAACTGGCTCCCTCTGCTCGCTTCATCGTTGGATGGGAATGGCTCCCTGGGTGAGTGGAGACCTCAGTCTCGCTTTCATGTACATACGTGGCGTTGGTGTCCAACTTTATAAACCTTCTTTTATTGCGTTCCGCACACTGAATAGACCATACCTATCCTTCTGGATTACATAAACTGAGTCTGGCTTAAGGAAGTGCCACTATCCATCAACTGGAAGACCGCCCAGGTCACCTTCATTCTTAAATGCGAGTATGCCGGGCTAGTTGGTGCATTCTTTGCATGGAAACAGCGCAGCAGAAGGCCATCAACACGGACAACCTCCGTCCCATCTCCTGTGTGGGCAAACTTATGAAGACGATGGTATCCGACAGGTTGTCCAAGTTCATGCAAACCCCACGCCTTTTTGCAGACACCATATTCGGGTTACCCTACACAGATCTGCATATTGTCAGGACTCGGTAGAACCCCGAGGAGAGCTGAATTTAAAACGGTTTACTGGTTAACCAGAAAAAGTCCCTGCGCGCTTCAGCTTCTTCTTCTTCTTGCCTCGCGCTCGCAGACAAAGTCTTCATCTTTGGCATTTTCTTGCATACGGCATTTTCCCCCTCCTCAGGAAGCATCGTCTCGATGGTAACAAAAGGAAGTAGGAGGTCAAGATCGGTCTGAGTATTACGGCTTCATGCGTACAACATGGACGGCGTCGACTTGTTGCTGGCGTCGCTTGGATGTCGATAACCCGTCCGGCACCACCTCATACGTGACGTCAGTTAAACGTCGCAGCACAACATAGGGCCTGAAGTACCGCCGTTACAATTTTTCGGAGTCCACGACGGCGAATAGGCGTCCAGACCCACACTTTGTCGCCAGGTTCATACATGACATGTCTGTGGCGAAGATTGTAGCGTCGTGCGTCAGCCTCCTGCTGAGTTCTGATGCGCACACGCGCTAGTTGGCGAGCTTCCTCTGCGCGCTGTGCGAATTCCTCGGCGTACTGATCGACATCGTCGCCGTCGGCATTCAGGAGCAGCACGGCACCTAGCATAGTTGTCACTTGTCGGCCATGAAGAAGGCTGAAAGGCGTCATGCGAGTGGTTTCTTGTTGTGCCGTATTGTAGGCGAACGTGACGTAGGGAAGAATTTCGTCCCAATTCTTGTGGTCTGCGTCCACGTACATAGAGAGCATGTCGGCGATTATCTTATTGAGGCGTTCCGTCAATCCATTGGTTTTGGGGTGGTAGGCCATCGCTCTAAGATGACTGGTACCGCTGAGGCGGAGAACGGTTTCCCTTAAGCTCGGCCGTAAAGGCAGTTCCTCGGTCAGTTATAATGAGTGCCGGAGCGCCATGCCTGAGGACAATGTTCTCAACGAAGAACTGAGCTGCTTCGGCGGCGGTACCCCTGGGCAGAGCTTTTGTCTCCGCGTAGCGAGTTAGATAATCGGTGGCGACAATTATCCATTTATCCCGGCAGTAGACGTCGGAAATGGTCCCAGGAGATCCATGCCAATTTGCTTGAAAGGTGTCTTTGGCACTTGAAGAGGGTGGAGTACACCGGCTGGTTTTTCAGGGGGTGGTTTACGACGTTGGCAGTCTACGCACGTCCGTACATAGTGCTTCACTGCCGCCGATAGTTTCGGCCAGTAGTATCCGCGCTGTACTCTAGCCAACGTGCGGGTGTAGCCTAGGTGGCCGGCGGTTGGCTCGTCGTGACACGCTTGCAAGACTTCGTGCGAAGAGCTGTTGGGACGGCGAGTAGATGACTGTTCCCCCCAGGACGGAAGTTCTTGTAAATTACGTCGTTGCGAAGAAAGAATGACGAGAGGCTGCGGGCGAAATTCTTAGGCACATCCTTAGTTCGCTTCTCCAAGAAACCAATAAGAGTGAGCAATTCCTGGTCCTCTCTCTGCTGTTGGGCAAGAGTTGCGTCATCTATGACTCCTAAAAAAACAGTCTTCATCGGTCATTGTGACGGGTCCGACTGGTGCTCGCGAAAGGCAGTCAGCATCCGCATGCTTCTTTCCGGATTTGTAAATAACCGTCATGTCGAACTCTTGTAACCGAAGGCTCTAACGCGCGAGTCTCCCTGAAGGGTCCTTTAAGTTCGTCAGCCAACAGAGAGAGTGATGGTCGCTAACGACTTGAAAGGGGCGAGCGTACAAGTAAGGGCAGAATTTCATAACCACCCATACAACTGCAAGGCATTCCTTTTCTGTTGCCGAGTAGATCGCTTCAGCTTTAGACAGAGTCCTGCAGGCATAAGCAATCACTTTTTCCACACCATCCTGGCGCTGCACCAATACAGCACCTATACCCACATTGCTTGCATCGGTATGAAGCAGGGTAGGGGCGTCGTCATCCAAGTGCGCCAGGACAGGTGGCGTCTGTGGGCGTCTCCGGAGTTCATTAAAACCTTGGTGCACTTCTTCACCCCAGCGAGAGACAGCGTTGTCGCGTGTCAGTGATGTTAATGGCCAGGGAACTCGTGAGAAGCCAGCAATAAATCGACGGTAATAGGCGCAAAGGCCCAGGGAGCGCCTAAGCGTCTTTTTGTCCGTAGGTGTTGGGAACTTGGCGGCTGCGGAGAGCTTTTCGGGGTCAGGCCGGACACCTTCTTGGCTAACAACGTGTCCTAAGAACTGAAGCTCCTCGTAACCAAAGTGGCACTTCTCAAGTTTCAGTGTGAGGCCCGCAAATCGTATGGCCTGAAAAACAGCTACCAAACGGCGCAGATGCACCTCGAAGATACACCAGGCATGTTTGCCACTTGAGTCCTGAGAGCACAGTGTCCATCAGCCTCTGAAATGTTGCTGGTGCCGAGCATAAACCGAATGGAAGAACCTTAAGCTCATACAATCCGTCAGGAGTGATGAATGCTGTCTTCTCCCGATCCCTCTCATCTACTTCAATTTGCCAATATCCACTTTTCAAATCCATTGAAGAGAAGTAACGTGCATTTCGTAGCCGATCAAGGGAATCATCGATGCGAGGGATGTGGTACACGTCTTTTTGGTCACTTGATTGAGCTTGCGGTAGTCAGTGCAAAATTGTAAGCTGCCGTCCTTTTTTTTAGCAAATACCACGGGGGAAGCCCAGGGACTCTGTGACGGCTGGATAAAGTCGTCTCGAAGCATTTCAGCCACCTGCCGCAGAATAGCCTCGCGCTCTTTCGGAGCCACACGGTATGGATTTTGTCGAATCGGGCGAATCGCGTCATCCGTGATAATACGATGTTTGGTCAAAGGTGATAGGCCGGCCCGCGATCCTGAAGCAAAACAGTCTCGAAAGTGATCTATGAGATCCAAAAGACGTTCCCGTTCTGAAGACGGCAGATTTGGGCTCACATCGACTATGGGTGCGGGCGCCTTGCTCACTGATCCTTCCAGTTGCAGCACGAGATAGTCTTGGTCACTTGGGACGCTATCGAAGAAGGCCACAGTTGTGCCTTTCGGAATTTGCCGACGCTCGTCGCTGAAGTTTGTCAGGAGCACATCGGCGTGCCCATTGGCCAAACTGACTAGTCCTCGAGCTATAGAAACACCTAGGCTCAGTATCAGGGTGACGGCCCGTTCGGCGACGCCATCGCCGGTATGCGCCACGTCGCACTTCACTTGAACAAGAGAGCACGAGCGCGGAGGTAATGTAACCCCCTCATTGACAACTCGTAAGGGCATCAGTGGTACTTGCGCATAACCAAGATCTCCATGATTTTTGGTGGAGGCAACGACGTTGTCCCGAAAGCTGATCACAGCCCCATGAAGGCGCAGAAAGTCCATGCCCAAGATGAGGTCTTTGCAACAGTATGAGAGGATAACGAAGCTGCCAACGAACGCTGAGTTTCCAATTCCTATGCGGGCAGTGCACTTCCCAGTCGGTGCCAGTAGCTGACCCACAGCACTTCTTATTACTGGCCCAGTCCATTTGCTTTTTACTTTGCGCAGCTTGTCAGCCAGGGTTTGACTAATGATTGAAAAATCCGCCTCGGTATCCACCAGAGCGTGTACCTCCAGCCCATCAATGCAAACGGCGAGGTCAGCGCTAACAACGTCGTCTGGGTTGCTCGTCTCTCTCGGCATTTGCGGCGGAAGTGCGGTAAAGTCGGCGCTGGTATTTTCGTCGTCGGGGCTGCTTATCTAGTTCGGCATGTTCGGCGCTAATGTAGGCGGCATTTTCGGTGGTAGTGCGGCAGCGTCAATGTGAACAGAGGCGTCACAGTCATGGGTTGCGGTCGGCAGTTGCGGCGGTAGTGAGGGCTTTGAAACTTTTCGACTGGTAGCAACCTCCCCTCGCGAGGTTGCGGCGGTAAGTTTTCCTGGCGAGGGCTCGGGGTTCGCCGTCCTCTAACGTCAGCATCGCTACGACGCGTCAGTGAAGAATAACGCCGTGGAGATGGGGAGCAGCGGCGGAAGACTGGTGGGTCGGTTTCTCTGCTTAGCGGCGGGTCCTCGACTTGGGCTCGGCCAGCGTCGAAATGGCGTCGAGCAGAACCAGGCGGAAAGGCCTGCCCCTCTTGGCGGTAGCGGCAGTACCGATACACATGGCCGGGTTGTCAGCAGAATAAGCAGAGTCGTCGACTGTCATAAGAGCGCCACAGGTCAGTTCGGCGCGGCTGAGGGCGGCCGGGACGTGCCCACTGAGGCTCCTGGAAGAACCGCGTCTGCTGACGGCTCGCTGAGCTCGGTGGGGCGTGGTCTGGCGGCGGACGACGAAGGACTTCCGCATAGCTAGCAGGTTGCAGCTCCGGCTCATACTAAGGCGCCGTGTTGACGGCCGCGTTGCTGTTGGGTTGGGGCACGTGGTATGGTTCGCAAACGGCTGCCGCGCTGTCAACTGGATGAGACTCGTGGTATGGTGCAGACGGTGACAGAAATGCCGGAGCTCTTTCCTAACGGCTGCCGCGACGGCCTCTGGTGACTGAACGCTCGTAGCAGTAATTCGCTGCAGCTCCTCATAGACAATTTCTCGAATGAGGTCTCGAATAGTGTTCCCATAGGTTGCAGTGAGTGCCGCCGCAGTCGGTGGAACACCGGTGAAGGGTCGGTCGTACTGGCGGCACCGTTCTAGGAGGGCTCGCTCTATAGCTGTAGCGTCCTTGACGAGCTCACTGACGGTTTGAGGCGGGTTGCGCACCAAGCCGGCAAACACCTGCTCCTTGACGCCATGCATGAGATGTCGTAGCTTCCTTTGCTCAGTCATATCGGGGTCGGCACGGCGAAAAAGTCGAGCCATGTCTTCCGCAAACATAGCTACGCTTTCATTCGGCTTCTGGACGCGCACTTCAAGCAGGCGCAGCGCATTCTCTCTTCGATCAGTAGTGGCAAAAGTGTCCACCAGCTAGCGGCCGAAGTCATTCCATGTGGGCAAGCTGGCCTCGTGGTTTTCATACCAAGTTCTAGCAGTATCCTGAAGTGCAAAATAAACATTGCAAAGTTTCTGGTCCACGCTCCACTGGTTGAACTTGGCAACTCGTTCAAACTGGTCGAGCCAGTCTTCCACATCTTCAAACGCGTTCCCGCGGAAGCACTCCGGTACCTTGGTGTTGTGCAGAGTCACCGACGTAGGGGTGAGAGGTGCCATGGCTTGGAAGACCCGGCTAACTTTGACGTTTGAAGAGTCGCCCGGTAGATGGTTGTACTCCGGGGAAAGGCCTAGACGTCGGCGGCTAGCTGGATGGACAGGCGTGTCGATGTCCGGGACTCGCTGTGGACTGCCGGAAGGAGTCCTGTGCGTACCCAGTACGCTCCACCAGTGTCAGGACTCGGTATAACCCCGAGGAGAGCTGAAGGTAAAACGGTTAACTGGTTAACCAGAAAAAGTCCCTGAGCACTTCAGCTTCTTCTTCTTCTTGTTTCGCGCTCGTAGACCAAGTCTTAATCTTTGGCGTCTTCTTGCAAGCGGCAATATAATTTCCTGCTACAACTCCGTCAGGCTGTCCTCGACCCAGTCAGATACTCCCTCAATGACAAGGTCGTACTCGACTTGGATTTGAAGGGAGCATTCGACAACGTTACCCACAATATCATTCTCACCGACCTCTTTCTATCTAGCTGCGGAGCGGTGGCTCAGGGGTTAGGGCGCTCGGCTACTGATCCGGAGTTCCCGGGTTCGAACCCGACGGCGGCGGAAGCGTTTCGATGGGGTCGAAATGCTTAAGTGCCCGCGTGCTGTGCGATGTCAGTGCACGATGCTCGAAATTAGTCCGGAGCCTTTAACTACGGCACTCCTTTCTTCCTTCCTTCTGTCACACCCTTCTTTATCTGTTCCCTTACGGCGCGTATTAGGTGTCCGCCGATATGTGCCTTTTTCTTCCCCCCCCCAAAAAAAATTCAAAACATGCGACAATTTTTGACCCGCAGACAATCTTACATTCGAATCCAGGATAACGAACATGGTCCTTTTCATTTAGCAGCCATGGGTAGACCACAAAGCGCGGTGCTCTCTTACCTGTTATTATATTTGGATATGATGCACCTACCGGCCCAGCTGGGCGTTGTCGCCAGTGTGCAGCATGCTCTGCATGCTAATGACATCACAATGTAGGCCACGCAGGGCTCCCTCGGAGACATTGAGGCTAACCTGCAGGAGGCGGCGACCATAGCGGACCGTTATGCTTTGCCGCTTTGGCCTCCATTTCTCTCTCCAAATGTCTGAATTTTGCACTGTTTGTGCACAATTCAGACCTCAGCGCAAGCGCCCTATCACGTGGTATCTTTCATATTTCGCGGTCTCCCTTTATAACGCGGAAAAAAGGACCGCGTGAGACATATCGAGCAGACATATCGGGAGACATATCGGGAAACAATTTTTTAGATGTAATTTTGAAGGTGCTCTACAACTTTGCTTATCATACTTGGGATCTGCAGCGAATATTTAGAGAGTTGATGAATTAAACAAAGCTAATGAAATAGTTCAGGAAAAGTAAAAAAAATAATATAGGTTAGCTTAGCTAATCCAGGATATACAAAGCGAAAGATGCCGACGTTCACTATGTTCATATGCGTTGCCGTTGGCAACGTTCTAGATGGCGATGGCTTTCAGCAAAGCAAGGGCGCATAACTGGCTCCAAGGATTTGAGGAGCCCTCATTCGTGCTTGGAAACATGTGGCGGTGGTGAGACAGCGATGTGGCCTGAATGCATTAGCGCTGACAGCGTTGTGGCTGACATGCGGCACTGCAGCAGCAGCTAGGCCGCAGCGTTCATTTGATGATCAATCTCTTGCGATCAACCATTAACTGCATGCCACCTCCCAGGGTGGCAGGGAGGGCCCACTGCCTATCCAGTGTGCGGAACGCTGTCAAAGCAGGCTTTTGCAGTTGAACACCAACACCACGCACACGAATACGAGATTGCGGTCTTCAATGACCCACAGAGCCGGTTGTGCACCTTTCCTTTCCTGAAAATTAACGGCCTTTGCAAAGGGTTCAGCGCCAATGCACTCTATGAAGGCCGTCGGCTCACTTGCTTTGTTTGGTTTTTCAGGAAATGAAATGGCGAACTAACCGTCTCACATATCTCGGTTGACACCCGAACCGCGGCGTAAAGGAAGGGTTAAGAGAGGGAGGGAAAGAAGACAGAGAGAACTGAAAATGGAAAGTTTGATGTTGAGGAAAGGCGCGGCGCTGCGCAGCGGCGGAACACCTGTGGCTCGGTGCTACTAGTGGCGCATGCGCAGTAGTGACTACGGAGCGAGAGAGAGAGAGAAATTCGCCGTGCGTGACGTCACTCGTGCACCTACATACACCGGCTCACGCGAAGCGCGGTTTTGACTAGCGTAGTGAAGTTTTTCGCTTCAAAATAGCCTGAGTGACTCTAAGCTAGTGCCAATATTATGCACTCGGTTCTATTGGCGTCCGAAGTTGCATTCATTTTTAGGACCTTGGCTCAAGTTATGTGGGACAACCTGTATATTCGATATTGCCGAAACATGGTGATTTATAATTCGTCACTGTTTCAATGTATGACAACAGTGAACGTTATTCCGTTAAGTTATCGGAGGCTTACGCTAATGTCCCTTTGGTTTAATTCATAGTTGTGTACAACGAATCGGTGAGATATTCCTAGACTATTTCGTTACTTAGCAGTTCACATATGCAGATGACTACTCGTCTTTCGCCGGAGAAGGATTTGTTGAGAACAGCATGGAAGTGTAGCCAACGTCATTTTGACGCTGTTGTCTTCTTAAAATGTTGCAATTATTGCATGTTTTGACAACAAATGCATTCCAACAGGCCTTTTAACATTTGCAGTTTTCGTGAATGACCCAAGCTTCTCGTTGAGTCCCCTATGAGGCCGCGTGCGCTATATTATCTCTCAATCCTCACCCTCATGTAGATAAGGCTGACTAATCGCTGTTCAGGAGAACGGCTTCTCCCATATCCCTAAAACTTATCGTGTCCTTTGACAGGTTCACACCCCTTATCCCCGGAAACTACTTAATCTCATCTGCCCATCTGATATTCTGCCGCCTGCTTCCCTTGCTTCCTCCTATGATCCTACAACTTATGACGATCGGTTATCTGCCTTGACATCACATGTGTTCGCAATGGCCGTTTGTTCTTGATATCAAATACGCTAAGATGTAGCTGAGTGTGTTCACTGGCCAATTCTCCCCTATTTATGTGTCGTAACGTGCATCTACCATGTTGATTTCTATAGTCCGCTGTGCTACCCGGAACCTAATTACAAAGCTTCCCGTAATTATAGCCAATGTTTCGGCTTCATATGTAAGCGTGGGCAAGAATAAAATGTTTAATGCTTTTGTTGTGAAGGATACTGGAAACCAGCTATTCATGACCTGAGAGTTGCTGCTCAATACACAACACAAAATGATTTTTTTTTATTTTCCTGGTTATTTTCATTGCGTCGTCATAATGAGCATCTATCTGCCGTTAGTAGATGCATCCATATTTCGCATACAAAAGTAAAATAATCTGCCCTTCCGAGACAAGTGGAAAAAGAAAGTGCCGCCACCGTCTGGAAGACGTTGGAGTAAGGAGCGTTAGCTGCTTGGTAGCGCGATCTATAGTCCATGCGATGTATTTCCACGTGAATAGTCTACTTTTCCGTACATCTCGGCGAGCGGGTGGCTTCCGCCTTGAGGTCGCATATTTTTTGACCAATTTGGTCCAAAAAAGTTTTCCGACTTTTTTGAGGGCTATTTTTCCTTACCTCAAGGCGGTAGGTGCCCCGAATGAATGATGAATGAATGAATGAATGAATGAATGAAAACTTTATTGTCCACCGAGAAGGAGCCCCGAAAGCCGCGGTCCCGGCACGCAGACCTGGGACGCGGGTAGGGAATCCGCCGCTACTAAGGACAAGTGCTTAGCTTTTTTGCGGCCTCATCCGCTAGGCGGGTGGCTTGCTGCTGGATGGCGGGGTCCTCGCACCGCAGCGAAACTTGTCAGGCTTCAGCACTGTTGATGTTCAATCCGGCGCCCGGGGAATCGGCGTATTCCCAAACAATGTGACGAAACTGCCCCTGTCACCACAATTCGCCATGAGGTACGAAATTGAGCTACCGAGTGCTGACGTCAAGGCCGCCATTTTAAGCCGGACCAGAAATAAATATTAACCTAATTAGGCGATACTGGTGTCTTTTATGTTGTACTCATCGAGCCCGTTACGAAGTACCATTAGTGAGATTATGACGTCATGGGTTAAATTATTATAAGCAATGAATTTAAGCATAACTGTAACTAAATATTTACTTTGTTCGCTAAGTATGGTGTCTAACGAGTTCTACTCATCTAGACGAGTCCAAATATTTAATTTGTTTTAGGATGGCCTCATTATTACTTAGTATAAGCAAGTAATCATAGTCAAGTGGCTAGCTGATTTTGACGTCACAAAATCAGTGACCTCCCCAATCATTCACCAATTCGATATACTAATGACGTCACCAATCATTCACCAACTGGGTCGGTATATCGATTTCCTATGGGTGGCCGCCATCTTGAATTCCTCGGCTTTACGCCGAATGAAGCTGGTAGCAGACCCCACGAAATCGAGAACCGTCATGAATAAGAGCTAACGGTCTTAAAGCTTTATAGATGTTTGCAATATTTTGAACGGCGATTTTTATACTTTGGCTGTCTCAGTACTGGATTTTTTTTGCTATTAGTCTCCTAAGGTACTTATCAAGGCAGTGTGATCAGCGAATCGCGAATTGCCAGGCTATTGCCGATCAGCTTTTACCGCTAAATCTTCTCAGTCCGCGGTCCTGAATACGTAAATTTAACACGCGGTGGATAGCAGTGAATAGATATTGTCGCTCCGGACTGACGTCCTTTCTGACTTGGATATTACTACTCTCCTTACAGATGTATATTGTACCTATAAGGTCGCTATAGTTGCATTTTCAGCAGCTTTGCAAATTTATCTTCTAAACACTGGAAAGGCAATGCCCACTGAACTGCTGTGGATTCACATAAGTGAAACGTTATCTCCTATTATCGCAGGGCAATATCGGGGTTGCTTATAATCTGCGTATACGTTTATCACCTGGTTCAAGGTGTAAACAGCCGCCGCGGTGGCTGAGTGGTTATGGCGCGCTGCGGATGGCCCGAAAGACGCGGGTTCGATCCCGGACGCGGCGGTCGAATTTCGATGGAGGCGAAATTCTAGGGGCCCGTGCACTGTGCGTTCTCAGCGCACGTTAAAGAACCCTAGGTGGTCGAAATTCACGGAGCCCTTCACTACGGCGTCTCCCATACTCTGAGTCGCTTTGATACGTCAAACCCGCATAAGCCATAAACCATCAAGGTGTAAATATGGGCCGCAGCCACTCGTCGTTAGGAAGGCCAGCCACCTTCGTTGGTCAACGAAAGTCTAAGATTCCTCAAAATTTTCAACGATTACCTTCGGGAACACCTTGCATGATCATGGTATGTTAGCTGATGCAAGGTGAGCTACTCTGGTATCGAGAAATTCTTTTGCTCAGCTTATCCCGCTGTCTGCGGTATAGGAAATCCATCTTGAACTCTTATATTACCAGTAAAGTGTTTTCAGCACTCAGCGCTAATTTCGCGGTGCTCAATGCACGGGAGGCGATGCAGGGAAATTTTAACAAAAAAAAAACTGGTGATGATGACTGCCAGCTCCAAAACCCAGGGCATTATTACGGACGGAATGGTGTTCGCACCCTCGCCTTAGTCGGAGTTGTTTTACGATTCGGCATGGTTTACTCCTTCAGTTGAGTAGAACCACTACCCGGTTAAAGAATGATTTGATAAACATGTGGAATAACTCGAACATTTGCCTGTACTTAAACGCTCGGATAATGATGGGACACCTTCGGCAGCTCCTCTAAAGCTGCCTGCGCCACTCACGCCAGACGTCCATGAGAAGTTATCGCTCGGAATGTGCATCTTTATTTCCTTTGTCTGCACTTTGTTCAATGCTTCAGCTTGTCTGAAAGTCCGGCAGAAAATACGCATTTTTTTCTCGTCGCATTTCTATTGCGGCAAGATCAGACTGATTTATGAAGCCTGAAGAGTGAATTAGGTGCATTGTCTTCGCTGTAATTACTGGAATCGCCTAAATTCCAGCCTCAGGGGAGTAACACTCCAAACAGCTGAAATCAGACTCTAAACAATTGAATTTCTCATGCATAAAGAGAACCTGAAGCACTTTTCGAAAAAAAAAATGAGTGCTCTACGTCATTTTTGAGCTTTCATTCCGCTGAAAAAGAATATCTCATTAAAAAACAGCGGAAATAAAGGCAAAAAGCTGTTTTTGTTTGGATGAAAACGCGCCGCATCGGCCCAGGGCGCCGAGCCAACGCCGCTCTTGCCCGCGATTGGCCGGGACGGTCGTGACGTCATCCACGGGATCTCCGGCCGGCACCGGCGGAGTTGCTGCGTAGCGCGTTGCTTCAGCTGACTTTTAAAGACTACTTTTTGGAAATTATGGATAATTCAAGCAGTGTTGAACAGTTTGGACTTTCACCATGCATATTCGAGCCATCAGCAGCTTCAGAAAACGGCGGAACCAACGACACCGCGGAGTGCGCCGGCAGCGAAAGTCAATTCGCGACTTTTTCACGTGTTGGAAATCTCGACTGGATGGAGGGATGGATAACAGCTTTTATTTGCACCGGAAATGGAGACCGCTTACTACTCCCGACCCCGGCGGGCAGGACTGAAGGGCGGTGGCCGGAGCCTCTGTGACTAAAGCCTAAGAAATAGATTTTATCTCTTCGCGGCCTCAGCCGCCAGGCGGATTGGCTTGTTTCTGCCGAGCGGGTACTTCGCTGCACAGCAGGGGTTCCCAGCATTCTCTGCTACCAATATCTTCTTCGAAACCAAGATAGTCAGCGCATTTCCATATTCTTTGCTTCCGCGTAACCGTGGAACCGCCGTACTGTCGGAACCTGGACGAGCGCGCGCAAACCTATTCCGAAATCGTCGAGAACTACAGACTAAACAGACAACTGATGCCACCGCCGGATAAGAAGCTAAGTAATAGAGAAGCGACGGTATGGCGGCGCCTGCAAGCCGGAAATTTCGTTAACCCAGTATGGGCCTTTCACGTCCTACCAGGGTAACATGAAAACGAAATCTCGAAACGTAGTTGTGTACCGCTGCTGCATAAAAGCCTGGCCACCAACTTCTTTCCGGCGACAGTTTGTGTGTGTCTTCTGCTCCTGCGTCTTTTTTTCGCTGTTTTTTTTTCTCTTGACGAACTTCTTGTAACGCCTGTAAACATGATCTAATTCAGATCATCGGCACGCTTAGACGAGTCGCGCAAGGTAAAGCATTTGTTTGTTCATTTATTTTGAATTACTCGCCTAATTACTCCCGAGGGCCTTTTAGAACTACAAAAGAATGCCAAACTGGATGAGTTGGAGTGGGTGCACTGCTGTAATAGAGCGCGAAGAGACGAGGCCACCGGGAGGAAGCTCCTGTCTGCGCTTTCATTCTTTCGCGTGTTCGGGCTACAGTCAACCATGAAACTTCTGCACTTACCCCCGTACATTGTTTTTTTTTGCATGCTGAATACGCTTTTGAAGAATAATTATGGCGGCGTTTCGGAGCTCACAGTTCTGTTCATCAAATAGAGTGTGCTGTGTGCTGTGAGATATAGTTGCTGCTGTTGCGTATCGAGATAACCGGAAGAATTACTTGTGGGTGACATACATGTATGCGTAGCGCGGCTCGACAACTTTGCCGTTCTGACTCAAGGACAAATTTGCGTTAATTCTGGTGCCATTGTCGATCGCCAGCCATGACCAAGCGCTCATGAATGCAAATGTTTGCTTTGATCAAGAATACTAGGCTTATATAATCGCTTTTTTGTTCAGTTAGGTGCAGCTGCGTTTGCTGTGCGCTAAAGAAAGATTAAGAGGATTGCTTGTGCTGCCATGAGGTGCAAGCAATCAGGAAAAAGCAAAAAGGCACACAGTGCATAACGAGCTCAAAAAAGTTCAAGACTGTGTGCCTTAAAGACAGTGCTCAAAGTGGCCTTTGCTCAGCATGGATGTGGACCAGCTGGAAAAGGCAAAGAGTTTACAAACATGTAAGAAAGTAATATAACGAAAAGAGAAATATTGCTGCACATAATTTGTGCACGCAGTTTCGGCATGCTGCATACCACAACATTGCCTGGATTACGTGGAAGAGGCTGGGGAGAAAAACCGACGGATTCTACCAAGCTGTGTGCTGAGCACTATTATGCGCTCAGCAGACATACGTGCTATTATAATAATTATAATAATAATAATAATATTATGTGTGCTAATATAAGAGACTGTGCTATTATAATAATATAATAATATAATATATTATAATAATATAATGTGTGCTATTATAAGAGACTGTGCGCATAGCGGGGTAGATGCGATAGGCTTTAGGACATTATAAATATAGAAGGGACGCTACGGTGGAGCAATTGCCGGCAGCTAAAGCAAGGCTAACCCCACATGCAGCATTGAACACCTCAACTCAACTCGCTGTTGGAAAGAAGTGCCATGCCTAAACTGGTTTATATACAGGCTTCAAGCATTACACGGAGCGCCCGAACGAGAGAAAGTAAACGGCACTGGCAGAAGATTACGTTGATCTGTGGTTCGCCAAAGCGCGGGCCGCAGCAAAGCAAGCGCAGCCGGACGGCCAGCCGACTCTCCGTGAATGGCGTCAGTTCCGGCAGTTGTCCCTCTCTGCCGTCCCCCCACCCGGCGCTTCCGGAAGCGACGAGGGCGTGCCGGCGGCGGGTTTTTAAGAAGTGATTGCAGCTCTGCGAACAGTCGGGGAAAAATTTACACACATGATTGTCTAGGTCATTTCTTCCCAACCACAGCGTTTCATGCGATTTGGAAACCGTTAGAACCCCACCGCGGCGGCTGCGTTTTTATGGCGGAAAAACGCTAAGGCCCCCGTGTGCTGTGCGATGTCAGTGCACGTTAAAGATTCCCAGGTGGTCTAAATTATTCCGGAGCCCTCCACTACGGCACCTCTATCTTCCTTTCTTCTTTCACTCCCTCCTTTACCATTCCTTTACGGCGCGGTTCAGGTGTCCAACGATATATGAGACATATACTGCGCCATTTCCATTCCCCCAAAACCAATTATTATTATTATTATTAAACCGTTAGAGCTTCCCTTTAAAGAAATTAAGTTTCGAGCCATTTTTGTTGGATGAACACAAGTCACGCAGGGGAAGATGGCATCTCGCGTCTTGTGCTCGGCACCAAAATTAGCAAATAAAGAAATTCTACTTTCATTCGTTGCGAACCACCTAGATTTGCTACATGCTTTGTGGACGTTCAGGTTCACGGATTTGCAAGAATGCAGTTTAGAAGGAATGAATACAACCTTCTCACGATTAGCTTAGGATTATTTCTCTCACGTAGCGGTTGATGTCTTTAGCTGTAGGTTTATTGCTCCTTAATTCAACTGGTATTAAACAGCAATCCACATGTCTAAAGAACAGAAAGTTAATGTGAGGATGTCAGATGCAGACGCAATGTCAACGTGACATTGTTAAGGAGCTCGTGGCACTAAAACCCTGTGTCGCCGGCGTCAGCCGTGAGCGAAAAATCTCGTCCTCCTCCTCCCAATGTATGCCATTGCCCCAACAGATAGCCAGCGACGGCAGCGCAAGGAATGGAAGGGACGCCTGTTACATATTTCGGAGGACAACCCGGACCGCGCCGCAAGGAAAGGAAAATGAAATGAAAATTGGTTTTAAGGAAAAGAAGTGGGCCCTGTATCACATATCTCTATGGACACGCGAACCTCGCAATAAGGAAAGAAAATGAAATGAAAATTGGTTTTAAGGAAAAGAAGTGGGCCCTGTATCACATATCTCTCTTGACACGCGAACCTCGCAATAAGGAAAGAAAAATGAAATGAAAATTGGTTTTAAGGAAAAGAAGTGGACCCTGTATCATATATCTCTCTGGACACGCGAACCTCGCAATAAGGAAAGAAAAATGAAATGAAAATTGGTTTTAAGGAAAAGAAGTGGGCCCTGTATCCCATATCTCTCTGGACACGCGAACCTCGCAATAAGGAAAGAAAAATGAAATGAAAATTGGTTTTAAGGAAAGAAGTGGACCCGTATCACATATCTCTCTGGACACGCGAACCTCGCAATAAGGAAAAAAAATGAAATAAAAGTTGGTTTTAAGGAAAAGAAGTGGGCCCTGTATCACATATCTCTCTGGACACGCGAACCTCGCAATAAGGAAAGAGAAATGAAATTAAAACTGGTTTTAAGGAAAAGAAGTGGGCCCTGTATTACATATCTTTCTGGACACGCGAACCTCGCAATAAGGAAAGAAAAATGAAATGAAAATTGGTTCTGAGCAAAAGATGTTCGCCCTGTATCACATATCTCTGTGGGCACGCGAACCTCGCCGTAAGGAAAGGAAAATGAAATATAAATTCATTTTTAAGGAAAGGAAGTGACGCGTCTGACATATCTCTAGTTTGGGCGCAGTGGGTCCCTGCAGGCACGCAGGAATCACGCGTGAGCTGCTAAAAACGCAGCGCACATCCGAAGCGCGTTCACCACGAAGCTTGCGGCTTGGTGAACATTGGTTCAGCGCGGAAGCTATGCTGGCAATCGTGGCATCGGGTTTCTGGAGAACCATGTGCCGACCAAATAAGACTGCGACTTGAGCCCCGCGCGTTTCGGCAAGGCTCCTGGCAGCGCATCTACGTGGTTTGCCACTCCGCGCGTCCGTTTCGTGCGTCCGTTTCACCGTACGTAGCAGAGCGATTTGTCTAACGGGCCAGCCGTCGCGCCGAACGGGCGATGGCATTCCGTGGACTCCCTCGCAGTGCTCCAACACGCTGTAGCATTCAACTCTTAAAGGCGAGGCTTAAGCGTCCTACATTTTTTTTTACAATGTGAATATGAGGCGACTGGGACGAAGAATTTTGCAGTCCACCAAGTCCACGAAGCTTCGGCCCTTCAATGATAAGGGCATTCGACTGCTGCGCCAGAGTACACGCGATCGATCCAGTCGGCTGAGGCAGCGTTTCGATAGAGCTTAACCGCAAACGCGCCAGTGTGTTGTGCGTTGTCAGTGGAGATTACGTAGTCCCAGAAGGTCGAAATGATTCCGGAGCCCTCCTCTACGGCACCTCTTTGTTCCTTCACTCCGTCCTTTATCCCTTCACTCACGCCGCGGTTCAGGTGTCCACGCACACATGTGAGGAAGTTACTGCGTCATTGCCTGTCTTCAAAAGTGTAAATTGTATATTGGTTATTGGAGAAAGGAAATGACGGAGTATCTCACATCTCGGCGGACCCATGAACCGCACCGTAAGTGAAGGGATAAAGGAGGAACTGACAGAAAAAAGGAAGAAATCGGTTCGTAGTGGCGGGCTCCGGAATAATTTCGAGTACCTTTGGATCTTTGACGTGCACTGACCAATTTTTGAAGCGAAAAGCTTCACTATGCTAGTCAACACCGCGCTTCGCGCGAGCCGCCGCATGTCAGAGCACGAGTGACGTCACGCACAACGCAAGTGGCCTCCGCCGACTTCGTCGCCTGACCTTTCGCCGCTGCCGCACGTGACGTCCCGCGCGGCGCAGGTGGCCACTGCCGCGCGCTATGCTCCAACGTTTGACGTTCGCCGCAAGCGTGTGTTCATCGCGGAGGCCGACTCTATAACCGCTTGCCAGTAATATAACCGCGACTGTATAACCGCTTGACTATATAACCGTGGGCTAAACGGCTGTGCAACCGCCCAGTCTAACCCTCTCGCCTTCATCATGCAGATTCTTCTGGTCATCGTTGGCGTGGCCATTTCCGCCCTGCTGTCTGCGCGCCCTGGAACCGCAGTGCTTCCCAAGCATGCTGATGCCGGAAACAGCAACAGCCCCTGCTGCAATCCTACAGTCATGATTTCGCCATTTTCCGGAACGCCCCTCGGGCAACACTGGACACTACCGTATCTCTGGCAAGCGAAACTGCGAGCGACATCACCAGTGGAAGCTAAAAAGAAGCAGCGTCCATCCGCGCCGCTCTGTGGGCTCGGCGGCTGTGCAACCACACAGTCTAACCTTTTCGCCTTCATCATGCAGGTTGGTAATTTCTACAGCCTATTTGCTAAGAAAACTATCTATTATCTCTTGCTACAGCTACCGAGCCCACAGAGATGTATCTTGATTAGTATTGAATGTGCTCATGTTGTTCGATCATTGTTAGTTCTGGCTGGGGATATTGAATCTAACCCGGGGCCTGATTTTGAAACCGTGCTTGCTGAGCTCAAGAAACTGTCTACCGGGCAATCTACACTTCTCTCCGAGATACAAGGCATGAAAAATCAACTTACGGCTACCGACGCGACAATCGCTGACGTATTAGCACGCATGTGTGTCCTTGAGGCACAAAACGAACTTATCATTGAGATTCAGTCGCGACTTGACTCGATGGAGACAGCGACAACGCAAACGTGCTCTCAGATAAAGAACCTTGAAGCTCGTGTTGATGACGCTGAGCACCGGTCACGTCGGAACAATGTAAAATTTTATGCAGTCCTGACACTAATCCTGCAGAAACTTACGCACAATCTGAGGAAGCTGTAATCAGTCTTTGTTCCGGTACTCTGCATATAACAGTTGATCTAATCGATATTGAGCGCGCGCATCGCCTCGGCCGTCACACACCTGGCAAAATAAGACCAATTATCGTCAAATTTCACACCCACAAAACGAAGCTGAATATTCTGTTCAGTGGAAAATAATTCAGAGAACAGGATACAGCGCCGGTGATGACTTCTCGCCTGCTGTTAGGAAGGCTCAAAAGCAACTTATCACCTTTGCAAAAAGAAAATCTACGGCTTATATGCTGTGTTACAAAACCTTGTTTATTGGCCGCGCACGATACGTTTATGACGACTGCTCGGAAACCATCAAAGAAATGCTATATAGCACCCACCTAGGAAAAGCGCCCCACAGCATCACTCCTGGCCCGCGTCTCGACTATCACCTCAGTCCACACTTTCTTTTTCCGTAGTTTTCACGAACATCCGCAGTTTTATTCCAAAGGGGGAAGAAATCACCAGTCTTCTTCGCTCATCCAATAGCAACATCCTCGTAATAACCGAAAGCTTGCTAACTCACGAAATAAATGACAGTGAAATCCTGGCAGACTTATCGCACTGTAAGCTGTTCAGTAAGGATCGTCAGGGGTGTCATGGCGGAGGAGTGCTCATTGGGTTTTCTAATAATTTACCATTTTCAATCGTTTCCATTTCTTCTGATCTCGAAATAATGTGGCTTTTCTGCCGTTGTCATCCTCAGTCTGTACTTCTTGGTGTTTGTTACAGGCCCCCGCACAGTACCCCGAACTTCTCAGAGAAGCTTAATAACTTGCTGTGTGAAATTACTGCTAAATATCAAAAGTCACATATACTTCTCTTTGGTGATTTTAATGTTTTTGAATTTTGACTGGAACACTAACACTATTACAGCATCAGGCACGGTTTAAGCCAAGAATTTCATACAAGTCTGCCTGTACATTAGCCTTCCATTAGCAAGTTATCCCGGCTGCAACAAGAATAACACAAACTAGCGCTAACGTTTTCGACTTACTACTCGTCAGCCATCCCGAAAGTGTTCAGTCGGTTACGATTCTTCCTAAAATAAGCCATCACGAAGTAGTTCATACCAATATAGCATTAGCTCCGCTTCGGAGCCATACCTTCAAAAAGACGATCCGTTTGTACGACAAGGGTGACTATACAGATATCAATCGTGAACTGGATGCCTTCTTTGAATCTTTCCACACTTATTTCCATAGTCGGTCTATCGAAGAAAATTGCCGAAATATAAGAAAAAAATTATTGAACTAACTGATCAGTTCAATCCTAGGTTCACCTTCCGAGAGAATTCTCAGAAGCCATGGTTCACTAAAACACTTAAACGTCTGGAGAATCGAAAGAAGCGTCTTTTTCGCGCAGCCAAAACACAAACTAACCAGACGGCCTGGGATAAGTATCACGCTGCTGAAAAGGCATATAATTCATCTGCCCTGAACGCTACACATTCCTTTTTAACAAGGACTTGCCTAAAATTCTACACACTAATCCTCGGAAATTCTGGGACATTATCAACCCAAAACAGAAACGCGATGTCAGTATCACAAATGAAGCGGGTGATGTACTTAGTCATTTCTATCAGTGTTCACTAATGAATCTGATGTGCCATTTCCTATGCCAAACACTTTTCTTGATGATTCCATGTCTCCTGTTGAATTTAACACTTCTGGAATCCTGTCACTAATCGATAAAATGAAACTTTCATCTTTTGTCGGTTTAGATAATATCAGCGCCAAATTTCGTAAGGATGCTAAACCCACCAGTGCCAGATATTTATGCTTGTTATTTCAGCAGCCACTCTCTTCTGGCCAACTTCCTCAAGATTGGAAAAATAGGAAGTATAATTGGATTTTGGGGAAAGGAAATGGCGCAGTATCTGTCTCATATATCTTTGGACACCTGAACCGCGCCGTAAGGGAAGGGATAAGAGAGGGAGTGAAAGAAGAAAGGAAGAATTAGGTACCGTAGTGGAGGGCACCGGAATAATTCTAAAACAACAAAAATAGGAAGGTCATTCCAGTCTTCAAATCCGGTAATACAAATTCTCCATTAAATTATCGCCCCATTTATTTTACAAGTGCACCTTGCAAGCTCATGGAAAACCTCATATTCTCCCATAAAATTGCCTACTTGGATGCGAACAATTTTTTTCATCCTCGCAGCACGGGTTCCGGAAAGGCTTTTCTTGCGGTACTCAACTAGCCCTCTTTATCCATGACTTGCATGCCAACCTAGATCTTAACCTACAAACTGACGCTATATTCCTTGATTTTAAAAAAGCTTTCGACAAAGTTGTTCACAAACGCCTGTTACACAAGTTATCTCACCTTAACATCGATCCTAATGTTGTTGAATGGATTAAAGAATTCCTAACTAACCGCACTGAGTCCGCCTTTGTAAATGAACACACTTCCAGATTCCTTCCTGTAACATCTGGCGTTCCTTAAGGTTCCGTACTAGGTCCCCTTGTGTTTTTAATATACATAAATGATTTGCCCTCGCATGTTTCCTGTCAAATTCTCATGTTTGCTGACGATTGTGTTCTTTATCAAACAGTTAATAACACCTCTGATCAATTATCCCTCCAAAACAACCTTAACAAGATTCAGGATTGGTGTAAAATCTGGCTAATGGAACATAACCCTCAGAAATGCAACGTACTCTCTTTTCATCGTTGCCGTAACGCGCTCGTGTCCTTCTATCATATCGACTCCGTTCCTGTGCTGCCAGTAGAATCATACTAATATTTAAGCGTGACTTTGTGCGCTGACCTCTCCTGGAAAAAGCATATAATTAACATCATTTCTTCAGCTAACAGGTCCGTTGGTTTTCTAAAACGTCATCTTCGTGATGCGCCCGTGGATGTTAAGTTATTAGCTTACGAATCACTTGTGCAATCAAAATTAGAATATGCTTCACCCATTTGGAACCCACATCAAGCTTATTTGACCAACGCATTAGAACTTTTGCAAAACCGCGCCATTAGATTTATTCGTTCTTCATACCATTACAGCATGAGTGTTACATATCTGAAATCGCTTTCAGGCATTCAGCCACTCGATCTGCACCGCCGCAACGCCAGTCTTTTATTATTCCACAAGTTTCTTTACAGCCATCTACGAACTGCGCCCTACATGGTCCTTCCGGCACGCATATCTCACCGCACTCTGCATCAACTACAGATCACCCATCCACGTTCACGCACTGTCACCATCGCAGCTTCATTTTTTTCTCACACCGCCGCGGACTGGAATGGCCTTCCCGCTGACATTGCAGCGATAACCTGTCCCGCGAACTTCGCGCGTAGAGCCTACAGCTATTTGTCATCATCATAACGCATGATTACTTGCTATCGCATAAAACGTTTTACCCACCGCTTATGTAATGCCCCTAAAAAGGGGTCTTTAAGGAAACAAATTGATTGATTGATTGATTGCCAGAGAATAGGCGTGCATATTCAACTTGGAAGGAGAAGAGAGTGATACTGCCGATACATAACTGCTACCACGGAAGTTGGCTGAAAAAGAGCGAAGAAATGAAAATGGCCTGGCTTAGCTTATGGTTAAGCCTAGGATGCGAAGCATACGTCGCTTGGCAAGCCGTACGTCTTGTTCTTCTCCCGTTTCCGTGGCTCTCTGTAACTTGCGCTTTGCGGTCTGGCGAGCCGCCCTCTCCCTGGCCGACATCTCGCTGCTCAACTGACTCAACGAGTGCGTCGCCTTTTATACAATTGCGTGACGTCAGTATCTCCTAGCGGTAGGAGCGGGAGTTAGGCCGCCGGCGGAGGCTGCGCGTCCGCAAGCGAGCGTACGAGTTGAGCCCCAGCTATCACAGCTGTTGTGACGTCATATCACGTGGTGCGCCGATGTAGGTCAAGTGGTAGCTACGCGGCCGCGCGCGGCGCAGCAAGGAAGAGCTCGGTTGTGCGGCTAGTATGCTTCGCATAAAAGGCTGGAAGCTCAGCGAGCGTCCGACACCTAAGCAACGAGAAGAACGTCTGTCTGTCTGTTACTGCCAGGAAGGAAGAAAGAAAAGTGCACCGGCCTGCTCACTGGCTCAAGCCGAGCCACAATCGCTACCACGTGCAGATAGAGGAGAGTCGAAAAATTGAATTGAAAGACAGGATAGTAAAGACGCGCTAAAGACAAGGCCGATCCCGGAGATAGTGCAATACCGGGCCAACCGGTGGCGGGAGTGAAGCATCCTTCAAACTCTCCGCCACATTTCCAAAAGTAAGTCAAACTTGGACCCGTAACAGATACACCACGGGTCCGGACAACTGCCTAAGAACGTCTTGCTAAACGACGCAGCAAAGCCGAGTCTGAAACGCGAGAAGTACTACAGGCATGTCTCGCTAAACGGCATGTTTCTCTCTCTCTCTCTCGCTCCGAGGTGTCCACCTAGATATGTGAGACGGTTACTGTGCCATTCACTGTAGTCAATATCCAAACAAAGCAAGTGAGACGACGGCGTTCATAGAGTTCATTGGCGTTGACAACTTTGCAAAGGCCGTTCATTTCCACGAAAAGAAAGGAGCACAACCGGCTCCGTATAATGAAAATGATAGCTTATAGGAAAGATGTGGCGCCCGTGTTCTGTGCGGCTCAAGATCCACAGGTGGTCTAAATTATTAAGCAGTACTACACTACGGCAACTCTCTATTTCTTCTGTCACTACCACTTTCCTCCTTTCTCTTATGGTGCGGTTGGGGTGTCTAAGGAGATTAGACAATGTTTGCGCCGTTTCCTTTCCTGAAACAACCTATTTTTCAAAGGCCGATTTTCATTGTACAGCACACGGCTGTTAATTCTTTTTTTTTTGCTGTGCGTCGACTACAGGGCTAAGCAAAATGAAGAGTAGCAATAATATCTCCGCTTCGCTTAAATCTCATATTTTAATTTGACATTGATTAAAACTTCGATGCAACGCCGCCAGTACACAATCAGAGTTGAAAACAAGCCAGGGTTCCATTTATACTTTGAATTTGTTGAGCGGACGCCTCTTACGGGACCGCTGATTTTTTGTGCGCTGAATGCATTAGCTAGCGGTGCCTAATCAAGTAAACACCGGCTCCATTTGCGCTATGGTGTCTCTCTGTATCACGTACACGAGCTTGATCATGTTGATGTTCGGCACCACTTGGTTTTGTAACCAATTGTCTCAGCCAGGTATATTTTGTGCTGCCATGTACCCTTGTTTGTACGCATTGATTGCTGGTGTGGCGGTCAAACTTCTCTTTTTGTATTTAATGAGCGTACGTAGCTATGGCTAGCCAGCCCGTCTTCATAAACATCACTATTTAAATTCACCTTGCAAATATGGCGCGATAGTTTTAAATGTTCGTGTGATCGCAAGGGTATTTCTTGGCGCACCATTACGCAGATATCGGCAGGTTTTCACGTTGCATCACAACCTGCTGTATTACATGTCATCGCACGTAATCGGAGCCGCTAATTAGTGGCCCTTAAAACTAAGTTTTCCTTTAGCGTCATTGTGCACTTTGCTGTGCGACGTGCTTGTACAAATCCACTGTTTATATTCCTGAACGAAAATCCTCATTGGTGAAGAAGTTGTGCCTGGCTCCCGACTGAAGAGACTCCGGTTCACTTCCGCTCGACAACCTTTTAAACCCAAAGATTTACCACGGCCGCTCAATTGCACAGCACTTGGTGTCATTGAGCGGCGGTGGCTTTACTATCCACGCGGCTCCCATTTCGCTGCGTCTCTACGAATGACCTTGAACACGAGGAGCGGAGGACGCACCACGTGACTCGCAGCAGCTGCAGTCGCTCCGACGCCGTCGCGGCGGTTGCGCGCTGCCTATACACCGTCTCGCTATGGACGAAGCAAGTCAGCTGGAGCCGACGTCCTCGAGAGTAGGTACTCGCAGACGCCGGGCCGAGTCTGATCACCCGGTCGACACTACCAGCTGGTCGAGGGATTGAACAATCGATAGGGAGCGTAAAAGCGCTAAACGGCCAGCCGAAAGGAGTGGAGGGCGGTAGCTTCGCCTGGCTCGACGGCGAGCGAAAGATGCCGAATGAAGACAGCGACGACCCTTGTTCGCAGCCGCGGCGGAGACTGGCGAGCCGCTGGAAGCGAGTTCTCGCAGTGCGGAGCCCGCAACGACCCACGCGGTCCGTCTGCCTGTCAGACTGTGCTTCGGCCCCAAGAACCTTAGAAAGTGACCTCACATGTAATCCGTGCTTTCGCTTGCATAGCTAGGGTTAGCTGAGCTAAGCCGACCCATTTCTTTTTTCTTTGCTGCGTGCCTGTTTTTCTACGTCACTACACCCATTCCACGAATTTGAATTTCCCAGTTGCTCCGATGCCGGGTTTTGCTGAGAACGGGACCATTAACATTTTTGCTTTAAGCGGTAATGCGTTGTTAGTCAGCGCCTTGATATCTTCTAAAATCAAGAAGGATTGATATCGGTCATATTTCATTGCAGTTGACAGGCGTAAATGTATTTCGTTTATTTTCGTAATGCTGCTTACTAGTAGTAACAACTAGCTCTGCTTGCAATCCACTTTGTGAGATAACTTACGCTGACTCTATAAAACCCAGTTAGACGGCTGTACCTCTAGATTGCCGTAGACATCTTAATGGCACCGTGAAGGGGGTAAATTGGAAAAGAACTGCATGTAAGTACGCTCCGTCTCCGTTGACACCGAACACAGATCAGTGGACGCGATCTTGCTCTACGTTTCCTTCGCCTACAAAGCACAGTTAAGAAGGCAACCCCGTGGAACCCTTACCTCGTAAATGGAAGGAAGGCCGTGACAACGCTCGACGCAATGTTGCAGTTCGTCACCAATGAGGACCACCTCGACGTCGCCGCCTACCTGTACTCCACTCTATGTACGAATACGCCTATATGAGAGTAAGAAAGGGAGTATGCTTCCTAGGAAATTAAGCATAGGTAAAAACCAGATATGTGGGTTAAGAGACAAGGAGGGCAATGTTATTAGCAATATGGATAAGGTAGTTAAAGTAGCCGAAGAGTTCTACACAAATCTGTACAGCAGCCAATGCGTTCAAAACGTTAATGATAAAGACAGTAGCACACACCATTGCGGCATCCCGCCAGTAATGAGAAATGAAGTAAAGAAATCATTAGCAACAGTGCAGAGGGGGAAAAGCAGCTCGCTATCATCAGGTAGCAGCAGATCTCTTGAACGACGGGGGGCAGATTCTGCTACAAAAGCTATCCACCCTGTATACGCAATGCCTTATGACCTCGACCGTACCACAAGCTTTAAAGCATGCAAACATCATACGAAAGGAGACGCCAAGGACTTGAAAGAATTACCGACCGATCAGCTTACTGTCCGTTGTCTACTAGGTATTTACTAAGGCAATCACTAATAGAGTCAGGACAACCTCAGACTTTAATCAACAAACTTATCAGGCAGGCTTTAGTAAAGGATATTCAATAACAGATCATATTCACACTATAAATAAGGGGATAGAGAAATGCACAAAATATAAACAACCCCTACATATATCCTTCATTGATTATGAGAAAGCATTTGACAAAGTGGAAACCTCAGCACTCATACAGGCATTGAATTATCAGGGCGTATAAGAGCCTTATGTAAAAATACTGGAAGATATATACTAGAACTGCACACCTACCATAGTCCTCCATAATGTGAGCAATTAAATTCCGATAAGGAAGGGCGTCAGGCAAGGAGACACGTTCTCGCTGATGCTATTCACCACCTGTCTGCAGTTGGTATTACGAGGCCCGAATAGAGAACAGCTGTGGACAAGAGTTAATGGAGAATACCTAAATAATCTGCGATTCGCTAATGACATTGCCTTGCGGAGTCACTCAGGAGATGAAGTGCAAATCATGATCAATGAGTTACGTAGAGCAGAAAGGTGGGTCTAAAAATTAACATGCAGAAAACCAAAGTAATGTTCAACAGTCTAGCAAGGAAACAGCAGTTCACAATTCGGAGCGAGGTGCAGCAAGTGGTAAAGAATCTACTTAGGGCAGGTAGTGGCAGCTTATCCGCATCACGAGAGGTAAATAACAAGAAGGGTAAGAATTGGGTGCAGCGCATACGGCAGGTTTTCTCAAATCATGAATAGCAGATTACCAATATCCCCCAAGAGAAAAGTGTACAACAGCTGTACCTCACCCGTACTCTCCTACGGGGCGGAAACGTGGAGGCTAATGAAAATGGGTAAGCTTTATTTAAGGACGACGCAGCGAGCCATGGAAAGAACAATGATAGGTGAATATGCTATGAGTCCGGAAGCGGGCTTAGTGGGTAAGGGAAGAAACGCGTCTTAATTATATCCTAGTCGAAATCAATAGGGAAAAATGGGCTTGGGCAGGGCATGCACTGCGACGGCAAGATGACCGCTGGTCCTTAAATGTAACGAAGTGGATTCCAAGAGAAGGCAAGCGTAGCAGAGGGAGGCAGAACGTTAGGCGGCAGGATGAGATTATGAGGCTTGCAGGCATTGGATGGGCGCAGCTGGGAAAGGAGAGGGTTAATAGGAGAGACATGGGAGAGGTCTTTGTCCTGCAGTGGGTGTATTGATGATGACGATGCTGCGCTCTAGGGCACTCCCTTTTTTAATGGGAGTGTGCTTGAGGACACCCGACTACAATTCAGCACCGTTATGTTTATATCGTGCAGACCGCGGAAGAACCACGACGTCATGTGTGGTTGAGCACTCGAGACGAGTAGCGCGCCGACCGTTGACAAATACAATCTTCGTCGGCGCCACGCAGAATACAAGCCTGCTGACCGAGTCTGAGTTTCGACATCCATTTGTCACGGTGGACTCAGTGAAAACGTTTTCGCCGCTACTGCGGGCCGTACAAGATGATTCGCCTGCTATGTCAGCGTGACTCTCAAGTTGTTCTTGATGGAGTGACGTAATCCGAGCGACGCCGAACCCGAGAAGTTGCGCGTCGTGGGTCGAAAGCCATTTTATGAGCTCTTATGTAACCATGCGTTCAAGCTCATGCACTTTATTTCAAGGCGAAAGCTTTATATGATCCATTCATTCAAAGCTGCTAGTTGTCTTCGTCAGAGGACAAGACCACGCAACTTTCCAAGGAGATGGCATGGAGTAGAGAAAGAGACAACTTTATTTCCCACAGGTGCAGCCAACGAGAACAGGTGGGTCCTGTGCGGCCCCCATGGTGGGGGTGACGTACTGGGCCCATAAAATGAGTGAAAGTTGCGTGGTCTTATGCGGCGCGTTGAAGAGCTGGTCCCAGCATTCCGCAGAGGGAGCTGGCAGGAAGGCCCGAGGGGAGGGTTATTTTCGCATACCCAGAGTATGTGCGCCTGAGTGGCGGACGATCCGTTCTGCTAATTTGGGCATGTGGGGTCGTATTGCCTGTTGGCGATCAGTGATAGCTTTGAGTAGCTGAGAATTAAGAGCGTCTGCGATCTTCGGAGCAGGGTGGCTTATGCTCTGCCGAGGTCGGGTTGGAGAAGCGGGAAAGGGCGTCACGTCTTTTTATGAACATAGGTTATATCGGCACAAGTCTGGGGGGGGGGGGGGGGGTTCAGCGAGTGCTCCAGGATGCGTGGCGCGGCCACCGGGATTGCTAACCCTCGGGCAAGTCGGCCGGTCCCTTCCTTACCAGCCTGTTATTCGTCAGTGGTGTAGGCAGGGGTTTATTATTTTTCAATTTTTTTAGGTTGCCCAAACCTCATATATGTCCCTTCGTTACCACAGTTGACCTCATGGGCGGGTACCCAGATTAGGTTAATTTTGCGGTCGGGAGTGCAGCCGCGCAGAATGCGTGCGGCGGAAATGAAGATGCAGCCTGCCGATTAGTTTAGGATTGCTCGTTTTCAGTCACCGGGAACTGTGCGCGTACAGCGGTCAGCGATAGCCAGCGCTATCGCTTCTGCTGCGGCGGGGGAGGGGGCGCACACCGCGGCGGCGGAGATAAGTGTAGATCGCGGCGTTGTTGCACGGACCACGTAGGTTGCACCTTGCCTTTCCGCGTCCGTTTGTGTAGTGTGTTCGTGGGAACGATAGAAATCATCCAGTTCTCGGGCTTCGTATGTGGCAAAAAAAGGCGGGTATGTGGCAGGTAGTGGAGTGGGAATCGACTGGAGCAACTTCGGAGCTAGGACGCATTACCGCACTGTAAACCAAGTTACAGACTTAAGGGTGCATTACAGAGTCTGTAACTAACAGCCTTCAAAAAGGATAACTTAGGTAGCGAAGCCTTCTTATACAGGGCACTTTTCTCACAACTCCGCCCTTCTTTACCCGATGTATTGGAAGGTGGTTTACGTAACTTACACTCTAATATAATGGGTGTAGCAGTCACACTTCACCTTTAACACCCTTTTCAATTTTTCACTTTTATGCCGCGTTATTCATTTTAGGCTTTCCACTATATTTTGAGTAGCAATGTGGAGCTGTTCAATATATTGCATTTTATCAGTTGACATTTTAGCCACCCACACATGTAATATGTGCTAGAGACAATAGCTTGCCTTTTGCTTTGCATTATGACTCCCCAGAGCATGAGAAGAGCATTCAAGAAAGGTCAGGCACATTACACTGCATGCTCCGGCAAACATTTATTGATGTGAACCAGCAAAGGCAACTTGGTGCATACTTACAAACCATCACACAATGCACTTTTACTCAGTCACATAAACATCCAGAAATTGGAGTTGGAATATGAAACAAAAGTTGCAGGCTCTTGGTTTGTAGCTCCTGTCGAACACGCAGTACGCACACGTAAATGCATTTGCACTCTTGACAGCATCACCGACAGGTTCTCTCCTGTAAAAAAAAAGTAAAAGTTGCACTTTCTACAAATGATAGCTTTGGTGCCATGTACTAGTCAAGTTTAGGGCAGTGCAAGTTGTCACAAGGGGCTTGAAAAAAATTGTTTGGACAATTCAAAAGCACTAAAAGATTACTCGAGTTCTCCATGCCAAATCTAGGTCAATCTCCCATGCCATATTTGTAAAGCAGAATGTCATAATACAAGAAAACACCGCCTTCCATATAAAAAGAATTGTTGACCTCATGATGTGACAGACAAAAAGAAAGAGAACATGGCAAACGGATGTCAAACTGGTGCCTCAAGTTTGTTTTCTAAGCAGTTATTTCTGCTTTACATATGTCTATCGTTCATCTTTTCTGTGAATTCCTTTGCTTCTTTTCTTTTGACTGTACTCCATCGATTTTTTATTTAGCTAAACAGAGAAAGGGGTTGAGAAGGAAAGGCAGCCACACCTGCTTGGGTGGACATAGTGTAAGGCCATGGCTTCCATGAAGGCATTAAGCCAGCAGAGGTTAATCCTGTACCATCTGCCGTACCCTACAATGTTATGCTAGAATTTCCAAGCGGATCATCTACAAGTTCATGAGAATCAGTTGATGCCACTAGCGCGGGGGATGGACAAAACCATCAGCGCTTTCCACTACTCGCGCCTTTCCGACCCGCTGACATGTGTTGCACGACCTTACCAAACGCTCCATGCCCTTAAAACATCCAGAAAATAGTATTCCTGTAAAATCCTCTGCTTTGTTTTCCTGATTCTCAGGTTGTATGACCACTAATTGCCATGTAAAAGTCGTAGTAAGTCTTGTCGGTACTTCTGCGAAACGACTAATTGGTCTCGCCCCACCCCACGACTATTCTTGTAGCATTTAGGTAGTTTTCCTGAAACTGCGGCTTCGGTTGTAAGCGTACCGAAAGGGCCCTCAATTACCACTGTCGCGATAGGCAAGCATACGCTTTGTTCTTCCACTACCTGTCAGATCCATACACATTTTTCTGTGTAATCGGATGGTGACGCATACAACAGGTGGACAACATCAATCGTTGCAGCTGAGTTGCTTCCCGTTCACTAGCAGGCTATGCGAGTCAGGTCGCAACAGCTTCATGTTTTCATCGTAGTTCTGACATACGGGAGCGCAACCTTTTCTTTTTCACTGTTCACTGCTGTGTGACCCTGCTTATTGCGCCCCGCCACGGTGGCTCAGTGGTTAGGGCGCTCGACTACTGATCCGGAGTTCCCGGGTTCGAACCCGACCGCGGCGGCTGCGTTTTTATGGAGGAAAAACGCTAAGGCGCCCGTGTGCTCTGCGATGTCAGTGCACGTTAAAGATCCCCAAGTGGTCGAAATTATTCCGGAGCCCTCCACTACGGCACCTCTTCCTTCCTTTCTGCTTTCACTCCCTCCTTTATCTCTTCCCTTACGTCGCGGTTCAGGTGTCCAACAATATACGAGACAGATGCTGCGCCATTTCCTTTCCCCCCCAAAAAAACAAATTATTATTATTCTTTCTGCGCTTTGGCCACTTTTGCACCGTTTTCATTGTCTTCCCTTTTTTGAGCTTTATCGGAAGAAACTTTTCTTTCGTCTTTCTCAACTGTAGAGTTCCCAAAGTGCCACTCGTGATGGTAATGCATACTTGTCCAGAAAATACGGGTCATATCAACTCTAGTGTTGTTAAACAGCTGGCGCGAAGCGAACTCCGCAATGTGTTCTGTAGCTTTGGTAGCAAACGTTACATTCTCGCGGTCCAGTAGCCAATTTCTTTCCTCTTCAGAGAGGCAGTTGTAAAACTGCTCCAACAACATCCTCTCCACAAGAGCCTGTTGGTCACTATAGGACCCGGTGCGCTTAAACCGTTCGACCAAGTTAGTTTGCAGCTTGTACAAAAAAAATCGGGATGGCTCTTGTCCCTCGACTTCTTAGCTCCCCGAAATCACTGCGTGAACGATTCTGCGCTAAGCATACATTCGCAGAAGGCAAGCCTTGACGTTCTCGTAGTTGTCCGCGCCCTCCTTGCTGAGCCGCGCGACAACCTCCGATGCCTCGCAGGGCAGTACAGTCAGTAGCCTTTGATACTAAGTCTGTCAACTGAAGGACAGTTGGCCGCACGTTCGTCGAAAATTTGCTAGATAGAGACAGATATCCTCTGACACCACATATGGCTGCATGTTCCTAGACATCTTGAACTCTACCTCCTCGTTGAGAAGCCGTACCGCTGGCTGAAGACAATTGCCCGACCTCTTGATCAACTCCACTGCTGACTTACGGAGCTCTATTGCCCGTTCCTGGTTTATTGCTTCATTCTCTCTTTCACGCTCACGCCTTTTCTGCTGTCTGAGCTGCTGTTCCATTTTTTGTTCAATGATGTTCCACGCCTCACTGAGCTAATCATCATCTGCCCCCAAATCAGTGATTGCCTGAATAATCATGAGTTTTCGTGCAAAAGCCTTTTGTATCGATCCCCAATTCCTCATACAAAAGCAACAGGTCCGGCTTCTGCAGCTTTTGTAGGTCCACTATGCTTCTGAGTCTAGGCTATTTACAAAACAACTATGCCAAAATACCAACACTCGATGATTTAAGCACATGTCTCTACCAGTTCTAAATTTTAACCCTCTTTTAGAATCTGGTCCACATCAGAGGAAAGCCAAGCACTCACCCACACATGTGATCATGTCCTGAGACAGCTGCTCTCTCGTTGGCTGACCGTTGTTGCCGCTTGTAGGTTCCTATCTCACCGCTGGTCACCAGTTTTCGTGGTGCAGGGGCTCACTGGAACCCGGGCACCTTCGGGTAGCGTGTCCGAGTCTTCGGGCTGAGAAAATATGGAACTTGAAGTTTGGGAAAACGAAAAAGAAGCAGGTTTACAGGCACTTTGAAGAAACTTTTACATAATTGCATAATTTACATAATTTATAAAAGAGCAAACAGTCAAATGGTAAAAGTCCGTAGCGTGGAGCGACTCGATAAGCCTTGTCGTCAAGGCCCAGAGCAATAGTTCGCACTCAGGTCGCCTGTTAGATATCACAAGGCTCCGCCCCTCCACAAGTCGGCGGCCAATTCAACACGTGGCACTGATCGATAGAATTACACAGCACATAGCACGCGGAGGCACTCGTTGGAATGGGCGAGGAGGATTCGACGGTCCGCTGCTACCTCGCTCAGAAGAGCGGGACGTCTCTGTGTCACCACTTCGCGCACATTTGCGTGCGCTCCCAAGCACCCTTAGAGCGTGTGGGGGTAGCGGTCTCGGTCACAGAGGAGATGTCCTGGACTCAGCGTGGCAAGCTCAGCCGGAGGCTAGCTACCAAGTGACAAGGGGGTTGGTCGTTTGGTGCCTGGCTTTCGCCAGTCGGAAGCCAGAGAATGGGTCGGAGCCAAAGGTTCCCAAAACAAAACAGTTTATACAGCTAAGAGACGATACAGAGGAATTTACAATCACTCGTACTAGCACAAAGTGATTTACAAACACAATGCAACTCATGCAAAGGCACAATCGAGAGAGATTACAATTTCACAGAACCTTTGCACCTAAAGTGCACTATCACAGAGAGAGACAAACACAATTTGTTCACCGGGCACTGCGACAGTCCGACGACCTGAGGAGCACGACGGGGCCGATCCGCAGACTGTCGGACGTTGGCTCGCTGGTCCGTGGCTGGGCGGTGGTCTCCCGGGAGTCGAGCGGGAGCGCTTCTCGGAAGCTTAAACGGCGGCTCGGGATAACAGACAGCGGCTGCAGCCCCTCATTTATAGGCGCAGCCCGCCTCTGTTCTTCGCGCTAAGGCAGGCGCGAACATACAGCCAGTATGAATAATAATAATAATACCCGCCGCGGTGGCTCAGTGGTTAGGGCGCTCGACTACTGATCCGGAGTTGGCGGGTTCGAACCCGACCACGGCGGCTGCGTTTTTATGGAGGAAAAACGCTAAGGTGCCCGTGTGCTGTGCGATGTCAGTGCACGTTAAAGATCCCCAGGTGGTCGAAATTATTCTGGAGCCCTCCACTACGGCACCTCCTTCTTCCTTTCTTCTTTCACTCCCTCCCTTCCCTAACGGCGCGGTTCAGGTGTCCAACGATATATGAGACAGATACTGCGCCATTACCTTTCCCCCAAAACCAATTAATTAATTAATGGCTGGCAGACTGTGATGTGCAGTATGAACTGCACAACCTCCTTCTTCTCGTGCCGGGAGCGCGACCCCATTGGTCGAGCGCGGACACCGTCTTCCAGAAATTTCTGGTTCCATCTCGCGTGCGAAGACGCCAGTGCGAGAGTGAAGAGGAGAGGGTGCCACTTTAGCGCGAAGAAGGTCACGCCCTCTCCGTCGACAACGAGCAGAAACTTCGACATTCTTGAGAATTCGACGCCGCGCGTGGCTGTGATTACTTTGGCGCGCCGCCGGCGAGCTGAGTGAGAAGCGTACGCAAGGTTTACGCGCTCTCCGGGGGTCCTTCTCCGCTGTTTTTTTTATTTTACCGCGCACGGTCGTGATTGCGTAAGCGCAGCGCAGTTTTTTCGAATATAAATAAATAATTGGTTTTTGGGGAAAGGAAATGGCGCAGTATCTGTCTCATATATCGTTGGACACCTGAACCGCGCCGTAAGGGAAGGGGTAAATGAGGGAGTGAAAGAAGAAAGGAAGAGAGAGGTGCCGTAGTGGAGGGCTCCGGAATAATTTCGACCGCCTGGGGATCTTTAACGTGCACTGACACCGCACAGCACACGGGCGCCTTAGCGCTTTTCCTCCATAAAAACGCAGCCGCCGCGGTCGAGTTCGAACCCGGGAACTCCGGATCAGTAGTCGAGCGCCCTAACCACTGAGCCACCGCGGCGGGTCTTTTTTTTTCGAATATGCGCCCAATTTTGCGACACTCTGTCAAAAACAGGTGATTCATGCGGGTGCTGCGGTCACTGCAGCGGCGGGCCGCAGGTCGTCTCCTGTCAGTCAATGCTAAACACTGGAAGGCATCGTGCCCTCTTCCCTCTGTTGTCTTGTCCATCGTTAATCACGTCTCGCGGCGAACCAGACAAAGGGTAGGCCATCTCCTTCCCTCCATAACAGCCTGGGAAAGATTTCGCAGGTATGTTCCCAGAGACAGCCTTTTTTTCGCAGGGTAAACGAGGGGTCCATAGACGTGTCCTCAGCAGGGTTGTAACAATGCTAATGAACTGCATTCATATTGGCCTTTCAAACACATGCTCTGATATGCAGGTACTTGCAGAATTTCGTTTAAACTGCACTGAAAGGCACAGCTCTAATTCGATGAAATTGATTGGTACTAGAGCAACTGGCATAGCCACTCACTCCTAGAAAAAGGTAGTAAAAAGGTGGTGACGGCTTCTGTTACTACCTTTTTTTAACAGTTGCTACCTTTCTACTACCTTCTTACGACCCCGATGAAAAAGGAGGTAGTAAAAATGCAGTAAGTTCGGCCGTTACTACCTTTGTACTACGTCATTACCACCTCATCGAAAGCAGAGGTAGTAATTACGGCTGCTACTCGTATGACACCATCCGGAACAAAAGTTGGCGAATATACAATTGGAGGTATATATGTTAACGGTTCGAATCTCCGTCAAGAGCTAGACTCCAACCTGAGAGTCGTATGATATATGCAGTGGGAAGTCGTATGACACCACCAGCAGCAGTGTACAAAAAACGGTTACGTAAAATTTCTATACGAAACTCTAGAAAAATCGCTGCCAGTGGTATGCTTTCACTCCTCGCGCTCCTGGTTACATGTGCGGCGCCCACCTGCGCGTTAGTAATGGGCTAGTGCGATTGTAGTTTTTTGCATTACCTTTGGTTTTGTCTAAGCCATATAAGAGCTCTGCTTCTAGCACTGGAGTCATATTTTTGCAAAGCAAAGTATTGCAGCGATGAGGCAGTGCCTGCGTCTTACCCAACATTCAGATTAGAGGTTGCTTTTAATGCTATCTAGAGGTAAACGTTGGCAATGGCAGTTGCTGTCTCGGCCTTCGAAGGTATTAAATGAAATTAATGTCTTGTCGTTGTTACTACCTTCAGATGTAGTAAATGCTAGTAATTGTAGCTCCTGTTGCTACCTAGTAACCATTACTACGTTGCAGTTACTACCTAGGTAGTAACATATGTGAAAAGCAGTTACTACCCCAAAAGTTAATAACTACAACTACCGTTTTGTTGAGAGTGCATACTCATGGCAGCCAGTACTACTTAATTGCGGTGATGGCATTATAGTGGTAGGTGAGCGAACAAGGAGTCCATTGCAGAATGCAATAAAATCAAGTGTATGAGATACCAAAAAGGAATGGGAAAATTAGTGTAGCACAGTAACATTCTGTAGTGCTTTATTTTTGCAGCGCCAATCGTACAATTAAAAATTTCTCAGAATTCCAGGGTCCCAGCTTCTTTTTATGCTGTATTTTTCATCACAATGCAGTAACAACCACATGACAAGCTGTAGTTCTAAATGCGCACCTACCTGGAATGTTTTCGAATTGTGGAAGAGAATGTTCACGGCCCCTCCTGTGTTGAATTAATTGCGGTTGTTCCTCACCATACCCTCATGCAAGCCATCCACGTTCGGGTAGGGGGAAAGCTTTGCCATCATCTGCACTGAAAAGAAAACAATCATAAGTTAAGAAAAAGCAGTGAAATGCAACAATATTTGTTAATAACTGCAACAGTAGCAAATGGCATTGATGCAGATTTGCGCAGTCTTCAAGGTTTATGAAGGGTGCTTTTTGCCTCCAAAATGGATTCTCGGAAATTGAACAGTACTACTTCTGCGCAAAAAAAATGGAGGAGAGGAAAATTGTCAGCTGTACATTTGTTTTTCCAGCAACACTGACACTGCACCCTAACAGATGGGCCAAACTAACTATTTTTAATGTGGGAAAGAAATCAGAATTTTCAAATGAGCACCAGGCACATAAAGGAAACTACCAAAAACTAAAGTAAATAAAAGCATGAAAAAGCAGCCCTCTAGGTCTCCATTTAAAGTAAATAAAATATGTGTAGCAGCCTGGAATACCTGTCATCATAAAATGAAATTGCATTTGCGGAAAGCACTTAATGTGTGATCGGTCAGAACCTGAAATGATGTATTATTTTGTTTTGTTTTTGAGGACTGCCTTGTGCGCCTTCTGTAAATGCACAAAATTCTGATCCCTTACTCATGCACTTGGTTTTTGGTGCTTGCATTCAGCAGTAATCAATTCCAACGTAACCTGCTGCATACAGTTGTGACGACCCCCCATAATGCGCAGGTCCACACGGGACGGAGAGGCAAAGAGACACCGTATGGCTCAGTTTAATTGATGATGCCCGCCGTCTTTTCACGGGGCCAGGCCCGCCGAAACGAGGCGCTTCGTAGCACACACAAGGAACGTCACACTCGCTCACCCTCCAGAAGAAGGTTCTCCGAACATTTGAGTCCATGCAGCTCCCCTTCGCTTTCTGAATCACCTCGCACAGTGCGTCCGAAAAAACACTTTTCGCTGCACTCAACACCACTGCACAACACCATATGCCTCAGCTGTCATAACTGGCGTCTCCAGGGGCAGCACTGATCTTCTTTTACAGATAAACATGAAACTCAGCACCCAAGCCTCTCCTTTCTAGTCCAAACTGGACGAAATAAATTTACCACAGTTACAAAGGAGCTCCCACTTCTAGCACGATCACGGCACAGACAAAAATATAGATAACGAAAGGAAGTAGGGCAGGTTCTGCATGCGCTCCGCATGCTCTCCTGTGAAGGTGTTACTTAATGACAAAGGTTTAACTACCAACTCCGATATCTTAACACATAAGCACATATCAATGTTATGAGCTGCGGCATTACACAATTCTAACCAGTTCACAACTGCGCTCTGTTTACGCCATTAGTCCGACTTAGCTGTCCGATTTCGCAGCGGATATCGGCCTTCATGAGGCATACCAAGTAAGTCTGTGACCCTTTGTCTGCTTTGCGACTCGCGAGGGCTCGTGGCAGGAGCCTCTCCTGGCGTTATCTGCGCGGCAACCTCGCGCGCTTCTTGTTCTTCTAGCAATGCAAGAAGTAAATCCGGTGGCATTCCGGCCGTCACCTCGGGCGCCTGCAGAACAAATGCAGGAGAGGGCGTTTTGTGCGAACTATCTGCGCGCTCCGCTTCACTTTTTGTCCCCATCAAAATCCGCGCTTTCCCTTTCCTCATTTCGTGAATACTGAACCGATGCCGACTTGAGGCGATTTGCGTGTATCCTTATCAAGCGCCGGTTCACGTTTCGGACTCTGAAGTTTACCGGAGAAAGCTTCTCGACAACCTCGCACGGTCCTCTCCACTTCGTCTGGAACTTACGAGCTATATAGCCCAATCTGCCTTTGGCAGTTTTCAATGTACACGCTGTCCCCCACATCAAACGGCGCGTCTCTAGCACTGCGATCGTGCACCTCCTTCCTGCGCTTCGCCGCTTTCTTTAAGGCCTCCTTTGCGATATCCCTCGCCACTTGCAAGCGCGATTCTAGCTCAACCTTATTGTCGTCCAGTGAAGCGTATGGGACACGACGGGGGCCCTCTGGCACTTCACTAGGCTGGTCCGGGTCTCGGCCGTAGAGAAGAAAGAATGGCGATTCGCCCGTGCTCTCGTGTGCTGTGGAATTGTAGGCAAACATTGCATACGGGAGCCACAAGTCCCAGTCCCGCTGGCCGCGCGAAACAAAATGCGACAGGAGCCCGGCCACGGTTTGGTTCAGTCGCTCCACCGCGCCGTTGCAAGCCGGATGGTACGGTGTTGTCTGCTTCTTAGCGATCTTAAGCAGCTCTCAAACTCTCCTCATTAGCTGCGACACGAAGTTCGTTCCCCGATCTGTCAAGAGTTGCCTCGGGGGTCCATGTCGGAGCACGATCTGTTCGACAAATGCTCTTGCAACCGTGTCTGCTTTCTGATCTGGGAGCGCTACCGTTTCCGCGTATTTTGAAAGGTGATCGACAAATACTAATATTTACCTGTTTCCGGAAGTGGTCGTGGGCAATGGGCTCATTATGTCCATACCTGTCCGCTCGAAGGGAGCCGAAACCTCAGGGAACGGCTGAATTGGAGCTGGTCTTCGTCCCTTGGGTGTTTTTCTTTCGAGACAGGATTGACACTTCGCACAGTAGTCTCTAACATCCTGTCGCATGCCACTCCAAAAGTACAAACGCTCCACACGCCTGCGTGTCTTTGCTACGCCAAAATGACCGGCGCATGGCGCATCGTGAAACGCGCGAAGAACCCTTTCTGTCCACGACCGAGGTATGACGACTCTCTCCCAAGCGGTTTTCTCTGGTATCCCTTTCCTGGTTCGCCCCGTGCGCCGACACAGGGTGCCGTCTTTGCCAATGAAATAACCTAGCTTTTCGGGGTGAGACGGTGCGCCCTCTAAGTTTTCGATTATTCGCTTCAGGTCAGGATCTTTGCACTGCTCTGTGCGAATTCGACGGGGTCGACTACGGGGACAAACTCACCTATAGCTGCCACGGCAGCTGTGCGGCTGAGTGCATCAGCATTCAGATGTGTCTTTCCTGACTTGTGCTCCACTTCAAAGCAGTATACCTGCAGGTGTAGATTCTATCTAGCGAGTCGCGAGCTAGGGTCCCTGACACTCATCAACCATTTCAGAGGATGGCAGTCTGTGACTAGCTTGAATTTGCGGCCGTAAAGGTAGCATCTGAAGTGCTTTACTGCCCAGACAACGGCGAGGCACTCCCTTTCCGTAGCACCGTACTTTTGCTCTGTGGGGCTCAGCTGTCGGCTAGCAAAAGCAACGGGATGTGCTTTGCCCTCGATAACCTGAGATAGCACGGCACCAACTGCGAACTTTGACGCATCTGTGGCCATAACGAAGGGCAAATTAAAATCCGGGTGGCGCAACAGCGGTGCACTCATTAGCTTCCTTTTCAGGGCCCCAAAAGCATCCTCCGCGTTTTCGTTCCTGCGAAAGGCGACATTTTTGGCTGTTAAGCGGTGAGCGGCTTAGCGAGCTTGGCGAACTCCTCTATGGGCCTTCGGTAGTAACCGATCAGGCCGAGAAACTGCCGGACCTGGCGGACGCTAGTCGGGGATGGAAAATCCGAGACACACCTTAGTTTCTCAGGGTACGGTCGCACGCCGTCAGCTGAAACAACGTGCCCGAGGTATTTCACCTCGTTTTTTGAGGAATTGGCACTTAGAGGGCTTCAGCTTGAGACCCGCTCCTCTTAGTCGCACCAAAACCTGCTCAATATTGCGCAAATGGTTCTCAAAGATGTCTCTGTATATGATTATGTCATCCATATACACGAAGCACAGCCTCCCCAGAAGACCTGCCAGGATAACATCAGCGGTTCTCTGCCAGACAGCAGGGCTGTTGGCCAGACCTATCGGCATTCTTTTTCATTCATAGTGCCCTGAGGGCGTGTTGAATGCCGTTTTCTCGGCATCTGCCGGATCCATTGCTATCTGCCAGAATCCCGCCGCCATGTCCACTACCGTGAAGTACCTGGCAGAGCCCAGCTGAGAAAGCGTCTCCTGTATATTGGGGATGGGGTATGGATCGATGCGAGTTACGGCATTTAGTTTGCGGTAGTCCACTACCAATCGATACGAGCCATCTGGCTTTTCCACGAATAGTGCTGGTGCTCCCCAGGGTGACTTTGAGTGTTCGACAATGCCGCGATTAATCAGGTCCTGCACCTGCCACTCCATCTCCTCACGTTGGAAGTAAGGAATCCTGTACGCACGCTGGTAAACGGGCGATGAAGTGCCGGTTTCTATCCTGTGCTTTATAAAGCCACAGCAGCCCAAATCCAGGTTGGACGCGGCGAATACCTCCGAGTAGTCGTTCAGCAAACCAACTAGAGCCTCCCTCTCCCTGGATTTTACGTGTGAAAGATCGAACGACGCCTTTGGAGCAGCCGAAGGACTAGAAAGCTCTACAGTTGCGAGTACCGTATCGGTGGGCTCACGTTTCTCTATCGCAGAGGTGAAGAAAGCCAATGTTTTGTTCTTGGGAAGGCTCAGTGGCTGCTGGCTACAGTTCACCACCCGTAGGGGCACTCTGTGGGCGTCATTAACTGTCACGAGGCACGCGGCTGCCTTCAGGCCATTGCTGAGAGAGTCGACCGGCTCAAGCACTCCCACGGCGCCGCTCTCTACATCTGAAGGCACACACGCGTAGAAAATGTGCTCCGACCAAGGAAGGACGACTGCCTCATCGACCAGCCTGACGGCAACCCGCGAATATATGTCAATATCGGTAATGCGAATCTCAGCCCCTCTCCTGTTCAAAAACGGAACTTTTGAGCCGCCCGCATTAACCTCTTCCTCAGAGAATGAGACTACTACCTTCCCTTTTCTCAAAAAATCCTGCCCTAATATACCTGACACTCCGTTTGGCAGAGACACCGTGTCCGGGTATACGTAGCAGGGGTGCTCCAATGCAATTCCGCCGAGAGAGAAGTGTAACCGGTAGAGTCCACTTATGCCAAGAGGATCCCCCGTTATGCCTACAAATTTGGTTGCCATACCACCAGACGCTTCCAACACCTCGCGGTCCCCCTTCCTTCGAAGCGTGTTAAAACTGCTCTCCTTAAGCAATGTCACCTTTGACCCCGTATCTATCAACAATTCCATGCAACAACCATTTAACTTGCCACGCACAACAGGGCATGCCTCGTCGGCCACACAAACTACCGCCACCTCATCATCCACTGCTCCCTCCCCACGCTCCTCAGGCTGGGGAGGACTAACTAGTTTTTTGTCTCGGTATCTGGAGCCCCGCTGTAGGCTTGCTTAGGGCGTGTCTCGCCTGCTTCTCTTTGTGGCTCCCCACGGCGCACGTTTTGGCAGAACCTGGTGATGTGTCCGCGACCCTGGCAAGCGAAGCATACGATTTCCTCAAAATCTCGCATACAGCGCCTGTAGCTTTGTGGCGGTCTCCGGTTTCCAGCGAATGGGCGCTGTTGAGCGCGCGCTTCAACCTGGCGTTTCACCTGCTGAGATAGCAGCTGTTCTAAGCGATCTAACCGCTCTGTCAAGAGAGCAACCTCAGGGTTGAGCACCGCTCTCTCTATGAGGCGTACTCTCGCTGCGGCTGTCGTTAACGCCTCATTTCGTTCCTCATCCAATGCGGCCGCCACGGCTTGGTCGAAATTGCTCGGCTTGCGCGAGAGCACGAACCGGCGCACGGGGTCTTGCAGACCAGCCACGAACAAAGCGGTCATTTCCTCTTTAAGTAGATCCTCCGCGTATTTCTTCCTTAGCTGGTCTCCTTCCTCCTCCATGCTTAACGTATCGCGTGCTAGGCGCTGAAGCCGCGACGCAAACGTTCGTACGTCCTCCCCTACCAATTGTCCGGCGTCACGGAACCTCTGTACCCGCACGTGACGTGGTTCAGTGTCGAAATGCTCAAACGCGAGCTTCTTAAATTCCGCAAATTATTTTGTGGATTTTACTTTTTCGTCTCGCCATGCAAAATCATGAGCAGCTCCTGCCATCTTACACCTCGCCATTCCCAGCATTTGAGCATCGGACCATCCCCCCATTTTCCCAATCTCTTCTAGCATGGAAAAGAAATCGCAGATTGGAACCCCTGTCTTATCTCCCGTAAACGTCGGAATGACGCTTCCTAATGCCAGCATGCTTGCTCCGAGCGACGGCTGTGGAGTGGGAGCTCCCTCAGATACAGACTTTTTTTTTTTCGCTCAAGTCCTCCGGTGCCTCAAGCCTCTCAAATGGGGGTAAAAGTCCCACAATCAGTCCCGTGATTCCCTTTTGATAACAATTTTGAAGTCATGAATGTCGCAGCATTCAGAGGACATTTGCTTTTGAGACCCCACTTCTGACACCAGTGTGACGACCCCCCATAATGCGCAGGTCCACACGGGACGGAGAGGCAAAGAGACACCGTATGGCTAAGTTTAATTGATGATGCCCACCGTCTTGTCACGGGGCCAGGCCCGCCGAAACAAGGCCCTTCGTAGCACACACAAGGAACGTCACGCAGTCCTCAATGGTGACTTTCAGTAAGCGACTTTCATGCCTGTAAAAGCAATGGAAAGCGGCTAAGGAAAACAAACTAAAATTACTGAGCACCGGACAAACATCAAGTCTGGGAATAATCGGCGGATACGGCCTCAAAACAAACGATGGATACTCCAAGTCAGGAATTGTGCGATCTTGAAATTTGACATATTCATCTAAATTATTGTACGGGCACCTGCACAGAAAATTAGGATCTCAAGAAAATTACACTAACAGAAGGTATTCAGACATATAAAAGTACGTTGGCAAAGCCTTAAATAAAAAGAAACGTGGACATTTCCATGTAACAGCCACAAAGCACTCGCAGATAACTGAAAATGCCAGACAGCTCCCACACATAACACTGGAAAGCTCTCTGGCACAGAATACTTCAATTCCTCGTACCATATGAATGGCAGACTCCGCGTAGCACATTATGCAACGCCAAACAGACCTAGCGGCGCAAACGGCCGACGACTACCGGCATGGCAAGACCGTGTCGTCGCACGCTGAGGGCGGAGCGGTTCTCCGACGGCAAGCGGTGCCGGTGAACGAGTCAGCAGCACGAAGCAATGGCGGGGTCGTTGTTTATGAGAAAGGATATAAGCGGCTCCGGTAGCGGCGGCGCGACGCCGCCATTACAGAATAAGATTCGTGCACATGCATTTTAAGCCCTGCATCGACGAACGAGTAACGAAAGCAAAAGCTGCGCACTTTTTTTCCTGGAACTGTGAAATAGAGGCCATAATGAATTTCTACATCACAACTCACCTGGAACGTGTCGCTCCCAAAGTGCATTTCAACACATGGCAAACTGCAAGCACTGGCGGCGGCTCTCAAGCTGCGCAGTTTGTGCTCGTTCGCACTCAACTTTTATCGGGCCCAGCGTTGCGAACAGGTGCGTCGCCGATGTCATTTTCCGGCACTGTTTGCAGAGACGGGGCAGTATCCTCGCTGGCAGCACGAGGGAACACACATAATCTGTCGCACCGGCTACACGTGCAGCTTTCTGTGCGCGCGAACTTCACACAACCAGATATGGATACTGATGAGGCCCGTTTCATATGCTGCGACTGGACCGAAAATATCCGGTGTAGTCGGTGAGGCCGCAGTGCGATTTTCCGTCAGTGCTTTCACATGCCACACCGACACAACGAATTCGGTCGGAGGAACAGACAAGGTCCCTTGAAGTTTGCATAGACAACCCATTATTAACCGCTACAGAAACATAACACAGATTGTGTTGATGATTTTAAGACTAGCGTATTTTTAGATGCAAGGCATTATTTCGTATGTTTTCATTCGAATAAACAGTTTTGCTTCCACCGCGGTAAGAGCTCCCACGTGACCGCACGTCGCACGTCGTCTCTGCGCTCCCCATTGGTCCGTCGCAGAGCGAACACACCGACGCTGCGGCTGAATACCAACCGGACGGAACTCGATCGCAAGCCGTCTGCGACTAGACCGACGGCTCTCCTCAGTCGCAGACCGACAGAATTCGCAGTGTCGCAGGCGAAAATAGCATGCATGCGACATTGTCCTGAGTCTATTTTGTTGAAAACGAGAGAAGTCATGCCTAGACGGTGCAGTGGTTACAAAAACTCTTTTACATGATTTTGTGACTAATTACAACTTATATTTCGAATCTCGGTTTTTAAAGACTCTTTTGGATGTATAATATCACTGTGAGCAGGATCCGGCAAGGACGGCAAACAGAGAAGTCGAAACTGCGGAGCTTCTGTGTCCTCTGTTATGAGCATGCGCAGACACAAGCGTTTGCGGGTCGGTAGGCTGGAAACGCTGATTGGTCAAAAAAGTGACGTCACGCCTGTAACGTCATGGTCATGTGACGTTTAATGCCGTCATGTCCGGTTGAAGACAGACATATTTTCCCTAGATTTTTCTCGGAATTCCCCACGTTTTTGACAGCGTGCGCGGGATAAAAAAGCGCATCTTTACCTCCACCCCACCCAGTTCGACCACTTTGCCGAGCGGAGTGCAATTGAAAAACCCTTGCCTAAATGCTAACGCGATTCACGTTTGTCCCGCTCCCTCCCACGACACTTTCCCGAACTCGGATGTTTTGTCGCCTTTGTTATTTTTTTGTGTGTTTGTGTCTGCATGCACAGTGCACGTGTCTCTACTTAAGCAAACTGCGCCGCTGATTCCGCATTCACTCTTCCTGCCGAAGAGGCTCCAGGGAAATTTACTGCCCTGTTTGCGTTTTATTCTGTTTATTTGTTTACTCGTTTTGGCCAGCGGCACGCGAGTCATGCATCTCCGCGAATCCGCCACCGTCTGTTTCTGTACTCGCCGCCGCTCTGCCTTGAGGGGCGCCTGTCGCATATATTAAGGAGCCTAAATTAAATTTTAAAGGAAAAAGGTGTGAAGAAGATGACGCGAATTAACCGAAGAGTAAAGAAGAGGAAGAAGAAGCATTCGGTGAGGTGGAGGGAGATGATTTGTGGAGAAGCATTCGGCGAGATGGAGAGAGATGATTGGTGGAGAAGAGAAGAAGACGACCACAAGGCATACGTGTATTAACACCGAGGCTATAAAAGGGCGAGTGAGAGCGAGGCCTGGGGGGGGGAGGACAGCAGAGAAGCAGAGGCTCCGGCGGGTCAGGGACACTTTGGCTGGAAGAGAGCGACGCCGGCTATTGCTCCGGTGAGCTCGCGTGCTACGACATCGCATCGTGGACTCCCTGCCGTGCCTGAGCCCGTTCCGGTGAGTCAAAAGAGGACGCTACCACCTGCTACGGCCAGGGGTGTCTCCAGTGCAGTTGCCACCCATCCGGGTGGTGCCCCCAACACCAACAACACCGGCATCATCTCCACGGGCGCTTGGACCTGGTGCTTATACGACGCAGCCAGCGACGCCGCCACCAAAGCCAACAACACCGGCATCATCTCCATAGGCGCTTGGACTTGGAGCTTGTACGACGCAGCCAGCGACGCTAGCCCAAGCGCGTCGAACGCCGCCAGCGACGCCATCCCAAGCACGGCGAGCGCCACCTCGATGCCGCCTACTGGATCCATACAACGCCGCAGCCACACCGAACCAACCGTGAGCACGAACGCAGATATATAACAAGCCCCGTTCCGTCCATGCCGTTACGAAGTAGTACTGTAAGGAACAGGGCAAGAACGCTGGATACAAAGTGCATCGGACCGCTGTCTTCACCTCCTCCTGGATGCCTGCGTTGCATGATCATGGCGCCATGCATACACACGACGTCGCAGTCACGTTGCAGCGTACTGCCGTACATCGTGGAAACAAAACGAGACCAGCGGTGGCGGCAAGGAAACATCTTTAATCTGACTCCGCTGAGTATACGGCACTTCTGTAAAAGATACACAAGCCATGGCTCCGGCGCTACCCGAAATTATCTTGACGGGGTGGTTCGCAATGGGCAAGAAAAGCAGAGTTGGGGAGACGACAGGCAATGAAACTGAAAACAAGACCGTGGTAACGGAACTACGTGCCAAATTCCTGCCACATTTTTCTTCTCGTAAAAGTATACTATCTCTTCACGGTGGTCCAAAAACCGAATCCCTGAAGTTAAAGAACCTGAGTGGTGCACAAGCCACTTGCGGGCAGCTCCACATCGGACCAATAATGTTTGCCATCTCTCTGCCTTTAGAAGTTTTTTTTAAAAAGAATGCATTTGTATATTGTATCCTTAAAACCCGTTCATTACTGTTACTTATGTTTGCAGTCCATAATGGACTTTTTTAAAGAAAATTTTTAATTCCGTGCTCCACTCGCGCATTGAAAATATTTATCGAGCACTATATTCATCCAGTCTATAAGTCCTCAAAGTCGATAAAAACACGATTCGCAGTAAGGATTACACAAAAACATTGCGTATAGCTTGTGCTCCGTGGTTTTATTTTCGAACAAAAATAAAGCTCATCGATTTTACGTTCATAGTGCAAGGTAGCTGTGTAAGTTTGTTAGACATTTTTTTCGAGACTGCAGTTTTAAGCACTTTACAGAACATTGTTACTAGCACGCCTTCAAAACACTGTTCGCAATTTAACTTGTGCATGCGACTTACATTCATTCCATTGGATGTTCGAAAATGCTGAATTACACAGACCACCGCTACAAATAGCACTGGATTATCACAAATGTCAGTTACTAACCTACACACATTAAAAGGCTGCTTAACATGTCAAGCTCATTCAATTGAAAAGAAATTGAAGAGCCTGCGTAAAGTAATGAAAAGGTCAAAAAGACCTGTAGATTACAATTTTGTTTTCTTAAATAGAGGACAATTAACAACATTTGAAACCAAAATTCTTGGACAGGTATTACAGGTAGGGACTAACTTGAAATCAGCACCTAAATGTAATCAGAGCGATACAATAGCAAATCTTGAAAAACAATGCAGAGATTACTTGAAAACTTCGCAACACTTCAGGCTAACTGGTGCTGTCAGATAAGATTAGCTAAAAAAATGTTATGCACCACCTAATTCCCAGTGGCTAATCCCAAGTGGCTAACTTCAAGATGCAGATTACAAACTACAGTAAAAGAAATACTAAACAGACATTCTAAAGTAGCCCACTAAATCTACAGTAAAATATCACAGGTATCCAACCTCTAATGTTTGTGTTTGTTCTTGCGAAACACATAGGATGAACATAACCTTAGAAATCATATACAATACATTCATTTTAGCACACAAGCTCATAAAAAGAACACAAAACAAAACTTTACACTCAGTATATGGAGGCCTATGCTCTAGAGAAAGTTTATGTGCCCCGAAAGATATGTTAGCCACCCATTTGAAAGAGCCTGTCGGAAATAAAATGCAGCACTCATAACTTATAAGGAAAAAATTAGAATACAGAAACACATGCAAACATGCCTTTCAATCTAGCTAACAAGTAATGACTAATACTGAAACACAAGGAATTAGTCAACCTGGTATTACGTGACTGTGCGCACTACAAGCAAAGCAAAAACAATTGGGCTAAGGTCAAAGCGCTCAGGACACAGGCATTCTCTTTTATCGCGTGAAAGGCATTCATCACCTTCACTTTAGGACGAAGTGAAGAAAAATTCCAGAAAAGTTCCCATGGCAACTGATCAGACTAAGGACTAGTAACTTTGTGATTAAATAAGTAATATAATTTCTGAGGACCTATGTCTAAGCACATATTTGCTTGAAAAATTCATTGTTCATCAAATCCATTATCACCATTATTTTTTTCTAATTAAAGGATATGTATAAATGCTAGCAATTCTGTCATGTGGCAGAACGGGAAGTCTATAAAATAACAAAAAATTACAAAATTCTGACAGTGCTCCCAGGAAGCTGTCCGAGCTAGATGCAAAAACATAAAAACCATGACTAGCCCATACAGGGACAAGAAACCAGGGGGGTGATGATTCTTAAGGTCAACGAAATGTTGCTGTTCCTGTTTGCCATGTCGTTCCATGCTGTCACATAATGTGAGTACAGCATTTGTCGAAGTTTAGAGCCCAAGGAATTCGCTTCTGAGCCTTGTTGTGCATCGCTAGCATTCCAGATCTCTTGAAGGTACAGAAAATCTTGCCCTGACCACCGTGAATGTAGGACATCCATGGATGCTCAGAGGCCTTATTACACGGCTTAGAAGCCAAACCCTTTGGCTCTGTACTTTTTGACAAAGGCTATACATCAGTTTTCTCACAGATTCATGCTGACATTGTTTTCCTTTTTCTTCGCTCAGGCCAACTGTATCATGTTAACATTGATAAGTTATAGTAGCAAAGTTTGTGTTCCACTACCAGTATTCCAAACAGTACTAAAAAACTAGACATGTAAAACAAGTACAGGCAGATAGAAGAGGCTGCTGTGAAGGAAAGACGAAGTGGTTTTTAAAAAGTAATGAGCTCAAAACCATCGAAGCGTGGTTTATTTTAAGCCAAATATATAAAAGCACTCTCAAGGAAGGTCAGCAGACAGAGTGCCTTCTTTAGATTTTCCAAACGGAACACCCAGAATGCTGCAAACAGCAGAATGCCCACAGAAGCGATGAGGTTTTCACTACAGGGTGATGGCCTCCGAACAGGAAAACTGCACTTTGATAGGTGAGGAGGCATGCTGTAAGTGCTTGGTCCTGCAAAATTAAAAACGAAATATCACTGACATTTCTAACACTTGTAGAAGAGCAAAAAATACTGTTGCATTTCAGTATAATGCACATTATGACTACACTATCTTAGGGATGAATTCATGAGGGGGTGGTCTCTCCTCCTCAAAGTGAGAATTTTTACAAAGAAAAACCATCCTCAACCCAATTTTTTTAAGAATAAGTCAAAGAAATGCGAGGTTCAAACATGTCACTGAGTGATCTCTAAAGGTAACGGTAACCAGGCTAATGTACTTGGAGCTATCAACATTGTCTAGCTTCAACTTCATTGCCCACCACTATGTGCAGGAGACCTTGGTGACAAGTTTTGTATCAAAACTTTTTAATTCATGATTCGTTTGTATGGATGAATCACTTTGCCAGAATTTTGCTCGGAAACCAAAGTGTCCATACTACACAGGTGCAACTGTACATATCATTTGTTCATTAGAGCCATGATCACATTTAGTGGGCCACCACAACTATGCCTTTGCAAAAATTAAACAAAATGCTGCAATGGCCTCCCTGCCAAAGATTTGAAAACCATATTCTAGCTACAAGACAACTGAGTTGCTCAATCTCATTTAATTGCAACCAGTGCAGCAACAGCCTAACTGTAATCGAACTAGAGGCTAAAGGAACAATGGTGAGCCACTGCTCATAAGGGAGCATGGTACAAAGTGCGTATTTGAAAGGTACAGCTGCACATGAAATCTACCACTCTTGCTTTATCCGTGACATTTGATACATATGGCGACTACAGGAATTTTTCTGAGCATCGAAGAAGCAAATGTTCTCTAGGGAATGACATTTTGAGCACCTATAACAGCCCGGGATGCAACAATCAGTACTCCCCATGAATCATATTTGTGTGTATATAATGACGACCAAAAATACAAAACTGGTATGGTGTTGTTCAAAGTGTATACGCCATTATAGACAGCTTGTGAAGTAGCACTCCACAATGATTGGATGCCATCGAAGACTACAACACAAAATACTCTTTTCCATCTGAAAATAAAAAAGGCTGCACCATATCCGGACCTCATTACCATTTGTAAATAAAATGAAAAACCACAGTCGGAAAAGCAAATAATGGTGATCGCGTCTCTATAGTTTCGTACAAGTCTAAAGAAACCACAACCGTCTCAACATTGGTTTATTGGTTATTTGAAAAGAGTGGTAGTGAACACGCATGAAAATGAGACAGTAGCAATGCAAATCCCCAAAATAGCAGCGTGTCAGTACGCTGTATCTGGTTTAATCATGAATTAAAGACTATTTTCAGAACTGAGCATAGTTGAAGCAGTTACACTGGCTCCTTATTCCTACTATTGTACTTTTTTTAATTGCACAAGTAACTATGCCTGAATTTTAACGAAAATCCCTTGGAGGTCAGCAGCTCCTTACTGTCACTGTTTGCATCCCGCCTCTTTGCAAGATACACCAACGAAACATTAAGGCTTTGTACCAGCCCCATTCTAAAATAGATAATCACAAAACCTAAGCTTTGCTAAGGCTCGTGACATCAATGACTAAATTTGGGTAAATTATGTGCCTAAAAGGTAGTCAACAGATGCTCAGATAAATACTGAGCTGCTATTTTCGTACAAAAATTTCAGTTCCTGCCTATGTCCACCAATAATTTGAACAAAAATACCTACAAGTGTTGCAGGGGGGCATCTTTCTTTGCGACTTAACTCTGAACTGTTTGGTACTGCTTGTAGAATAAACGGATGCAACCTTGGAGTTCTTCATAGATTAGAACCTGTGTAGAACAATGTCCAGTCAGGTTTGATACCAAACAAATCATTTTGAATAAAATGTATGTCGTTCGAATTACTGACTCTAATAATGATATGTGAGCAAGGCAATGAAGTATGTGATGCTTTGAAATTAAAGCAGCTGTTATATTTTCACAAATAGTGACCGCATGTTAATATTGCACCCATCGAAGTTATGCCGCAACGAACCGCAGAACATAAGGCAAGAACTGGCAGCTGTTGCTTTCTCGCTTTCACTCGTGTTCCAGTGACAAAGAGATTGCGCCATTGACTGAAAGCAACAATTAATCAGATTGGAATTCTAAATGTGGCGCCCGAATCTATGACGGCAGAATACAAGTATGCACTTCAGAACCTTTGAGCACATTCATTTGCTGCGACGCGCACGATAGACAAAATTATGTTTTTTGTGGGGAACCATAGCATTTTAGAAAAAGCAACCTGATTTTTTTATGTTAATAGCGATGCCGCATACCTCGTTCTGCGAACATGCATGAAATTCAGAGTGGCGAAAAATGCTGCCCATATCCAAACTAAAATGACACAAATCCTTCGGAGGGCACTAAAATAACAATGCCGAAAACATACAGCCGCTTGCAAGGTGTACTTCAGTGCAGACGCAAGCAGACTTGTACTACAGAGCGCTCGTGCGGTGCTTTGCGGAATGAAGGCGAACTTATAACGCAGACAGTGGGATTGACTGACAATGCAGGTGCTCAAGCGCTGACGCATAGTCATATAAAACAACCCATACACTGGCAGCGCGTCGTTAAGAAAACTGCGCTAATATTTTGCTCCATTCCGCAGCACAGTGCTTCAGCGCTCCACACAAGCCTGCTCACGTCTTTTTCGTACAACAATATTTAAGACGCAAAATCACTTTCCATGACGGCGAGACGGATGTGAGACGGCAGGGATTCAAGAATATCCTTCCGGGCAGCAGTGTCGAGGTAGAAATTTCTCTCCCGCTGACCAAGGGCGCGGCAAAGCCAGCGCTTGTCTCGATTCGCTCACAACGGCGCCATAACGCCATTCGCAAACCAGAGCGAGGGGCAAGCTCAGCCGTCGTTTACGATATCCACTTCGGTGAACTCGGTTAAGCATCCATCTTTCCTTTCTCCGTCGCGCATCGAAAAGCAGCAGCGGCAAACGCACAGTCGCCGCTCACGATATCCGTTCCAAGAGAGGCTCCAGACAACGCGCCGCGCTCAATTCTGCGACGCAATCCGAGACGGCCCCGCTGGCTCTGCTAGGCCTAGAGCCTACGCCGCTTCGGTCACAGCGTCCACACTCACACGAGTCACGACTCTCTCGCCATCTTCTGATCCTTTGCGCAGCCTGCTGTGGATTGCATTCCCACCGAAACCAAAACTTGTTGCTTCGTTCCGGAACTAAGCGAAACACATAAAACTACAAAGTTCCACTGGCGCGTTCTTTTGAGCAGCAGCAGGAATTCGATCTCGCTCCGTCTCAGTTGCCGTACGCTGTTTTTTTCTACACCATTCGGAATGTTCCGAATGGCGACCACCACTCCGTTAGAGACGGCTGATGAACGATTGCGGACCTCGTTAGCACACCGTCCGTTCTAGCTGGTGTTGCTTCGGTGTTTACGATATCATGTGCACCATTTTACCTGTGTTCTCGTCTGGCGATGCGGTGTTTTAAAGCGGACGAACACGGATAAACCTCCTATCTCGTGTCATTCGTGTTTAGTGCGTATGGCGCGGTTCAGGTGTCCAATGATATATGAAACAGATACTGCGCCATTTCCTTTCCCCAAAAACCAATTATTATTACTAAGCAAGGTCTCCAAGGCTTCTCTACTTACTGTACTTTGTCCCACCAATGGTGAGATTGAGCACGCCCAAATTATGTGGTCGAGGGTCCCTCTCGCCCCACAGTGTTTGCACTGATCGTTATCCCTAAGCTATGGTTGCACGTAAAACGCCTAGACCATCCAAGGCCGCAACATAAGAGCCTGCGGAGGAAGGTTCGATACCGCTCACTTGAGTAGGAACGGATGCCAAGGTTAAAATTAGCGACAGCAAAACCAAAGTCTAAAATTTTGGAAAAAAGACGATCTCACTGGAAGCGGCCAAAATCCTCACCCATGAACCGCTGAATAGGAAAATTCAGTTAATTTTGACGCCCGCGCAAGCTGCCGTCACTGGTAACGAGGCGGCTCACGAACTATGGCTACCTAACTTCCGGGAAGCCATCGCCTCCCCCCTCCCCGCCCAATGGGCATACGACGAGCGCCAGAAAAACTGCGGGGAAACAATCGACCATTATAAATTGGGACGTAGACTGGTACCCCCGCCACATATTGGCCTAAATAATAGAGAAGCTGTCGCGTGGAGGCGGCTCCAATATATTTCCTGCCAACGCATATGTAGTTCCAGCCTAGGACGCTGGAGAGAGCGGGAAGGCGTCGAATGAGACGGATGCCTTCCAAATGCCCTCCAGTGTCTCCAGCATTTAGGATTCCCGAACAATTGTGCACTTAACATCTTAACCACATATCAGCGACCGAAGCAGCAACAACGCGCTAAAGGCTCTCCCCTAACCGCACTTTGGGTCAGCAAAGTGGCCCCCTGAATTTTTATGCTCATCCACTGTCCTAGTGTGAATGTGCATGTATCGCGTTGCTGTTTGAATTGCACATGTGTAAACAAACTTTTGTAGTGAAACACCACCAGGATAGCCAGCGGTGCATTTTAGTTCAGTGTCACTAGTGTACTCAGCATTCGCCACTAGTTGCACCGAGCCACAAGTGTTCCCCCGCAGTGTCGCGCGGCGCCTTTCCTCAAAATCCAGTTTTCAGACCTCTTTCTTCCTTCCTTTGTTCCCTTTCTCCTAGCCGCCGCGGTGGCTGAGTGGTTATGGCGCTCGGCTGCTGGCGCGCAAGATGCGGGTTCGATCTCGGCCGCGGCGTTCGAATTTCGATACAGGCGAAATTCTAGAGGCCCGTGTGCTGTACGATGTCAGTGCACGTTAAAGAACCCCAAGTGGTCTAAATTTTCAGAGCCCTTCACTACGGCGTCTCTCATAGCATGAGTCGCTTTGGGACGTTAAACCCCCATAAACTAAACTAAACCTTTCCCTCTCTCCTATCCCTTACTTTTCGGCGCGTTTCGACTTACTACCGAGATATTTGAGACTGTTACTGCTCCATTTCCTTTCCTCAGTGACCAAACAAAACAAGTGAGCCGCCGGCGTTCATTGGCGTTGACAGCGTTCTAGGGGCCGTTCGTTTTCATCAATGGAACGGCGCACAACTGGCTCCCTCTGGTCGCTTCATTGTTGGAGGGAAATGGCTCCCTGGGTCAATGAAGACCTCCACCTCGCTTTCATGTAGATACGTGGGGTTGGTGTTCAACTGCAGAAACCTGCTTTTATTGCGTTCCGCACACTGGATAGACCATACCTATTGTTTTGGATTGCATATCCTGAGTCTGGCTTAAGGAAGTGCCACTCTCCATCGACTGGTGACCACCGAGGTCACCTTAATTCTTCACTCCAACAAAGCAGTAAGCCACGATAGTTGGTACATTTTTTGCGTGGAAACAGCGCAGCAGAAGGCCATCGACTCGGACACCCTCCGTCCCATCTCCTGTGCGCGCAAACTCATGAAGACGATGGTACCCGACAGGTCGCCCGAGTTTATGCAATCCCAACTCCTTTTTGCAGACACCACGTTCGGGTTTCCCCGCACAGATCTGCACAGGATGTCCTGCTACAACTCATTGGGGCTGTCCTCGGCCCCGTGAAATGCCCCCTCAATGACAAGGTCCTACTCGCCTTGGATTTAAAGGGACACTGAGGAGAACGCTATCAATTATTTTTGTTAGCAAAATCTGTTAGTTCGGCAATTCATGGCGTTGTGGCCGCTTCTCCGGGAGCGAAAGATGCATTTATTTCAAAGAAATTTGGGTTCGAAGTTGAAAAAGTTTTTCCCGCCGCTCCGATTCAAACTAGAGAACTCTTATGACGTGATGGAGAACGCTTATGACGTCACGGGACGGAGTGACGTAAAACGTGACGTAAACGGAGACTCCGTGATTTCTGGCCGCAAGCGGTGCGGTCTAGCAGCTGTCGAAATGAAAGCTACTGCCGCCGCACATTGAGGGCATCTATCGGGGGTCGCTACCGTCGCTTCGTTAACGTTTGCACAAGCGTCTTGCCAGCGTTACGACGGATCCTGTTTCCGAACCCGACGACGAAGTTCTCGCAAAAACTCCGGCCTGCATTTCAGCGACCTCAGAGAGCGTGCGATGCTTTTGAGGGAGCAGGTTAGGTTAGGCGCCGGCAGGTCGTTTTCCCCTTCCGCCGTGAGCAGCCGTTGCAAACTAAATATCATAAACCCGGTGCGGGGAGTCGCGAGGGGCCGGGTCAAGTTCGGCGCCTTGCGCCCATCGGAGGCCGGCCGGGGCTTTGGGGCCAACGGATTGTGATTCCTTGAACGGCGCGGTTGCACGGTGCAGCAGGCGGCGTCGAGGTATCTCACGGTTGCAAGGGCCAAGTTATTTATTTATTTGCCACAAAAAAACTGATGGGTGCTCAAGGGCGGCCGCGTTTAAAGTTTGCGGCTTGAAACTAAAGCCGACACACGACGCTTCAACGGCTTCCGCTTGATCCAAACGGGTCCACTGGATCGGGCTCTCTGCGCTCTTGCATGTACCTTCAGATGTGTACTGTGAATGTATTAAATTAGCCGAGAGCTCGAAAAGAACAGCTCCGCCCAACTGCCAAAGCTATTGAATTACGACACAACGCGCACCTCGCCGCGGAGCCGCTAGCGGTGCGGTCTAGCAGCTGTCGAAATGAAAGCTACTGCCGCCGCACGTTGAAGGCATCTATCGGGGGTCGCTACAGTCGCTTCGTTTACGTTTGCATAAGCGTCTTGCCAGCGTTACGACGGATCCTGTTTCCGAACCCGACGACGAAGTTCTCGCAAAAACTCCGGCCTGCATTTCAGCGACCTCAGAGAGCGTGCGATGCTTTTGAGGGAGCACGGTTAGCTTAGGCGCCGCCGGGTCATTTCCCCCTTCCGCCGTGAGCAGCGCTAACTAACGTATTCGGTGGCGGCATCTATGAGAGCCACTGAAACCCCCCGCCCACTCACTGAATAAAAATAAAATCCTGTGACGAGGCTGTGACGAACCACGGTCTTCGGCGTTTCAGGCGGAGGCGCTACCACTCCGCCACGACGGCTCAATTTGTAACTGCCCATAAAGGCGCATCTAGTGAATGCACTCTTCCGATGCAGAAATCACCGCCCTTTCGCTACATATCTGCTGGCCTAACAGAGCTAGGCCATCCGCACTTTTTCTTAACTGCCTTGTACCTTGTCTCCCATCCCTAATAAACGATTTCCGTTAAGTAGTTTGAAGTTGACTGACACAGCCGGGAACGTTTCGCCGGGCGAGCGTGCGTAGACACAAACACGAACTGCCTTGTACGATCACCGACCATTGTGCCATCATAGTTTTTCATCGACCGTGGCGATCATCTGACCAGCCTTAACAGGCTGCTTCAAAGATTAACCAGCACTTGAAGCGGCACTTGGAGTTTCTCTGCTGTTCGGCGCTTGTATATCGAGGCGCGTCAAAAACAAAACCACGGGCCACGCAAAGCTCATAGATGCCAAGCGGCATAATAATAATAATAATAATAATAATAATAATAATAATAATAATAATAATAATAATAATAATAATAATAATAATAATAATAATAATAATAATAATAATAATAATAATAATAATAATAATAATAATAATATTATTATTATTAATAATAATAATATTAATAATAATAATAATAATATTAATAATAATAATTCGTTTTGGGGGAAAGGAAATAGCGCATTATCTGTCTCATATATCGTTGGAAACCTGAACCGCGCCGTAAGGGAAGGGATCAAGGAGGGAGTGAAAGCAGAAAGGAAGGAAGAGGTGCCGTAGTGGAGGGCTCCGAAATAATTTCGACCACATGGGAATCTTTAACCTGCACGGACATCGCACAGCACACGGGCGCCTTAGCGTATTTCTTCCATAAAAACGCAGCCGCCGCAGTCGGGTTCGAACCCGGGCACTCCGGATCAGTAGTCGAGCGCCCTAACCACTGAGCCACCGCGGCGAAATGCGAGTTTGAATTTCCCAGTCGCGCCGATGCCGGGCTTTTCTCCGAACGGCACCACTAACGCTTTTGCTTTAAGGGGTAATGTTGTTAGTCAGCGCCTTGATGTCTTCTAAAATCAAAGAGAATTGATATCGGTCATGTTTCATGAAAGTTGACAGGCGTAAATGTATTTCATTTATTTTCTTAATGCTGCTTACTAGCGGTAACAACTTGCTCTTCTTGCAATCCACATTGTGAGATAACTTATGCTGACGCTAAAAACCGAGTTAGACGGCTGTGCCTCTCGCTTTCCGTAGACACCTCAATGGCACCGTGAAGGGGGTAAAGTGGAAAAGAACTGCATGTAAGTACACTCCGTCTCCGTGTACACCGAACAAAGATCAGTGGACGCGATCTTGCTCGACGTTTCCTTCGCCTACAAACCATAGTTAAGGAGGCAACTCCGTGGAACCCTCACCTCGTAAATTGCAGGGAGGCCGTGACAACGCTCGACACAATGTCGCATGACGTCACCAGTGAGGACCACCTCGACGTCGCCGCCTACCTGCACTCCACTCTAAGCACGAGTACGCCTATCTGAGAGTAAGAAAGGGAGTATGCTTCCTAGGAAACTAGGCGTTGGTAAAAACCTGATGTTTGCGTTAAGAGACTAGGAGGGCAATGCCATTAACTATGTGGATGACATCGTTAATGTCGCTGAAGAGTTCTACACAAATCTATACAGTAGTCAATGTAATCAGAATGTTCAAGGTAAAGACAGCAGCGCACACCATTGCGGCATCTTTCCAGTAAAGAAAAATGAAGTAAAGAAAGCATTAGCAACAGTGCTCAGGGGGAAATAAGCTGGCTAGGATCAGGTAACAGCGGATCTGTTACCTGATCCTGTTACCTGAGCCCCCTGTATACGCAATGCCTTAAGATCTCGACCATACACAAGCTCTGAAGAATGCAAATATCATCCTAATTCATAAGGAATGAGACGCCAAGGACTTGAAAAAATTACAGATCGACCAGCTTATTGTCCGTTGCCTACAAGGTATTTGCAAAGGTAATCACTAATAGAGTCAGGAAAAACCTTAGCCTTTAATCAACCATAAGATCAGACGGGCTTTCATAAAGGACATTCAACAAGAGATCATATTCGCAGTATAAATAAGGGGATAGGGAAATGCACAGAATATAACCAACCCCTATATATATATCCTTCACTGACTACGAGAAAACGCCTGACAAAGTGGAAACCTCAGCAGTCCTAAAGGCATTGCGTAATCAGGGTGTATAAAAGCCTTATGTCAAAATCCTGGAAGATATATAAAGGAACTGCACAGCTACCATAGTCCTCCATAAAGTCAGCTATTAAATTCGAAAAAGGAAGGACGTCAAAGAAGGAGACACGATGTCACCCTGGTTACGGTTGGTATTCCGATGCCTGAATAGGAAAAAGTGGTGGATAAGTGTTCATGGAGAATACCTAAATAATCTGCGATTCGCTGACATTGGCTTGATGAGTCACTCAGCAGATTAACGGCAAACCATGATCAATGAGTTACACAGAGATGAACGGTGAGTATAAACATTAACATGCAGAAAACCTAAGTCATGTTCAACAGTCTAGCAAGCGAACCGCAGTTCACAATTGGCAGCGAGGATGAGGAAGTGGTAAAGGGATACATCTAATAATTGCAGGTAGTGGCAGCTGATCCGGATCATGAAAGGGAAATAACTAGAAGGGTAAGAATGGGGTGCAGCGCATATGGCAGGTTCTCTCAGATCATGAATAGCAGGTTACTTATATCTCTCAAGAGGAAAGTGTAAACAGCTGCATCTTACCGGTACTCTCCTACGGGGCAGAAACGTGGAGGCTAATAAAAATAGTTCAGCTTTAGTTAAGGTCGACGCAGCGAGCCATGGAAAGAAAAAGGATAGGCGTAATGTAAAGAGACCGGAAGCCGGTAGAGTGGGTGAGGGAACAAACGCGGGTTAATGACATCCTAGTCGAAATCAGGAGGAAGAAGTGTGCAGGGCATTTAATGCGAAGGGAAGATAACCGCTGGTCCATAAGGGTAATGAAGTGGATTCGAAGGGAAGGCAAGCGCTGCAGAGGGAGGGAGAAAGTTAGGTGGCAGGATGAGATTATGAGGCTCTCAGGCATAGGGTGGGCACAGCTGGGAAAGGATACGGTTAATTGAAGAGGCATGGGAGAGGCCTTTGCCCTGCAGTGGGTTAATCCAGGATGATGACGGAGCTGCTCTCTAGAAAAGTCTCTTTTATTTAAGAAGTGTGCCAGAGGACACCCGACTTCAATTCATCACCGTTATGTTTATATCATGCAGCCTGCAGAAGACGAATGCGATGAAGCTGTGGTAGTGGTAGTGGATTTTATTAAAATAATAGCAAAAAGGAAGGAAAAGGTTTTTGCTAGCCGCGACATCTGCCATCGATACCGAAGCACCTGAGCTGGGGCATCGGAATTAAAGGATAGCAGGCAGAATGGTGAAATTAAATGAAAGAGGTGAGGGGACAGGAAGAAAGGATAGGGGGTGAAATAATATATACAAACTATTTATACAATAAGAATTGTGTCCAGGATGTGCGCGGATTAGTTCATTTTAGAGGAATTAAAACACACGCGCTCAGCATTGTGTTCGCTACAACTGTTGTGGGGCGTCCAGTTTATAAATCGTTGAAGGTAGAAGTCGCGGAGCGTTCGGTCACTGCTTGTAACTACCTGACGGAAAACAGACGGGACGTCAAGCCCGTGTGTTCGAGGAATGCACAGAGGCTCGCCAAAGTTCGCTCACGAGTGTGCGCACTGCCTTGCGGCCACAATAGCGTCTTGATGGAATCTGGTAGTATGCCCTGCACCATATAGGCCGCAAGCATATCGCGACGAGCATCGGCGAAAGCGGCACAGTGAAGGAGCAGGTGTTCTAGTGTTTTCACTGCACTGCATCCGTCGCACACATCACTCCTCGCGATTCCGTTAGGCTCCCGTCGTTCCCCGGGCCACACGCAGCCAATGCGCGCGCGGAGGATCATTACACGTTGCGACCGTGTAAGTGCGCGACAGGCGGTCATACTGTCGATGCGCTCACCTCCTGCGATGCGTCGGTCGGGGTGCTGCTTTCGGAGATGGTCGTGGATGACCACACGCACGTCTTCCAGCGCAAGGGGCAGATCGCGGGCAGTTAGTTGGGGTGCAGTGGTCGCGAGGTCGTCAGCTTCTTCGTTGCCGGTGATGCCGCAGTGACCGGGCACCCACTGTGCACGCACGGCACATCCTCTCTGCGCGAGGCGCTCGATGCGGGAGCGAATTTCCCGCACTAGTGGGGTACCGCGGCCGTTAGATAGCAGGCGGCTGAGAGCGGCGCGGGAGTCGCACAGCAGAGCACTCCTGGGCGGCGGAGTGTCGAGGGTGAGCAGCAGGTCAAGCCCCAGCCGGATCGCCATCAGCTCAGCCGTGGTGGAGGATCCCAGGAAGGTTGCGTGTTGCTGGCTGCGCAGTCGCAGGGCGGTAATGGTGGCCGCCGCAGCAAGGGAGCAGCTGTCGGGTGCCACTGAGCCGTCCATGTACACGACGAGATGGTGCTGGAGCTCCTTGTGTATGACGGCTCTGGCCAGCTCCTGCACAGCACAGAGGGGTGTGCTCGCTTTCCCGAAATGACGACGATCTCTCGCTGTCCCTCCGAGGCAGCAGACCAGGGCGCGCAGGAGCCGTAGGTGGGTGGGCCTTGTGTCAATTGCTCATACTCGAGCAGCACCACGCCCAGTCGTGAGCGCGGGTGCGAGCGCATACGCTGCAGCAGCGAGGTGCCGTCCCGTTCGCGGTGAATCCGGTCGATGTGATTCAGTGCCCAGCGCGCTCCTTGGAGCTCAAGTGGAGACGCTCCTGCCTCGGCCAACGTGCAGGAGCGTGGCCACTTGAGCTCCAAGCATCGCGCAGGGCACTGAATCAGATCAACCGGGTTCTGTATCAAAACGCTGCCTTCGCGTCTCTGCATTTTTGTTTTAATTTGTGCTATAATCAGGGAGGCGCCGCACCATTTTTGCCACAGCGGCGGAAGTGGAGGCTGCTGGGCCTCTATTGGAACCCGGTGGGTCGGCAGCTGCCGCCCAGAGTGATTCGAGCAGCCAGGGCACTCTTGTGTACTCGGTGCCAAGCGCAGACTGCGTAGACAAGCCGCATCGTCCTCATCGAGCACGTCAACGGTGTACTCATCAAGAACGCCAACGATCATCACGGCGCGAAGTTCTTCGGCGCATACAGCCTTTTTTGTGCCGTTGAACCCAACGGACAACTTGAACTTCCTGAACAGGCAAGCCAACTATATTTATCTGGAGAGCCTAGCGCCGGGAGGCATAAAGATGTCAGAATAAAGCCGTTCAAAAACGTCATTGCCATTGATGTGGTGGAGCGAAGTGCACTATTGAGTTAAACGCAATCACCAAACTTGGCAACATCAGTGTATGCCCCTTAAATCTTCAGGACAGCGGCACTACGGCTGGCGTAATCTGCAACGTCGACTTCGCCATCTGCGACGCAGATTTATTTACCCATGTTGATCAAGCCGACAACAAACGGCCTTTCGATCATTCAAGTTCAGCCTTAGGAGGATCTACATGCATCAAGCTGACCTTCAAAAGTGACTCCATACCATCGTACGTGAAGGTTGGGCCCTTCCGTCATCCAGTTCGACCTTTTGTGCCTAAGCCGCTTAATGCAAGAAGTGCATGAGGATCGGCCACGTGAGCGGCGTCTACATCAACTCCATCGTGTGCCCGCGAGGCTCCCAGTCACAAAGCGGTGACGTATGCCGCGCGACTACCTTGAAGTGCGCCTACTGCCACGGCCCTTATGACTCTTCCTCGAAAGACTGCCCCCGTCTAAAGACCAAGCGCGCGGCACTGAAGCAAATGGTGCAACACCATTCTACACACAAAGAAGCCGCCGCAAAGGAGCGACGACGTCGTTCGCGCCGCCGAAGGTCGTCAAAGAAAGCAGTCACATTTGAGAAGAATGCCCCAAACGCAACTGCAGCTTGTTCGCCTCCACCAAAAACCGTACCAAATCAAGGGAGCCCGGCGTTTGTTGAGGCTAGACCTGCTGCCTCTATGCAACTTGGCCACCACTGTCAAAGCTTTCTACGCCTACAGTGTCAGGGATGTTGGAGCACTCAGGGCAATGCACAGCGCCTACGACTGATCCAGCCAACGGGCACGATCAAGGGCATGGCCCAGATATGCAAATGATTGGAATGCTAACGCCACTAATAAATTCTATGCGTGCTCTGCTTTCCAGCCTAAACACGCCAGCAGCAAATAGCGAACTTCAAGTGGTGGACGCGCTACATCCAGTTCTTGCGGCTCACAGTAGAAGGCATCATGGCTCCTTCGGACCTGTCTTTTCAAAGGAAAGTCAAGCAAGCTTTCATTTTCCAGTTGGATAGTCGTGGACTACAATCCTGGATTTCTGATTTACGGCACTACGACTACGAGAATCACTTCCCCATTCTTGTGATTTGTGAACCAAAGATCCCGGCAATTTTGCGAATATCAGGCTACGAGGCATTTCCATCACCCACGTGCTGCAGATCCAGCAAAGTCATTGTCTAGATTCGATGTGCATATGTGCAACATTCAGTTCCTCCGAACGAAGACAATCAGTACGTTTGCCTGACAGTGAAGAGCCGAGACCTGACGTTTACGCTATTGGCGGTGTACTTGGCGCCATCAAGTCGTTTCGACGCCAGAAAGTTGAGTGGTTTGATGGCAGCTAAACCTGCTCTGTGGGTCACTATGGGTGACTTCAGTGCTCATCAAACCATGTGGGGAGGCATTAGGATGGACGTTCGGGGAAGACAGCTTGTCTCCTTCGCCTCTGACCATGACCTCCAGTGCCTTAATGACGGAAGCCCGACCTATATTTGAGGGTTGACTTATAACAGCTTCTTGGACTTGACTCGTTTCACAGTGCCTTACCAACAGCGTCCGGTTGTTTTCGGATGTAGAAACTCATGGCAGCGACCATATCCCAACCTATCTGATTATTACCGCCCATTCCACATGTATGCAGCGCATTGACTGGACAGTTTTTAAATTACTTATGGAGGCTGCTTGCACAGAGGGCTTCTCTACCGGTCTTGAACAAAAAATTAAGGAGGCCATAGAACACGCCACCTGCCCCTTTAACCCTGTCGCTAAATACACCGTTTTTTACTTCGAATTGCAGCGACTGAGATCACAACGGCGCAGGGCAGAGCGCAGATACTGACGCACGATGTCGCGCCTAGACCCGAGAGATGCTAGGCGCATAGAGAAGATGATTCAGCGCAGAATTCAAGCACAGCAAACACAACGCTGGAGGATATTTTGTCAAACACTTGATCCACGGAAGCCTTTGCCACGCGTTCGGACTCTAATTCGGGGTATTCGCATGTCCCCTCAACAGCGCTACCCGTTAAAATCCATAGCGATCCACCAAAGGCGCAGTGTGGTTAAGGTAGACGGAAATTTAAGCGCTAGAATAACAGGCCCTCCGAATCCAGGCGCAACGCTGCACTGCAACAATTTTCCATCCTCACGAGATTCTCGGATCGATGTACTATTCTCCATGGAAGAACTTGATGCTGCGCTGGCTTTTTGAAGAAGGTCATCATCACCGGGACCCGATGGTGTGATTTATTCCGCACTTGCCAACCTTGGCCAAGAAGCTCGAGGAGCTCTTTTGGATACTTATAACAAGTCATGGACTGCTGACATAGTTCCTCATGATTGGAAGACCAGTCGTCTGGTTCCACTTCTTAAACCGGGGAAATCACCGCTCGACCTTTCATCATACCGTTCAACTGCACTCGCCAGCTGCGTCGGCAAAGTAATGGAAAGAATGCTGCTCACACGCGTGGAACGGTATTTGGAGCGATATCTGATTTATCCACCGTTCATGTCTGGTTTCCGACGGGGCCGCTCTTCTATCGACAACGTGGGTGACCTTCTAAGGTCGGTTCAACACAGCAAAAGTTTGAAAAGATTGACCGCGGCATTGTTTTTGAATATCAAGGGCGCGTACGACAACGTAACGTATCAGGCCATATTGGACGCAATGGATGCTGCTGAGATCGGAGGCCGCACGTTCAGCTGGATACGCAGCTATTTATCAGAGAGGTCGTTTTTGTCCTGACTGCGGACGGACCAACGTCCTTACACCGAAATTCGCACGGAGTCCCTCAGCGTGGAGTGCTGAGCGCAGTTCTCTTCAACCTTGCTTTCATCGGCCTGGTCGACGTATCGCCACAATCTGTGCAGATCTCTATATATGCAGATGATATCTGTATTTGAGCATCAGGTGTGACCCATCCTGAAATTCGTGCAAGACTTCAAAAGGCGGCATCGATATTGACATCTTATTTTCGCTTGCAGGGCCTGAACATTTCAACCGAAAAGTGTTCACTTGTGGCGTTCACACGCAAAATAATGGCACGTTACACCGTTCGCATCAATGGCGAAGCCATCCCCTATGAGAGAAGCCACAGCTTCCTTGGTGTTGTCATCGACAGGAACCTCTCGTGGTGTCCACATATCTACGACATGAGAAAGGCTAATTGCGATTGTCCACGACCTCTCCTTCCTCGGGGGAAAGTCCTGGGGCGCATCAGTGCGTTAGATGCTACAACTGTACCGTTCCCTATTTATGGGCTACAAGCGGTACAGTCTTCCGATATTCAGTTCCATTAGAAAGACAAATATCAAGACTCTTCAAAGTGTGCAAGCGCAAGCTCTCCTTATCTGCTTGGACTGCCTATATGTGTATCAACAGCAGCAACTGTTCCTCTTGCCTGGGAACATCCTGTTAATACATATATTGCTTTTGACACCATGAGAACACATATTCGGCACCTCACACGGGTTTTCTCTCATCACCTCGCAACACTCCCAATAATTAGGCAGCGTACTGCATTTGCCAGTCATTTAAGCCCATCGCGCACATCTTCCATCGGAGTTCACCCCTGCGTCAAGACCGCGCTCACCCTTGTGGAGTCTTCATGAAACTCGGGTTCACTTCTATATTCCTGTCATTACGAAGAAAGCTGGTGTATCACTGCCCGCTCTCCAACAACTGACATTGAATCACCTGTATTCTTACTACTGTCATCGCATACATTTTAACCCAGATGGATCTGTTCAATCGACCAGTTCTGCGGATTCGGTGGTGATACCGGCCACATCCACCTTCATGAAAATAAAGACGACCTTTCCAACATCTTCAACTGGTGCGGAACTCGCAGCCTTGCGGGCTGCGGCAGAGTTCATCAGTCAAGAACCTCCACATGACTGGACGGTTTTCACGGACTTTAAACCAACCCTTCAAGCTCTGCAAGCTGCGCTACGCTGCTGGTCGCAGGAACAACTTGTTGCTGAGGACCGTCTACTGTACCACGGCACCGTATCCAAAAGTCATGACATAATTTTTCAATGGCTGCAAGGACACTGTGGCATTACCGGTAATCACCAGGCCGTTGGGCTCACAACGACAGGCTTCCAGTGAGGATCCCAATATCAAGACGTGATGCTGCGTGTCTGCTTCGCCCTTTGGCGCTGGAGCTCCCACTTTTAGCCTGGAACACGGGAGAGTTTTGCAACCTCCGACTCAAGGCACTGGACCCTGAACTGCGCTTTCGTCTTCCACGTAACTTAGCACGTCGCGAAGCATTGTTGTTATGCCGTTTATGGATCGTTGTTGCTCTTACCTTACTATGCTTACCTGATGGGGATGGCCGACAGCCCCGCCTGTGAAAGCTTTGGTTGTGAGGAGACCATCGCTCACCTTCTCTGTGAGTGCCCTGCATTTGCGAGTGCAAGACATACACTGTGTTCTGCCCTGGACTGCCTCGATCTTTGCTCATTAACAGAGCAACAAATCCTAAGTCCGTGGCCACTGCAGTGGACTGCCCTCAAAGCGTAGAAGGCACTCTTTGCCTACTTGAGACCGACTGGTTTGAGTGACAAATTGTGGCAGCGTTGTGCGTGTGTGTATGTTATGCCCTTTTTTCCTTCTCTCTTCCTCCTCTTAGTCCCCTAATTCCTCTTCCCCAGTGCAGGGCAGCCAACATGAACCCCTTCCAGGTTAACATCCCTGCCTTCCCTTCTCCTCTATCTATCTGCAGAAGAACCCCGACGTGATGCCTGGTTGAGCACTCAAGACGAGTAGCGCGCCGACCGTTGACATTACAATCTTCGTCGGCGCCACGCACAATACAAGCCAGCTGACCGAGTCTGAGTTTGGACCTCCATTTGTCACGGTAGACTCGGTGAAAACGTTTTCGCCGCTACTGCGGGCCGTAGATGATGAGTCGCCTGCTATGTCAGCGGGACCCTGAAGCAGTTCTTGATGGATTGACAAGATCCGAGAAACGCCGAACCCGAGGAGAAGTAGTGCGTGTCGTAGGTCGAAAGCGATTTTACGAGCGCTTATATAACCATGCATTCGTGCTCACGCACTTCATTTCAAGGCGAAAGCTTTGTATGTTCCATTGATTCAAAGCTGCTAGTTGTCGGCGTCGGAGCACAAAAGATCCGAGAGCCATGAAGATGGCAAGAAGTAGAGAAAGGTAATGAAAGAGAAAACTTTATTTCCCACTGGTGCCGCGAACTAGGGCAGGTGAGTCCTGTGCGGCCCCCAGGTGGGGGCGACATACTGCTCCCATGAAATGAGTGAAAGTTGCGTGGCCTCATCTGGCTGGTTGAGGAGTTGGTCCGAGCATTCCGATGCGAGAGCTGGCAGGAAGGCCCGTGGGGGAGGGTTATTTTCGCATGCCCAGAGGATGTGCGCATCAGTGGTGGCCGATCCGTGGTTGCAATCTGGGCCTGTGGGGTCGTATTTCTCAGTGGTGATCAGTGATAGCCTTGAGTAGCTGAGAATTAAGAGCGTCTGATTTCTCCGGAGCAGGGTGGCTTATGATCGGTCGAGGCCGGGTTTGACAGGCGGGAAAGGGCATCACGTCTTGTTATGATTATTGGTGATGTCGGCGCAAGTTTAGAGGACAGCGAGGGCCCCAGGGTCCTTGGGGCGGCCGCCGGGATTGTTAATCTTCGGGAAAGCTGGCCGCCCCTTCCTTACCCTCCTGTTATGTGTCAGTGGTGTAGGCAGAGGCTTATTATTTTGTCGATATTTTTAGGTTCCCCAACGTGATATATGTTCTTCGTTCCCACAGTTGCCATCATGGGCGGGTACCCAGATTAGGTCAATTTTGCGGTCGGGAGTGCAGCCGCGCAGGATGCATGCGCCGGCAATGCAGATGCAGCCTGCCGAGTAGTTTAGGATTGCTCGGTTTGAGTCACCGAGGACTGTGTGCGTACGGCTGTCAGCGATAGCCAGCGCTATCGCTGTCTCTTCTGCTGCGGCGGGGGAGGAGGCACAAACCACGGCGGCGGAGATAAGGGTAGGGTTGGTTGCACGGGCCACTTAGGTTGCACCCTGTCTCGCCGCGTCCATGAGTGTAGTGTGTTCGTCGGCACGATAGAAATCATCCAGTTCTCGGGCTTTGTGCCAAAGGCGCGCGTCGTGTCTGCGAGGCAGCCGCTTATTCGGTAGTGGTTTGGCAAACCGTAGTACACCTGGCAAGAAGTGGAGACTGAAGTGACTGGAGCAGCTTTGGAGCGAGGACGCTTTACTGGAGATGGCGTCGCAATCGAATATAGGAATTCAGATGGCGGAAGGCGGCGTAGCGTCGGAGGCAGCAGGTGCCAGCATCCGACCACTTGGTGCATGACTTAGTCGCGTCAGTGCTAACGCAGTAGGAGTCATAAGTGTCGTTGCTCAGGGCTTCGCGGCTGCGCGCGTCACTGTCTCTTCAGACGCTCCTGCCGACGGTGTGTGTGCAATGCAGTCAATGTTGGCGGTAACGGTTTTCAAGTAACGTTGTTACCGGTAACGCCTTATTTTTAGGTAACTTAGTAACGTATCCGTTACCATTTCGCAACTGTAAATGGTAACATACTTACGTTAACGATTTTTGGTAACGTGAGGTGTCATGTTACTCGTTACTTTTTATTCCAGTTTATTCCCTACTACTCTTTTTTTTTAAAGAAAGCGCGGAGTGCCTAAAAAGATATTGCAGATGAACAAAATGTACAGGTGTTCTCGCCAACCCTTGCTGCGGCTCCCGTGCATGCCAGAAACACCTGCCCTCGACGGCGCACCCAACTGAAAGGAAAAGACTAAATACCCATAAAGCACGAAATACGTGCACGAACACGCATTCACACACTTACCTTCGCCTACTTCTCTTCCCAAGCCACTGCACACAAAAATCTCTAAAGAGTGGAAGCAAGCCCGGAATTTTGGAACATCACATTGTTCAGAATTACTGTAAAATTGCTGAGAGTTCAGCGATGTTTTGTTTGGAAAGTTGCAATTGATGATGAGGTGCCACTTTGTGTTGAATGAATGTTCAGAAAATGGCTTCATCATGTGCCACAGTGTGTGAAGCCATCACATACAACTCTGCAGTGACCATTGAGGCCACTAAAACATAGCTGAACTCCTGCACATTTGTGCCAATTATTCTCGTTAAATCAAGATTTCGGGTAAAATCGCTGTTTTGGCTAGAAGTTTTATATGAAATATAAGGTTTTTAAAATTGTTATCGTGACTTCTTGCTTCTAAGACGCACTGATTAAAATTTATGATCATGCAGTAATTAAAACGTAACCAGTGGTACTTTTTTCGGTAACGGTAAGGCGTTACATTTTTTGTAGCTAAGGTAGCAAGGCAGTAACGCGTCTTGTGTTTTTAGCGTAAAGAGTAACGTATTTAGTCATTTTTTCCGTAACATCTACAACACTGGATGCAGTGTGATGGAATTACGACGACATCATTGTCTTTGGCCTGCGAGGCGACCGCGTCACGTGAACAGCGAAAAGAGGGCGCCCACAAAGGTACGCTACCGGCTCCAAGGCAAGAAAGCCGATAAATCCTGTACGACGGCTGCAGAGGCGGGCTGCAACATCGACGATCACCGCTACGGTAAGAGCGCGGGAAGCTAGTCTCAACCGGTTGAAAAGACGTTGAATTACGCAACGATAAGCTGACATGAAGCGACAGAAGCGTGCGGCCAACGTCGAGTTGCGGTAACGTAAAGCGGAAGCAATGCAGCAGAGGCGCGAACAGGAGGCTGAGGTAGGTGGTGGTGGTGAAAACTTTAATGGACTCAGGGGAGTTTAGGACACGCAGGTGCTTGGGCCCCCGCACGGCCCCTCTGCACAGAAACGTTCAAACGTTGCACTCCCGGGGCTAGAAGCTTTCTAATTCATACTCGTAACCAGTTTGCCGCGAAGACAATGCCGCGAAGGCTGTTAATCTTTGTTCTTAGTCAAAGCGACCGGTGCACGGCTTTAATAATTTCTGCTGCGAGAAATGGCTAGTTTTATCTAGAAAGACTGCAGCTACGTTCAAATACTTTCATTGCTCGAGATTGCGCAGTTACCTTAGAGGCTCAATCGGAGTTGTTTGCCAACTTTTAAGTCACCGCGGCCGGGTGAAGCCGAATTCCTGTCTTTCGTGATCCGCCCAACACATCTCTTGGTATCTATACTGCCTGGTTGTCCAGGTATCTGTGGCAGAAAGTCAGCCCTATAGAGAGTCCTTTTAAGAACCAGTACAGCAAACGCAAACTAGACAGACAAATCCTAGGCATTTTGTCTTCATCGCGCTATGGGCGCAATAAAGGTACTCCAGTCTCCGCAGCGGCTCCAGCAAGAGTCGAACTCGCAAAATATTGGACACCATTGATTCGTCCCGATTGGTGCCCATGCGGTGGCAGGAGCGCACGCAGGTGCAGGTTAACTGGCGCCATCTGGCGCCCTACAAGCGATCTGCGCATGCGCACTGGCGACGCGCGGACTCACGGTACTCGGGTAATGGTATACAGCACGGTACGTGTTATGGTAAAAGTGTAACATCCGCGCGGATGGTCCTCGCTTCTCATATGGGTAAATAACATAAACAGCTTGTTTGATCCTGACATGCGAAAGAAAGCGCGCCATTGCTCTCATGGATGCTTCCCCAAACATAATAGAGCAATGCTTATTTTCCCCTGAAGTGCGGAAAAAGGGCGCAGTCGCTTGTTGGTTCAGGCGTCCGTAACTCTCCCGCAGGAAAATTAAGTCTGCCTAAGAGCGCAAATGCGAAAGCCTTTCCCTGTTCTCATTCCACGTCAATTTTTCATCTCCTTTTCCTGTCATTTTTTACTGGTTTTTTTATTCACTTCTTATTTCTATTCTCTTTTGAATTTTTCGTTTTTTTATTTTTATTTATTTTCACACTTCGTCTTATTTTCCAATTCCTGGTATTTTTCATTACTTAATTACAAGTTGCCTGATAACTGCAGCTTAATCAACTTTTACGTTTTTGTTTTAATTACCGCACAACTTATGATTGATATTTCGTGCGGACAACTTCCGTCTACAACTTTCGTCCACGCCACTCCAGCCAAGGAAGGCTTCCGACTTAAAATGTTTTCTGGCACGTTACGCCACGCGACTATCCGCGCCTTGCTGCAGCTGCGCGCGTTGAGCCAATGGCACTCGCTCCTCTCGCAACTATCTAATCACGTGACGCTGCTTTTCGGAGCCGACGGCCCTCTCGCAACTGCCGGAAATCGCGTGACGCTCCATTCGCTATATAAAAACGTGTGGCGTGTGCTTACCTTCGTGTGATTATATCAACTGAGCTTTCATCTGTCTTGCTAGGTTCAGCCGGGTTGAACCACAGGTAATTTTTTGGAGCGAAAAGCTCCACTTTTAGAATGCAAAGCTGAAGGTCAAATGACGCATGGATTTAACCTCTGGCTCGCCGCCCGTGCGGCTGAGATGTCATAACATGCCACTTGTCGCACAGGTACCGCTCGTTCCGCAGCTGCGCAGACCGCGGTTCAAACCGCTCGCTCTCAGAATTTGCGCCACGTGACTAACCACGTAATTCGCTCTTGCTGATTAAAGGTCAGAGCTCACCGCCAAGACACCCCCCCCCCTCCCCCAAACCACATGTGTGAGAGCCCGTAAGGCCGGCACTTTCGTTTATAATATTCCTTGAGTCGCAACAACGACAGACAACGCAGAAGCCGAGGTTGCTTCCCGGCCCTACGGGAATGGGATCTATAGGAGCTCTCACCAATCTGGCGAGTGCTCCTTGTCACCGGGTGTATCTGTTGCTAAACCGTCGTCGTCGTTTTGGAGGACGCACCCGCCGCGGTGGCTCAGTGGTAAGGCCGCTCGACTACTGATGCGCGGTTCGCGGGTTCGAACCCGACCGCGGCGGCTGCGTTTTTATGCAGGCAAAACGCTGAGGCGCCCATGTGCTGTGCGATGTCAGTGCACGTTAAATATTCCCAGGTGGTCGAAAATTTTCCAGAGCCCTCCACTACGGCACCTCTTCCTTCCTTTCTTCTTTCACTCCCTCATTTATCCTTTCCATTACGGCGCGCTTCAGGTGTCCAACGATATATGAAACAGATACTACGCCATATCCTTTCCCCCCAAAACCAATTATTATTATTAAGCAAGGTCTCTAAGGCTTCTCTGCTTACTGTAATTTGTCCCACCCCTGGTGATTACGGGCATGCCCAAATTGTGTGGTCGAGGGTCCGTCTCGCCCCACAGTGTTCCACTGATCGTTATCCCTAAGCTATGGTAGCACGTAAAACGCCCAGACCATCCGAGGCCGCAACATAGAGATTGCGGATGGAGGTTCGATAGCGCTCGCTTGTGTAGGAACGAATTTGAAGGTCAAAATTTTGCGACAGCAAAACCATCGTCTAAAATTGTGGAAAAGAGAGGATGTTACTGGAAGCGGCTAAAATCCTCACCCAAAGAACGCTGAATAGAAAAATTCAGTTAATTTGGACGCCCGCGCACGCTGCCTTCACTGGTAACGAGGCGGCTCACGAGCTATCGCTAGCTTACTTCCGAGAAGCCGCCGGCCCTCCCTCCCCCCCCCCCCTCCCCTCCGCGCACTGGGGATACGACGAGTTTCAGAAAAACTGCGGGGAAACAATCGACCACTATAAATCGGGACGCAGACTGGTACCCCCGCTACAGGGTGGCCTAAATAATAGAGAAGCTGTCGCGTGGAGGCGGCTCCAATATATTTCCTGCCAACGCATATGTAGTTCCAGCCTAGGACGCTGGAGAGAGCGGGAAGGCGTCGAATGAGACGGATGCCTTCCAAACGCCCTCCAGTGTCTCCACCATTTAAGATTCCCAGACAATTGTGTTCTTAACCTCTTAACCACACATCAGCGACAGAAGCAGCCGCAACGCGCTAAAGGCTCTCCCCTATCCGCACTTTGGGTCAGCAAAGTGGCCCCTGAATTTTTATGCTATTCCGCTGTCCTAGTGTGAATGTTCATGTATCGCGTTGCTGTTTGAATTGCACGTGTGTAAACAAACTTTCGTAGCCAAAGCTACACTAGAATAGCCGGCGGTGCATTTTACTTAAGTGTCACAAGTGTACTGAGCATTCGCCACTAGTTGCACCGAGCCACAAGCGTTCCCCCGCAGTGCCGCGTTGCGCTTTTCCTCAAAATCCAGTTTTCAGCCCTCTTTTTTCCTTTCTTTTTTCCCTCTCTCCTAGCCGCAGCTGTAGCTGAGTAAAAGTTATGCGTTCGGCAGCTGGCGCGAAAGACGCGGGTTCGATTTCGGCCGCGGCGGTTGAATTTCGTTGGAGGCGAAATTCTAGAGGCCCGTGTTCTGTGCGATGTCAGTCCATGTTAAAGAATGCCAGGTGGTCTAAATTTCCGCAGCCCTTCACTACGGCGTTTCTCATAGCCTCAGTCGCTTTGGGACGTTAAACCCCCATAAACCAAACTAATCTTTCCCTCTCTCCTATCCATTCCTTTTCGGCGCGTTTCGAGTGGCCACCGAGATATTTGAGACAGTTACTGCGCCATTTCCTTTCCTCAATGACTAAACACAACAAGTCAGCCGCCGGCGTTTATTGGCGTTGACAGTGTTCTAGGGGCCGTTCATTTTCACGAATGGAAAGGCGCACAACTTGGCTCCCTCTGGTCGCTTCATTGTTGGAGGGAATGGCTCCCTGGGTCAGTGGAGACCTCAATATCGCTTTCATGTACTACATACATGGGGTTGGTGTCCAACGCCAGAAACCCGCTTTTATTGCGTTCCGCACACAGGAAATACCATACCTATTCTTTTGGATTGCATATCTTGAGTCTGGCTTAAGGAAGTGCCACCCTCCATCGACTGGAAGACCGCCCAGTTCACCTTCATTTTTAAATCCAACAAGGCAGTAAGCCGGGCTAGTTGGTGCCTTTTTTTTCAAGGAAACAGCGCAGCAGAAGGTAATCGATACGGAAACCTCCGTCCCATCTCCTGTGTGGGTAAACTCATGAAGACGATGGTATCCGACAGGTCGTCCGAGTTCATTCAATCCCTACATCTTTATGCAGACACCATGTTCAGGTTTCCCCACACTGATCTGCACAGTATGTCCTGCTACAACTCACTGGGGCTGTCCTCGACCCGGTAAAAATCCCCCTAATGACAAGGACATACTCGCCTTAGATTTAAAGGGAGCATTCGACAACGTTACCCACAATATAATTCTCGCCCACCTCTTTGAAACTAACCGCGCCGCGATGGCTCAGTGGTTAGGGCGCTTTGCTGCTGATCCGGAGACCCCCGGGTTCGAATCCGACTGCGGCGGAAGCGTTTCGATGGGGCGAAACGCTTAGGTGCCCTTGTGCTGTGCGATGTCAGTGCACGGTACTCGAAATTAGTCCGGAGCCCTCCACTACGGCACCTCTTCCTTCCTTTATTCTGTCACTCGCTTTATTATCTCTTCCATTACGGCGCGGTTCAGGTGTCCGCCGATATGTGCCATTTCCTTTGCAGAAATAAAACAATTTGAATACATGCGGATATTTTTTAAACGCAGACAACTTTACATTCGAATCCAGAATAACGAACATGGACCTTTTCATTTAGGAGCCAGGGATACACCACAGGGCGCAATGCTCTCTTACCTCTTATTCTATTTGTCTATGATGCACCTACCGGCCCAGCTGGGTGCTGTCGCCAGTGTGCAGCATGCTCTGTATGCCGATGACATCGCAATGTGGGCAACGCAGGGCTCCCTCGGAGACAATGCGGCCAACCTGCAGGAGGCGGCGACCATAGCGGACCGTTATGCTTGCCGCTGTAGCCTCAGTTGCTCTCTCCAAAAGTCTGTATTGTGCACGTTGCTCTCTCCAAAAGTATGAATTGTGCACGTTTGTGCACAATTCAGACTTCAGCGCAAGCGCCCTTTCACGTGGTATCTTTAATATTTCGCAGTCTCTCTTTGGAACGCGGGAAAAAGGACCACGTGAGCCATATCGTGTAGGAAACAATTTTTTAGAGGTTTCTGTAGGTGCTCTAGAACTTTGCGTATCACACTTGGGATCTGCAGCGAGTACTTAGAAAGTTGATGAATTAAATGAAGCTAATGAATTAGATAAGAGAAAAATAAAGAACAAATTATGTGCATTAGCTCAGCTAATCTAGGATATACAAAGCGAAAGATGCCGGCGTTCACTGTGCTCATTGGCGTTGGCGTTGACGACGTTCTAGATGGCGATGGCGTTGAGCAAAGGAAGTGCGCATAACTGGCTGCCTGGATATGTGGAGGCCTCATTCGTGCTTTTATACATGTGGCGATGGTGAGAGAAAGATGTGGCCTGAATGCATTAGCGCCGACAGCGTTGTGTCTGGCATAATAATAATAATAATAATATTAATAATAATAATAATAATAATAATAATAATAATAATAATAATAATAATAATAATAATAATAATAATAATAATAATAATAATAATAATAATAATTGGTTTTGGGGGAAAGGAAATGGCGCAGTATCTGTCTCATATATCGTTGGACACCTGAACCGTGCCGTAAGGGAAGGGATGAAGGAGGGAGTGAGAGAAGAAAGAGAAATAGGTGCCGTAGTGGAGGGCTCCGGCATAATTTCGACCACCTGGGGATCTTTAACGTGCACTGACATCGCACAGCACACAGGCGCCTTAGCGTTTTGCCTCCATAAAAACGCAGCCGCTTCACTGTAGTAATAGCTAGGCCGCAGCGTTCATTTGGTGATCCATCTCTCGCGATCAACCATTACTGCATGCCACCTCCCAGGGTGGCAGGGAGGGCCCGCTGCCTATCCAGTGTGCGGAACGCAGTAAAAGCAGGCTTATGCAGTTGGACACCAACACCACGCACATGAAAGCGAGATTGTGGTTTCCACAGGCCCACATAGCCGGTTGAGCGCCTTTCCTCTCATGAAAGCTAACAGCCTTTGCAAAGGTTTCAACGCCAATGCACTCTATGAAAGCCGTAGGCTAACTTGTTTTGTTTGGTTCTTGAGGAAAGGAAATGGCACAGTAGCCGTCTCACATATCACGGTGGACATGCAAACCGCGGCGTAAAAGAAGGGATAAGGAAGGGAGGGAAAGAAGAAAGAGAGAACTGAAAATGGAAAGTTCGATGGCGAGGAAAGGCGCGGCGCAGCGTAGCGGCGGAACGCCTGTGGCTTGGTGCTACTAGTGGCGCATGCGCAGTAGAGACTAGGGAGCGAGAGAGAGACAAATGCACCGTAGGTGACGTCACTCGTGCTCTGACATACGCCGGCTCGCGCGAAGGGCGGTGTGGACTAGCGTAATGATGCTTTTCGCTTCAAAATAGCCCGAGTGACTCTTGGCTAGTGCCAATATTATGGACTCGGTTCCATTCGCGACAAAGTTAATAATAATAATTGGTTTTTGGGGAAAGTAAATTGCGTAATATCTGCCTCTTATATCGTTGGACACCTTAACCGCGCCGTAAGAAAAGGGATAAGTGAGGGAGTGAAAGAAGAAAGGAAGAGGTAAGTGCCGTGTAGTGGAGGGCTCCGGAATAATTTCGACCACCTGGGTATCTTTAACGTGCACTGAAATCGCATAGCACACGGGAGCCTTAGCGTTGTGCCTCCATAAAAACGCAGCCGCCACGTCGGGTTCAAAGTTGATTTCATTTTTAAAACTTTGGCTAAAGTTATGCGGGACAACCTATATGTTCGATATTGCCGAAACATGGCGGTGTATAATTCGTCATTTTTCCAATGCATGGCAACAGTGAAGGTTGTTCCATACAGTTATCGGAGGCTAATGTCCGTTTGTTAATTCATGGTTGTGTATAACGATTTGGTAAGATATTCTAAGACAATTTCGTTACTTGGCAGTTCACACATGCAGATGACTACTCGTCCTTCGACGGAGACGGATTCGTTGAGAAGAGCGTGGAAGTGTAGCCAAAGTCATTTTGACGCTGTTGTCTATTTAAAATGCCGCAATTATTGCATGTTGTGACACCGAATGCTTTCCCACAGGCGTTCTAACCTTTGCAGTTTTCGAGAATGGCCCAAGCTTCTCGTTGAGTCCCCTGTGAGGCCGCGTGCGCTATATTATCTCTCAATCATCACCCTCATGTAAATCAGCCTGACTAATCCCTGTTCAGGAGAACCGCTTCTTCCATATCCCTCAAACTAATCGTGTCCTTTGACAGGTTCGTCCACCTTATCCCCGGAAACCACTTAATCTCATCTGCCCATCTGATATTCTGCCGCCTGTTTCGCTTGCTTCCTCCTACGATCCTACCACTTATGACCATCGGTTATCTGTCTTGACATCACATGTGTTCGCAATGGCCGTTTGTTCTTGATTTCATATAGGCTAAGATGTAGCCGAGTGTGTTCACTTGCCAGTTCTCCTCTCTTACTGTGTCGTAACGTGCATCTATCATGTTATTTCTATAGTCCACTGTGCTGCCCGCAACCTAATTACAAGGCTTTCCGTAAGCATAGGCAATGTTTCAGCTTCATATGTAAGCGCGGGCAAGATAGAAATGCTTATTGCTTTCGTCGTGAAAGATACTGGAAATCAGCTATTCATGACCTGAGAGTTGCTGCTAAATACACGACAGAAAATTAATTATTTTTATTTTCCTGGTTATTTCCATTGCGTCGTCATAATGAGCGTCTATCTGCCCTTAGTAGATACATTCATGTTTCGCATACAAAAGTAAAATACTCTGCCCTTCCGAGACAAGTGAAAAAAAATGTGCCGCCACCATCTGAAAGATGTTGGAGTAAGGAGCGTTAGCTGCTTGGTAGCGCGATCTATTGTCCATGCGATAGATTTCCACGTGATTAGGCTACTTTTCCATCCATCATGGCGAGCGGGCGCCTTCCGACTTGAGGTCGGATATTTTTTGACCAATTTGGTCCGAAAAAGTTTTTCGACTCTTTGGAGGGCCATTTTTCCTTACCTCAAGGCGGTAGGTGCCCGGAATGAATGAATGAATGAATGAATGAATGAATGAAAACTTTATTGTCCACCCAGAAGCAGCCCCCAAATCCGCTATTCCGGCACGCAGTCCTGGGACATGGGTAGGGAATCCTCCGTAGACAAGTGAAGATGCACAGCTTTCTTTGCGGCCTCAGCCGCTAGGCGGGTGGCTTGCTGCTGAACCCGGGGTCCTTGCTCCACAGCGAAACTTGTCAGGCTTCAGTACTGTTTGTGTTTAAGCCGGCGCCCGGGGAATCGGCGCATTCCCAAATTATGTGAAGAATGGTGCCCCTGTCACCACAATTCGCCGTGAGGTACGTAGTTGTGAGCTACCGAGTGCTGACGTCACGGCCGTCATTTTAAGCCTGACCATAAATAAATATTAGCCTAATTAGGCGATACTGGTGTCTTACATGTACTCACCGAGGCTGTTACGAAATGCCATTAGAGAGGTTACGATGTGATCTGTTAAATAATTATAAGCAATGAATTTAAGCTTAAATATAACTAAATACTAACTTCATTAGCTTATTTTGGTGTCTAACGAGTCCTACTCATCTAGTCGAGTGCAAATATCTCATTTGTTTTAGGATGGCCTCATTATTACTTAGAATAAGCGAGAAATCATAGTAATGTGACTAGCTAATTTCGACGTCACAAAATCAGTGACGTCAGCAATCAATTACTTAATCGATATACTTACAACGTCACCAATCAATCACCATCTAGGTTGCTATATCGATTTACCATGGGTGGCCGCCATCTTCAATTCCTCGTTTTCACGCTGAATGGGAGTGGTAGCAGACCCCACGAAATATAGAAGCATCATAAAATTGAGCTGACGCTCTTAAAACTTTATACATCTTTGAAATATTCTGAAGGGCCATTTTATACGTTGCCTATCTGGGCACTCGATTTTGCTTTGCTATTACTCTCCTAAGGTACTTATCAAGGCAGTGTGATCAGCGAATCGCGAATTGTCAGGCTTTTGCCGATCAGCTTTTACCGCTAACTCTTCTCAGTCCAAGGTCCTGAATACATAAATTTAACGCGGTAGTATAGTACTGAATAGATATTGTCGTCCTGCACTGACGTCCTTTCCGTCTTGGATATTACCACTTTCCTTAGGGATGTATATTGTACCTATAAGTCCTCTATAGTTGTATGTATCAGCGGCTTTGCATACTTTTCTAAACACTGGAAAGGCAATGCCCACTGAACTGCTTTGGATTCAAATAAGTGAAACGTTTTCTCCTACTACACGCAGGACTATATCGGGGTTGCTTATATTGTGCGTATATCTTTATGACCTGGTTTAAGGTGTAAATATAGGCCACAGCCACTCGCCGCTGGGAAGGCCAGCCACCTTCGTTGGTCAACGAAAGTCTAAGATCTCTCAAACTTTTCAACGATTACCTTAGTGAATACCTTGCATGATCATGGTTTGTTTGCTGATGCAAGGTGTGCTACTCTGGGATCGAGGAATTCTTTTGCTCAGCTTATCCCGCTGTCAGTGGTAGAGGAAATCCAACTTGAATTCTTTTATTACCTGAAAGTATTTAAAGCACTGAGAGCTAATTTCGAGGTGATTAATGCACGGGAGGCGTTGAAGTGAATTTTTTAACGAAAAAAGCTTATTATGATTATTGCCAGCGCCAAAAACAAGAGCATTATTACGGAGGGAATGGTGTTCGTACCCTCGTCTAAGTCGAAATTGTCTTACGATTCGTTATGGTTTATTCCTTCAGTTGAGTAGATCCACAACACGGTTGGGGCCACGTACTGGGCCCATGAAATGAGTGAAAGATACGTGGTCTTATCTGGGTGGCTGAGGAGTTGGTCCAAGCATTCCGCAGATGGAGCTGGCAGGAGGGCCCGTGGGGGAGGGTTATTTTCGCAACCGCAGAGGATGTGCGCCTGAGTGGCGGATGAACTGTGGTTGCAATTTGGGCATGTGGGGTTGTATTCCCCATTGGTGATCTGTGATAGCCTTGAGTGGCCGAGAATTAAGGGCGTCTGCAATCTTCGGAGCAGGGTGGCTTATGCTCGGTCGACGTCGGGTTCAAGAGGCGGGAATTCCCGTCACTTCTTTTTATGAACTCTGGTGATGTCGGCACAAGTCTGGGGGGCTTCAGCGACTGCTCCAAGACCCGTGGCACGGCCGCCGGGATTGTTAATCCTCGGGCAAGTCGGCCGGCCCCTTCCTTACCAGCCTGTTATGCGTCAGTGGTTTAGGCAGGGGCTTATTATTTTTCAATCTTGTTAGGTTGCCCCAACCTGGTATATGTCCCTTCATTACCACAGTTTCCCTCATGGGCGGGTTCCTAGATTAGGTTAATTTTGCCGTCAAGAGTGCAGCCGCGCAGGATGCGTGCGACGGCAATGCAGATGCAGCCTGCCGAGTAGATTAGGATAGCTCGTTTTGAGTCAACGAGGACTGTGCGCGTATGGCGGTCTGCGATAGCCAGCGCTATGGCTGTCTCTTCTGCTACGGCGAGGGAGGGGGCGCACACCGCGGCGGCGGAGATAAGGGTAGATCGCGGCGTGGTTGCACAGACAACGTAGGTTGTACCTTGCGTTGCCGCGTCTATGTGTGTAGTGACTTCGTCGGCACGATAGAAATCATCTAGTTCTCGGGCGTTGTGCTAAAGGCACGCGTCGTGTCGGCGAGGCAGCCGCTTCTTCGGTAGCCGTTTGACAAAAAGACAGGTTTGACAGGTCTCTCCTCCGGCTGCTGTCGCTGCTGCTAGCGGTCGACACACCGGACGTTAAACGTGCCTGTCTCGCGGCGGCATATTCACGGCGGCGTTTAGCCAGTCGTTCGATGCGCTGTTCGTCTGTTTTCGGGGGGATTCGTATCCTGTTCATCTCGTTCGGCTGTCGATTCCGGGCCTCCTCGAGCTTATCAGAATCGTCGAGCGAGCGGATGCGAACGCAGCGACGAGGAACGCGTTGTCACGCCCTACCAAACGGTGGCGGCGGCGGCGAGCGGCGTGGTGTGACATCATGCCAGATGGCGCGGCGAGTGCGCGAAGCACAGTAACCTTCCGTGGCGAGGCGCGCGTTGTGACGTAGCGTGCCTCGATGGAGTACCGCCACGGCGATACCGCGAGTTTGCGGCTAATTAAGCTTTCGCTTTGAAATCCCTTACACGAGCAGCAAAATAACACGACAACACTGCTTACTGGTTGACGTTGCCTATACGCTCGGCGTCCGCTCGCACAGCCTCGACTGCGTCCAGCCTGACGCCTGCCTCCATTTCTGAATCGCTGGCCAGCGGGTCAAAAATAAAGCTGTTGTTGTTGTTTTGCCTCAAACACGATGTCACATACCCACGGGAGAGGGGGGGGGGGAATTCGCCAGGGTTTGGTGCAGATCCCAACAGGAAAAGTTCATCCACGTTTACCTCAAGTGGTGTAAAAATAAACTGGTTGTCGGGGTTTGCAAACGCGGCGTCTACTTCAACGCTTGTGTCCTCCGATGCCTCATAATCAGAGTCCTCGCCAAAATAAAGTTCATCTTCCGACTCGGAGCTATTCGCCATTGCGACTTGCCCTGCTCCTGTCTCTCCGTGTTTACGCGCACGATGTGCGAGTCAAACAGACGACGTGCCCGCTCGACGTCACGGTTTTCCGGACCCACGTGAAAACGCATTGTCTGGTTCTTGGCTTCATGTAAAAACCTGGCAAATACGAACCGAAACCGAAACAGATGGTACAAATAGTACGATTATTAATTATATAGTACGAGTTCGTGCTTCTAACATCGTGTACCATGCTTACAGAATCGCTACGCATTATTTACAACCAAGAGGTGCAACACAAAAATGTGGTGTCTCTACCCCTTTAAAGGTCACCAGGTGGTCGAAATTATTCCGGAGCCCTCGACTACGGTACCTATTTTACCTTTTCTTCTCTCGATCCCTCCTTTATCCGTTTCCGTAAATCCCGATTCAGTTGTCGGCCGAGATGCGAGGCAGATACTGCGCCATATCCCTTCCCCAAAAACCAATTTTCAATTTCTTTCCCTGCCCCGCCGTGGTGGCTCAGTGGTTAGGGCGCTCGACTACTGATCCGGAGTTCACGGGTTCGAACCCGACCGCGGCGGCGGCGTTTTTATGGAGGAAAAACGCTAAGGCGCCGGTGTGCTGTCCGATGTCAGTGCATGTTAAAGATCCCCAGGTGTTCGAAATTATTCCGGAGCCCTCCACTACGGCACCTCCTCTTCCTTTCATCTTTCACTCCCTCCTTTATTCCTTCCCTTACGGCGCGGTTCAGGTGCCCTACGATATATGAGACAGAGACTGCGCCATTTCCTTTCCCCCCAAAACCAATTATTTTTATTATTATTCTTTCCCTAACCGCGGTGGCTCAGTGGTTAGGACGATCGGCTACTGATCCGGAAATCGCGGGTTAGAACCCGACCGCAGCGGCTGCGTTTTTACGGAGGCAAAACGGTAAGGCGCCCATGTGGACCCAGGTGGTCGAAATTTTTCCAGAGCCCCCCCACTACGGCACTTCTTTCTTGCTTTCTTCTTCCACTCCCTCCTTTGTCCCTTCCCTTAAAGCGGTTCAAGTCTCCAACGATATATGAGAAAGATACTGCGCCATTTCCTTTCCTCAAAAACCAATTGCTATTATCAATTTTTTTTCCGGTCACACCGGCCAGCACAACGGCCGTGAGTCTAGGTGTTCGTTTGTGACGTCGGAGCGTTTCATGCATAGCAGCAACCTCTTCTGAACGAAGTATTAAATTTTTCACACGCTGGCACTTAGTATAAGCGCAGTTTAGGGAGTTTTTTTTCTTGGAGACAGAATATTTGCACATTCAAGGAATTGAACTTGTTCATTGCTGTAGGACGACATGATAGAGGTCTCCATCGAGTGTCTGCGTGCGCGGGTTCTTATTAGGATCGTATAATTTCTGACAGTTGAATGGAATTTTTTTAGCATTGTGTTAACTGCAAGACACAACAGACAGATGCAGAACAGAACAAACATAAGATCATCTGGGTACCGGGCACACGGCCGTGGCAGAAAACCAAGAGGTGGACAGGATTGCTCGAGGATATACTAACTTCCAAGCATCTAACGTCAACGACCTTGAGGAATCCAGCCAGTACCTCAGGAGTACTCGGTCATACTAAACAACAACGAAGGCAGCAGGATACGGTACCCACCACCGCACAAATCCTTAAACAAAGAAGAGGCTGTCACATGGAGAACTACAAATGGGGTCATATCCAAACCTAAACACACCCCACACTTTACGAACACAAGTGTCCGTGGTGCCATAAAAAACCTACACTATATCACATAAAATGGGCATGCCAAAAAGTCGACGTCGTTCCAATTATACTAAACCCAAGTGCGGAGCAATGGTAGGGTATGCCCTCCAGCGACTGCGGCGACGACCAGATCGGTCTGATACGGCGAGCTCAGCTGGCGGCAGCATCCAGCGGAGCCCTCGATTAGGGGCCACCGACCGTTGAGGAGATGGACTAATCTGAACCGCATAGAAGCACTTGCGTTAGAGCTCCATAAAGTTATCCTATTAGCCTTGTGTAGTTTCGGACAGCTGAATCGAATTTATGGATGGCTTTGCCAGTGAGGGTGAAGCCTGTCTGCCAACGCAAAGAAAGAATCCTTGCTACTGGACACTGCTAGCACAACTTCCGCCTACCTTTGGTGAAATTGTGGTAGCGGTGTCCTACGGCAATGTGCTACAAATTCTTTCTTTGCGTTGGCAGACAGGCAACACCCTTATGGGCAAAGCCATAAAAAAAATCCCACTGAGCCGTCAGAAATTATACAAAGCTAAAAAAAAACGCGCGCCGCGTGCGCACGCACTCGATGGAGACACCTGTCGCGTCGCCCTACCCTAACGGACTGCTTCGATTCCTTGAATGTGCAAATATCCTGTCTCCAAAAAAAAATCCGTACATTGCGCTCCTACAAAGCTACTTTTAAGCCTCCCATTCTAAATAAACAGCTCTATAATTAATTATAAATAATTACCTATATAATTAATTAATTAATTAATAATTATTTCATTGATTCAGAAGCGGTTGTTGCATTGCGTGAACCGCTCCGGCGTCACCCACCAAAGCCTAGACTCAAGGCTAGTGCTGGCCGGGGTGACTGCAAAAAAAATAATAATAATTAATAATAATTGGCTTTTTGGGGAAGGGAAATGGCGCAGTATCTGTCTCATATATCGTTGGACACCTGAACCGCGCCTTAAGGGAAGGGATAAAGGAGGGAGTTAAAGAAAGGAAGAATAGGTGCCGTAGTGGAGGGCTCCGGAATAATTTCGACCACCTGGGGATCTTTAACGTGCACTGACATCGCACATTAAAGATCCCCAGGTGGTCGAAATTATTCCGGAGCCCTCCACTACAGCACCTATTCTTCCTTTCTTTCACTCCCTCCTTTATCCCTTCCCTTACGGCGCGGTTCAGGTGTCCAACGATATATGAGACAGATACTGCGCCATTTCCTTTCCCCCAAAAAACCAATCATAATTGAAGAATGGTTTTCGGGGCAATAAAATGACGCACTAACTTCCTCACCTGAGCCACGCCTTAAGCAAACAGATAATGGAGAGCTGAGAGGAAAGGGGGAGAGAAGTGCCGTATAGTGGAGGGCTCCGGAATAATTTGGACCGCCTGGTGATCTTTAACGGGCATTGACATCGCACAGCACACGGGCGCCGTAGCGTTTCGCCTACATTGAAACCCGGCCGCCGCGGTCGGGTGCGAACCCGGGAACTCCGGATCAGCAGCCGAGGGCCCTAACCACTGAGCTACATCACAAATGAAGTCTGAAAAGCGGCTGCGTTCCTCCGCAACGCAACGAAGAAACGCGCGTTCGAGGACGACACTGGCCGCGAAGGAAAAGAAGGGCGGCCTGAAAGGTTCCTGAAAATTCCTATATAGCACAGGATGTGGGGCCTCTGTGGGACCAGCATGGGTAAGTGGAAATTGGGCAGGCCTTGTTGATACTACATGGGTCCCATATCAGCGTTGTTAGGGCTGACGCAGACCACTTTCCTGCATCTATTTCCACAGCGGTCCCCTGTACGGCACTCGAGGACAGTTGCAACGTAAACGTAGGCTCTATGTGAAACCCATAGGTGCTGTCCACACACAACCGCTGTAGGTCGCACATGAACTGTGCCGGGGCTGCAAATGGCGGGTCCCCGCGTGCGTACTACACCGATCTTGTCGGGAGCTGATGCAGCATAAATGCGGGCTCTACGCAAGAAAATAAGTCGCTGTCTAATCCGTGCTACCTCTGGATTAACCTACTGCACTGCGTGCTGTGTCGTGTTTTGTCAGATTCGCATATTTAGCAGAAACTGCGACCAAGATGGCGATGAAACATCCTTTATGCGTTCATTTTGTTGCGTTGGTGAGAAATCATCTGGCAATAACGGTGACAAAGCGCTTGCGTCATGTCTCCTTATAACAAATTTCCAGTCCACCGCGTCTCGGCGGGAGTACTTTGTTGCGTTAGTAATAGTGAATAAAATAACGAGGACGCCACCGTCGGCACAAGCACACACGTTTAATGCACACCACGAGACCACGAAACACAAAAAGCTCTCACACACGAAGAGTACAAACTCGCGCACTACGAGCATGAGCTAGAGCCGGCAAACGCACCCACGACATGACTAGTATTTGTGGGTTTGCATTGCCTAAGGCAAATCCTTGTACGGTTACCTCTTTGGGTTCCCACACAGGCCTCGCCTTTACAGGTAACGCCATCCAAAAATTACGTCTACTGAGCCGGAGTACCCGGGTTCGACACGGAGCCTTTGCGTTTCGATGGAGGCGAAACGCAAATGCGCCCGTGCGCTGTGCGATGCCAGTGCACGTTAAAAGTCCCCAAGTGGTCAAATTTATTCCGGAGACCTCCACTGCGGCACCTCTTTCTTCCTTTCTTCTCCCAGTCGCTGCTTTATACCTTCCCTTACGGCGCTGTTCAGATGTCCGCCGAGATGTCAGACATGCTGCGCCGTTTCCTTCCCCACAAAATAAATTTTCAATCAGATACCGTTATTAATTGTATGTAAGCTCCGGCATTACAAAATACACAAATAGTCAATCCTACGGCCTCTGGATGGAGACCTTTACCCCCTCATCCTATTGTAATGAACCAGTTCCATTCCTCCAATGTGCAAGCAATCTCACTTAGGAGAGGAAAAATTAGGTCAACTCTGCTGCTCCAAGGCACCAATGTTTGCAAGCATCGAATACCTTATATAAAGGCGCTGTTTCTAATCGCGAACAGCTCGTACTTCTCTGTGTTAGTAGTTAAGAGCTTGAGGGGAAGATGAGCTCGACTTTAGAGGAAAAATGGGGCAGGCGCTCCTACTGAGGCTCATAGAATCATTACAGGACAAGTGTGAAAGGCGTTGGGACAAAATTTAGAGGACACATGAGATTCGTCTTTAAGAGTGACGTGACAGCGCGTCGCAGCGTTGCCGAGGAGTACACGGAACGGCATCGCCCGTTCGGCGCGACGCGTGGCCGGTTGGACAATTTAATTAAAGTACGCCTGTTTCACATACCTCGGCAGTCACCCGAGCCGGGCTGTAAGGGAAGGAAAATGAAATTTCATTGCTTTTAAGGAAAGTAAATGACGCCTGTCTCAAATTTCTCTCTGGACATCCGGATCCCGCGGTAAGGGAAAGAAAAATAGATCGATTGATCGATCAACCGACCGATAAGTCAATTAAACAATGGATAGACCAATAAATCGATCGAACAATCGAAAAATCGATCGATCAATTAATGATCAAGCAATTGATAAATGAATCCACCAATCAACCCTTAACGCTGTCGCGTTAAAATTCCTTCTCTTACGGCGCGGTTGAGGTGTCCACCGTGATGCGCCATTTTTCGCTCACGGCCAAAGACGCCGATGCCGACGACACAGGTTTTCTGTGACAAGAGCTTCTTAACGCTATCGGGTTAAAAAATTAGGTGTCGCTTAACCTTCAAGAGTGGGACGCGACCGAGTGTTGCAGCGTTGCGAAGGAACGTCATAGCCCGCTCGGTGCGACGCCCTGCCCGTTGGACAATTTAAGGAAAGGAAATGACACCTCTCTCACTTTTCTCTGTGGACACCCGAACCGCGCCGTACGTAAGGGAAGAAAAGTGAAATGAAAATTGGTTGTAGAGTACGGAAATGTCTCATATATATGCCAGTGGGCACCCGAACTGCGCCGTAAGGAAATAATAATAGTAATTGGTTTTTGGGGAAAGGAAATGGCGCAGTATCTGTCTCACATATCTTTGGACACCTGAACCGCGTCGTAAGAGAGGGGAAAAAGGAGGGAGTGAAAGAAGAAAGGAAGAAAGAGGTGCCGTAGTGGAGGGCTCCGGAATAATTTCGACCACCTGGGTATCTTTAACGTGCACCGACATCGCACAGCACACAGGCGCCTTACCGTTTTGCCTCCATAACAACGCAGCCACCGCGGTCGGGTTCGAGCCCGGGAACACCGGATCACTAGCCGAGCTCCCTAAACACTGGGCCACCGTGATTGGTTGCGCCGTAAGGGAAGGAAAATTAAATCGAAATTGGTCTTAAGGAAAGGAAATGACGCTGTCTCACACATGCGGTGGCTCATTGGTTAGGGGCGCTCGGCTACTGATTCGTAGTTCCCGGGTTCGTACCCGACCGCGGCGGCTGCGTTTTTATGGAGGCGAAACGCTAAGGTGGCCGTGTGCTGTGCGATGTCAGTGCACTATAAAGATCCCCAGGTGGTCGAAATTATTCCGGAGCCCGCCATAATGGCACCTCTTTCTTCCTGTCTTCTTTCACTCCCTCCTTTATCCCTTCCCTTACTGCGCGGTACAGATGTCCGCCGATATATGAGACAGATACTGCGCCATTTGTTTCCACCAAAAACCATTTATTTATTCTTTACTTCCAACCCGCGGTGCCGACTACTACAACTACAACGCCGATGGCTTTTCGACCGAACGAGGTGCATACGCTGTCGCGTAAAAATTTAGGGGGGGGGGCAGTTTGTTGACCTATAGTGCGGCGAGGCGAAAGCCTTTAGCGCGGTGTTGCTGCTTGTGTCACTGATGTGTGGTTAAGAAGTTTAATACACAATTGTTACTACATATACGTTGGCAGAAGCAGCCTAGTCGTTAGCACGCTCGGCTGCGGAACTGAAGGATGGTGGCTCGAATTGCGCCGTGCGCAAAGATTTTTTCTTATCGAGTTGACGTCCTTTGGTTGACAGCTACAGTGTGACAGTTTTCCCAAATGGACGGACGAAGATGAAGCCGATGCCGGCGCATTCGCTCATTGGTCTTTTGTCGATGTGTATCGGGGGAAGTAGCACGCTTGCGTTTGCCCGCATTCTGAGACTCCATTGAAGCGAGCGCTAGGAGGGAGGTTGCGCGGCACCCGACTCGGTCGAGAGCTGCGAGGCGTCCGGTGCGGGGTCGGCACTCGTGCCGGTGGCGCCCCCTCGCGCATGCGCACTGAACCACCAATGGTGCAGAAGTGCAACGGATGGACAGACAAGGTCGTTGACGCAAGTATGAGGCATTAAAGGCTTTCGCCTTAAAATTCGGAGAGGACACAACTACCCACCGGAGTGGATGAGTGGTTAGCGCGCTCGGCCACTGAGCCGGAGTTCCCGGGCTCGAAACCGGCCGCGGTGGCCGCGTTTCGATGAAGGCGGAATGCAACAGGCTCCCGTATGCTGTGCGATGCCGGTGCACGCTAACGATCCCCAGGTGTTCTAAATTAGTCCGGAGCCCTCCACTACGGCGCCTCTTCCTTTCTTCTTTCACTCCATCCATTATCCCTTCCTTTAAAAAATTTCTTTGGGGAAGGAAATGTCGCAGTGTGTCGCACATATCGGCGGACACCTGAACCGCGCCATAAGGGAAGGGATAAAAAGGGACTAAATGAAGAAAGAAAAAAATGTTGCAACCGTCTGGAAGGCGCTGAAGTAACGAGCGTTAGCTGTTTGGTAGCGCTATCAATTGTCCATGCGATTACCATGTGATTGAGCTGCCGAGTGCTGACGTCACGGCCGAAATGTTAAGCCTAAACATCACTAATTATTAACCTAAATAGGCAATATTGGTGACTAACATGTACTCACCGAGCCCGTTACGAATATGCCATTAGTTAAATCATGATATTATCGCTTAAATAATTAAAAGCAAATAAATATCAGCCCAACTATCAACTTAATTAGTTTATTTTGGCATCTAACGTATTTTACTGAGCTAGAGCATTCCAAATATAAAAACAGGCCACGGTGGCTCAGTGGCTAAGGCGCTCGGCTGCTGATCCGGAGTACCCGGTCTCGAAAGCGAGCGCAGCGGCCGCGTTTCGGTGAAGGCGAAACGCAAAGGCACCCGTCTGCTGTGCGATATCTGTGCATGTTAAAGATCCCCAGGTGGCGGAAATTATTCCTTAGGCCTTCACTACGGCACCTCTTTCTTCCATTCTTCTCTCAGTCTCTCCTTTATCCGGCCCTTCCCTTATGGCGCGGCTCAGGTGCCCGCCGTTATGTGAGACAGATACTGTTCCATTTCCTTTCCCCTACACCGAATAAGTAAATAAGGAAGTGCTTTATTTTCTGATAGCAATACACATATTCAGAACGAACAGGTTGGAGGAAAAAAGAGGCGGAAGCAGCCTGACAAGTTTTGAAAACCGCTTGTCGGCAGCAGTAGCAATGCGGATGACAATTCTTTAAGAATAATCACAATAAAGCACACGCAAGAAAAAAAAAACGATGCAGCCGACAAACAAAATTTAACTAGTTAATTTTACAAGCTACATAGGTTTCGTAAGATCACAAAATAGGCAGAATTGACAAAATAATACACCTATATCAATCACAGATGTACATAAAACAAGGATTAGACGACTCCCAGAGATCTATGAGCTTAAAGTATAGGATGGCCAATTCCATGCATATGGGCACTGACCCGTTAACGATATCGCATTAAACCCTTAAGTGTTATTTTGGCGATCGTTGTCTGAAGTCTGCCTGACCTTGAAAACCAAGCCTCTAATCGAAACAGAAACCGAAGTGACAACCAAAGTGCTAGTGCACCAAGTTCTCATTTGGCCTAACAACGCTAAATCGTCTGTCATTTTTTATAGTTAGTTCCTTGATTCGATTGCTGATAGTGAGACAAGAGAAATCGTTCACTTCAAATTGAATTCGAATTAATTTTAGAAACTTCTTCAAATGTCATTCGAACGCAATCACATCGTATATTTTAGTGTTAAAGCTATTAGCATGACAGTGTCATTTTTAAGTGAATGAACCTATCTCAACTGAATCCGATCAACTTTGAATTCCAAGCGACCGTAATATCTCAAGCGGAGTACTTTTTTGATCGAAATGAAAAAATGCTAGTTTGGGATGACAACAAAAGCGGGTAATATTAGGCTGTGCTCCCTCCATTGGCGACTTGCATATATGCGGCAGCTGAAGAGATTTTATACAACGGTGACGAATTTGAAACAATTTCGGTAGATTGCTGTTCAAAGGCATAGCAATAGCACTCGAGCCCGACGAGACTGGCGTTAGTCCAGCGGACGTAGCTACGGTGCACCCCTCAGCACAGGGGTCCGTTTGACACAGCGATATGCGATGTTTTTAATTTATAGGTGCACGCCACGGTGCGTCGGACTTGCCGAGCGAAGTAAAAAACGCCAGTTTTAAAAAGAGACACACGAAATGTAAATCATTCGTTTTTAGCCGTCAATGTCCAGGAAAAAGCCAACGCTTCTTTCACAATCGTCACCGGTTACGCCATCAAGAAACCAGACGGTAGTAACGCATTTCTGGTGCCGAGGTAGAAATCTGTACTTTCATATCTTCGTTTGTTTAAAAAAAAGATTTTCATTCGTTTAAATGGACAGACAGGGTGACGTTTGATCGAATCCACGTGGAGTGCTCGTGGTCTTGATGAAACAGTGGCGTAAGGATCGTCCAACAACTTCTGGATCGCTGACGCCAGAAAAGTCGCGCATACTTCCTAGACCTTAAACGGTGTACCCTTCCCGAATTTTGTTGATGGGGAATGAGCTGCAGTTCGCGCTGTTTTCCTTCGTCCATGTTGGCGCGGGGAAATGCAGGGTTTCCAGGATCTGCTGCAGCATGTACACTCACTGGAATCCCTCGTTGAGGTTCATCTGGGTTTTGAAAAGACATGCGTCAGAATATTTGTACAAATAAATCAGTGCCGTTCACCAACTGATATCTATCTTCAAAGGCCTCAAGCGTAAACAGCTGCCACACCGTACTTCTCTCGTTATACGATGTCTGCAGATGGCTGATGATGATGATTTTTATGAGTTTTAACTGTGCAAGCACAGCCATCGCCGAAGACCACCTTCGCACACAGTAGTTTTAGCCACAGATTCATTTCTCGAGTTTTTAACCAAATTTAGGCTGAGCACAAGGCCACGGAAACGCTTGCCCATTGCATCACCGGTGGATACTCGTCGGCAGGGGTGGTCGAAGCTCGAACCTCCCGCATGCGAAGCGGATGCTCAAATCACTGGCAAAAACTAGGGTTGTTTCCAGATGGTCACCTTTGCCTAATGCAATTGGGGCTGGCAGCTTTCCGACTTCGGTAGTAGTTCTCCAGATCAGTTAAATGGGTGAACTGTGAAATTCATTGATCCACATGGGCAGGCCCTCCACCATAAGCAACACCGGCGGTGCCAGGAAAAGAAAGCGACTAATACATCTTGTTGAAATTCGGGAAGCCGGATACAAGAGAACGCCATGCAAGATAATTTTGACTAACACAACCGTAATTAAAAATTCGTTTTGTTGGTATGTACAAACAAAAACTTGGCCCGTCTCTCTGTACGGAAATTCGCTGGTTCAACAGCTGTAAACATGAAATGTCTACAAAGAAACTGTAGACACAATGTACCTAGGGTCCGGAGCAGAACTTGTCGCCGTCGCCGTTAATACCCGGCGCTGAAGCACAAATATTAGTTGCTGCCACATGACGATAACCCTGCTGCTTCTGCGGCAAACCACCGCAATGCTCACCTGCGCATGCGCGCTAAGGCTACCGCCCTTTTATTTTTTTCCGCGCTGCAAGTTCAAAGCCCCAAGACTCTCAAGCCTAGAAAATACCGCCTGGTACGCGTTATCTATCTTGCTTTCCAGAACCGAAATTTCGTTCGTGTAGCTGCTTTCAACTTTTCTTGTGAATAAGCATAAACCAGTTAAGGCCGTCTGTTTGTAGTCTCTTTTTGAATGTGAGCGCTGCCACTGACTGGATATTTGGAGAAGGCATGTTTTAAGATATCTTGGTCAAATTGTCGCATAACATTTGATCTTTGAGCCTTAAAAATAAAGCCTATAGATATAATCGCAACCAATCCCATCGATGCTACTTACAACGTTGCTGCAGGCAGGACTCTCATTTTCAATCCTGCCGTCTAACTCGGTGTCGTAGATTGCCACACCAAACATCATCCATGGATACGCTCCTTTGAAAGCGCACATCTGCGTTGAGAAAAAAGACTACATCTTGGTACGACATTCGGCTCTAACGAAACAATGGCACAAAGCTTTAGCAGGTTAGGAGTTCCCCTTACAAAAATTTTTTAGACAGTCTATAGACTGTCCATAGACTTCTGCCTATAAAAATAAACTCTCTATAGACAAACCCTAGAGAACAGTCTTTACAAATAAAAATCCTATAGGAAGTGTATAGACGATCTATAGATTTATGGCCATACAGTTTTGTACACTTTCGTCTACAGACAGTCTGTAGACTATGAATACACAGTCTACAGACACTCTGTAGAATATTACTACACAAAAGGAAAAATCTACAGGAAGGCAATGGAGTCTATAAAAAGCCTATAAACATTCTACAGACCATTTTTAGAAGGGTTCGTTACCGCCGCCGCCGCAGAAAGCGTTAAGCCTGGCCCGCATGAAGCGTTTTATGCACGCCAAAACCTGCCGCGTGTTATGCTCATGCGCACGGCGGCTCCTCCGAACTTGCACCACCAGGAGCGCAAGAAGGAGGCGCGAAAAGCGCCATGTAATAGTGCAAGTTCGGCGGTCTAACCACGTGCGTTTGACACTTTGTACGTTTTCGCCCGCGAAAAACACTGCATGCGGGCCAGGCTTCACGTCGAGCATAATAAAACAGCAATTTGCCCATTATCATCCACCCAAGTGCAGCCATACAGCTATGAAGGAAATATTTCACAGAAACTCCGCACATATTTCTTTCTGGTTCGAGGTTCGAACACGGGTCCACGACCTCACCGGGGCGGTAGCTCTACCAATTTGCTAACCTGTTCTTTTCTGCCTTGAGGGATTCTTGTAAACGTTGGACAGGACATTGTATTTCTACTATAGCGGTGCTATAACATTCGCTATGAACGCAAATTGAATAGCTTTTGCTGAAATAAAAGCACCGGCCAGTTAATTCTCAAAGTAGTTTGCACTAAGGACTTCACTTTGCGTCCAGAGACGCAGTGTTTTAATCTTGTCACAAAACTATAGAAATTCAAACGCCCCGATGTGCGCATTGACAGTTCATTGTAATGGAAAGTTTTAAGACCGAGTTCGATTTGACAGCTGCCAGCTACACTGCCTTGCCTTTCGATGTGATATAGCTGTTCTCTGTTGTTGCCTGCCCTGAATTAGCTGGATTGCTCCTCTTGATTTCGGGCAATCTGCTTTCTAAATCCGCGGTTCTCTTCCGATCTCTGGGTGTTGAATTTATCAATTTCCTTTGCATCGCTTCCCCTGTTTTACTTAGTGTAGTTATTAGATTTGCTCGTTTTGGCCTGATCTTTGCGTCACACACCTAAAAGCACATGTGGGATGCATGGGTAGTGTATTCTGATGAAGAATATGAGGCAGCTATAAACTGACAGCATCTGCAAAGCGCACCCGAATCCATTTTTGCTCTTCTTGTGTGAGGGCGAGAAGACAAAATGACAGCGCGGAGTCCGACATACAGTGGCAGTGAAGGAAATATTGACTTGCGTCACAAGCCTTTCTAACAATCTGTAGGCGAGAAGAACATTTTACTGGAGACCTTCGGGAAACGATGCTTGTTTTATACAAAACTAAGGCCGCTCCGATCAGCAACGAAATATTCCCATACACCCCGCCGCAGTGAAACCTAGCGCCTGGGGAACCGACGCGCCCCGGTTTCAAAGATTTGTCTTCGGCACGTTTAGACTTTGCACGAACTTTAAACCATTCTTCACAGTGAACCAGAACTGTCAAGTTTTTGTTATAATCTGTGACTAAAACATGAAATTGTTTCCTTTCGTTTATTTAAATTCCTATATTAGGTTATTATTCCGCAGGGCAGCAAACACAACGGCGCATTAAGCCTACATGAAAATACTTTGGAGGCCATTGGCGTACAGCAGCGAACAAAGATCTTACCAGCAGAAAGTTTTGTCCGTGGGCGAGGATCACTTTTGTCAAGCTAAACTGAATAAAAGGAAGCGAAATATGTGGATGTTATGTAATAACGCATGCGTGTGCATTATAATATTCTTTATGTCATTCTATGCGGCGATTTTCTAAACTTGGTACTTCGACGTTATCCCGCTATCCTGACTTTCTTACTGCTCCCAAAGCTTCGTAAACGCTTACCTTTGCACGTAAAGATTGCTCCGCCTCAAAAGTGTACAGGAGACTAGCGTCCCTTTCATATAAGCCTATAGCAGCCTCCACGGTTGAGTTGTAGGGAAGATTTGTGAGGAGGGCGCCAAAATCCCAGTAGAAAGTGCAAGCCTTTGAAGAAAAACCACGGCAAAACATGATTTCATTCGGTAGCTGGCTCGGTAGCTGTTCATCAGCGCAGGCTACTAATCCGATACTTTTCACAATGCAGAGGACGGCCGCTAGGGGGCCCGAGTGAGCGGACGCGTTTCTTATCGGCTCCGCCAATTTCTGGTTCCTGTGCCCAGCTAAGTCCTTTCAAGGACCCACCAAGGCCCTCAACGGATCAGGAAGGTTCACGGACCCCAATCGCTACCATCTTTTGGATGTGCCCAATGACCTCGGTGAGCTACCTCTTGAAAATGTCTCTGGCAGCCACGCCGCTGCGCTAAGCCTCGCCTCATCGAGGCGAGCCTCGCCGGCGCGCCGCGTTCCTCCCTCCCCAACAACCATGGAGGAGCCCGTGGATGGAGAGACCTTGAACCCCTTGGACTGCCACCCTGGTGAGTGGAAAACTGTGCTCCATGCATACCGTAATCGGACCACGTATTCGAATTCGCCCCCAAAACACCCGGTATCGGCCTCCGTTCAACCTAAACCAAGCGCCAGTAACGCTGGCGCGCCACCGGACGCTGCATCTGGGAACACCCGAAGCGCGTTCAAGGAGACGCCGCAGCTCCTACGCATAACGCGCGCCGTCGTCCATAGAAGTAAGCAACTCGCCGCACTGCCGGCGGGAACCATCAGAGTCGTCTTTCGCCCGCGAGGCGGCCTCTCCCTGGAGAAGATCCCGGCTCCCAGTATCCTGCATGCACTTCACTCGACTCTCAGCTGTTCAGTGATTGGCGAGTTGCACATAAGAATCCACCCAACCAACAACACCTTCACGGTGGCGACGGTAGCGGAGGCAACAGCTCTGGCATTGGTCAAAATTCAACAAATTACCTAGCTGGACACAATACCCGGTAGCCGCGTACATCGCGGCCCCTCCAGCGGCAGTCAAGGGCGTCATTTCTCGGGCCTACTGGGATGAAACACCAGCGCAAATCCTGACTGACTTACAGTACAGAAACCCGGACGCTAACATTATAGCGGCCCGACGCATGGCGAAAACAGCGTCCATCTTAATAACTTTTGCCTCAGGTCCCGTGCCTCACACAATTAAATATATGTGTGTGGTACACCGCTGCACCAAATACAACGGTAGCCCCGATGCCTGCACAAACTGCAGGAAGCCTGGACACAGGTACGACGTGTGCCCTCTCCCGAAGGCTGGACTCTGCCCGCGGTGTGGCGAGAAGCACAACCCTCAAGAGACCCCATGCACACCAAGCTGCATTCTTTGTGGTGGTTCCCACCTTACCGGTACCGGCTCGTGCAAAGCCAGGACCCCTCCACCTCGTAGACAGACCGCGCTGAAACCCAAGCAACCAGTGCCCACGACAAAGGACTTTACACCGCTAGTGCCTCATCAAGATCGCCAGCGAGCCTGGACCAAACCCACCAGTACACCCCAAACCTCACAGTGGGAGGAAGAGATAGCTCTCCTGCGTGAAGAGGTAAGGCATCTTAGGGCAGCCATTAATTCTATCCATCCTACCGTTTCTCCACCCACTCCTTCACCAACACCCCAAACCTATTCACCTACACCCCAACCCTCCACACCCCCTCCACAAAAGAAACGCAGACCAGAAGACATTCCAGACATGGATTCTAAATTACAAACCTTTGCCCAACAGCTCGAAGCCAGTATTCTGGCTCAGACTCAAAATTACATTGAAGCCGCCATCACTAAGCTTACAGAAACTATTATCGGTCAAGTAACCACTGCCATTCTCCAACAAATTCCACAAATAATTGCTGGAATGTCTTCACATCTCCCAGCTAGCAACCCCATAGCTTCTCCCATCCTCCGCCCCCCCCCCCCACCCTCCAGCATGGCCCAGTTGACGGGCAATAATCTCCAATTAAGCATCCTACAATGGAACTGCAGGGTGTTTCGTCGCAAACGAGACCCCCTGCAGCAGCTCCTCTCTGCTTCCTCCACACCCCCAAGATATAGTAGCACTTCAGGATGCTGGCACAAATTTATCGCTGCCAGGATACGCTCTGGTACCCTCTGACACCACTCCATCCAAACCCCAGGGTTACCACGTATCTCCAACACTTTGTACCATACACTTGTCATGTACTAACCTCGCCGGTAGCTCACACATTCCTAGAATTAATCCCCTCCACTCACAGATCTCATCCCCTCTTCATCCTCAACTGTTACCTCCTTTCGAGGCAACCGGTCTCAGATTTAATCTCTCTAATAAAAGCCGCCTCCAACGCTGCAAAAAGGAACCCCCTCATTATATTAGGGGATTTCAACTGCGCACATGTAGACTGGGGGTACACCCGCACTAACAAGAGAGGAGCGGAATTGCGCAACACCCTTCAGATGCACGGCCTGTCCATATATAATGATCTGAGCACACCTACAAGAATTGGCAATAGTGTCACTGTCGACACAAGCCCAGATCTTAATTTTGGTCGCAACCTTCCAACACCGGTGTGGACAAACACAAATGAGGCCCTGGGCAGTGATCATTATATCATAACTATACAGCTTGATTTCGCCAAAAAAGCTAAAAACTACCATATCCGAATTACCAACTGGGATAATCTTCGCAAGCAGAGAGAGGCCAAAACATTAGAATCCCCATTTAACCTCCACACATGGATGACAGAGCTGAAACACGATGTCCAGGCATTCACACAAACATTAGACGCCACCCCCGAGACTCCCGTTGCAGACAGTCCCTTAGCGCACCTACTCCAAGCTCAGAACAGTATCCTCACACGCTCGAAACCCAGAAGCAAAATCGGAAACTTAAGCTAAAATTAGCGCAACTACCGAAACAAATAGAAGAGCACAGTGCCGCACTCAGTAAATCTAACTGGCACCAATTATGTGACGGATTACGCGGTAATCTCTCCTCCACCAGGGCCTGGCATCTTCTACGGCATATGATAGACCCCACTGAATCTAAAAAGCAAACACGGCTTACACTCAAAACAATTACCCATAAAAATCGTCAAAATCATCAAGCACTGTTACGCCAGCTACAATCAACTTATACCACTGTGGGCCAAGCTGTATCATATCCCGACTATGTAGGCCCCGATCAACCCTCCTTCGACGCCCCCATTATGGAGGTTGAAGTCAGAGCAGCCCTTATCAAGCTCCGAAACTCAACCCCTGGGGTGGACCAAATCACAAATGTCATGCTCAGAAATCTAGATGACCGTTCAATTTCCCTTATCACCGACTACTTCAATGAGTGTTGGGAAATGGGGGCGCTACCCGCTGAATGGAAGCACGGGAAAATAATTTTCATTCCTAAACCAAATAAGCCCATTAACGCCCAAAACCTCCGTCCCAATTCGCTGACTTCGTGCTTGGGAAAACTGTTTGAGCATGTCATCCTCACCCGTCTCACACAACACATGGAATCCCATGGACTATATCCCCATACTATGGTAGGATTTCGAGCCCACCTCTCGGCACAGGACGCCCTACTGCAGATTTCACACGCTATCCTCAATGACATGTTACATCACACAGAGCAATCCTGGCAGTCGATCTCACCAAAGCATTCGACAAAGTTACGCCCAGCGCCATCCTGCAGGGCATCCAAGAGCTGCAGTTGGGGCCTAAGACCTACAACTATATTTGGGCCTTCTTAAACGGTCGCACAGCCTCACTGCATATAGATGATATCCAGATCCCCCCCCCCCCCCCCTTCACACTTGGTAATGTTGGTACCCCGGAAGGAGCGGTGTTATCTTCCTTCCTCTTGAACCTCACCCTCATCCCCCTGGCCAAGGCTCTCAGCAGCATTCCGCACTTAGGACACACGCTTTACGCGGATGATATAACGGTTTGGACCATATACGGCTCGGATGGCGACATAGAATCGACCCTTCAGGAAGCCGCCACAACTATAGCTACTCGTGCGGCAAACATTGGGCTTGAATGCTCCCCCACAAAGTCGGCACTCCTCATAATCCGCCCGTGGCGCGTCCCTACCTCCCCCATCACGATCTACCTGCATGACACTCTCATACCGCACACACCTACCCTCCGCATTCTTGGCCTGCATTTACAGGACACGGGGAAAAACAACCTTACCCTGAAAGCACTAAAGCAGTCCACTTAATCCGTCATCCATCTTCTTAGAAGGGTTTCACATTCACGAGCCGGTCTAGACGAAGCAGACAATCTCAAGGTGCTGCATGCCTTTGTGCTTAGCCGCATTCTTTACGCCACTCCTTACCTGAACCTCTCCTGTGCGGATAAAGACAAGATCAATGCTCTAATCCGCATGGCTACCAAAGCAGCGCTAAACCTACCAAAGAGCACTAGCACGGACAGGCTCTTCAATTTAGGAATGGACAACACTATACAAGAACTTATAGATGCACATCGCTATACACAGTACCTTCGTCTGGCTGGCACGGAAACCGGACGATATATACTCGATTCTCTGGGAATTCGCATACCGGCCCACACGACAGATTTCATCTCTCTCCCTCGCGCCATACACACCGCGCTTATCCTAAAACCCCTTCCTAAGAATGTCCACCCTGAATACAATCAATCCCGCCGCGTCGCGCGAGCCAAAGCTCTTCATAAAGAATATGGCACTTCAGAGGATGTGCGCTGGGTGGACGCCGCATGTGGTCCAGACCGTTCAGTAGCTGTGGCTTACCATCCAGCAGCCCCCCCATTTACCCATTTCATAGACCTCCTTGTACCCCGGAAGAAGCAGAGGAAGCAGCTATAGCAATAGCCATTGCCCAAACCAATGCGGCTTATATACTTAGCGATTCCAAAATAGCCGTTCTTAACTTCGCCCGCGGACGCGTCTATCCCCCCGCGTGGCAGATATTGAGAATGTGCACCCTAAATCCCGATAGGCGTATTGAGCTCGTGTGGGTGCCGGCTCACTGTGGCAATCTCGGAAATGAGGCCGCCGATAACATAGCCCGAGGACTTATTTGCCAGGCAAATGGCGACCCCAGCCGGGATTTCTCGAGGGAGCGGGCACACACGTTTTCAGAATTAACTCAACAAGCACGCATTGCCCGTCGACTCTATCCCCCTCCCCACCCCCGCCTATCTCACTCCCAACAAATCCTCTGGAGGCGACTCCAGACCCGAACTCTTCCTACCCCTCAGCGTCTCTCCTACTTCCGCCATGTTTCCCCAGAGTGCACTCTCTGCGGAGCTCCGCACGCCACCCTGGACCACATCCCCTTCGGCTGCCCTGCCGATCCTCCCCCGCAGGGACAGCCCGCCATCGGTACATGGGAGGAATGGGAGGCCCTCCTTATGTCGCAGGACCCGGACACGCAACTTCGCTGTGTGAACCGGGGTACCAGTGCCATGGCCCTACGTGGCCTGGCCACATGCGCGTAATGTGAGGGCTGTGCGGTGGCCCTGAGACCTTGCACGGTCCAAACTCGCTTGCTTAATAAAGTTTTCTATCCATCCATCACAATGCTGGTGTTTGCCTTCGCTGTGCAACTGCTTTTTGCCGCTCTACCGTCTGCCTCCTGTTCATCAGTTTTGACCGCCGCCCCGAAGTTCCTTGAAAAAGGCCTTTTTCATCCACCTGCCCCATCTCCGTTGCTGCCCCATCGCCTACCCTCATCGCCGCCAGAGGACGTCATCTTGGACCATCAGTGGCCAGTCCCATCACCAAGAACATCATCTGATAATTCTATCAGCCATATAAAGCCCCTGCTGTCATCGCAGCCTCTCTGTGGGCTCGGTAGCTGTGCATCAGCGCAGGTTACTAATCCGATACTTTTCACAATGCAGGTTAGTAATAATTTTTTCCCATTTGCTAAAAACCCAGTAACAACTTTTTAATGCAGCTGCCGAGCCCTCAGTGCGGCGGTAGTATTGCTGCCGAGTGTTCACATGTTCTTCGTTTTCTTTTACTATTGTCAGGCGATGTTGAAACTAACCCAGGCCCCGACCGTTACGACAGCATACTTTCCGAGCTCCAGAAACTAACTACCGTACAAGCTACATTAAATTCAGATCTGCAGGACATTAAACACCAACTGAAAACTACCGAAACAACCTTGGCCAACTTAAACAAGCGCATGAACACTCTAATATCACACCACACCATACTTTCTACTCTCCATTATGAAATCGACGCCCTGAAAACTTTAAACACTGAACTTACCTGCAAGGTCGACAAACTGGAAGCACGTATGGACGAAAAGTCGGTTTGGCCGTAACAATCTCATTTTTTACAATATTCCTGACACTAACCCTACTGAAACGTATGCAGACTCGGAAGAAACAGTCATTCCCCATTGCTCCACTCAACTAGGTTTTGCCATCGAGCCCAATCTAATCGAGCGTGCTCATCGCCTCGGGCGCCGCTCTACTGATCGCACCAGGCCAATCATCGTTAAAATCACGTCATCTAAAACTAAAGAAAGCATCCTTTCTTTAGGCAACAAGCTGAAAGGCACCAACTACAGTATTGGCGAAGACATCTCCCCGTCCGTAACACCCCGCAAACATCATGCAGCCTCTGCCAAATCGGTATCCGATAAGTTCTCTTTGCGCTTCAAATCTGTACACATTGGTCCTAAACGCTACATATTCGATGAATCATCACAAACAGTCAAAGAGGTAAAATAACAACCATCTCAGCCCCTGTCGACAGATCGTTCTGGGCATGTACACCAAGAAGATCTTTCATAGTCAGCAATCTTTCCTAACGTGCGAAGTTTCATTTCAAAGCGCGACATTGTTTCCCATATCGTCACTTCATCTGCCTGTAACATACTAGTCTTGACAGAAACGTGGCTTAACAGCGATATTTCCGATAGTGAAATGCTTGCTGACTTGCCAAATTTCTCTGTTTTTCGCAAAGATCGCCCAGATCGAAGGAGAGGAGGGGTACTGATTGCCACCGCTCGCGACCTATTATGCTCAGCCATTAACCTTTCATCAGATATAGAAATAATTTGGGTTTTATGCCACGCTTCGCCTAAATCAGTTGTGATCGGCGTTTGCTACAGGTCTTCTAACAGCCCAGATTTCCCGCGAAAACTTAATAACGCAATAATGAAATTAATGCTAAACACCCTAACACATGCACTCTCCTATTAGGAGACTTCAATTATCCGAGTATCGACTGGAATAATCTAACCGCTACAGGTAATAAGGATGCTAATGAATTTCTAGACGTTTGTCTTAATTTTAATCTCATTCAAACTGTATCTGACCAACTCGTGTAACCGAAGACTGCGAAAATATTCTAGATCTGTTATTAACGAATAACCCTGAATGCGTTCATTCTATCACGTATCTACCAGGCGTCAGCGATCATCACGTCATACATGCTGGCTTCACGATTAAACCATCCTTACGCGCAACAACTAAAAGAACTATCCGATTATACGATAAAGGCAACTATACAGCAATAAATAATGAACTTCGCGATTTTTTGCCAGCATTTCAATTTAACTTTAATCAAAGATTCATTCATGATAACTGGTCCTTGTTTAAGAGGAAAATCGACGATTTGGTCGACAGGTTTATTCCGATCATAAATATACGAACTAACCCTCAAAACCCATGGTTCACAAATGCACTCAGACGCCTTGAAAATAAAAAGAAGCGTCTTTTCCGATCGGCCAAGTTGCTTCCTAGTCAGAACGCTTGGAACAAATATTACGCAGCAGAGAAAACGTACTTATCAAGTATTCGAGAAGCCAAGCGCACCTCTTTCAACTCCAATATGCCTAAAATGTTGTCAACTAACCCCCGTAGGTTCTGGCAAGTCATTAAACCCCCGAACACACGAACTATTTCCCTCAACGATGGTTCGGGTGAAACTGAATGCGAAACAGAATTTGCGCCATTATGTTCAACGCAGCCTTTTCTTCCGTGTTTACTAATGAAACAGATCCGGCATTTCCTCCAAACGCCCCAGTTATTCAAGATACTATGCCTTCTCTTACATTACCTTCAGCAGGAATTTCGTCACTAATTGAAAACATTAAACTTTCATCCTCTACAGGAACTGACAATATCAACGCTAAAATACAGATTAATACCAAAGATATATGTTCATCTCTGTTGTGCTTGTTATTCGCTTAGTCACTCTTCACAGGTCAACTGCCCAGAGACTGGAAAACTGGGAAGGTCGTTCCAGTCTACAAATCAGGTAACAAGAACTCGCCACTTAATTACCGTCCCATCCCTCTAACTAGTATTCCATGCAAAATCATGGAACACGTCATCTATACCCATATCATGGCATTCCTTGATTCGAACAACTTTTTTCAACCTGCTCAGCACGGATTTCGTCGGGGTTATTCTTGCGAGACCCAACTTGCTACGTTCATTCACGATCTGAATGCTAATCTTGATTGTAATCTACAGACTGACATCGTATTTTTAGATTTTGCAATAACCTTTGATAAAGTACCCCATAAACGCCTCCTGATAAAACTTTTCCAATTAAATTTGCACCCCCATATTTTGAAGTGGATTGAAGAGTTTTTAACTACTCGTACGCAGTTTGTCTCCGTTAACAATAAGAACTCTAACTCACTCCAAGTAACGTCGGACGTCCCACAGGGATCTCTGCTTGGCCCACTACTGTTTCTCGTGTACATTAATGATCTGCCTTCAAACGTAACATCTATCATACGCATGTTCGCTGACGACTGTGTACTTTATCGTGCTATTCTCTCCACTGCTGACCAATCATCTCTTCAAAATGATCTCAGTGCTGTTCAGGATTGGTGTAATAAGTGGCTAATGGAACTTAACCCAAGTAAATGTAATCTTTCTTTCATCAGCCGCCGCCGTAATCCTCTAATTTTCTCTTACGAAATATCAGAAGTTCCCGTACAACTAGTTCAGTCATACAAGTACCTAGGCATAACAATTTCTAGCGATTTTTCTTGGAGCTTGCATGCTACTAACATAATATCGTCAGCAAACAAGACGCTAGGTTTCCTCAAGCGCCATCTTCACCATGCTCGAAAACATGTCAAGTTATTAGCTTACAAATCATTCGTCGATTCCAAACTTGAATTTGCATCGCCCATTTGGAATCCTCATCAAGCTTACCTCCTCAATGCCCTCAAATCTGTTCAAAATCGCGCTGTTCGCTTCATTCATTCATCGTACTTTTATGACATCAGCGTTTCCTCCTTAAAAACAGCATCCGGATTATCACCTTTATCGCTCCGCCGTCGCATTGCCAGCCTGTCTTTATTTCACAAACTCTTCCACAGCCCTATGCACATCGCACCTTATATTCTTCCCCCAGCACGCATATCTCATCGCACCAGCCATCAACTACAAGTTGCCCATCAACGCTCACGCACTGTCACTTTTTCTAATTCCTTCTTTCCTCGTGCTGCCGCAGACTGGAACGGCATTCCAAACAACGTTGCCATCATCACTTGCCGTAGTCTTTTCTCTGAAAATGTAAAAACTTTCATTTTATTTTGAATCTGTGCTTTTAATTGTTGCCACCCCTTATGTAACACCCCTCTTTTGGGGCCTTTAAGCTAATAAAATGAAATGAAAAAAAATTACTGCAGCATTGACACAACTTCACCGCAAACACGACCGTAAAGCTATCCTGATACGAGGCAATTAGGCCAGCATTTAACGACAAACTCATGTCGCCGTGTGTAAGAATCCGCAGCCTCAGAGCTGTCGTGTTTAACGCGCGATAAAACACTACCTTCGAAAAATCATCGGTACACGGACACAAATGCGGCTGAGGCAGCGTTTCGATGGAGCCGAACCGCAAACGCGCCAGTGTGCTGTGCCGTCAGTGGACATTGTAGACCCCCAGGTGGTCGAAATTATTCCGGAGCCCTCCACTAGGGCACCTCTTTCTTCCTTCCTTAGTTCCTCATTTATCCCTTCCCATACGGCGCAGTTCGGGTGTCTCCCAGACATGTGAGGAATTTACTGCGTCATTTCCTTATTTAAAAATGTAAATTGTGGTGGTGGTAGTCGTTTTATTAAAAATTATAGTAAAAAGGAAGGAAAAGATTTTTGCTAGCCCCGACATCTGCCATCGATACTGAAGCACCTGAGCTGGGGCAGTGGAAATAAAGGATAGCAGGCAGAATGGAGAAATGAAATGAAAGAGGTGAGGGGATAGGAAGAGAGGATAGGGGGAGAAGTAATATGTACAAACTATTTACACAATAAGATATGTGTCCAGGGTGTGCGCGTGATTAGTTCATTTTAGAGGAATTAAATCACACACGCACACAGCACTGTGTTGGTTACAACTGCAGTGGGGCGTCCAGTTATTAATCGTTCAAGGAAGAACTCGCGGAGCGCTCGGTCACTGCGTGTAACTACCTGACGGAGAACAGACGGGACGTCAAGCCCTAGTGTTCAAGGAATGCACAGAGGCTCACCAAAGATCGCTCACGAGTGCGCGCACTGCCCTGCGGCCACAATAGTGTCTTGATGGAGTCTGGCAGTTTTCTCTGCGCCCTATAGGCCGCGAGCAAATCGCGACGAGCATCGGAAAACGCGGTACAGTGAAGGAGCAGTTGTTCTAGTGTTTCCACTGCACCGCATCCGTCACGCACATCACTCGTCGCGATTCCGTGACGCACCCTTCGTTCCCCGGCGCGAGCGAATTTCCCGCTCTAGTGGGGTACCGCGGCCGTTAGATTCCAGGCGGCTGAGGGCGGCGCGGGAGTCACACAGCAGAGAACTCCTGGGCGGCGGAGGGCCGAGGGTGAGCAGCAGGTCCAGCCCGAGTCGGATCCCCATCAACTCCGCCGTGGTGGAAGAGGCCAGGAAGGCTGCGTGTTGCTGGCTGTGCAGTCGCAGGGCGGAGATGGTGGCCGCCGCAGCAAGGGAGCAGCTATCGCGGGCCACTGAGCCGTCGGTGTACACGAGGAGATGGTCCCGGAGATCCTTTTGTATGACGGCTCTGGCCAGCACCTGCACAGCACAGAGTGTGCTCCGCTTTCCCGCAATGCCGACGATCTCTCACTGTCCCTCCGAGGCAGCAGACCAGGGTGCGCAGGAGACGTAGGTGGGTGGGCATTGTGTCAATTGCTCATACTCGAGCAGCACCGCGAACATTCGTGAGCGCGGGTGCGAGCGCATACGCTGCAGCAGCCAGCCGCCGTCCGGTGCGCGGTGAAGCCGGTCGATATGATTCAATGCCCTGCGCGCTGTTGGAGCTCAAGTGGCCACGCTCCTGCCTTGGCCAACGTTGCGGCGTACTGCGAGTTTTTGGGCAGGCCGAGGCACACGCGCAGGGACTTGCGGTGCTGAAGCTCGAGTTTTTTCCAGCACGGCTTGCGCACCGTGACGAGTGGCAGCGCATAGAGCACCGACCCCAAAGCTGCGGTATTGAATAGCCGAAGCGCGGCATGCTGGGAGATGCCCTGGCCTCGAGCGGTGAGCTTGTGCACGGCGGCGGTGATCCTCTCCATCTGCAGACAGGCCTTGGTCGCCGCGGGGCGGAAGGAAAGGCGCCAGTCGATGGCCAGGCCAAGGTACCGCACCGATTTACGCCAAGGAATCGGAGTCCCGTCCAGTGAAAGTGGCGCAAGTTGCGCGCGCGAGCGCGTAACGCAGGCCATGGCCACAGATTTGTCCGCGCTCAGCGACAGACCAAGGCCGCGCAAGCTGGCATCGATTGCGGTCAGAGCTCCCTGAAGACCCCCCCCCCGCACGCGGAACGCTTCGCCCGGTGGTCCCCGGCACCACAGAGCTATGTCGTTTGCATATATGGACATATACACATGGTGTCGGCCGCTCGTGGGGAGGGAGGCCGGCACCACCGACATGGCCACATTAAACAGAAATGGTGATAGGACAGAACCATGCGGCCCGCCCATGTCCACCGGACGAGGCTTGAAGAGCTTACCCCCTACTCGTACGCGCATGGTACGTCCGCTCAGGAAGCCATGAACGTATCGCAAAAGGCACCCGCTCACACCAGCCCCCTCAAGCACCGCGAGAATTGGTGCGCGGTGAATGCTGTCAAAAGCTCCCGAGACGTCCAGTAGTAGCAGCAGCGCAACCTGGCCTGCCGCCCTGGCATGCTCCAGCGCTGTAACAACGTCCAATATAGAATCAGCCGTGCACCGCATCCAACGGAAACCCGTCTGCCGCTCGTCAAACAAATCAGCCTCCGCAGCCCGCTCGTTCAGACGCTGCAACGCCATATGCTCAATGAGGTTACCTGATGTTAATGCCATTGGCCGGTATCCGCTCAGCTCCGTAGGTGGGTGCCCTGCCTTTCGGATGGGAAAAACGACCACGGTTTGCTAATCCACCGGTAGCTCCCCGCGTTCCCACACCAGGTTGATCTGCTGCAGGAGGATCTGTCGTTCTTGCGCATCCAGGTTTCGCAGCATCTGGTATGTCACTCCGTCCGATCCGGGCGCCGAGCGGCGGCGGCAGCGCTGCAGCGCATTGTTCAGTTCCGCCGCGGTGAACGGCGCATCTCATGGACCTTCCGAGGCGACGGGTGAGGGACTGGCGTCGCTTCTGGGGCTCTCAGGTGCAGCTATGTTAGCGGCGTTTGTGGGGCTGGGCGGCGCGAATTGATCGGCAAACCGCTCTGCCAATTCTACAAAGCTGAGCCCGGTGGAGATTGCGAGGGTGGCCAGCGGTTGACGGTTTGCCTGTGGTTTGGTGATGCGCCGCAGGGTGTCAAACAGCCTCTGTGAGCTGACATCTTCCTCCATCCTTTGGCATAGCGAAGCCCACTGCCGGAGGTATAGCTGGTGGGCGTGGCGGCGCGCTACCGCGTCCAAGCGGTTGTAAACAGTCCATTCGGCGGCTCTGTCAGTCCGTCGCGCCCGTCGGTCTGCGCGATCTCTCTTCTCGCGCAGATTGAGCAGCTTCATATCAGGTGTGGGCTGCCCTGCCCTTACCTCTGCTCGTTGGGTGGCTACGAGAGCGCTTCGGACTAGACTTGGAAAGAAATCTGCGCTAGTGGCCGCCGCCTCGTCGACCGCCCGCCTGAACTCACTCCACTTGGTAATGAAGTAGGCACGTTTGGGGCGCGCCTCCAACGCAGTGGGTTCCATTAGGATGGAGTAATTATCCGAGCCCCAGAGAGATGGTGATCGGCGCCAAGTCGCCGCGATGCCTCTGGATGCGAAGGCAACGTCGATGCAGAAGCCGGTTGTTCCGCGTCGTCGAAAAGTGGGCTCGCCGGTGTTCAAGGGGGTGAGTCCCCGCTGCGTTGCTGCGTCGTGCAGGTCGTCTGCCCCAACACTATGGTGGGCGTTAATATCACCGCAGATGATTTGGCGCGGGGCACAGCACGAAGACACAGCACGAAAAGGCAGCGCCTTCCACGCGACAGCTAGAGCGCACATAAACACTTGCTACCGACGTGTCAACACCAACGACGCGCACTGTCACCCCCACGCACTCCTGGGCGTCAGATGTCGCCGCCGCCGAGCCGACGAGGGTGTGCTGGACGTCCTGCCGCACGTATATCCCGCACCTTGATTTCCTGGGGCGATGAGATGTGACACAACAGAGCGCTGCGGCACAGGTGGGTTCCTCGCACGTGGTGGCTGAGTGGTAGCCAATGTAGCCACGTAGCCGCATCTACGGCTCCCCTTCATGTGAACGTACGTACGTCTCCCGCAGCTTGATAACTTGCGGCGAATCCTGTGCAATGCGAACTCGCATTTCGGCATACCGGGCTGCAATTGAGCGCACGTTCCACTGCAGGATGGATGGTATACGGGAGGGAGTCTGGCGGCTAGCCATCATGCTGGCTTATCTGTGCGGGAGCGCCCGCTGCTTCTAAGCAAGCCCGGTGTCCATCGGTGCCCTCCGGGAAAACTGCGCTGAGGGCGCGCAACGCCAGCTTTAGGCGCGCGATCTCCGCGTCCCGTGCGTCAGGGGGCTGGCCATGAGAAGCGGCCGTAGGCTCGGGCCGCGCTGTACGGGACGCCGGGCAACCGGATCGCCGCTGCCTTGCCGGCGCTGCCGTTGCTTCGGTGACTGCTGCTGCTGGGGTGTTCCCCTGACGGCATGCGCATAAGAAAGCGCGCGGCGTCTGCTGATGTTGCTGGGCTGGGGCCGCTGTCTCAGCCTGTTAAACGGCTCGAACAACCCGCCTGGACATCGGTGCCATGAATGTGGCCATTAAAGGGGCCATGTGACGCTCTCGCTGCCAGTGCGGGCACGCTGGGTCAATGGCTGCATGCCGCCCCCCGCAGTTAACGCAGCGGAGCTTGCGCGCGGAGGTAGCAGGCTCGTGCGGCCCGCCGCAGCGCGTGCATCGGGCAGGAGCGCGACACACCTCAGTGGCATGCCGCAGGCTGGTGCACTTGGCACGCTGGAGCGGCCGGGGATGGCAGGGGCGGACCGCGAGCCTGCGCTTGAATATGATGATGAACGCTGGGGTGTCGGCGCCGCAAAACGGAGAGCGAGTGTGCTGCCCAACAGAGACGCCGACACCATCGGTACCGTTGACTCCGCCGCCGCTAGCAGATCCTCCGCCGTCCTGCGCCCGTCCACACCGAAGACCAGGCCGGAGCTTTGATTCCGAGGAGGAGGCTCCATGGCGCACACCGGCACGCCGCAGATGACAGCTGCGGCTAGCAGGGCCTGGAGAGCATCGCAGCTCCCCGCGTCCACTGCCACCACATTCCGCCGCATGTTTACCCGGACGGCGAGGACGCCCGAGCGGGATCCGATCTCCTCGGCCAATTCCCAGCCCTGTTCTCTGGTGAAGGCGGTGTCCCGGTTCGCCGGCCGAAACAGCACCGTCCCCACTAGGCTGGACGGGACCTCCACGGCAGCCGCGGCTCTCTCCAGGGCAGCTCTCCGACGCCGCTGCGCCTTGGTAGTGATACTGCGCCACGGGACCATTCTGGCGGGGCGCTGTGAGCGCGCGAAGCGAGTGGACATACAGCGCATCGTCTCCACCAACTTTTGGCTGGAGCCACGGTTCCTCGGCCGGAACCCCGTCAACACAGCCGCGTCTGTGTTCGCGAAGTCGACAGCTACCTGTGGACACCACTCACACACAGGTGGGGCAACATCTACGCATTTTAGGGCCGATCCTCACTTGCGTTTCGTGGCGACGGCGCTAGGCCTAACGCCTACGCCGACGCTCGGCCGTGAGTGAGTCGCCCACCCGTGTCAAGATGGCTGCCCAAAAAGTACAACGCGGCTACGACCCGGACGCCATGGCCTGGTCCGAGGTTCCTTCAGCTCCAACGCCTGAGAGTCCGGATTCTGCGCCCATCGAGAACCCCAGGCTCTTCAAACTAGTGCAACGCCGCTCCCGCAAGCGGGACGCCGCCTCCAAGAAAGCGGACGCTACGTTGGCAGGCCGCTCAACACGGCACAGCGCTGCTGCGCGCTCTGCAGCGCTTCACGGAGGGGCCCAGTCTAAGACCGGACCCTCTTGGAAACCAAAGCCACTGCCGCGTCTTCATCCAGAAGACATCGTCATCATCCTGAAGCCCCGGGTGACCGTCGCTCTCAGGGATGTCTACCAACATGGCGAGCTGGGAGCAGCGTTCGCGGACTACCTGGGCGCCAAGGCCGCAGCATCCCTCAGCCTGCTCCCCACAAGGGAGCAAAACCTGATCGTCGCATGCACCAGAGAGCCGCACGTCGCGGACAAGCTTCTGCGGGATTTTCAACTAACATCACCGAAGGGCCAGCTCTCCATGTACGGCCAGTTGAAACTCACTGGAGACGTGTGCCGCGGCGTCATCACCGTGGCCAAGCACGAGACCAGTGAGTCCCTCCAAAACAAGATCCAGTGGCGTGCTGGAGAGCTTGCCGATATCCGCAAGCTTGGCAAATCCGACGTCGCGTCGCTCACCTTCGTGGGAAAAGTGGTGCCGCGATATGTGCATTACAACTCTGAGGTGACGCTTGTGCGTCCGTACAAGAGAACCATTCCGGCCTGCGTGCGGTGCGGCACTGTGGGCCACCGAGCAGACACCTGCCCCTACCCGGATGAAAAGTGCGGCCTGTGTGGCCAAACGGCGCCGACCGTCGACAGAGTCAAGGCGCAGCATGAATGCAGTCTGTCCTGTGCAGTCTGTGGGCAAGCCCACGCTACCAACTCCAGCGACTGCACGGGAAAATTCCGGCAGTTCAAGGTGCATGGCCCCAAGGCTAAGCGCCCAGAGGTGCCAAAAAACCAGCGACCTGGCAAGCAGTCAAGTCATTCAAAACCAGGTGCCGGTGGCGGAACGCCGCGTGGTGCTCACGGCACCGACCACAAGACATCGTCACCTTCTACACCGTCGGTGAAACCAGCGCCCGGGAAGAAGACGGCGCCTCCACCGCCCAGCGGCAGAGACACTGGCCACTCCCCGGCCCTCAAGACAATTGGCGCTGCCGAGGCCCGGGCATCAGCGCCTCAACACCCCAAACAGGTGAGCAGCTGGGCTGAGATCGCCTCCTCTTCCTCCCATCCCTCACCCTCCCCCGGTAACCGTCTCCGCACTCGTCGCGGAATACAAAAAACAGATAGACGTGCTCCGGGCACAGAATGAGCTTTTGCTCAACAAAATTCAAAATTTAGAATCAAAATTGGCGTCCGCCGCACCGAGCCCGCAGAACTCGGACGCAATGGAGAGCGACGCGGAGATCTCGCCTGCCCTCGGACAGCCATCTCTGCGATGGAGGAGCGCTTAACCTCTAAATTGCGATATATGATCGAGACCGCCATGGACCAGATCTTGACAAAGGTCAAATCTGCCGTCCCCGCGGTGGTCTCAAAACACATCTCGGACAACCCCCGCCTCCTCCGTCGGACGGGACCCATTAGGGACGTATCCCGCCCTTCAAAATTCACCCGTCTGATTATTGATTCGGACAATGAGGACAACTGCCCCGCTCCTTCCGTCATCACCCCCTTGATGGCGCAAGTAGCTGGCTCTGAGGCAGCCAATCCCTCCTCCTCCCCCCCCCCAAGAATTTTAAATCATGGCGAGACACCTTAATCAAAGGAATTCCGCCATCTCCAATTCGGCCATGTCAACTTCAATAACTCAGTGGAACTGTAGAGGCTTTAAGGACCGCACTAAGCGGGCCAATTTCCGCCTCTACCTTGAAAATTTCGAGTCCTTACCAGCCGTGGTTGCCCTCCAAGAGCCAGGCCTGGGCGCCACAATTTCAAATTACACGACGTTCCAACAGGATCCCGCGTCTTGTCTTCTTGTCCACAAAGACTACACAGCAAATGTAGTGGATCTCGACCTCCCACTAGAGTACTCTTATGTAATGGTGACCCTCCTACCAGTCCGCCGCAGGGACCCACCGTTGCATATACTCAACGTGTACTACTCTCCCAAACTAAAGCGAGTGACTTTTGCGGACCTCTTTAGCCGCGCGCTAAGAGTAGCGGGCCGCGATCCCCTGCTTATTGTGGGCGACTTTAACGCTCCCAGTCAGCAATGGGGGTATAGCAAGGAGGAGTCACGCGGGCGTGAGCTGGCGGAGCTTGCGTCCACGTTGGGCCTCACCCTCCACACGGACCCTGTCCACCCAACCCGGCTAGGAAATTCCGTGACACGGGATACGTGTCCGGACTTAACCTTCACTCGCAACATACAACACGCAGACTGGCTCAACACCGAGGAGACCCTCGGTAGCGACCACTGCATCATTAACACTACACTACGCACACGCCCCCTCAAGCGTCCCAGAACACAAGCCCATATCCCAGATTGGACGAAATTCAGGCAAAATTTTAACTCACTTTATAATACACCCATTTCCGCGCAAGGCTACACAGCATGGTCCCAACAGCTGCTGGCACACCTTTCCTCGCATGAAACACACATCCAGCTCTCAGAGGCGGTCACGGACGTAGATAACCACCTTCTACACCTCTGGGAAGCCCGTCGCAGCCTCGTCCGCCGTTGGCGACGCCAGGAACACAACAGAAAGCTTAAAGCTCGAATTGCCGAGCTTACCCAGAAAGCGGCAGAGTACGCGGCCCAACTCGCCGACTCCAACTGGGTAGATAGATGCAACACGGCCGCGCGACAAATGTCCAGCCGAAACACTTGGCGTCTCTTTCGAGCCCTACTCGACCCAACCCAAAGACGAACCGAAACACAAAACATTTGCAGCGAGCCATGCACCATTTTCCTGGCAACACGACTCAACTGGCACAGAAACTTCGGGACCAGTATCTGTGTACAGCCCAAGACCCCCGTGGATCTGCGTACTCTTATGCAGGCAGAGAGAACACGGAGCTGGATCAACCTTTCCAGCTCCATGATCTGCGGGCGGCTCTCGCCAAAATGAAACGGGGCACTGCGCCAGGACGGGATAAGGTCACGGTCAAGCTTTTTTCGAACCTGCCCGACTTGGCATACCAGTCCCTCCTGGAATACGTCAATGCGATTTGGCGCGGGGCACCCCCCTGCCAATCGAATGAAAAACGGCTTTGGTGACTTTTATTCCTAAAGCTGGCAAACCAATTGACACAGACAACCTCCGCCCCATCTCTCTCACCTCATGTATGGGCAAACTAATGGAGACGATGGTGCGGGATCGGTTATCTACATAGCTTGAACACAAACAAGTCTTTGCGAGCACCCTGTTCGGATTCCGCCCACACAGATCCGCACAGGATGTCCTCCTGCAACTCAATCGGGAAGTCCTTGACCCCCTCGAATGCCCCCATAATGACCGGGTAGTACTCGCCCTGGATCTTAAAGGGGCATTTGACAATGTAACACATGAGATCATACTCACTAACCTAAGTCACACCGACTGTGGCCTCAACACATTCCAATACATAAGCCAATTTTTAATGGATCGTCAATCCTACATTCGAATTCAAGATAGAGACCATGGTCCTTACCTACTCGGCACGCGGGGAACCCCTCAAGGCGCGGTACTTTCCCCGCTGCTCTTTAATCTGGCCATGATGCACCTGCCGGCCCAGCTGAGTGGTGTCGCCGGCGTGCAGCACGCCCTGTACGCCGATGACATCACTCTGTGGGCCACACAGGGCAGCACAGGAGACATTGAAACAAGCCTGCAAACAGCGGCGACGATAGTAGACCGCTACGCCCGCCGCTGCGGTCTTCAATGTTCCCCTCAAAAATCGAAATTTGTGCACCTCCGCCCCTCACAGAAGTGCACAACTAAAATATCTCTCTCTCTTGAGAGCGGTCCCATACGCGAAAGTGATGAGATACGGGTACTCGGACTCTACATCCACAAACACAGGCGGCCAGACACTACATTGGCCAAACTCCGTAAGGTGGGGGACCAGGTGGGCCGCATTGTCCGCCGGGTTTCCAACAAACGCGGAGGGTTACGAAATAAGGATGCCTTGCGGCTGGCAAACGCCTTCGTAACTAGTCGAATTCTCTATTCGACTCCTTATCTCCACCTACGGAAACAAGAGGAGGACGCCCTTGAGGTCATCCTTCGCAAAATTGTTAAACGTGCCCTTGACCTCCCCATCACTACTTCAAACAGCCGGCTTATGGCTCTTGGGGTGGTGAACACTTTCCGGGAGCTCCGGGAGGCGCACCTTACAAACCAGTACACGCGCCTGTCGCTAACGGAGTCGGGTCGCCGCCTTCTTGCTCGACTGCATATCCAACACACCCCTCCAATGGAAGACAGGTTTCGCATCCCGGAACTGTGGAGACGTGCCCTCCACGTGCGGCCTCTTCCAGCAAACATGTCACACGAAGACCATAATGGTCGGCGCCTGGCACGAGCGGAAGCGCTAGCCCGATATTATGGCAACATAACAGGTGTCTACTACGTGGACGCCTCCGGCCCTAACCACGGGGGATGGTACACGGCCGCGGTAGTTCACAACAGCAACACAGTTAACGGCCTAACTTTCAGAGCCCACAGTGTAACACAAGCAGAAGAGGTCGCGATTGCTCTCGCGGCCTCACATTCAAATTCAAAATACATAATCACCGACTCGCGAGGGGCCTGTCGGAAAGTCGAACAAGGCTGCACTCCCTTCCTAGCCTATCGAATATACCAAAATTGCATACGGGATACGGACCCCGCACACCGTTACCTCATATGGGCCCCTGCTCATCAGGGGATGGCAGGAAACGAGGCAGCGGACGCAGCCGCCCGCGCGCTCTCTCACCGGGCTGTTTTCTCCTCCCCATCCGATCAGGAACCCGATTTTAATCCGGTCTATACATTCAAAGATATCACAACATATTATCAAAATTGTCATCGCCTTTACCCTAGTCCATGTAAAGGCCTGAAAAAGGCGGATGAGCGGCTCCTTCTCCGCCTTCTCACCAATACGTTGCTGTGCCCGGCAGCGCTAAAACATTTTGACCCCTCCTTTAGTGGCAGCTGCCCACACTGTAGTGCAGTGTCCTCTGACACCTATCACATGGTTTAGGCCTGCCCCTCCAACCCCGCTATTCCCCCCATCCCCAACCCAACCCGGGAGGACTGGGAGGCGGCCCTGCTCGGCTGCCACGACTTACAGGCCCAACAAGCCTTAATGGGCGCGCCCGGGCGACGGCAACCGCCACTGGGGTCCCATACTAGGGACCTCCACCTAGTGCTTGTACGGATCGGTCCCTTACGGGCTGATCCAAACATACCTCCTATTCATCCGTAATAAATGTTTTCACCACCACCACCACCAGGCTGGCCCCAGCATCAGTGTCACCGCGGTCGGCGGCGCATTGCTGCGGCACACCGCGGAGTTGGGCGCGCTCGCTGCCAGCAGACGAAGCCCCAGCCGCATTCTGGTCTCGTGCGGCGAGATTTGGTGAGGTCGCACCCGGTTTTCGTCCGGACGCCGTAGCCCCAGCAGCAACAGCAGCAGCATCTGCAGCAGGCTTTAGGTGGGCTCCATGGGGCTCGTGCGGTGAATGCCCTGCTCCTTCGAGTGTGGAGGGATTGGGAACAGTGACGGTGGGGGGCCTTCGAGCTTCCCGCTTGGTCACCGCGATGTCCCTTTTGGTTTCCGAGTCCCTTTCCTCCTCGAACCCCGTTGAGCGTCGCCGTTTCCGGAGAGCAGACTCGTCCATTGGGGTGCACATACTCTCCTCGGCTGCAGGTGTCCGCGGTGAGCCCGCAACAGCACCTTCAGGGGGAGAGGGCATCACAGCCGGTTCCCCAGGTGTAGCAATGGCAGCAGGAAGCGCAGGGGTGGCCAGAGGCGGGAAGGGAGCCGCCATGAAGTTCTGCGTCTGGTGAGCGAGCGCCATCGCGTCCCTCAAGGATAGAACGCGTGGGTCCACCGGCGACACGTCCAAGGTGCCGATGACGGACTCGAGGTTCTCCGAGGTGGTGATGAGCGCCACCGTCAGGCACCTCATCGTGTCCCGCAGATCAGCGATCTCGGAGTGCATTCGCCGAATGGTGCCGGATGACCTCGCTCTGGATGGCGTTCGTCTCCGTGATCGTGAGCGTGAGCGGCCTGCCCTGCGTTGCTCATTGTCACCGCCGAACACAGGCCTTCGCTCGTTCACGGTGTCTGTGGCATCCATGGGGAGGCCCCGCAACGCCGCGAAGCCTTAGGCCCAGCGTCCGAAGGAGCAGGGAGCTAAAAACACGTCCGCGCGCTTCGAGCGCCCGCCGAAGAAATCCAAATGTAAATTGTAAACTACTGATCCGGAGTTCCCGGGTTCGATCCCGACCGCGGCGGCTATTTTTTTATGGAGCACAAACGCTAAGGCGCCCGTGTGCTGCGCGACGTCAGTGCACGTTAAAGGTCCCCAGGTGGTCGAAATTATTCCTGAGCCCTCCACTACGGCAACTATTTCTCTCTTTCTTCTTTCACTCCCTACTTTATCCCTTCTCTTACGGCGCGGTTCAGGTGACCAACGATATATGAGACAGATACTGCGAAATTTACTTTCCACCAAAAACCAATTATTATTATTATAATAACTGGTTTTGGGGAAACGAAATGGCGCAGTATCTCATATCTCGTCGGACACCTAAACCGCGCGGTAAGTGTAGGGATAAAGGAGGAACTGACTGAAGAAAGGTAGAAGAGGTGCTGTCCGGAAGGCTCCGGAATAATTTCGAGCACCTGGGGATCTTTAACGCGCACTGACAAATTTTTGTTTTCATTTTTGCCGTGTTCTTGTAGTATAATGAAAATGCTAGATTATAGGAAAGACATGGCGCCTATGTTCTGTGCGATGGAAGATCCACAGGTGGTCTAAATTATTCAGGAGCCCTCTACTACAACGTCTCTTTATTTCATCGTTCACTAAAATTTCCTCCTGTTTCTTACGGTGCGGTTGGGGTGTCCGCCGAGATTAGTCAATTCTTGCACCATTTTCTTTCCGGAAACAACGTATTTTTAATAATAATAATTAATTTTTTGGGAAAGGAAATTGCGCAGTATCTGTCTGATATATCGGCGGACACCTGATCCGCGCACTAAGAAAAGAGATAAAGGAGGGAATGAAAGAAGAAATGAAATAATTGGTTTTTGGGGAAAGGAAAAGACTGGCGGTCGCTGCCAGGAAGAAAGAAAGGAAAGTGCACAGGCCTGCTCACTGGCTCAAGCCGAGCCACAATCGCTACCACGTGCAGATAGAAGGAGAGTTGAAAGATGGAAGTGAAAGACAGGATAGTAAAGACGCGCTAAAGACATGGACGGTCCAGGAGGAATTTCACTACCGGGCCAACCGGTGGCGGGAGTGAAGCATCCTTCAAACTCTCCGCCACATTTCCAAAAATAAGTCCAACTTGGACCCATAACAGATACTCCACGGGTTTGGGGAAAGGAAATGGCGCAGTATCTGTCCCATATATCGTTGGACACCTGAACCGTGCCGTAAGGGAACGAATAGAGTAGGGACTGAAAGAAAAAATGAAGAAATAGGTGCCGTAGTGGGGGGATCCGGAATAATTTTGACCACCTGGGGATCTTTAACGTGGACTGACGTCGTACAGCACACGGGCGCCTTAGCGTTTTGCCGCCATAACGCCTATTTTTCAAAGGCTGGTTTTCATTCTACAGCACACGGCTGTTTATTTTTTTTTGCTGTGCGTCGGCAACAGGGCAAGGCAAAATGAAGAGTAACAATAACATCTCTGATTCACCTAAATCTCAGATTGTAATTTGACATTGATTAAAACTTCGATGCAACCCCACCAGTACACAATGAGCGTTGCTTCCACTTATACATTGAATTTGTTGAGCGGAAGCCTTTTACTGGACCACTGATTTTTGTGCGCTGAATGCATTAGCTAGCGGTACCTAATGAAGTAAGCACCGGCTCCATTTGCGGTTAGAACGCACTCCGTTCCCGGACACGAGCTTGCTCATGTGGATGTCCGGCACCACATAATTTTGTAACTAATTGTCTCGGCCAGGTATAGTATGTGCTCCCAAGTACCCTTTTTTGTAGACATTGATTGCTGGTCAGGCGGTCGAACTTCCCTTTTTGTATTTAACAAGCGTATGTAGCTATGGCAAGCCAGTCCGTCTTCATAAACTTCATTCTTTATTTAAATTCACCTTGCAATTATGGGGCGATGGTTTAAAAGTGTCCGTGCGGTCGCTTGGGGATTTCTTGGCGCGCAATTACGCAGATATCGGCAGCTTTTCACGTGACATCATATCCTGCTGTATTGCACGTCAGCGCACATAATCCGAGCCGCTAATTACTGCTCCTTAAAACTAAGTTTTCCTTTAATGTCATTTGTGCACGTTGCCGCGCGACGTGCTTGTACAATTCCTCTGTTTATCCTCCTGAACCAACATCTTCATTGGCGAAGAAGTTGTGCCCGGCTCCCGACCGAAGGGACTCCGGTTCACTTCCACCTGACAACTTTTTAAAGCTTTACCACGGCCGCTCAATTGCAACGCACTTGGTGCCATTTAGCGGCGGTGGTTTACTATCCACGCGGCTCCAATTTCGCTGCGTCTGTACCAATGACCCTGAACTGGAGGAGCGGAGCTGCATAAGTTACCACGTTACGTACCACGTGACTCGCACCAACTGCAGTAACGCTCTCCGCAGTCGTCACGGCGGCTGCGCACTGCCTATCCATCGCCACGCTGTGGACGAAGCAAGTCAGCTGGAGCCGACGTCCTCGAGAGTGGGTACTCGCAGACGTCGGACCGAGTCTGATCACCCGGTCGACATTGCCAACTGGTCGAGGGATTTAGCAATCGATAGGGAGCGTAAACGCGCTAAACGGCCAGCCGAAAGAAACGGAGGGCGGGAGCTTCGCCTGGCTCGTCGGCGAGCGAAAGAAGCCGAATGAAGCCGGCGACGAGCCTTGTTAGCAGCCGCGGTGGAGACTGGTGAGACTCTGGAAGCGAGTTCTCGCAGTGCGGAACCCGCAACGATCCACGTGGTCCGTCTGTCTGTCAGACTGTGCTTCGGCCCCAAGAACCTTAGAAAGTGACCTCACATGTAATCTGAGCTTTCGCTTGCATAGCTAGGGTTAGCTGAGCTAAGCCGACCCATTTTTTTCTTTGCAGCGAGCCTGTTTTTCTACGTCGTTACACCCATTCCACGAATTTGAATTTCGCAGTCGCGCCGATTAGGGCTTTTCCTCCAAACAGGCCCCATAAACGCTTTTGCTTTAAGGAGTAACGCGGTTTTTCTCGGTGCCTTGATGTCTTCTAAAATCAAGAATTGATATCGGTCATAATTCATGGCAGTTGACAGGAGTAAATGCATTTCGTTTATTTTTTTACTCCTGCTTACTAGCAGTAGCATCTAGCTCTGCCTGCAATCCACTTTGTGAGATAACTTACGCTGACTCTATAAAACCCAGTTATCGGCTGTACCTCTCGCTTGCCGTAGACATCTCAATGACACCGTGAGGGGACAAATTGGAAAAGAACTGCATGTAAGTACACTCCGTCTCCGCTGCACCGAACACCGATAAGTGGACGCGATCTTGCTCTACGTTTCCTTCGCCTACAAACCACAGTTAAGGAGGCAACCCCGTGGAACCCTTACCTCGTAAATGGAAGGGAGGCCGTGACAACGCTCGACGCAATGTTGCAGGACGTCACCAGTGAGGAGCACCTCAACGTCGCCGCATACCTGCACTCCAGCCTAAGCCCGAATACGCGTATAAGAGAGTAAGAAAGAGAGTATGCTTCCTAGGAAACTTGGCGTAGGTAAAATGCAGATGTGTCCCTTCAGAGACAAGGAGGGCAATGCCATTAGCTATATGGATAAGATCGTTAATGTAGTCGAAGAGTTCTACAACAATCTATATAGTAGCCAATGTAATAAGAACGTAAATGATAAAGACAGTAGCACACACCATTGCGGCTGCCCGCCTGTAACGAAAGAGGAAGTAAGGAGAGCATGAGGAACAGCGCAAAGGGGAAAAGCATCTGACTAGAATCAGGTAACAGCAGATCTGTTGAAAGACGGAGGACAGATTCTGCTACAAAAGCAAGCCACCTTGTATGCGCAATGCCTTACGATCTCTACCGTGCCACAAGCTTGGTAGAATGCAAACATTATTTTAATTCATAAGAAAGCAGAGGCCAAGGACTCGAAAAAATTTCAGACCGATCAGCTTACTGTCCGTTGCCTGCAATGTATTTACTAAGGTAATCACTGGTAGAGTCAGGACAACCTTTGACTTTAATCAACAAAATGATCAGGCAGGCTTTCGTAAAGGATAGTCAACAATAGATCACATTCACAATACACATAAGGAGTACAGAAATGCACAGAATATAACCGACCCCTATATATATCCTTCATTGATTACGAGAAAGCATTTGATAAAGTGGAAACCTCAGCACTCATACAGCTATTGCGTAATGAGGGTGCATACGAGCCTTATGTCATAATACTGGAAAATATATACAGGAACTGCACAGCTACCATAGTCCTTCATAATGTGAGCAATTAAATTTCAAAAAGGAAGGGCGTCAGGCAAGGAGTCACGATCTCGTCGACGCTACTCACCGCCTGTTTACAGTTGGTATTCTGAGGCCTGAATAGGGAACAGTTGGGGATAAGAGTTAATGAAGAATACGTAAATAATCTGCGATTCGCTAATGACATTGCCTTGCTGAGTCACTTAGGAGGTGAACTGCAAATCATGATGAATGAGTTACGCAGAGGTTGAACGGTGGGTCTAAAAATTAACATGAAGAAAACGAAAGTAATGTTCAACAGTCTAGCAAGGGAACAGCAGTTCACTATTGGCAGCGAGGTGCAGGAAGTGGTAAAGATCTGCTTAGGGCAGGTAGTGGCAGCTAATCCGGATCATAACAGGGAAATAGCTGGAAGGGTAAGAGGGGGTGCAGCGCATATGGCAGGTTCTCTCAGATCACTAGTACAAGATTATTAATATCCCTCAAGAGAAAAGTGTACAACACCTGTATCTTACCGGTGCTCTCCAACGGTGCAGAAACGTTGAGGCTAATAAACGTGGTTCAGCTTTAATTAAGGACGACGCAGCGAGCCATGCAAAGGAAAAGGATAGGTGTAACGTTAAGAGACCGGAAGCGGGCAGAGTGGGTGATGGAACAAACGCGGTTTAATGATATCCTAGTCGAAATCAGGAGGTAGAAATGCGCAGGGCATTTAATCAGAAAGCAAGATAACCCCTGGTCATTAAGGATAACGAATTGGATTCGAAGAGAAGGCAAGCGTAGCAGGGGGCGGCAGAAGTTTAGGAGGGAGGATGAGATTATGGGACTCTCAGGCATAGGGTGGGCGCAGCTGGAAAAGGACAGGTTTAATTGAAGAGACACGGGAGACGCCATCGCCCTGTAGTGGGTGTAATCAGTCAGGATGATGGCGAAGCTGCCCTCTAGAGCACTCCCTTTTATAAAGGGAGTGTGCTAGAGGACACCCGACTAAAATTCAGCACCGTTATATTTAGATCGTGCTATCCGCAGAAGAACCCCGACGTCATGCCTGGTTGCGCACTCAAGACGAGTAGTGCGCTGATCATTGATATTACAAACTTCGTCGGTGCCATGCAGAATACAAGCCAGCTGACCGAGTCTGACTTTGGACATCCATTTGTCACGGTGTACTCGGTCAAAACGTTTTAGCAACAACTGCGGGCCGTACAAGATGGTTCGCCTGCTATGTTAGCGGGACTCTGAAGTTGTTTTTGATGGAGTGACATGATCCGAGCGACGCCGAACACGAGGAGAAGTAGTGCGTGTCGTGGGTCGAAAGCCATTTCATGAGCGCTAATATAACCATGTGTTCGTGCTCATGCACTTTATTTCAAGGAGAAAGCTTTATATGTTCCATTAATTCAAAGCCGCTAGTTGTCGGCGTCGGAGCAAAAAAGATCGGAGAGCCATGGAGATGACAAGAAGTAGAGAAAGAGAGAACTTTTTTGCCACAGGTGCCGCGAACTAGGGCCAGTGGGTCCTGTGCGGCCTCATATGGGGGCCACGTACTGGGCCCATGAAATGAGTGAATGTTGCGTGGCTGGCTGAGTTGGTCCCAGTAACTTAGTAACCTACCCGTTACCATTTCGAAACCGTAAAGGCTAACGTACTTACGTTAACATTTTTGGGTAACGTGAAGTGTCACGTTACTAGTTACGTTTCATTTGACGCGATGTTTATAGCCTCAGGGCATAAAAACTATGAAGTGAGACACGAGTAAGATGCTTAAATAAATGAAAATAGGTGGGCTGATCTGATGAAATCAAGATGTGAACGATGATGTGGACCCTGTGTCCAGGAGATATAGGAGTCCGGATTGTCCGGTGAGAGGCCCTCTGCCGCCAGCTGCCGAATTTTCGTCGGCTTCAGCGCCGGGCTGTCCCACTACAGGTGATGGATATCCGCCTGACAGTCACTTATCTTCCAGACTGAACACCCGTGGCTGGGATATAAATCTTTGAACTGCGGCAACTTGCGTGTCAGAGCTGAAGTTAGGGCAACCCCGACCCGTATCCTCCGAAGCGCAACCTACTCTGCATGGGTAGACGACGAAGAAGGGTTACCGCACACGGAGGGATTAGCGCAGGTGTGCGGCGCGGGGGGTGTTCCTTTCTTGTTTAAAGGAGGGTGGTGTCGTCCAGAGTGAGGACTCGAGGCATAGACGAGGTTGGGGTCGAAAGGCGAGTCGCATAATCTGCGTGTCTTTGTGCGTCCAGGAGGTCACGCGGGACCCGCTCAATACGGATTTGCTGCGGGATGCGTGCCGCTAGACGATGGATGTCTTGGAAGATTTCTGGGGTGTGACTGCCTCGTCGTAGTAGGTGTGTGACGTGAAGGGCGTTGGAGCGAATGACAATGCGGGCCGTGGGTAGCATGGGAAAGGCGGCCACAGAGCAAAGTGCCTCTTGAGCCGCAAGCATCTCCGCACAGAAGATGGAAGGAGGTTCTGAGAGGCTAAACCTTGACGTTTTGTTCAGAGCAGGCTTGCAAGGACAGTAAAAGTCCTCTGTTGTTTCGGAGGCCTGGATGCTTGCGTCAACATACATAATGATGGAGCCATGCGGCAGATTGGCGCCTTGCTCTGTAATTCGGTCGCGTAACGACGATGCCGCGCGGGTAGATGATGGCCGACGTAGATCAGTTGGTTTGTTGTCTCTTAGCTGCACAAAACGCCAGGGAGGAAGAACTGGCGGAGGCGGCTGTAGAATGGAGTGCGATGAAGCGTATGCCCTGAGTGCACAAGTTGTGTCTGTAAGGCTTGACTTTAGGTGGCGAGCATCGCGTCGTTGCTGCACCAGCTCATCTAGTGTATTCAGCTGCGCATGTTATTGGAGTGCCATGATCGGGGTAATACGGGTAAGGCAAGTGATGACCCTCATTGCCTCTCGATTAACAGCTTCTAGGCGATCCCATTGAGCCGTCGTCAAATGCTGGAAACGAGCTTGGTAAACGAGGAGCGGTTGCGCAACTGCCCGCACCAACTGTCGTGCAACATCAGAGCGCGCTTCGCCTGTTTTAGGAGAAATGCGTCTAATCAGACCCAACGCCTGAATTGCTCGCTCTTTAGCCCGAGAAAGCCAAGCAGTACCTGTTCCTGACTCGTGTATTGTCAATCCAAAAATTTTTACGGTTGAACTTTCTTGAATTGGAGTTACGGATAGATGGAGACGAATTGGTTTTGCAGCCAGTTTACGTCGCCCCAGCGGTTGGCGACTGACGCGAACGTGGTTTTCCTCACTGAAAGCTGCAGAACAATTGAAAAAGCAAAAGTCGACGTGATATCAATGACTGATTGATGGCCTGCTGCTTGAGTCATCAGGTCGTTGTGAGTGGTCCACACCGTTACATCATCAGCATACAGTAAAGAACTTAATCTCAGAGACATCATGTAAGCGCCAAGCAAGGGGAATAAAAGCAATATTAAATATTGTTAGCGATAAAACCGATCCCTGGGAAACGCCGCGAAGAGGCAAAAATGATCCGACAGCATCACCACTGAGGCGCATGGCAAAGTGTCGGCCTTCAAGGAAGGATTTAACAAAATATCCCACTCTAGCGGGGAAATGCAGCATGTCAAGGGATTCCAGGATGGCAGCATGACTGATATTATCGCACGCCTTTTCAACGTCCATGGCCAGTACAGTACGTACAGTGTGGCTGCGAGTGTAGGCCATAACAGCTGGCACCAAGAGAGCCAGTCCATCATCTGTACCTATGGACGTACGAAAGCCAATTTGGGGGGATGGTAGAAACCATGCTCCTCAAGCTACTACGACAGCCGTGCGGCAAGCATTTTTTCGGTGAGCTTGTATATTGTTGGCGTAAGCGATATAGGCCGGAAATTTTCGGCGGCTTCCCCGGCTTTGTTATGGGGATCACAATAGCCGATTTTCAGGCTTCTGGTACGAAGCCTTCTATCCATATCTTGTTAATAGTGGCGAGGAGTTGAGGCAGTACCGCGGAACATAAGTTCTTGTAAACCTCGTACGGAATGGAGTCCGAACCGGGCGCAGCCTTCCGACGGGCCTCATCTATTGCTGCAAGCAGCTCGAGCAGTGAAAATGGGCTTGCAATTCCCTCGGCGTCAGCTGTAGATGGGAGCTCATCGACATATGCTGTAATGGCAGCTAAGGGGGCATGACCCTTGGAGGTACACGTTATACTTGCGGAAAAACTTCCGCGCTGCCTCTCTGGCGAAATCATCCAGAGATAAGTCAGCTGAAAAACATGCTGTGGTCGCTGCGTGAGGACGACGGGAACCATGTTCCATTGCACGAAACGTTAGCCAGAGAGCAGCATTCGATGACTTTGTCGAGAACTGTCACACCACGCATGCCAATGCCGTCGCGAGAGATCACGTTTATATCTGCGAGCCTTGGCAGTAAGGTAATCCAGCCTTGTCCGTGCTTGCGCAGAAGTCGGGTCTTGGGAAGCCGCCATCTCCGCTTGTCGTCGAGCAGCCCACAGGTTAAGCAAACCCACATCCGGCACCGGGCAATTCACGTTTGTCCAGGTAACAGCAGTAGCCTTATTCAGCGCAGTTTGTATGCGGTCCATAAGTAGTTTAGATGATTGCAGGGAGAGATCTTCGAATGTGGTGAGAAACGTGTCCCATTTGACCACAGAACACCTAAAGCGTAATCGGCGGGCATTTGATGGATGGAGATCGATGATGATAGGATGGTGGTCACTACCGCAAGTGTCTGGCTCCAGGTGCCACGATGGAGTCCTGGTTCCTGACCACCACGTAAGGTCCGGAGCATATGTTGGACTGCGAGCATGGCGCACAGTCCGCGTTGCTTAATGTGAATGATTGAGTAAAACGAAAAGCGCATCCGAGAATGCGTCCCGCACACGCCTACAACAGGGGCTTGAAGTGGGGTACCCCCAGTCCGTATCAGGGGCGTTAAAGTCACCACCGACTAAACAGGCCACCTTGGGTGCTCTCTTGGTAGAGTTAATAACCACCCCACATTAATGCGGGAGGGAGCTCCACAGACGGGTGTTACATAGCATGACGCGTCCACAACAGTTGCCTTGGGAAGCTTCACAGCCACAGCGACTACCCCTTGATATGAGGTGCACGAGTTTTCTAGAGAGAGGCGAGCTTGAAGAAAACGCGCACCAATCTACACCGCCGCCTTTCCCGGAGGGGCAACAGTGTGCAGGCGACGGTCGTTTATTGAAGAAGACATGTATCGATTAAAGCCCAGAATGGATGGCAGGGCATTGTCTCCTGCAGTAGCAGGGCCCACAGCTGGAGGTTGTTCATGCGAAGTGAAGATTTGAGCTCTCCCAGCTTTGTGGAGAGGCCTCTGCAGTTTCATTGGTGCACACCACAACGTGTACTCGCCATTTTCGATTAGGCTTCCAAGCGTTGTAATAGAACTGATGTCAGGTTAGATAACTGGTTAACCATAAACCGGAGGAGGGATGTTGTTGAGTTATTCTGCAGTGATTCAAAAGACCTGGTAGAGTCTGCGAAAAACGCATGAGGGCTGGACGTAGTCGAAGGAGCTTCAGCATTGATTGCGGTGGAGTGGGATTCCGATGGTTGTCTACGGCGAGCAAGCAGTTCACGGCGTTGCCATAGACCCCGGCTAAAAGGCGTGCAATTTGGTCGTCAACTGCTGCCATGTTCTCTCGCAGAGTTTCCAGTATGCTGTGCTTTTGTGTAGCCGGAAGGCGACGGCGATCCTTGCGCACTTTATCACTGTACGACTATTCTGCAGGGGCTGCCGGTGGATGGGGCTCAGAAAGCTCCGGCCAGTCGTCTTCATCTCACTGAAGAGCAGCAAACCTGTTGGATGTCTGTTTCGGGGCTCTCTTTTCATTCAGACGCACTTCCTTACGGATCCCACGCCGAACCTTCTCAGTTGCCTTCTGTTTTATTGGGAAAATTGGAGAGGCGATCTCGTGGTCGTCAGTCTTGCAAAGTCCGCACCTGTAAGACGGTGTGCCTTGTGGCCGAGCCTCATCTTGCTTTGCACAATGACATGATCGGCGCATGTGGCCAGGTCTGAAACAGCTGTAGCAATAGACAGAATTCGGTTTGTAAGGGCGAGGCCGCAGAATACAGCCATAGCAGTAAAGTCGTTCTGAGAGAGTTGGTGGGCCTTGTAGTGTGACGATGTATGAGCGCGCCATTCCTATACCGCGCTTGGATGACACGGTGGGTTGGACAGTACAGCTCACGCTGGATTCTCGTCTGGTCTTCGGCAACGTCGACGTTGTAAACAACACAGCGTTGCAGGACCGAAGCTTCTAGTAGGTACACCTGGACCGGCACCGAGATCTCGCTTGTAATCGATATGCACTTCAGCGTTTGCAAACGCTCGACAGAAGCCAAGGTTGGGAGCCACACATTGATGGTGTTAGATTTCGTTCTAGACGTGAAGCCACGAAAACCTTTGGACCCAAGACACTCGTCGAGGTTCGCCTGAAGAATCTTGTTCGGAATGTCTGTCAGACTTTTGGCTGACAAGAGCTTTAATGGCCACTTTATACGATACCGATCTCGATGTCGGCACAGCGAACTGGCTGGCATACGCTGAGAAGAACGCTTGCCTTGTGAGACGAATCCTGTGCAGTGTCTCCTGACGGGCGCGCTTTTGAGAACTGCGGAAAGCCGGTAGCACGGATGGAGGCGCTGAAGACAGGTCCATATTGGAGAGCTCTCCTTCTCACGCTGCACGGTTGAAGCCCCATCCAGGAGTGGAGACAGGTGCAGCCATTGCCGAGTTCCGCCCAGATGGCAGATCGCTCACAGGCAGAGATGCATTTGGAGAAAGCGGGATGTGAGCTGCGCTGATGGGCCAGGAGCAAGAACCAAGAGCTGTGACCCAGGCTCAGTTGTCAAAAGAGGTGTTGCTGAAGCCGTGGTGACCGGCGCCGGCGAAGCCACCTCTGCCAGCGCGTCACCGGCGGCTCTAGGCCTAGCCTCGCAGCCAAGTCCAACTGCCGGGATAACTGAAGGACATTTGCTAACTGCTACCCAGACAGACGGCGCATGAGCTTCGGGAGCCTCCTCAGATGGTGCGAAGTCAATTCTCCTGATATAACGAACGTATTTATGCGGAAGACGAGATTTTTCACTGCAGCGATGTGTAGCCACCTTTGTTGGGACAGTTCGTCTTGTTCCGACTAGTTACTTTTTATTCCAGTTGTCGACCTCCCTCCCCCCCTCCGCCTCTATTTCTTTCAAAAAGAAAGCGCGGAGTGCCTAAAGTGATGTTGCAGACAAACAAAATGTACAGGTGTTCTCGACAACCATTGATGCGGCTCCCGTGCATGCCAGAAACACCTGCCCTTGACGACGCACCCAACTGAAAGAAAAAGACTGAATACCCATAAAGCACGAAACACGTGCACGAACACGCATTCACACTTTTGCCTTCACCTACCTCCTTTCCCAAACCACTGCACAAACAAATCTCCAAAGAGTGAAAGCATTCCCGGCATTTTGTAACATCACTTTGTTCAAAATTACTGTAAATTTGCTGAGAGTTCAGCGATGTTTTCTTTGGAAAGCTAGAATTTATCTATCATGAAGTGTCATTTTTCGTTTAATGTCATGTTCGGAAAATGGCTTCACCATGTGTGTGCCACAGTGTCTGAAGCCATCCCATATAACTCTGCAGGACTATTGAGGCCACTCTAATATAGCTGAGCTCCAGCACATTTACGTAAAGTATTCTCGTTAAATCAGGATTTTGGGTAAAATCGCTGTTTTGGCTAAAGGTTTTAAATGAAATATAACCTTTATAAAATTGTTATCGTGAGTTCTTACAGCGAAAACGCACTGATTAAAATTTTTGGCTATGCAGTAATGGAAAAGTAACGAGTGGTACTTTTTTTTCGGTAACGGTAAAGCGTTATATTTTTTTTGTAGCTAAGGTATGGCAGTAACGCGTTTCTTTTTTTGGCGTAAATAGTAACATATTTAGTAATTTTTTCGGTAAAGCCTACAACACTGGATGCAGTGTGATGGAATGGCAACGACATCAATGTCTGTGGCATGCGAGGCGACCGCGTCTACGTGAACAGGGAGACGAGAGCGCTCACAAATCTGCGCTACCGGCTCCAAGGCACTAGTGCCGATAACTCCTATACGATGGCTGCAGATGCGGGTTGCAACATCGACGATCACCGCTACGGTAAGAGCGCGGAAAGCTAATCTCACCGATTGAAGAGGCGTTGAAGTACACAACGAGAAGCGCACATGAAGCGACAGAAGCGTGCGGCCATCGTCGAGTTGCGGAAACGTGAAGTGGAAGCAATGCGGCAGAGGAGCGAACAGGAGGCTCAGCTAGGTGGCGGTGGTGAAAACTTTAATGAACTCAGGGGAGTTTAGGACAAGCAGGTCCTTGGGCCCTCTCACGGCCCCACTGCACTGAAACATTCAAACGTTTCACTCGCGGGGATATAGAGCTTTCTGAGAGCTTTCCGATTCAAACTCGAAACCAGTCTTAAGTGTCAGTGGCGAATTTTTCTGCCCGCCTTTTTTTCGTTGATAAGCATGTGATCGATTCTTCCGCAATATAGGCAATGCCGCGAAGGCTCTTAACCTTTGTTCGTGTGCCGTGTGCATCTTTATTTCCTTTGTCCGAGGTGTGTTCAGTGATTTTGCTGGACTGAAAATGAGGCAACAAATACACATCTTTTTTCTTATTCCATTCCTATCGTAGCAAGATCCGACTGATTTCCGAAGCATGAAGAGTGAATGAGGTGCATTGTCTTCACTGTAATTTCTACAATCACGCAACTTGCAGCCTCAGCGGAGCAACACTCCAAACAGTCGAATACAGACACTAATCTATTGAATTTGCCATGCTTAATGAAATAAAGTTTCTAGCCATTTTTATTCAATTGCAGATTGCATCTCGCGTCTTGAGCTCGGCAGCAAAATTTGCAATTAAAGAAATTTTACTTTCATTCGTGGCGAACCACCTAGCTTCGCTACATGCATTGTAGACGTTCAGGCTCAAAGAATTTCAAGAAAACAGGTTTCAAAGAATGAATTCATGCTTCGCATGATAAGCTAAGGATTATTTCACTCACGTAGCAGTTGATGATTTTCGCTATAGGTTTATGGCTCCTTAATTCAACTGGTATTAAGCAGCAATCCACATATCTAAAGAACTGAAAGTTAATCTGAGGATGTCAGAGGCAGACACAATGTCAACGCGGCAGCGTTAAGGAGCTCCTGCCACAGAAAAGCCGGTGTCGTCGGCGTCGGCCGTGAGCGAAAAATCCCTCCTCCTCCTACTCGCAATGTACGCCACTGCCCCAACAGATAGCGCGCGACGGCAGCGCAAGGAAAGCAAGGGACGCCTGTCACATATTTCGGTCGACAACTAGAACCGCGCCGCAAGGGAAGGAAAATGAAATGAAAATTAGTTTTAAGGAAAAGAAGTGGGCCCTGTATCAGATATCTCTGTGGACACCCGAGCCTCGCCGTAAGAAAAGAATAATGAAATGAAAATTGATTTTTAAGGAAAGAAAGTGACGCGTCTGACATATCTCTAGTTTGGGCGCTGTGGGGCCGTGCAGGCACGCAGGAATCCAGCGTTGAGCGGCTAACAACGCAGCGCACGTCCGAAGCCGTTCACCACGAAACTTGCGGCTTGCTGCCCGTTCGTTCAGCGCGGAAGCTATGCTGGCGTTCGTCGCATCGGGTTTGTCGAGAACGATGTGCCGACGAACGAAGACTGCGAATTGAGTACCGCGCGTTTCGGCAAGGCGCCTGGCACCGCTTCTACGTGGCTTGCCGCTTCGCGCGTCCGTTTCACTGTACGAAGCAGAGAGATCTGTCTAAAGGGCAAGGCGTCACGCCGAACCGGCGATTGCGTTCCGTGGACTCCCTGGAAGTGCTGCAACACGCTGTCACGTTCCACTCTGAAAGGCGAAGTTTAAGGGTCCTACAATTTTTTTACAATGTGAATATTAGGCGACGGTGACGAAGAATTTCGCGATCCACCAAGTCCACGATGCTTCGGCCCTTCAGTGATAAGGGCGCTCGACTGCTGCGCCAGAGTACACGCGATCAATCCAGTCGGCTAAGGCAGCGCTTCGATAGAGACTAACCTCAAACGCGCCAGTGTGCTGTGTGATGTCAGTGGATATTATTGGTCGAAATTATTCCGGAGCCCTCCACAACGGCACCTCTTTCTTCCTTTCTCCTTTCGCTACGCGCCGTCCAGGACAACCGAGACCTACCCTCAACTCTGCGAACTCGCGTGTATGTAGCTCCACTCCCGAAGAACATGCACTCGTACTCACAAAAGGGACGACGAAAGGCGCGAGTGGACTATCTGCGCCGCACACATCGACAGGCACAAAATGCTGTATACGTCGACGCAGCCATGTGCCCCGATTCAGCAAACACGGAGGCGGTCGTCTTGGACACCAATTTCAAAGAAATCGCCAGCGCCTCCCTACGAAACTGCTCTCCCACAGTAGCAGAAACTGCTGCAATTGCCCTCGCAATCCAGCACGGCGATGCTTCAGGAAATGAGTTAAAAATCATTGCCGACTCACAGTCCGCGTGTCGCCTCTTCCTCTCTGGCAGACTTCCACACTCCGTCGCTCCCATTCTGACTACCCCACAAGTTCAAAATTCCACATGCAAGCACCAAATCACTTGGACTCCTGGGCACGAGGGGCTCGAGGGAAACGAGGCCGCGGACAGTATAGCTCGAGATACACCAACCGAGAGACTAACCTCCCCGACCTCACCCCTCTCCCCTCTACGTACGGCGAGCGCCTCCTCCTTCTCCGAACACAAAGACAAGTCTATCCCCCACCACACCGTAAGCTAACGGCGGCAGAGGCGAGGGAATGGCGACAACTACAGACGAACACCTTTCCTTACATACACATGTACCACATCACCTTCCCCGACAGATATGACAGCATCTGCCCCTTGTGTGGGTGGTGGTGGTGGTGGTGAAAACGTTTATTCAGAACGGACAGGAGGTGTCTGGTGTGGCGGAATGCCAACAACATGTCATGTAACATGGGGCTGCTCCGGTCCCAAGCCCCCCGAACTATACAAACATCAGTCCGATGAACAGTGGGAGTCTGCCCTGCTCAGCTCTTACTTGGCGACGCAGCAAAAGCTGATATCCCCAAGCAAGAGGAACTGCGGTGGACATTGGGGGTCCTGAAATAAGGACTCCACCGAAAATCTGTATTTTCGCCTCTCTATTCTAAATTTTTGGAATAAATGTTTTCTACTACTATTACTACCCTCCTTTATCCCTTCCCTCACGGCGCGGTTCTGGTGTCCACCCAGAATGTGAGGAAGTTACTGCGACATTCCCTGTCCTCAAAAATGTAAATTGTAAATTGGTTTTGGGGTAAGGATCGAATTGGCGCAGTATCTCAAACCTCGGCGGACACCTAAACCGCACCGTAATGGAAGGGACAAAAGAGGAACTGACCGAAGAAAGAAAGAAAGAAAGAAAGAGGTGCCGAAGTGGAGGGCTCCGAAATAAATTCGAGTACCTGGGGATCTTCAACGTGCACTCACCAATTTTTGAAGCGAAAAGCTTCACTATGCTAGTCAACACCGCGCTTCGCGAGAGCCGCCGTATGTCAGAGCACGAGTGACGTCACGCGCGGCACAGCTGGCCACTGCCGCGCGCTATGCGTCATCGTTTGACGTTCGCCGCAAACCCGTATTTATCGCTGAGCCCGACTGTATAACCGCTTGCCAGAAAATAGGCGTGCGCATTCAACATAAAATGAGAAGAATGATACTACCGATACAGAATTGCTACCACGGGAGTTGGCTGAAATGCAGCGCAGAAATGAAAGGCTGAAAGCTCAACGAGCGTCCGAGACACCCGAACAACGAAAATAACGTCCCGCTAAACAACGCAGGAAAGCCGAGTCTGAAACACCAGAAGTACGACAGGCACGTCTGGATAAACGGCCTGTTTTTCTCCCTGTCTCGCTGCGTGGTGTCCACCGAGATATGTGAGACGGTTACTGTGCCATTCACTTCCCTTAATATCCAAACAAAACAAGTGAGACGACGGCGTTCATAGAGTTTATTGGCGTTGACAACTTTGCAATGGCCGTTCATATTCACGAAAGGAAAGGCGCAAAACCGGCTCCATATGGTAGTTTATAAGAAAGACATGGCGCCCGAGTTCTGTGCGATTCAAGATCCACAGGTGGTGTAAATTTTTCAGGAGTCCTCCACTACGGCAACACTCCATTTCTTCTTTCACTACCACTTACCTCTTCTTTCTTACGGTGCGGTTGGGGTGTCCACCGAGCTTAGACAATTATTGCGCCGTTTCTTTTCTTGAAACAGTCTATTTTTCAAAAGCCAATTTTCATTGTACAGCACAAGGCTGTTTATTTTTTGTTTTTTTTCTATGCGTCTTCAACAGGGCAAAGCAAAATTAAGAGTAACAATAGTAATCCCGCTTCGCTTAAATCTCAGATTCTAATTGACATTGATTAAAACTTCGATGCAACGCCACCAGTACATAATCAGCGTTGAAAGCAAGCAAGGGTTCTATTTAGACTTTGAATTTATTGGTCCACTGATTTTTTGTGCGCTGAATGCATTAGTAAAAGTATCTAATCAGGTACGCACCGGCTCTATTTGCGGTTTAGTTCTCGGCTTCACGGACTCGGGCTTGCTCATGTTGTTGTTCACCGCTACTTGGTTTTGTAACTAATAGTCTCGGCCATGTGCTCTCATGTAACCTTGTTTGTACACATTGTGTGCTGATCTGGCGGTCAAGACTTTTTGCATTTATTAAGCGTATGTAGCTAGGGCTTGCAAACACGTATTCATGAATTTTATTATATTTTTAAATTCACCCTGCAAATTCGGCATGAGAGTTTTAAAGTGTCCGTGCGGTCGCTTGGGGATTTCTTGGCGCACCATTACGCATATAGCGGCAGGTTTTAACGTGGCATCACATCCTGCTGTACGACACGTCATCGCACGTAATCCGAGCCGCTAATTAATGGCCCTTAAAACTAAGTTTTCCTTTAGCGTCATTGTGCACGTTGCTGTGCGACGTGCTTGTACAAATCCACTGTTTATCTTCCTGAACGAACATCGTCATTGGTGATGAAGTTGTGCCTGCCTGTCGACCGAAGGGACTCTGGTTCACTTCCGCTTGACAACCTTTTAAAGCGAAATCTTTACCACGGCCGATCAATTGCAACGCACTTGGTGCCATTGAGCAGCCTTGGGTTTACTATCCACGCGGCTCCGATTTCGCTGCGTCTGTACGAATGACCCTGAACAGGAGGAGTGGAGCTGCATAAATAAGCACGTGACGTACCACGTGGCTCGCACCAGCTGCAGTCACGCGCGGCGCCGTCGTCACGGCTGCTGCGCGCTGCCTATCCACCGTCTCGCTGTTGACGAGCAAGTCAGCCGGAGCCGACGTCCTCGAGAGTGGGTACTCGCTGACGTCGGACCGAGTCTGATCACCCGGTCGACATTTCCAACTGGTCGAGGGATTTAGCAATCGATAGGGAGCGTAAACCCGCCAAACGGCCGAATTCTGGCAGTACAGAACCCGCAACAACCCACGTGGTCCGTCTGCCTGTCAGACTGTGTCAGACTTAGGCGTCACATTATCTAATGACTTAACATGGAATGCACATGTTACTAACGTGATATCATCGGCTAACAAAACTCTGGGATTTCTTAAACGTCACCTTCGCCTCACCTCACATCACGTGAAATTGCTCGCCTACAAGTCACTCATTAGACCTAAACTTGAATATGCATCCGCCATATGGGACCCGCATCATATTAACCTCGTAAACGATCTAGAAGCCGTTCAAAACCGCGCTACAAGGTTCATTCATTCTTCTTACTCCTACGACGTCAGTGTTTCAACCTTAAAAACCAAATCAGCACTATCGCCTCTTTCCGTTCGTCGTCGCATAGCCACGCTATCACTGTACCACAAGTTCTTTTACTCATCACTTAACCGTGCCCCTTACATCACGCCAGCATCATACATTTCTCATCGCACTAGCCACACGCTTCAAGTTTTTCGCCCACGTGCCCGAACTGTTACTTTTTCAGCCTCCTTCTTCCCACGTGCAGCTAAGGATTGGAACGGCCTTCCCCAGCACATCGTCGACATCACCTGTCCTTCATCATTTGCAAACAATCTAAACAACATTTTTTGTTCATGATCACTAATGGCATTGTTTTGTGCCTTTTCCTGCTAATCCCACCCCTTATGTAATACCCCGCGAGGGGTCTTTAAGGTAATAAAATGAAATGAATGAAATGAGACCCTTATAACGTACACCTCACCGGTAATCCGTGCTTTCGCTTGCATAGCTAGGGTTAGCTGAGCTAACCGACCCATTTTTTTTCTTTGCAGCGAACCTGTTTTTCTACGTCACTACATCCATTCCACGAATTTGAATTTTTCAGTCGCGCCGATGTCGGGTTTTCCTCCGAACGGGACCATTAGCGCTTTTTCTTTAAGGGGTAATGCGTTGTTTGTCAGCGCCTTGAGGTCTTCCAAAATCAAGAAGGGTTGATACCGGTCATAATTCATGGCAGTTGACAGGCGTAAATGTATTTCGTTTATTTTCTTAATGCTGTTTACTAGTAGTAACAACTAGCTCTGCTTGCAATCCACTTTGTGAGATAACCTACGCTGACTCTATAAAATCCAGTTAGGCGGCTGTACCTCCCGCTTGCCGTAGACACCTCACTGGCACCGTGAAGGGGTTAAAGTGGAAAAGAACTGCATGTAAGTACACTCCGTCTTCGTTGACACCGAACACAGATCAGTGGACGCGATCTTGCTCTATGTTTCCTTCGCCGACAATCCACAGTTAAGGAGGCAACCCCGTGAAACCCTTACCTCGTAAATGAAAGGGAGGCCATGACAACGCTCGTCGCAAGGTTGCAGGACGTCACCAGTGAGGACCACCTTGACGTCGCTGCCTACCTGCACTCCACTCTAAGCACGAATACGCCTATATGAGAGTAAGAAAGGGCGTACGCTTCTTAGGAAACTAGGCGTAGGTAAAAACCAGATATGTGGGTTAAGAGACAAGGAGGACAATGACATTAGCAATGTGGATAAGATAGCTAATGTCGCCGAAGAGTTCTACTCAAATATATACAGTAGCCATTGTGAGAAGAACATTAATGATAAACACAATAGCACACACCATTGCGGCATCCCGCCGGTAAAGAAAAAGAAAGTAAAGAAAGCATAATCAATAGTGCAAAGGGGAAAAGCAGCTGGCTAGGATCAGGTAACAGCAGATCTGTTGAAAAACGTAGGGCAGATACTGCTACAATAAAAGCAACCCTGTATAAGCAATGCTTTACGACCTCGACCGTACAACAAGCTTGGAAGAATGCAAACATTTTCTTAATTCATAAGTAGACGCCAAGAATTAAAAAAAAATACAGACCGATCAGATTACTGTCGGCTGCCTACAGGGTATTTAGTAAGGTAATCACTAATAGAGTAAGACAACGTTAGACTTTAATGAACCAAATTATCAGGCAGGCTTTGGTAAAGAGTATTCAACAGTAGATGATATTCACACTGTAAATAAGGGGATAGAGAAATGCACAGAACATAATCGACCCCTATATATATCCTTCATTGATTACGAAAAAGCATTTGACAAAGTGGAAACCTCAGATGTCATAGAGGCATTGCGTAATCATGGTGCATAAGAGCCTTATGTCAAAATACTGGATCATATATACACGAACTGCAAAGCTACCACAGTCCTCCATAAAGTGAGCAATAAAATTCAAATAAGGAAGGGCGTCATGCAAGGAGTCACGATCTCGCCGATGCTATTCACCGCCTGTTTACAGTTGGTATTCCGAGACCTGAATAGAGAAAAGTTGGGAATAAGAGTTGATGGAGAATACGTAAATAATCTCCTATTCGATAATGACTTTTCCTTGCACAGTCAAGAGATGAACGGCAAATCATGATGTATGAGTTACACAGAGCAGAACGGTGGGTCTAAAAATTAACAGGCAGAAAACCAAAGTAGTGTTCAACAGTCTAGCAAGGGAACAGCAGTTCACAATTTGCAGCGCGGTGCAGGAAGTGGTAAAGAATCTACTTAGGGTAGGTAGTATTAGCTGATCGGGATTTTGGAAGTTAAATAACTAGAAGGGTTAGAATGAGGTGCAGCGCATATGGCAGGCTCTCTCAGATCATGAATAGCAGATTGCCAATATCCCTGAAGAGAAAACTGTACAACCGCTGTATCTTACCGGTACTCTCCCACGGGGCAGAAACGTGGAGGCTAACGAAAAGGGTTCAGTTTTAGTTAAGAAACCGCAGCGAGCCACGGAAAGAAAAAGGATAGGCGTAACGTTAAGAGAGCGGAAGCGGAAGTCGATGTGGGAACCATCCCGGGTTAATGACATCCTAGTCGAAATAAGGAGGAAGAAACGCGCAGGGCATTTTATGCGAAGGCAAGATAACCGCTGGTCATTAAGAGTAACGATGTGGATTTCAAGAGAAGGCAAACATAGCAGATGGAGGCAGACAGTGAGGTGGCAGGATAAGGTTATGAGGCTCTCAGGCATAGGGTGGGCACAGCTGGGAAAGGACAGGGTTAATTTTAGAGACCTGGGAGAGGCCTTTGCCCTGCAGTCGGTGTAGTCAGGATGATGACGAAGCTGCCAGACTACATTTCAGCGCCGTTATGTTTACATCGTGCAGTCCGCAGAAGAACCCCGACGTCATGCCTGGCTGCGCACTCAAGACGAGTAGCGCGCCGACCGTTCACATTACAACCTTCGTCGGTGCCACACAGAATAGAAGCCAGCTGACGGAGTCTGAGTTTGGACATCCATTTGTCACGGTGGACTCAGTGAAAAGGTTTTCGCCGCTACTGCGGGCCGTACAAGATGCTTCGCCTGCTAGGTAACCGTAAGTCTGAAGTTGATGATGGAGTTACAAGATCCGAGCGATGCCGAACCCGGGGAGAAGTGCATGCACCGGGGCGAAAGCCATTTTATGAGCGCAAATATAACCATGTGTTCGTGGTTATACGCTTTATTTTAATGAGAAAGCTTTATATGTTCCACTGATTCAAAGCTGCTAGCTGTCGGAGACGGAGCAAAAAGGATCGGAGAGCAATGGAGATGGCAAGAAGTCGAGAAAGAGAGAACTTTTTTTGCCACAGGTGCCGCGAACTAGGGCAGGTGGGCCCTGTGCGGCCCCCATGTGGGGGCGACGTACTAGGCCCATGAAATGAGTGAAAGTTGCGTGGTCTTCTCTGGCTGGTTGACGAGTTGGTCCGAGCATTCTGCAGAGGGAGATGGCAGGAGGGCCGTGGAGGAGCGTTATTTTCGCATGCCCAGACGATGTGCGCCTCTGGCGGACGATCCGTGGTTGCAGTCGGGGCAAGTGGGGTCGTATTTCCCAGTGGTGATCAGTGATAGCCTTGAGTGGCTGAGAATTAAGAGCGTCTGATTTCTACAGAGGAGGGTGGCTTATGTTCGGTCGAGGCTGGGTTTGAGAGGCGGGAAAGGGCATCACGTATTGCTGAACATTGGTGATGTCGGCGCAAGTTTAGAGGTGAGCGAGGGCTCCAGGGTCCATGGCGCGGCCGCCGGGATTGTTAATCTTCGGGTAAGTCGGCTGCCCCTTCCTCACCAGCCTGTTATGAGTCAGTGGTGTAGGCAGGGGCTTATTATTTTGTCAATAATTAAGGTTTCCAAACCTGATATATGTCCCTTCGTTTCCACAGTTGCCCTCATGGGCGGGTACCCAGATTAGGTCAATTTTGCGGTCGGGAGTGCAGCCGCGCAGGATGCGTGCGCCGGCAATGCAGATGCAGCCTGCCGAGTAGTTAAGGATTGCTCGTTTTGAGTCACCGTGGACTGTGCGCGTATGGCGGTCAGCCAGCGCTATCGCTATCTCTTCTGCTGCAGCGGGGGAGGAGGTGCAAATTACGGCGGCGGAGATAGGGGTAGGTCTCGGCGTGGTTGCACGGACCACATAGGTTGCACATTGCCTTGCCGCGTCCATGAGTGTTGTGTGTTCGTCGGCACGATAGAAATCAACCAGTTCTCGGGCTTTGTGCTAAAGGCGCGCGTCGTGTCGGCGAGGCAGCTGCTTCTTCGGTAGCGGTTTGACAAAAAGATGGGTATGTAGTACACCTGGCAAGAAGTGGAGAGGGAAGCGACTGGAGGAGCTTCGGAGCGAGGACGTAGTGCCGCAGAGGGCGTCGCAGTCGAAATAGGACTTCAGGTGGCGGAAGGCGGCGGAGCATCGGAGTCAGCGGGTGTCAGCATCAGACCACTTGCTGCAAGAGTTAGTCGCACCAGTGCTCACGCAGTAAGAGTTATAAGTGTCTTGGCGAAGGGTTTTGTGGCTGCGCGGGCGTCACTGTGTCTTCAGACTCCAATGCCGACAATGTGTGTGCAATGCAGTCAGTGTTGGCGGTAACGCTTTATTTTTTCAGTAACTTAGTAACGTACCCGTTAAAATTTTGAAACTGTAAATGTTAACCTACTTACGTTAACATTTTTCGGTAACGTGAGGTGTCACGTTACTAGTTACTTATTTTATTCCAGTTAGGACCCCCTTCGCCTCACGTTTTTAAAAAAGAAAGCGCGGAGTGCCTAAAATGATGTTGCAGATAAACAAAATATACAGGTGTTCTCGACAACCCTTCTTGCGGCTCGTGTGCTTGCCAGAAACACTTGCCTTTGACGACGCACCCGACTGAAATAAAAAGACTGAATACCAATATATCACAAAACACGTGAACGAACACGCATTCACACACTTGCCTTCACCCACCTCCCTTCCCAAACCACTGCACACACAAATCTCTAAAGAGTGGAAGCGTGCCCGGCATTCTGGAACGTCACATTGTTCGAAATTAGTGTAAATTTTCTGAGAGTTCAGCGATGTTTTCTTTCGAAAGCTGGAATTAATGTTGTAGGGTCATTTTGTGTTTAATGTCATGTTTAGAAAATGGCTTCACCATGTGCCACAGTGTCTGAAGACATCACATAGAACTCTGCAGGCAACTTCAGGCCACTCTAAAATAGCTGAGCTCCTGAACATTTGTTTAAATTCTCCTTAAATCATGATTTCGGGTAAAATCGCTGTTTTGGCTAGAAGCTTTATATGAAATATGCCCTTTACAAAATTGTTATCGTGAGTTTTTGCAGCAATGACGCACTGATTAAAATTTAGGGCCATGCAGTAATGAAAAAGTAACGAGTGGTACTTTTTTTCGGTAATTGTAACGGTAAGGCGTTATTTTTTTGTAGCTAAAGTAGGGCAGTAACGCATTCCTCATTTTTTAGAGTAAAGAGCAACGTTAATTTTTTCGGCAACGCCTACAACACTGGATGCAGTGTGATGGAATGGCGACGACATCAATGTCTGTGGCATGCGAGGCGACCGCGTCTACGTGAACAGGGAGACGAGAGCGCCCACAAAGGTACGCTACCGGCTCCAAGGCACGAGAGCCGATAAATTCTAGACGACGACTGCAGAGGTGGGCTTCAACATCGACGATCACCGCTACGGTAACAGCGCGGAAAGCTAGTCTAAACCGGTTGAAGAGGCGTTGAAGTACGCAACGAGAAGAGGACATGAAACGACAGAAGCGTGCGGCCAATGTTGAGTTGCGGAAACGTGAAGCGGAAGCAATGCGTTAGAGGCGCGAACAGGAGGCTTAGGTAGGTGGTGGTGGTGATAACATTATTGGACTCAGGGGAGTTTAGGACACGCAGGTGCTTGGGCCTCCGCACGGCCCCACTTCACTGAAACGTTTAAACGTTTCACTCGCGGGGCTATAGAGCTTTCTAATTCACAATCGTAACCAGTCTTAAGTGTCTGTGGCGAATTTTTCTGCCCGCCTCTTTTTCGTTGATAAGTATGTGATCGATTCTTCTGCAATACAGGAAATGCCGCGAAGGCTCTTAATCTCTCTTCTTGCCCAAAGTCGCCGGTTCCCGGCTTCAATATTTCCTGCTGCGAGAGATGGCTTGTTTTATCTAGAATGACCGCAGCCACGTTCAAAGACTTTCATTGCTCGAGATTGCGCAGTTACCTTTGAGGCTCAATCGGAGTTTCTTGGCCAACTTTAAATTCCCCGCAGCCGAGAGAAGCCGAAATCCTGTCTTTCGTGGTCCGCCCAACACATCTGTTGCTATCTATACCACCTGCTTGTTCAGGTGTCTGTGGCCGAAAGTCCGCCCTATAACGAGTCCTTTTAAGAACCACTTCAGCAAATGCAAACTAGACTGACAAAACCTAGGCCTCTTTTCCTCCTCGCGCTATGGACGCAGTATGGGTACTCGGCGTCTCCGCAGCGGCTCGAGCAAGAGTTGAACTCTCAAACTATTGGACACCATTGATTCGTCCCGATAGGTCCCGATGCGGCGGAAGGTGCGCACGCAGCTGCATGCTAACTGGCGCCATCTGGCGCCCTAAAATAAATCTGCGCATGCGCACTGGCGACGCGCGGACTAGCGGTACGCGGGTAATGGTATACAGCACGGTACGCGTTATGGTAAAAGCGTCTAACATCTGCGCGGATGGTCATCGTTTCTGATATGGGTAAATAACATAACCCGCTTGTTTCATCCTGACATGGGAAAGAAAGCACGCCATTGCTCTCATGGATACTTCCCCAAACAAAATGGAGCAATGCTCATTTTCCCCTGAGGTGTGAAAAAAGGACGCAGTCGCTGGTTGGTTCAGGCGCTCGTTACTCTCCCGCAAGAAAAAAAAATCTTGGTAAGAGCGCAAATGCGAAACGTTTTCCCTGTCCTCATTATACCTTAACTTTTTTTTTACCTTAATTTTTCATCTGCTTTTCGTGTAATTCTTTTCCTGGTTTTATTTTTATTCACTTCTTATCTCTATTTTCTTTTCATTTTTTATATTTATCCATTTTCACTTTTAGTCTTATGTTTCAAATTTCTGGAATTTTTCATTACTGATACGTTGCATGAGATCTTCGGCTTAATCAAATTTCACGTTTTTGTTTTAATCACCACACAACTTATGTTTGATAGTTCGTGCGGACAACTTCCGTCTACAAATTTTGTCCATGCCACTCATGAGCCAGGAAAGCCTTCCGCCTTAAAATGTTCTCTGGGACGTTATGCCGCGCGACTATCCACGCCTTGACGCAGCTGCGCGCGTTGAGCGACGGCACCCGACGGCCCTCTCGCAACTGCGGAAATCGTGCGACGCTGTATTCGCTATATAAAAACGTGTGGCGTGTGCGCACCTTCGTGTGACTACCTTAATTGAGCTTTCGCCTGTCTTGCTAGGTTCGGCCGGGTTGAACCACAACAACCTTTTTGGTGCGAAAAGCTTCACTTTCCAATGCAAAGATGAAGGTCAAACGAAGCATCGATTTTACATCTGGCTCGCCGCACGTGTGGCTGAGACGTCATAACACGCCACATGTCGCAATGGTACTGCTCCTTCCGCAGCTGCGCTAACCGCGGTTCAGACCGCTCGCTCTCAGAATTTTCGTCATGTGATGAACCACGTAATTCGCTCTTGCTGATTAAAGGCCAGAGCTCACCGCCTAGACGACCCCGCCCCTACCGAACCACATGAGTGAGAGTCCGTAAGGCCAGCACTTTCGTTTATAATATACCTTCAGTGGCAACAACTGACACCGCAGAAGGCGAGGTGGCTTCCCGGCCCTACGGGAATTGGATATATAGGAGCTCACAAAACTAGCCAGTGCTTCTTGTCACCCAGTGTATCTGTTGCTAAACCGTCGTCGTCGTTTTGTAGGACGCACCCGCTGCGGTGTCTCAGTGGTAAGGGCGCTCGACCACTGATCCGGAGTTCCCGGGTTCAAACTCGACCAAGGCGGCTGCGTTTTTATGGAGGGAAAACCCTAAGACGCCCGTGTGCTGCGCGATGTCAGTGCACGTTAAGTATCCCCAGGTGATCGAAATTATTCCGGAGCCCTTCACTACGGCACCTCTTTCTTCCTTTCTTCTTTCACTGCCTCATTTATTCTTTCTCTTACACCGTGGTTCAGGTGTCCAACGATATATGAAACAGATACTGCGCTGTTCCCTTTCCCCTAAATAACAATTACTATTATTAAGCAAGGTCTCCAAGGGTTCTCTATTTACTGTATTTTGTCCCACCCCTGGTGATTGTGGGCATGCCAAAATTGTGTGGTCGAGGGTCCATCTTGCCCCACAGTGTTGCAGTGATCGTTATCCCTAAGCTATGGTAACACGTGAAACGCCCAGACCATCCGAGCCCGCAACATAGAGAGTGCGGAGGAAGGTTCGATAGCGCTCGCTTGTGTTGCTAGGAACGGTTGCGAAGGTTAAAATTAGCGACAGCGAAACCACCGTCTAAACTTTTGGAGAAGGGAGGATGTCACTGGGAGTGGTCAAAATCCTCACCCAAAGAACGCTGAATAGAAAAAAATGGCCTAGCTTAGCTAAGGTTAAGCCTAGGATGCGAAGCATAATAGATTTGTGAAAGGAATTCGGTATCGCTTGCCCGTAAGTCAGGCTAGTCTCTTCGTTTAGCAATCTCCTGGAGGAGCGGGAGTTGGCCTTGGTGGTCGCGGCCGCGCGGCGACCGCGCGAATTGGACCCCGTTTCTCCACAGCTGGCGTGACGTCAGACCACGTGCTCGGCTGCAGCACCCCTAGCGGGAGGAGCGGGAGATAGCCTTGGTGGTCGCGGCCGCGCGGCGACCGCGTGAGTTGAGCCCCGTCTCTCCTCAGCTGGCGTGACGTCAGACCACGTGCTCGGCTGCAGCGCCCCTAGCGGGAGGAGCGGCAGTTAGCCTTGGTGGTCGCGGCCGCGCGGCAACCGCGCGAGTTGAGCCCCGTCTCTCCTCAGCTGTCGTGACGTCAGACCACGTGCTCGGCTGCAGCGCCCTTAGCGGGAGGAGCGGGAGTTAGCCTTGGTGGTCAGGCCGCGCCAGGCTGGGCTATGGTTGAGCTAAGTAGTGTCATTATGCTTCGAATAAAATACAGTTAATTTGGACGCCCGCGCACGCTGCCTTCACTGCGTCGAATCAATCGACCATTATAAATTCGGACGTAGACCGGTACCCACCCCCGCCCACATGTTGACCAAAATAATAGAGAAGCTGTCGCGTGGAGGCGGCTGAAATAAAATCCCTGCCAACGCATACGTAGTTCTAGCTTAGGACGCTGGAGAGTGCGGGAAGGTGTCTAATCAGACGGATGCGTTCCAAACGGCCTCCAGTGTCTCCAGCATTTAAGATTCCCAAACATATGTGCACTTAATATTTTAACCACACATCAACGACATAAGCAGCAACAACACGCTGAAGGCTGTCCCCTAACGCACATTAGGTCAGCGAAGTGGCCCACGGAATTTTTATGCTAATCTGCTGTCCTATAGTGTGAACGATTGTTCATGCATCGCGTTGCTGTTTGAATTGCGGGTGTGTAAATAAACGTTTGTAGCGAAAGCTACACTTGTGGTGAAAGCGCACTTCAGTTAAGTGTCACTAGTGTACTGAGCATTCGCCACTATTTGCACCGAGGCACATGTCTTGCCCCGATGTGCCGCGCTGCGCCTTTCCTCAAAATCCGGTTGTCAGTCCTTTCTTCTTTCTTTTTCTCCTTGCCGCCGTGGTGGCTGTGTGGCTATGGCGCTCGGCTTCTGGCCCGAAAGACGCGGCTTCGATACCGGCCGCGGAGGTCGAATTTCGATGGAGGCGAAATTGTAGAGGCCCGTGTGCTGTGCGACGTCAGTGCATGTTAAAGAACCACAGGTGGTCTAAATTTTGGTGCCCTTCACTACGGCGTCTCTCATAGCCGGAGTCGCATTGGGACGTTAAACCCCCATAAATCACTAAACCTTTCGCCCTCTCCTATCCCTTCCTTTTCGGCGCATTTCGAGTGGCCACCAGATATTTGAGACAGTTACTGCGCCATTTCCTTTCCGCAATAACCAAACAAAACAAGTGAGCCGCCGGCGTTCATAGGCGTTGACAGCGTTCTAGCGGTCGTTCGTTTTCACCAATGGAAAGGCGCACAACTGGCTCCCTCTGGTCGCTTCATTGTTGGAGGGGAATGGCTCCCTGGGTCAGTAGAGACCTCAGTATCGCTTTCATGTACATACGTGGGAATGATGTCCAACTGCAGAAACCTGCTTTAGTTACGTTCCGCTCACTGGATAGACCACACCTATTGTTTTAGATTGCATCTCCTGAGTCTGTCTTAAGGAAGTGCCACTCTCCACTCTCCCAGGTAACCTTAATTGTTAAATCCAACGAAGCAGTAAGCCTGCCTATTTGGTACATTCTTTGCATGGAAACAGCACAGCCGAAGGTGATCGACACGGAATACCCCCGACCCATATCCTGTGTGGGTAAGCTCACGAAGACGACGGTATCCGACAGGTTGTCCGAGTTTATGCAATCCCAACACCATGTTCAGGTTCCCCACATAGATCTGCACAGGATGTCCTGCTACGACTCATTGGGGCTGTCCTCGACCCCGTGAAATGCCCCTCAATGACACGGTCGTACTCGCATTGGATTTTAAGAGAGCATTCGACAATGTTATCATCATCATCATCATCATCATCATCATCATCATCATCATCAGCCTTACTACACCCACTGCAGGGCAAAGGCCTCTCCCATGTCTCTCCAATTAACCCTATCCTTTGCCAGCTGCATCCACTCTTTTCCTGCAAACTTCTTAATCTCATCTCAACGTTACCCACAATATAATTCTCACCCACCTATTTCACAGTAACCGCGGTGAGGTGACTCAGTGGATAGAGCGCTCGGCTACTGATCCGGAGTTCCCCGGGTTCGAACCAGACTGCGGCGGTAGCGTTTCGATTGAGGCGAAACGCTTAGGTTACCTTGGCTGTGCGATGTCAGTGCACGGTGCTCGAAATTAGTCCGGAGCCCTCCACAACGGCGCCTCTTTCTTCCTTCTGTCACTCCCTTCTTTATCTCTTCCCTTACAGCGCGGGTCAGGTGTCCGCCGATATGTGCCATTTCCTTCCCCCTCCCCCCCCCCCCAAAAAAAAACGATTTCAATACATGCGGCTATTTTTGACCCGCAGAGAATCTAACATTCGAATCCAGGATAAAGAACATGGTCCTTTTCATTTAGGAGTCGGGGGTACACCAAAGGGCGCGGTGCTCTCCTAACTGTTATTCTAATCTGCTATGCTACACCTTCCTGCCCAGTTGGGCGCTCTCGCCAGTGTGCAGCATGCTCTGAATGCTGATGACATCAAAATGTCGGCCACGCAGGGCTCCTTCGGAGACATTGCTGCTAACCTGCAGGAGGCGGCGACCATAGCGGACCGTTATGCTTGCCGCTGTGGCTTCCATTGCTCTCTCCAAAAGAGAATTGTGCACGTTTTTTCACAATTCAGACTTCAGCGTAAGCACCTTGTCACGTGGTATCTTTCATATTTCGCGCTCTCTCTTTGGAACGCGGAAAGACCACGTGAGACATATTGTGAAGACATATAATGGGAGATATCGTGAAACAATATTTTAAGAGGTTTCTGAAGGTGCTCTAGAACTTTGATTATCACACTCGGGATCTGCAGCGAATACTTATAAACTTGATGAATTAAACAAAGCTAATGAATTAGTTAAGGAAAAATTAAACAAAGTTAACGTGGATTAACTTAGCTAATCCAGGATATACAAAGCGAAAGATGCCAGCGTTCACAGTGTTCATTGGCGTTAGCGTTGACAACGTTCTAGATGGCGATAGCTTTGAGCAAAGCTAGGGCGCATAACTGGCTCCCTAGATATGAGGCCTCATTCGTGTTTCGATACATGCGGCGGTGGTGAGAGAGAGATGTGGCCTGAGTGCATTAGCGCTGACAGAGTTGTGGCTTACATGCGGCACTGCAGCAACACCTAGGCCGCATCATTCATTTTGTGATCAATCTTTCGGTATCAACCATTAGCTGCATGCCACCTCCCAGGGTGGCAGGGAGGGCCCGCTACCTATCCAGTTTGCGGAACGCAGTCAAATCAAGCTTTTGCAGTTGGACACCAACACCACCCACATGAATGCGAGATTGAGGTTTCCACTCACGTACAGAGCCGGTTGTGCGCGTTTCTTCTCGTGGAAAAAGCGGCCTTTGCAAAGGGTTCAATGCCAGTGCATTCTATGAAGGCCGTCGGCTCACTTGTTTTGTTTGGTTTTTTAGGAAATGAAATGGCACAGTAACCGTCGCACGTATCTCGGTGGACACCCGAACGGCGGCGTTAAGGAAGAAAGAAAAACGGAGGGAAAGAAGAGAGAACTGACCTTCAATTCGTAGAGGTCCGCATGGACGCTAAGCTCGCCGAAATGAGCACGCGTCTAGAGGCAAACTTTAATCACTTCGTCGACCACCTGTCTCAACGCTTCGAACAACAAATTGAAGCGGTATTTACGCGCACGGTGCATACCCTTGAGATGAGCCTCGCACGGCGCGACACCCGCCTCCAAACAATAGAGCAGGTCCTTCCCTCGCTGCACCTACCCAATCTCCCATATCAATCCCGCCCACCTACCCCTCAGAACCCCCTACCCAGCCCACCTACCCTCACACCACCCAAGCTACAGCATGCGAGGTGACCACCTAATTCCCTATCAATTCTGCAATGGAACTGCCACCGCTTCCGGGGCAAACGCGCACCCCTCCAACTCCTCTTCCCCACACTTCTCACGCCCCACATCCTCCTCCTTCAGGACACACATGTCCCTGCAACACTCCCAACTACACATCCGCTCACTCGGACGCAAAGAATACACCTAGGGCTTCCACACTCATACATCGCTCCATTACACACCAAACGCATCAGATCATCTTCGGGACGCCCTGCGTAATCACAGAAATCATACCAGATGCAAACTCCGCAACATCTATTTTTATTGCAAATATATTTTACACACCGTCTCATCAGATGGCTTCATTGGAAACTCTACTGCGCGATCTCCATCGTATTGCAGGCAAGAATCCACTGATTATCGGAGGGGATTTCAACAGTCAACATACTGTCTTAGGCTAACGCACCACCACGGGACGAGGAAGGCGACTCTGGTCCTTGGTACAACTTCTCCGCCTCACAATACACAATTTTAACACTCCCACGAGAATTGGCAACAGTGTCAGTGCGGAAACCAGCCCGGACTTGACGCTGAGCCGCAACCTTGCGGGTATTACGTGGAACACAGCACATCACACATTATGGAGTGATCATTACATCCTCTTACATTACCGTACAAACAAAGAACGACCCTTCACCTAACACACAAACTCACCAACTGGGATGCGGTCCGCGCCGGACGGGGGGCCCTTCCTGACGCCCCCATTACAGACATCGACCAGTGGGTGGCATCACTCATGAACGATGTCTCCGCACATACTCGAACGCTTGACACCACACCAGATACGCCCACCCGTGACACTCGCCTAACCCGCCTATTGGAGGCCCACCATAGCATCCTAGAGCGCTAGAAAGGGCAAAAGCTCAATCGGACCCTTAAAAAGCGGCTAGCCGAACTGCAAACACAAATTACTGAGCACTCTGAGGAGCTATGCCGATCCAACTGGGGACAGATTTGCGATAGTGTGGCCGGCAATCTGTCCTCTAAACGCAGTTGGCAACTCCTCCATCACTTAATTGACCCCACGCCATCCAAAACAGCCACACAACACCACGTCACACGCCTTTCTCCCGACGCACTCATCGACATACTTAGGAACACACATACAACTCCTGGTACCTCGAACCTCCTGCCCCCCTATGCCGGCACACCGAATGCCTATCTTGACGCGGAGATTACGGAAGCAGAAGTCAGATCGGCCCTCCCGACTCTCCGGTCTAACTCCACTCCACGAGTTTACTATATCTCATATAGCATGCTCCGTAATTGGGACGATCAGTCGATTGCCCAGCTCACGGGGTACTTCAACATATGCTGGCAGGATGGCACCCTTCTGCAATCCTGGCGTCACGGCAAAACCTTATTCATACCCGAGCCCCACAAACCCATTAGACCTGCAAATCTTTATCCCATCTCACTAACATCATATCTGGGCAACCTTTGGAGCATATCGCACTCGCCTGATTCACCCAACACATGACGGATCAAAACCTCTATCCGCACAGCATAGTGGGCTTCCGTCCCCACCTGTCGGCCCAGGACACCATGCTCCAGCTCACACAGGATAAGTTTGACCCGCTCATACCGGGCCACACAAAAGCTGTACTCGCCTTGGATCTCTCCAAGGCTATTGATCGCCTAGACGATAAAGCGATCATGGCGGCGTTCTCCCCCTTGAACATAGGGAAACGCATGTACAGCTATATTCAAGCATTCCTTACTAACCGCACGGCCTAAATTCACTTCGGTCCCCACACATCCCACCCATACACCCTTAGTGGGGTTGGCACCCCCAGAGATCTGTCCTCTCCCCTTTCCTATTCAATGTTACACTCATACCCCTTGCCAGCAAACTACAAACTATCCCTCACCTTCGGCATACACTCTATGCTGATATCACTCTATGGACCACCCATGGCAGTGATGGAGACATAGAGAATACTCTGCAGTCGGCAGCTACCCTCACCCAAACACATGCGCGGACTATCGGACTCTCGTGCTCTCCGGAGAATTCGGAGCTCGTCATACTCCGCCCCACAACCCGAAAGTGGCCCACAGCCCCCATAACCGTGAAACTGAAAAACTGGTAGATCCCGGAGGTAACACTCTCTGGGTACTGGGATTACACATCCAGGACAACGGGAAAAACACTCTCACCAGCCAGAAACTCAAGCAGACGGCGGTGTTGATATCCCACCTAATCCGCCGAGTTTCTGGACACCACCGGGGCATGAAGGAGCATGACCTATGTCGTCTCATTCATGCCTTCGTCCTCAGCCGCTTTCTCTTCACGCTTCCTTACCTGAAACTCCAGGCCACAGAAATCTCCACCCTGGATGCCATGATCAGAACAGTATTTAAGACAGCACTACACTCATCCTTCAATACCTCAACCGAAAAACTCCTCCATCTAGGCCTACACAACAAGATAGGTGAGCATATCGAGGCCCACCGACAGACACAATACATGCGTCTGGCGAGAACCACCACCGGCAGACACATCCTACACACCTTCGGCATCAGGATACCAGGCGCGGATCCCACACAGCTCTTGCTCCCCCACTACATTCACCGCGAACTACTTATTATAACTCTCCCTAAAAACATGCATCCCACCTTCACCGAACCCCGCCGCAGAGCTCGCGCACGGGAGCTACACAAAAACTATGGCATGAAACCGGATGCCGTTTGGGTGGATGCCGCATGCACAGACGAGGACGCGGTTGTAGCCATCACGAACCCCTCCCTAAAACCGATTGCTACCCTTAATATATCTCCCACTGCCACTTCGGAGGAGGCTGATGAGGCCACTATTGCCCTAGCCATCACGCGCACTGAAGCACGGTATATACTAACGGACTCTAAAACTGCCATAATAAATTTCGCCCGCGGGAGAGTACACGTCCCTGCATTTCGCATATTGAACTCCCTCGCCGCTAACCCGCCCCCCCCCATGGAGCTTATGTGGGTGCCTGCCCACTCCAGGAATCCCGGAAACGAGGCTGCCAACGCTTTAGACCGAGGTTCTCTCAGCCGGGCACCGGCGGCCTCCGATCTTGGGTTCTCACGGGAGCGCATGCATTTCTTCAGTGAACTGACGCAGGCATGCAAAGCCGAGCGTCCGACACTTTGGAGGCGGCTCCAAACACGAACCTTACCCGCCCCTTATATACGCTCGCGCTATCACCAAGTCCACACAAACCCCTCCTGTACCCTCTGCCCCACCCCAAAGCCACTCTCAATCATATCCTTTTCCTCTGCCCGGCGGATCCTCCCCCGCGGGGCCTGGAGCACCCTACCACTTGGGAGGCTTGGGAGACCCTACTGCGCTCCGAGGACCCGGCCAAGCAAGCCATCGCCACAGGCCGGGCTGCCAGCATCATGAGACTCCGGGACATGAACGTTTGAGTGCAGTGGGGCCGTGCGGGAGCCCAAGGACCTGTGCGTTCTCAACTCCACTGTATGTAATAAAGTTTACACCACCACCTCATATATCTCGGTGGACACCCGAACCGCGACGTAAAGGAAGAGATAAAGGATGGAGGGAAAGAAGAAAGAGAGAGCTGAACAGGGAAAGTCGGATGTTGAGGAAAGGCGCGGCGCTGCGAAGCGGAGGAACACCTCTCTCTCGGTGCTACTAGTGGCGCATGCGCAATAGTGACTAGCGGGCGAGAGAGAGAGAAATGCGCCGTGCATGACGTCACTCGTGCTCCTACATATGCCGGCTCACGCGAAGCGCGGTGTTGACTAGCGTAGTGAAATTTTTCGCTTCAAAATAGTCTGAGTGACTCTAGGCTAGTGCCAATATTATGCACTCGATTCGATTCGCGTCCGAAGTTGCTTTCATTTTTAAGACCTTGGCCCAAGTTATGAGGGACAACCTGTGCATTCGATATTGCCTAAACATGGTGATTTAAAATTCGTCATTTTTTTCATTTCTTCACAAAAGTGAATGTTTTTCCGTTAAGTTATCGGAGGCTTACGCTAATACCCCTTTTGATTAATTCATGGTTGTGTATAACGAATCGGTAAGATATTCCAAGCCTATTTCGGTGCTTCGCAGTTCACATATGCAGATGAGTACACGTCCTTCACCGGAGACGGATTTGTTGAGAACAGCATGGAAGTGTAGCCAACGTCATTTGGATGCTGTCGTCTTTTTCAAATGTCGCAATTATTGCATGTTTTCACACCGAATGCATTCCAACAGGCCTTCTAACCTTGGATGTTTTCGTGAATGGCACAAGCTTCTCTTTGAGTCAACTATGAGTCCGCGTGCGCTATATTATCTCTCTAATCATCACCCTCATGTAAATCAGCCTCACTAATCCCGGTTCAGGAGAACAGCTTCTCTCATATCCCTCAAAATAATAGTCTCATTTGACAGGTTCAGCCAGCTTATCCCCGGAATGTAATTATTCTTGCCTGCCCATCTGATATTCTGCAGTTTCGCTTCCTTCCTCCTACGATCCTACCACTTATGACTATCGGTTATCTGCCTTCACATCACTCATGTTCGCAATGGCCGTTGGTTCTTGATTTCAGATACGCTAAGATGTAGCAGAGTGTGTTCAGTGGCCAATTTTCCTCTCTTTCTGTGTCGTAACATGCATGTATCATGTTATTTCTATAGTTCGCTGGGCTGCCCGCAACCTAACTACAAGGCTTTCCGTAATTATAGGAAATGTTTCCGCTTCACATGTAAGCGCGGGCAAGATAAAAATGTTTAATGCTTTCGTCGTGAAGGATACTGAAAATCAGCTATTCATGACCTGAAAGTTGCTGCTAAATACACGACACAAAATGAAAATTTTTCATTTTCCTTTTTATTTCCATCGCGTCGTCATGATGAGCGTCTATCGGCCCTTAGTAGATGCATTCATGTTTCGCATACAATAGCAATGTAACTCTGCCCTTCCGAGACGAGTGAAAAAAATGTGCCGCTACCGTCTGGAAGACGTTGGAGTAAAGAACGTTACATGCTTAGTAGTGCGATCTATTGTCCATGCGATGCATTGCCACGTGATTAAGCTACTTTTCCATACATCACGGCGAGCGGGCGCCATCCACCTTGAGGTCGGATATTTTTTGACCAATTTCGGCCGAAAAAGTTTTTCGACTCAGGAGGGCCATTTTTCGTTACCTCAAGGCGGTAGGTGCCCTGAATGAATGAATGAATGAATGAATGAAAACTTTGTTGTCCACCGAGAAGGAGCCCCCAAATCCGCGGTCCCGGCACGCAGACGTGGGGCGGGGGTAGGGAATCCTCCGCAGACAAGGTAAGATGCATTGCTTTTTTGCGGCCTCAGCCGCTAGGCGGGAATCTTGCTGCTGGATGCCGGGGTCCTCGCTCCGCAGCGAAACGTGTCAGGCTTCTGCACTGTTGATGTGTAGCCCGGCGCCCGGGGAATCTGTTCATTCCCAAATTATGTGACGAAAGGCGCCCCTGTCACCACAATTCACCATGAGGTACGAAGTAGCGAGCTACCGAGTACTGACGTCACGGCCGCAATTTTAAGCCTGACCACAAATAAGTAATCCCTAATTAGGCGATACTGGTGTCTTACATGTTGTACTAATCGAGGCCGTTACGAAATGCCATTAGTGAGGTTATGACGTTATCGGTTATACAATTAAAAGCAATGAATTTAATCTTAACTATATATTATTGTTAACTTCATTAGTTAATTTTGGTGTCTAACGTGTTCTACTGATATAGTCGAGTCTAAATATCTAATTTTGTTTAGGATGGCCTCATTATTACTTAGTATATGCGAACGATCATAGTCACGTCACTAGATAATTTGGCGTAACAAAATCAGTGACCTCACCAATCTTTCACCTATTCGATATACTAACGATGTCACCAATCAATCACCATCTGGGTTGCTATATCGATTTACTATGGGTGGCCGCCATCTTCAAATCCTCGGTGTCACGCCGAATGGAGGTAGTAGCAGACCCCACGAAATCTAGAAACGTCATGAATAAGAGCTAACGATCTTGAAACTTTATACATCTTTGAAATATTTTGAAGGGGCATCTTTATACTTTGCCTGCCTGGGCACTCAATTTTGCTTTGATATATTTGTCTGCTAAGGTACTTATCAAAGCAGTATGATCAGCGAATCGCGAATTGGCAGGCTATTGCCGATCAGGTTTTACCGCTAACTCTTCTCAGTCCACGGTCCTGAATACATAATTTTAACGCGCGGTGAATAGTACTGAATAGGTATTGTCGCCCTGGACTGACGTCCTATCCGACTTGGATATTATTACATTCCTTACGGATGTATATTGTACATAAAAGGCCGCTATAGTTGTATTCTTCTACAGCCTTGCATATTTACCTTATAAGCAGTGGAAAGGCAATGCCAACTGAACTGCTGTGAATTCATATAAGTGAAACGTTTTCTCCTACTGTATACGCGGACAATATAGCGGTTGCTTATATTCTGCGTATATCTTTATCACCTTGTTCAAGGTGTAAATATGGGCCACAGCCCTCGCCGTTAGAGAGGCCAGCCACCTTCGTTGGGTCAACGAAAGTCTAAGATTCCTCAAAATTTTCACCGATTACCTTAGAGAACACCGGGCATGATCATGGTATGTTTTCTGATGCAAGTTGTGCTACTCTGGTATTGAAAAATTCTTTTGCTCAGCTTAACCCGCTGAATGTGGTATAGGAAATCCAACTTGAACTCTTCATTTACGGTAGAGTTTTTTCAGCATCCAGCGCTAATTTCGCGGTGCTTAATGCATGGGAGGCGTTGTATTGAATTGTTTAACAAAAAAAGCATGATGACTGCCACCGCCAAAACTCAGAGCAATATTACGGACGGAATCGCGTTCGTACCCTCGTCTTAGTCGGAATTGTTTTAAGATTCGCCATGGTTTACTCCTTCAGTTGAGTGGAGCCACAACCGGGTTAAAATAAATTGATTCACATGTGGAATAATGCGAACATTTGCCTATACTTAAACGCTCGGATAATGATGGGACACCTTCGGCAGCTGCTCGAAAGGTGCCCGAGTCACTCACGCCGGACGTTCATCAGAAGTTATCGCTCCGAATGAGCATCGTTATTTCCTTTGTCTGCACTTTGTTCAGTGCTTCTGCTCGGCAGAAATTAGGGCAACAAATACGCATTTTTGTGTTGGTAGTTGTTTTTTAATTAAAACATTAGTAAAAAGGAAGGAAAAGATTTTTGATAGCCCGGACATCTGCCATCGATAATGAAGCACCTGAGCTGGGGCAGCGCAAATAAAGGATAGCAGCAGGCAGAATATAGAAATGAAATGAAAGAGGTGCGGGGACAGGAAGAGAAGATAGGGGAGGAAGTAATAAGTGCAAACCATTTACACAATATGAAATGTGTACAGGTTGTGCGCGTGATTAGTTCAGTTTAGAGGAATTAAAACAGACGCGCACAGCACTGTGATGGCTACAACAAGAGTGGGGCGTCCAGTTATTAATGGTTAAAGGTAGAACTCGCGGATCGTTCGGGCGCTGCGTGAAACTAGGTGACGGAGAACAGACGGGACGGTAAGCCCGTGTGTTCGAGCAATGCACAGAGGCTCACCAAAGTTCCCTCACGAGTGCGCGCACTGCCCTGCGCGCACTGCCCTGCGGCCACAATAGCGTTGCCCCGCCGCGGTGGCTCAGTGGTTAGGGCGCTCGACTACTGATCCGGAGTTCCCGGGTTCGAACCCGACCGCGGCGGCTGCGTTTTTATGGAGGAAAAACGCTAAGGCGCCCGTGTGCTGTGCGATGTCAGCGCACGTTAAAGATCCCCAGGTGGTCGAAATTATTCCGGAGCCCTCCACTACGGAACCTATTATCCTTTCTTCTTTCACTCCCTCCTTTATCCCTTCCCTTACGGCGCGGTTCAGGTGTCCAACGATATATGAGACAGATACTGCGCCATTTCCTTTCCCCAAAAAAAACCAATTATAATTATATACAATAGCGTCTTGATGAAATTTGGTAGTATGCCCTGCGCCCTATAGGCCGCGAGCATATCGCGACGAGCATAGGCGAACGCGGCACATTGAAGGAGAAGGTGTTCTAGTGTTTCCACCGCACCGCATTCGTCACACACATCACTCGTCACGATTCCGTGACGCACCGGTCGTTCCCCGGGCCAGACGCAGCCAATGAACGCGCGGAGGATCATGGAACGTTGTGCCTGTGTAAGTGGGCGACAGCCGGTGGTACTGTCGATACGCTCACCTCCTGTGATGCCTGGGTCGGGTTGCTGCTTTCGGAGATGGTCGTGGATGGCCGCACGCAAGTCCTCCAGGCAGGGGCAGATCACTGGCAGGTAGTTGGTGTGCAGCGGTCGCGAGGTCGTCAGCTTCTTCGTTGCCGGCGATGCCGCAGTGACCGGGCACCCACTGTGCACGCACGGCACATTCTCTCTGCGCGAGGCGCTCGATGCGCGAGCGAATTTCCCGTACTAGTGGGATACCGCGGCCGTTACATTACAGGCGACTGAGGGCGGCGCGGGAGTCGCACAGCAGAGCACTCCTGGCGGCGGAGGGCCGAGGGTGAGCAGCAGGTCCAGCCCGAGCCGGATCACCATCAACTCCGCCGTGGTGGAGGAGCCCCTAAAGGTTCCGTGTTGCTGGCTGTGCATTCCCAGGGCGGGGGTGGTAGCCGCTGCAAGGGAGCAGCTGTCGCGGGCCACTGAGCCGTCGGTGTAAACGAGGAGATGGTCCCGGAGATCCTTTTGTATGACGGCTCTGGCCAGCACCTGCACAGCACGGAGGAGTGTGCTCCGCTTTCCCGCAATGTCGACGATCTCTCGCTGTCCCTCCGAGGCAGCAGACCAGGGTGCGCAGGAGACGTAGGTGGGTGGGCATTGTGTCAATTGCTCATACTCGAGCAGCACCGCGAACATTCGTGAGCGCGGGTGCGAGCGCATACGCTGCAGCAGCGAGCCGCCGTCCGGTGCGCGGTGAAGCCGGTCGATGTGATTCAGTGCCCTGCGCGCTGCTTGGAGCTAAGGTGGGCACGCTCCTGCCTCGGCCGACGTTGCGGCGCACTGCAAATTTTTGGGCAGGCCTAGGCACACGTGCAGGGACTTGCGGTGCTGGAACTCGAGTGACTTCCAACACGGCTTGCGCATCGTGACGAGCGGCAGCGCATAGAGCACTGCCCCCAAAGCTGCGGCACTGTATAGCCTCAGCGCGGCTTGCTGGGAGATGCCCTGGCCTCGAGCGGTGATCTTGTGCTCGGCGGCGGTGATCCTCTTCATCTGCAGACAGACCTTGGTCGCCGCGGGGCGGAAGGAAAGCCGCCAGTCGCAGTCCAGGCCAAGGTACCGCACCGATTTACGCCAAGAAATCGGAGTCCCGTCCTGTGACAGTGGCACAAGGTGCGCGCGCGAGCGTGAAACGTAGGCCATGGCCACCGATTTGTCCGCGCTCACCGACAGACCAAGGCCGCGGAAGCCGGCATCGATTGCGGTCAGGGCTCCCTGAAGGCACCCCCGCACGCGGAAGGCCTCGCCCGCTGGTCCCCGGCACCACAGAGCTATGTCGTCTGCATATATGGACATGTACACATGGTGTCGGCCGCTCGTGGGGAGGGAGGCCGGCACCACCGACATGGCCACATTAAACAGAAATGGTGATAGGACAGAGCCCTGCAGCACGCCCATGTCCATCGCGCGAGACTTGGAGAGCTTACCTCTGCTCGTACGCGCATGGTGCGCCCACTCAGGAAGCCATCAACGTATCGCAAAAGGCGCCCGCTCACACAAGCCCCCTCAAGCACCGCGAGAATTGGTCCGAGGTGAACGTTGTCAAAAGCGCCCGAGACGTCTAGTAGTAGCAGCAGCGCAACCTTGCCTGCCGCCCTGGCATGCTCCAGCGCTGTAACAACGTCCGATATAGAATCAGCCGTGCACCGCATCCCAAGGAAACCCGTCTGCCGCTCGTCAAACAAATCAGCTTCCGCAGCCCGCTCGTGCAAACGCTGCAACGCCATATGCTCCATGAGCTTACCTGCCGCCGATGTTAATGCCACTGGCCGGTATCCGCTCAGCTCCGTAGGTGGGCGCCCTGCCTTTCGGATGGGACAAACGACCGCGGTTCGCCAATCCTCCGGTAGCTCCCCGCGTTCCCACACCAGGTTGATCTGCTGCAGGGGGATCTGTCGTTGCTGCGCATCCAGGTTTCGCAGCATCTGGTATGTCACCCCGTACGTTCCGGGCGCCGAGCGGCGGCGGCAGCGCTGCAGCGCATTGTTCAATTCCGCCGCGGTGAACGGCGCATCACATGGACCTTCCGAAGCGACGGGCGAGGGACTGGCGTCGCTTCTGGGGCTCTCAGGAGCAGCTATGTTAGCTGCGTTTGCTGGGCAGGGCGTCGCGAATCTATCGGCAAACCGCTATGCCAACTCTTCAAAGCTGAGTCCGCTGGAAATTGCGAGCGCGGCCAGCGGTTGACGGTTTGCCTGTGGTTCGGTGATGCGCCTGAGAGTGTCAAAGAGCCTCCATGAGTTGGCATAGTGAAGCCCACTGCCGGCGGTATAGCTTGGCGTGGCGGCGCGCTGCCACGTCCAAGCGGTTGTAAACAGTCCAGTCGGCGGCTCTGTCAGCTCGTCGCGCCCGATGCTCTGCGCGATCTCTTTACTCGCGAAGATTGAGCAGCTTCATATCAGGGGTGAGCTGCCCTACCCTGACCTCTGCTCGTTGGGTGGCTGCGAGAGTGCATCGGGCTAGACTCGAAAAGAAATCTGCGCCAGTGTCCCGCAGATCAGCGATCTCTGCCTGCAGTCGCCGAATGGCGCTGGACGACCTTGCTGTGGATGGCGTTCATCTCCATGATCGTGAGCGTGAGCAGATTGCCCTTCGTTGCTCATTGTCACCGCCGAACACAGGCCTTCGCTCGTTCAAGGTGTCTGTGGCCTCCATGGGGAGACACCGCAGCGCCGCGAAGCCTTAGGCCCAGCGTCCGAAAGAGCAGAGAGCTAAAAACACGTCCGCTCGCTTCGAGCGCCCACCGAAGAACCCCCGCATTTTTTTCTTGTCGCATTTCTATCGTCGCAAGATCAGTCTGATTTCAGAAGCCTGAAGAGTGAATGAGCTGCATTGTCTTCACTGTAATTTCTAGAATCGCCTAACTGCCAGCCTCGGCTGAGTAACACTCCAAACAGCTGAAAACAGCCACTAAACCATTGAATTTGCCAGGCCTAAAGAAATTAAGTTTAGAGCCATTTTTTGGATGAACCCACGCCACGCAAGGGCAGATGGCATCTCGCGGCTTGTGCTCGGCAGCAAAATTTGCAATTAAAGAAATTTTATTTTTATTCGTGGCGAACCACCTAGCTTCGCTATATGCATATTTGACATTCAGGTTCACGGATTTGCAAGAATGCAGTTTTCAAGGAATGAATACAGCCTTCGCATGATGAGCTCAGAATTATTTCTCTTACGTAGCGGTTGTTGACATTCGCTCTAGGTTTATTGCTCCTTAATTCAACTGGTATTAAGCAGCAATCCACATGTCTAAACAACTGGAAGTTAATGTCAGGATGTCAGAGGCAGACACAACGTCAACGCAACAGCGTTAAGGAGCTCGTGGCGCTGAAAAGCCGGTGTCGATCGCGTCGGCCGTGAGCGAAAAATCTCTCCTCCTCTAGCTCCTACTCGCAATGTACGCCATTACCCTAACAGATAGCGCGCGACGACAGCGCAAGGTAAGCATGGGACGCCTGTTACATATTTCTGTCGACAACCCGGACCGCGCCGCAAGGGAAGGAAAATGAAATGAAAATTGGTTTTAAGGAAAAGAAGTGGGCTCTGTATCACATATCTCTGTGGACACCCGAAGCTCGCCGTAAGGAAAGAAAAATAAACGAAAATTCTTTTTTAAGTAAAGGAAGGGACGCGTCTGACATATCTCTAGTTTGGGCGCAGTGGGGCCGTGCAGGCACGAAGGAATCACGCGGTGAGCGGCTAAAAACGCAACACACATCCGAAGCGCGTTCAGCACGAAGCTTGCGGCTTGCTGCCCGTTCGTGCAGCGAGGAAGCTATGCTGGCGTTCGTGGCATCGGGTTTGTCGAGAACGATGTGCCGACGAACTAAGACTGCAGCTTGAGTCCCGCGCTTTTCAGCAAGGCTTCTGGCATCGTATTTACGTGGTTTTCCGCTCCGCGCGTTCGTTCCGCGCGTCCGTTTCACCGTATGTAGCAGAGCGGTTTGTCTAACGGGCAAGGCGTCCCGCCGAACGGGCGATTGCGTTCCGTGGACTCCCTGGCAGTGCTGCAACACGCTGTCGCGTTCCACCCTTGAAGGCGAAGCATAAGCGTACTACAATTTTTTTTTGCCGTGTGAATATGAGGCGACGGTGACGAATTTCGCAGTACACCAAGTCTGCGAAGCTTCGGCCCTTCAGTGATAAGGGCACTCGACTGCTGCTCCCGAGCAAATGCGATCAATCCAGTCGGCTGGGGCATCGTTTCGATAGAGCCTAACCGCAAACGCGCCAGTGTGCTGTGCGATGTCATTGGACATTATAGACTCCCGTATGGTCGAAATTATTCTGGAGACCTCCACTATGGCACCTCTTTCTTCCTTTCTTAGTTCCTCCTTTATCCCGTCTTTTACGGCGCAGCTCGGGTGTCTACCCAGACATGTGAGGAGTTACTGCGTCATTGCCTCTCTTCAAATATGTAAATTGTAAATTGGTTTTTTGGAAAAGGAAATGCGCGGTGTCGCATATCTCGGCGGACAACTAAACCGCACCATAAGGTAAGGGATAACCGAGGAACTGACAGATGAAAGGAAGAGGTGCCGTAGTGGAGGGCTCTGGAATAATTTCGAGCATCTGGAGATATTTAACGTGAACTGAGCAATTTTGTTTTCATTTTCGCCGTGTTCATGTAGTATAATGAAAATGATAGCCTATAGGAAAGACATGGCGCTCGTGTTCTGTTCGATTAAAGATCCACAGGCGGTCTAAATTATTCGGAGCCCGCCACTACGGCAACTCTACTTATTCTTTGAACAATTTATAACTGGACGCCCCACTCCAGTTGTAACCAACACAGTGCTGTGCGCGTGTGTGATTTAATTACTCTAAAATGAAATAATCACGCGCACAACATTGACACATTTCTTATTGTGTAAATAGTTTGTACATATTACTTCTCCTCCTGTCTTCTATTCCTGTCCTCTCACCTCTTTCATTTCATTTCTCCGTTCTGCCTGCTGTCCTTTATTTCCGCTGCCCTAGCTCAGGTGCTTCAGTATCGATGGCAGATGCCGGGGCTAGCAAAAATCTTTTCCTTTCTTTTTACTATTATTTTTTAAATAAAACCACTACCACCACCACCACTGCAACTTTCCTCTTTTCTCTTACGGTGCGGTTACAGTGTCCGGCGAGATTAGACAATTCTTGCACCGTTTCCTTTCCTGAAACAATCTACTTTTATTATATTAATAATAATAATAATTGGTTTTTTGGGGGAAAGGAAATGGCGCAGTGTCTGTCCCATATATCGTTGGACACCTGAACCGCACCGTATGGGAAGGGATAAATAAGGGAGTGAGTAAAAGAAGAAATGAAGAAATAGGGGCCGTAGTGGAGGGCTCCGGATTAATTTCGACCACCTGGGGATCTTTAACGTACACTGACATCGCACAGCACATGGGCGCCTTAGCGTTTTTCCTCCATAAAAACGCAGCCGCCGCGGTCGGGTTCGAACCCGTGAACTCCGGCTCAGTAGTCGAGCGCCCTAACCACTGAGCCACCGCGGCGGGTTTATTAATATTAATAATAATAGGCTTTTGGGAAAATAAAATGGCGCATTATCCGTCTCATATATCGTTGGCGACCTAAACCGCGCCGTAAAGGAAGGGTTAAGGGAGGGAGTGAAAAAGAAAGGAAAAATTAGACGTGCCGTAGTGGACGGCTCCGGAATAATTTCGACCGCATGGGGATATTTAACGCGCACTGATATCGCACAGCACACGGGCGCCTTAGTGTTTTGCATCCATAAAACCTATTTTTCAAGGGCCAATTTTCATTGTACAGCACACGGCTGTTTATTTTTTTGCTGTGCGTCGACAACAGAGCAAAGCAAAATGAAGAGTAACAATATTTTGTTCGTTTCCCTTAAACATCACATTGAAATTTGACACATTGATTAAAACTTCGATGCAGTGCCACCAGTACACAATACGCGTTGAAAGCAAGCAAGGGTTCTACTAATACTTTGAATTTGTTGAGGAGAACCCTCTTACTGGACGACTGAATTTTTGTGTGCTGAATACCTTAGCTAGCGGTACCGAATCAAGTAAGCACCGGCTACATTTGCGGCGACATGGTACTCCGCCTCACGTCCACGAGCTTGCTCTTGATAATGTCCGGCACCGCTTGGTTTTTTGTCTCGGCCAGGTATATTGTATGCTTCCAAGTACCCTTGTTTGTAAGCATTGATTGCTGGTCTGGCGGTGAAACTTCCTTTTTGTATTTAATAAGCGTATGTAGCTATGGATAGCCTGCCCGTCTTCATAAACTTCATTCTTTATTTAAATTCACCTTGCAAATATGCCGCGACAGTTTTTAAGTGTCCTGTGGTCGCATGGGTATTTCTTGGCGCACCATTACAAAGATATCGGCAGCTGTTCACATGACACCCCATCCTGCTGTATTGCACGGCATCGTTGTAATCCGAGCCGCTAATTAGTGGCCCCTAAACCTATGTTTTTCCTTTATTGTCATTTGCGCACGATGCTTTGCGACATGCTGGTAAAAATCCTCTCTTTATCCTCCTGAACGAACACCCTCATTGGTGAGCAAGTTGTGCCCGGATCCCGACCGAAGGGACTCCGGTTCACTCACGCTTGACAACCTTTTAAAGCAAAAGCTTTATCACGGCCGCTCATATGCAACGCACTTGGTGCCATTGAGCGGCCGTGGCTTTCCTATCCAAGCCTCTCCGATTTCGCTGCGTCTCTACAAATGGACTTGAAGAGTAGGAGCGCATCTGCGTAAGCAACCACGTGACGTACCACGTGACTCGCAGCAGCAGCAGTCACGCGCTCCCGCGTCATCGCGGCGACTGCGCGCTGCCTATCCACCGTCTCGCTGTGAACGACTCAAGTCAGCTTGAGCGGACGTCCTCCAGAGTGGGTACTCGCAGACGTCGGGCCGAGTCTGATCACCCTGTCGACATTGCCAACTGGTCGAGGGATTTAGCAATCGATAGAGAGCGCAAACGCGATAAACGGCTAGCTGAAAGCATGGGAGGGCGGGAGCTTCGCCTGGCTCGACGGCGATCGAAGGATGCCGAATGAAGACAGCGACGAGCCTTGTTAGCAGCCGCGGTGGAGAGTGGCGAGACACTGGAAGCGAGTTCTTACAGTGCAGAACCCGCAACAACCCACGCGGTCCGTCTGCCTATCAGACTGTGCTTCGGTCCCAAGAAACTTAGAAAGTGACCTCACATGTAACCTGTGCTTTCGCTTGCATAGCTAGGGTTAGCTCAGCTAAGCCGACCCATTTTTTTTTTTTTGCAGCGAGCCTGTCTTTCTACGTCGTTGCACCCATTTCACGCATTTGAATTTCCCAGTCGCACCGATGCCGGGTTTTCCTCCAAACGGCACCATTAACGCTTTTGCCTTAAAGGGTATTGCGTTGTTTGTCTGCGCCTTGATGTCTTCTAAGATCAAGTATTGATATCGGTCATATTCCATGTCGGTTGGCAGGCGTAAATGTATTTCGTTTATTTTCTTACTGCTGCTTACTAGCAGTAACAAGTAATTCTGCCTGCAATCCACTTTGTGATATAACTTACGCTGACTCTATAAAACCCAGTTAGACGGCTGTGCCTCTCGCTTGCCGTAGACATCTCAATGGCACCGTGAAGGAGATAAAGGGGAAAAGAACTTCATGTAAGTACACTCCGTCTCCGTTGACACTGAACACAGATCACTGGACGCGATGTTGCTCTAAGTTTCGTTCGCCTACAAAGCACAGTTAACGAGGCAACCCCGTGGAACCCTTACCTCGTAAATGAGAGGGATTCCGTGACAACGCCCGAAGCAATGTTGCAGGACGTCACCAGTGAGGACCACCCCGACGTCGCCGCCTACCTGCACTTCACTCTAAGCACGAGTACGCCTATTTGAGAATAAGAAAGGGAGCATGCTTCCTAGGAAACTAGGCATAGGTAAAAACCAGATGTGTGCGTTAAGAGGCAAGGAGGGCAATGCCATTAGCAATATGGATACGATCATTAATGTAGCCGAAGAGTTCTACACAAATCTATACAGTAGCCAATGTAATCAGAACTTCGATGATAAAGACAGTAGCAAACAGCATTGCGACATCCCGCCAGTAACGAAATAGGAATTAAAGAAAGCATTTGGAAATGTGCATAGGTGAAATGCATCTGGCTAGGATCAGGTAACAGCAGATCTGTTGAAAGACGGAGGGCAGATTCTGCTACAAAAACTAGCCTCATTGAAGACGCAATGCTTTACGACCTCGACCGTTCCGCAAGTTTGGAAGAGTGCAAACATTATCTTAATTGATAAGAAAGCAGACGCCAAAGGAGCTGAAAAAATTACAGACCGATCAGCTTACTGTCCGTTGCCAACAAGGTATTTACTAAGGTAATTACTAATAGAGTCATTACAACGTTTGACTTTAATCAACCAAATGATCAGGTAGGCTTTGGTAAAGAATATTTAATAATAGATCATATTCACAACATACATAAGGGGATAGAGAAATGCACAGAATATAACCGACCCCTGTATATATCCTTCATTGATTGCGAAAAAGCATTTGATAAAGTGGAAACCTCAGCTGTCATACAGTCATTGCGTGATCAGGCTGTATAAGTGCCTTATGTCAAAATACTGGAAGATATTTACAGGAACTGCACAGCTACCATAGTCATCCATAAAGTGAGCAATTAAATTCCTATAAGGAAGGACGACAGGCAAGCAGTCACGATCTCGCCGATGCTATCCACCGCCTATTTACAGTTGGTATTCCGAGGCCTGAATAGGGAACAGTTGGGGATAAGAGTTAATGGAGAATAAGTAAATAATCTGCGATTCGCTAATGACAATTTTTTACTGAGTCACTCAGGAGGTGAACTGAAAATCATGATCAATGAGTTACGCAGGGCAGAACGGTGGGTCTAAAAATTAACATGCAGAAAACCAAAGTAATGTTCAACCGTCTAGCAAGGGAACAGCAGTTCACGATTGGCTGCGAGGTGCAGGAAGTGGTAAAGACCTGCTTAGGGCAGGTAGTGGCAGCTGATCCGGATCATGACAGGGAAATAACTGAAAGGGTAAGACGGGGTGTAGCGCATATGGCAGGTTCTCTCAGATCATTATTAGCAGATTACCAATATCCTTCAAGCGCAAAAATGTACAACAGCTGTATCTTACCGGTACTTTCCTACGGGGCAGAAACGTTGAGGCTAATTAAAATGGTTCAGCTTTAATTTAGGACGAAGCAGTGAGCCATGGAAAGAAAAAGGATAGGTGTAACGTTAAGAGACCGGAAGCGGGCAGAGTGGGTCAGGGAAGAAACGCGGGTTAATGACAACCTAGTTGAAATCAGGGGGAAGAAATGGGCAACGCATTAATTGCGAAAACAAGATAACCGCTGGTCCTTAAGAGTAACTAAGTGGATTCCAATAGAAGGCAAGCGTAGCAGAGGGAGGCAGAAATTTAGGTGGCAGGATGAGATTTTGAGGCTTGCAGGCATGGGGTGGGCGCAACTGGGAAAGCAGAGTGTTAATTGCAGAGCATGGGAGAGACCTTTTCCCCGCAGTGGGTGCAGTCAGGATGATGACGAAGCTGGCCGCTAGGACACTCCCTTTTATGAAGGAAGTCTGCTAGAGAACACCCGGCTACATTTCAGCACCGTTATGTTTATATCGTGCAGTCCGCAGAAGAACCCCGACGTCATATCTGGTTGCGGACTCAAGACGAGTAGCGCGCCGACCGTTGACATTACAACCTTCGTCGGCACCTCGCAGAATACAAACCAGTTGACCGAGTCCGAATTTGGACATCCATTTGTCACGGTGGACTCGGTGAAAAGGTTTTCGCAGCTACTGCGGGCCGCACAATATGATTCGCCTGCTATGTCAGCAGGACTCTGAAGTTGTTCTTGATAGAGTGACATGATCCGAGCGACGCCGCACCTAAGGAAAAATTGCGTGTCGTGGGTCGAAAGCCATTTTATGAGCGCTAATATAACCATATGTTCGTGCTCATGCACTTTATTTCAAGGAGAAAGCTTTATATGTTCCATTGATTCAAAGCTGCTAGTTGTCGGCGTCGGAGCACAAAAGATCGGAGAGCCATGGAGATGGTAAGAAGTAGAGAAAGATAGAGAAAGAGACAACTTTATTTCCCACAGGTGCCGCGAACTAGCGCAGGTGGGTCCTGTTAAAGTTGCGTGGTCTTATCTGGCTGGTTGAAGAGTTTGTCCTAGCATTCCGCAGAGGGAGCTGGCAGGAGCGCTTCTGGAGGAGGGTTATTTTCGCATCCCCAGAAAATGTGCGCCTGAGTGGCGGACGATACGTGGTTGCAATTTGGGCATGTGGGGTGGTATTCTTCATTGGTGATCAGTGATAGCCTTGAGTGGCCGAGAATTAAGAGGGTCTACAATCTTCGGAGCAGAGTGGCTCATGCTGTAAAGGTCGGGTTAAAGGGACTGGAAAGGGCGTCACTTCTTTTTATGAATATTAGTGATGTCAGCACAAGTCTGGGAGCTTCATCGAGTCTCCAGGATCCATGGCGCGCCCGCCAAATCGGCCGGCCCCTTGCTTACCAGCCTGTTATGCGTCAGTGGTTTGGGCAGGGACTTATTATTTTTCAATCTTGTTAGATTGCCCCAACCTGATATATGTCCCTTGGTTACCACAGTTGACCTTATGGGCGGGTACCCAGATTAGGTTAATTTTGCTGTCGGGAGTGTAGCCGCGCAGGATGCCTGCGACGGCAATGAAGATGCAGCCTGCCGAGTAGTTTAGGATTGCTCGTTTTGAGTCACCGAGGACAGTGCGCGTGCGGCGGTCTGCGATAGCCACAGCTACGGCTGTCTCTTTTGCTGCGGCGACGGATGGGGCGCATACCGCGGCGGCAGAGATAAGGGAAGATCGCGTCCTGGTTGCACAGACCACGTAGGTTGCACCTTGTCTTGCCGCGTCCATCTGTGTAGTGTGTTCGTCGGCACGATAGAAATCATCCAGTTCTCGGGCTTTGTGCTAAAGGCGTGCATCGTGTCGGCGAGGCCGCCGCTTCTTCTGTAGCGGTTTGACAAAATGGCGGGTATGAAATACACCTGGAAAAAGTGGAGAGGGGAGCGACTGCAGCAGCTTTGGAGCGAGGACGCATTACCAGATAGGGCGTCGCAATCAAATATAGTTCTTCAGATGGTGGAAGGCGGCGGAGAGTCGGAGGCAGCAGGTGCCAGCATCCGTCCACTTACTGCATGGCTTAGTCGTGCCAGTGCTCACGCAGTAGGAGTCATAAGTGACGTTGCTCAGGGCTTCGCGGCTGCTCGCGTCACTGTCTCTTCAGATTCACCTGCCCGCGGTGTGTGTGCAATGCAGTCAATGTTGGCGGTAACGCGTTTCAAGTAATGGCGTTACCGCTAACGCTTTATTTTTTGGGTAATTTAGTAACGTACCCGTTATCATTTCGGAACCATAAAGGGTAACGCACTTACGTTAACATTTTTCAGTAACGTGAGGTGTCACGCTACTAGTTACTTTTCATTTGAAGCGATGTTTATTGCCTCAGGGAATAAAAACCATGAAGTGACACACGAGTCAGATGCTAAAAATAAATGAAAAAAGGTGGGTTGATCTGATGAAATCAAGAATCGAACGATGATATGGACCCTGTGTCCAGGAGATATAGGAGTCCGGATTGTCCGGTGAGAGACCCACTGCCGCCAGCTGCTGAATTCTCATCGGCTTCAGCGCCGGGAAGTTCCACAACCGGTAGTGGATATTCGCCTCACAGTCTCTGATCTTTTAGACTGAACACGGGGGGCTGGGATACAAATCTTTGAAATGCGGCCACTTGCGTGTCAGAGCTGAAGTTAGGGCAACCCCGACCCGTATCCTCCGAAGCGCCACCAACTCTCCATGGGAAGACGAGGAAGGAGGGATACCGCGCACGGAGGGATTAGAGCACGTCTGCGGCGCCAGAGGTGTTCCTTTTTTTAAAGGAGGGTGCTGTCATCCAGAGTCAGGACGCGAGGCAAAGACGAGGTTGGGGTCGAAAGGCGGGTCGCAGATTCTGCGTGGCTTTGTGCGTCCAGGAGGTGACGCGGGACCCACTCAATACGGATTTGCTGCGGGATGCGTGCCGCTAGACGAAGGATGGCTTGGAAGATTTCTGGGGTGCGATTGACTGGTCGTAGTAGGCGTGTGACGTGAACGGCGTAGGTGCGAAGGAGAATGCGGGCCGTGGGTAGCATGTGAACGGCGGCCACAGAGCAAAGTTCCTCTTGAACCGCAAGCATCTCCGCACAGAAGGAGGAAGGAGGTTCTGAGAGGCTAAACCTTGACGTTGTGTTCAGAGCAGGCTTGCAAGGACAGTAAAAGTCCGTTGTTGTTTCGCAGGCCTGGCTGCTTGATTCAACGTACATAACGATGGAGCCATGCGGCAGATTGGCGTCTTGCTCTGTAATTCGGTCGCGAAACGACGATGCCGCGCTGGTAGATGATGGCCGATGTACGTCAGTTGGCTTGTTGCCTCTTACCAGCACAAAACGCCAGGGAGGAAGAACTGGCGGAGGCGGCTGTAGAATGGAGTGCGATGAAGCATATGCCCTGAGTACAGAAGTTGTGCGTGTAAGGCATGATTTTAGGCGGCGAGCATCACGTCGTTGCTGCACCACCGCATCTAGTGTATTATGCTGCGCATGTTCTTGGATCGGGGTAATGCGGGGAAGGCAAATGACGACCCTCAGTGCCCCTCGATTAAGAGCTTCTAGACGATCCCATTGAGCCGACGACAAATGCTGGAAACGGGCTTGGTAAACGAGGCGCGGTTGCGCAAGCGCGCGCACCAACTGTCGTGCAACATGAGAGTGGGCTCCGCCTGTTTTAAGAGAAATGCGTCTAATCAGACCCAACGCCTGAATTGCGTGCTTTTTAGCTCGAGAAAACCAAACAGTACCTGTTCCTGACTCGTGTATTGTCAAGCCCATGATTTTTACGATTGAACTTTCTTGAATTGGCGTTCCGGATAGATGTAGACGAATTGGTGTTGCAGCCAGTTTACGGCGCCCCAGCGGTTGGCGACTGCCACGAACGTCGTTTTCCTTACTGAAAGCTGCAGCCCAATTGAAAAAGCAAAAGTCGACGTAATATCTATGGCTGATTGTAGGCCTGCAGCTTGAGTAATCAGGTCGTTGTGAGTGGCCCACACAGTTATGTCATCAGCATACAATAAGATCTTAATTCAGAGGCATCATGTAAGCGCCAAGCAAGGGGGATAGAAGCAATATTAAATAATGTTGGCGATAACGCCGATCCATGGGGAACGCCGCTAAGAGGCACAAATGATCCGACGGCATCACCACTGAGGCGTATGGCAAAGTGTCGGCCTTCATGGAAGGACTTAACAAAATTGCGCACTATAACGGGGAAATGCAGCATGTCAAGCGATTCCAGGATGGCATCATGACTGATATTATCGTACACCTTTTCAACGTCCATGGCCAGTACAGTACGTACACAGTGGCTTCGAGTTGAAGCCAGAACTGCTGACGCCAAGACTGCCAGTCCATCTTCTGTACCTATAGACGCACAAAAGTCAATTTGTGCGGGATGGTAGAAACCATGCTGCTAAAGCCACCACGAGTGCCGTGTGGCAAGCATTTTTTCGGTAAGTTTACATAATGTTGGCATAAGCGACATATGCCGGAAATTTCCGAGGTCTGTCGGCGGCTTCCGCGGCTTTGGTATGGGGATCACAATCGCCGATTTAAACGTTTCTGTCGCGACACCTTCTATTCATACCTTGTTAATGGTCGCGAGGAGTTGAGGCAGTACTGCGCTGCTTAATTTCTTGTACACCTCGTACGGAATCGAGTCCGGACCGGGCGCTGTCTTCCGACGGGCCTCGTCTATTGCTGCAAGCAACTCGAGTATTGAAAATTTGCTTGCAGTTCCCTCGGCGTCGGCTGAAGATAGGAGCTTATTGACATATGGTAGAATGGCAGCCAAGGGGCTCCTATGACCCTTGGAGGCAACACATTATACTTACGGAAAAACTTCCGCGCTGCGTCTCTGGCGAAATCATCCGGAGCTATGTTAGCTGCGAAGCATACTCTGGCCGCTGCGTCAGGACGACGGGAACCATGTTCCATTGCACGAAACGTTCCCCAGAGAGCAGCATTCGATGACTTTGTCGAGAACTCTCACACCACGCATGCCACTGCCGTCTCGAGAGATCGCGTTCATATCTGCGAGCCTTGGCAGTAAGGTAATTCTGCCTTGTCCATGCTTGCGCAGAAGTCGGGCCTCGGGAAGCTGCCTTCTCCGCTTGTCGGCGAGCAGACCACAAGTTAAGCAGACCCACTTCCGGCGTCGGGCGATTCACGTCCATCCAGGTGACAGCAGTAGCCTTATTCAGCGCAGCTTGTATGCGGTCCACAAGTAGTGTAGATGATTGCAGAGAGATATCTTCGACGGTGGTGCGAAGCGTGTCCCAATTGACCACAGAACAGCTACAGAGTAATCGGCGGGCACTTGATGGATGGAGACCGATGATGATAGGATGGTGGTCATACACCAGCAGTCTGGCTCCAGGTGCCATGATGGAGTTTCGGGTCCTGACCGGAGCATATGTTGGACTGCGAGCATGGCGCACAGTCCGCGTTGCTGAATCTGGATGGTTGAGTAAAACAAAAAGCGCATCCGCGAATGCGTCCCGCACACGCCTACCACAGGGGCTAGAAGTGGGGTACCCCCAGTCCGGATAAGGAGCTTTAATGTCACTACCGACTAAAACAGGCCACCCTGGGGGCTTTCGTCATGTAGTTAATAACCACCCCAGATTAATGCGGGAGGGAGCTCCACCGGCGGGTCTTACATAGTATGCCAAGACCACAACAGTTGCCTTGTGAAGCTTCACAGCCACTGCGACTATCCCTTGATATGAGGTGCATGAGTTTTCTAGAGAGAGGCGAAATTGAGGAAAATGCGAAGCAACGTACACCGCCGCCTTTCACGGAGGGGCAGCAGTGTGCACACGACGGTCGTTCATTGGAGACATGTATCCATTAATGCTCGGAATGGATGGCAAGGCATTGGTCTCATGCAGTAACAGGGCGCAAACCTGGAGCTTGTTCATGCGAAGTCGAGATTTGAGCTCTCCCAGCTTTGTGGAGAGGTCTCTGCAGTTCCATTGGACTCCACCAGAACAACGTGTACTCGCCATTTTTGGTTAGGCTTCCACGCGTTGTAATAGAACTGATGTCAGGTTAGATAACTGGTTTACCATAAATTAGAGGAGATATGTTGTTGAGTTATCCTGCAGTGCTGCAGAAGACCTGGTAGAGTCTACGAAAAATTCATGAGGGCTGGACGTATTCGAAGGCGCTGCAGCATTGATTGGCGTGGAGTGGGATTTCGATGGTTGTCTCCGGCGAGCAAGCAGTTCGCGGTGTTGCCGTAGCTTAGAGACCTCAGCTAAAAGGCGTGCAATTTGGTCGTCAACTGCTGCCATGTTCTCACGCAGATGTTCCAGTATGCTGTGCTTTTGGGTAGTTTGAAGGCGACGGCGATCCTTGCGCACTTCATCACTGTACGACTGTTGGTCTGGGGCTGCAGGTGGATTGGGTTCAGAAAGCTCCGGCCAGTCGTCGTCATCCCACTGAAGAGCCGCGAACCTGTTGCATGTCTATATCGGGGCTCTGTTTCATTCGGACGCACTTCCTTACGGATCCCGCGCCGAACCTTCTTTGTTGCTTTCGGTTTTGTTGGCCAAGTCGGAGAGGCGATCTCGTGGTCGTCAGTCTTGCAAAAGTCTGCACCTGTAACACGGTATGCCTTGTGGCCGAGCCTCATCTTGCTTTGCAAAAGGGCATGATCGGCGCATGTGGCCAGGTCTGAAACAGCTGTAGCACTAGACAGCACTCGGTTTGTAAGGGCGAGACTACAGAATACAGCCATAGCAGTAAAGTCGTTCTGGGAGAGTTGGCGGGCCTTGTACTGTGACGATGCACGAGCGCCCCATTCCCATATACCGCGCTTGGATGACACGGTGGGTTGTACAGTGCAGCTCACGCTGGAGGGTCGTCTGGTCTTTGGCAACGTCGACGTTGTAAACAACACAGCGTTGTAGGTCCGAACCTTCTACTAGGTACACCTGGACCGGCACCGAGATCTCGCTTGTAATCGATATGCACTTCAGCGTTTGCAGACGCCCGACCGAAGCCAAAGTCGGGAGCCACACAGCGATGGTATTAGATTCCGTTCTAGACGTGAAGCAACGGAAACCTTTGGTCCCAAGACACTCGTCCAGGTTCGCCTGAAGAATCCTGTTCGGAATGTCTGTCAGGCTTTTGGCTACCAGAGCTTTAATGGCCACTTTATACGATACCGATCCCGATGTCGGCACAGCCACCTGGTTGGCATACGCTGGGAAGAATTCTTGCCTTGTGAGCTGGAGTTGGCAGAAGACGAATCCTGTGCAGTGTCCTCCGATGAGCGCTTTTAAGAACAGCGGGAAGCCGGTGGCACGAATGGAGGTCTGAAGACAGGCCCATTGAAGAGCTCTCCTCCTCACGCTGCACGGTTGAAGTCCCATCCAGCAGTGGAGGCTGGGCAGCCATTGCAGATTTCCGCACAGAGGGCAGATCGCTCACGGGCTGAGGTGCATTTGGAGATGGCGGGATGTGCGCTGCTGCTGATGGACCGGGAGCAGGAGCCAAGAGCTGGGACCCGGGCTCAGTTGTTTAAACAGGTGTTGCTGAAGCCGCGGTGACCGACGCCGGCGAAGCCGCCTCTGCCAGCACTTCACCGGTGGCTCTAGGCCTAGCCTCGGAGCCCAGTCCAGCTGCCCGGATGACTGAAGGATATTTTATTTATTTATTTATTTACAAATATTGTTAGTCCTTGCAGGCTTTTACAAGGTAGGAATGGGAAAATCAGTCAATACAACACAATTCCAGATGTTTTACAAAGGTTTTGAAGTGAATATGTTTTGCCAAATACGCGTCGGTCAAGGTTATTCCATTCTATACATGTGTTAGGTAGAAACAAAACCTTATACACTCAACGCTCGGCATGTACGGCATTACTGCAAAAGTATGGTTAATATGCCATGACAATCTTCCGGGTCGCCGCAAGTACAAGCTGGAATCCAGATTGAACATTTTGTGATAAAGCTGATAAAAAACTTTAGCCTAGCAATTTCTCTCCGAATAGCCAATGATGGCCACTGCGCTCATAAAAGATGTTCAGATACGGACTGCGTTCTTTGGTAAGACGAAAATATAAACCTTACTGCCAATCTTTGAACACGTTCAATTTTGTCTACAAGATATTGCTGATTGGGATCCCAAATTATACTTGCGTATTCCTGAGTTGGTCTTACTATTGATTTATAGGCTTGTAGTTTGACATCCGATGGTGCATCTTTTAGCTTCCGCATTAGGAATCCAAGTTTCCGTTGAGCTTCTGCACAAATGTTTTGTACGTGATCACTCCAGTTTAAGTCATGATAATCGTGATACCTAAATATTTTAATTTATTAGTACGCTTTAGTGCTCTGTAATTAATTAAGTACGGTGACACTAATGGCTTCTTCTTGTTCGACACAATCATAGAAGTTGACTTTTAGCAATTAATTTTCATGTCCCACTTTACACACCAATCATACACGAGCTTCAAAGAGTCATTCAAGAGAACCTGGTCTTGCAGTCATTTTATGCGACAAAATAACAAAATGTCATCAGGAAACAAGCGCGCTTCGACGAGAGGGTGTACGACTTTCGCAATATCATTAATATATAATAAAAACAATATCAGACCCAGAACGGACCCTTGCGGAACACCAGATGATATTGCTAAAGTCGTCGAGCCTTCTTCATCTATTTGTACAAATCGTTCTCTGTTATTTAAGTAAGCCTGAATCCAATTAATTATTTGTACATCAATACCCATCTCATTAAACTTGTGTACAAGCTTGCCATGACACACTGTGTCGAATGCTTTGGAGAGATCTATCACAATGACATCAATTTGCTCTTTTGAGTTTATGGCTGTAGCAAAAGCATGAGTAATTTCAGAGTTGTGTTATTGTCGAAAGACGGCTACAGAAGCCATGCTGTTTACTATAAAAAAGGTGATTACTTTCAATGTATTCTACAAGGTATTTGGATATTATATGCGCTAACATTTTGCACACAGAACATGAGATAGATATAGAACGGTATTTTGGAACATCAAATTTATCACCAGATTTAAAAACTGGCACAACTCTTGCTAACAGCCAGTCACCCGGTAGAGAGCTGTCACGTAATGATGCTATTAATATTATCTCTAAAAAATATGAAACCCATTCGCACTAACGCTTCAAAAATTCGATAGGTATGTTATCAGGACCAGGTGACTTCTTAGAATCCAGTTTTAAGAGTAATCCAGTTTTAAGAGTTCCCCACTGCCACCCAGTCAGACGGTGCATGAGCTTCGGGAGCTTTCTCAGATGGTGCGAAGTCAGTTCTCTTGATATAAGGAACGTATTTCTGCGGATGGCGAGATTTTTTCACAGGAGCGTTGTGCAGTTACCTTAGCAGGGACAGTTCGTCTCCTTCCTACTAGTTACTCTTTATTCCAGTTGTCGACCCCCCCCCCCCCCCCCCTCCGCCTTCCTTTTTTTTCAAAAAGAAAGCGCGGAGAGCCTAAAGTGATGTTGCAGATCAACAAAATGTACAGGTGTTCTCGGCAACCCTTGTTGCGGCTCGCGTGCATACCAAAAACACCTGCCCTTGACGACGCACCCAACTGAAAGAAAAAGACTGAATACCCGTAAAGCACAAACCATGTGCACGAACGCGCATTCACACACTTGCCTTCACCTACCTCCCCTCCCAAACCAATGCACACACAAATCGCTAAAGAGTGGAAGCATGCCCGGGATTTCGCAACATCACTTTGTTCAATATTACTGTAAATTCGCTGAGAGTTCAGCGCTGTTTTCTTTGGAAAGTTAGAATTGATGATGAGATGTCACTTTTTGTTTAATGTAATGTTCAGAAAATGGCTTCACTATGTGCCACAGTGTCTGAAGCCATCACATATAACTCTGCAGGACTCTTGAGGCCACTCTAACATAGCTAGCCTCCTGAACATTTTTGTAAATTATTCTCGTTAAATCAAGATTTCGGGTAAAATCGCTCTTTTGGCTGGAAGTTTTATATGAAATATAACCTTTATAAAATTGTTATCGTGAGTTCTTGCAGCGAAGAGGCACTGATTAAAATTTATGGCCATGCAGTAACGAAAAGGTAACCAGTGGTACTTTTTTCCGTAACGGTAACGGTAAGGCGTTACATTTTTTTGTAGCTAAGGCAGGGCAGGAACGCGTGTCTTTTTTAGCGTAAAGAGCAACGTATTCAGTAATGTTTTTGGTAAAGGCTACAACACTGGAACAGTGTGATGGAACGGCGACGACATCAATGTCCGTGGCCTGCGAGGCGACCGCGTCTACGTGAACAGGGAGAGGAGAGCGCCCACAAAGGTACGCTACCGGCCCCAAGGCACGAGAGCCGATAAATCCTATACGACGGCTGCGGAGGCGGGCTGCAACATCGACGATCACCGCTACGGTAAGAGCGCGGAAATATAGTCTCAAGCGGTTGAAGAGGCGTTGAAGTGCGCAGCGAGAAGCGGACATGAAGCGACAGAAGCGTGCGGCCAACGTCGGGTTGCGGAAACGTGAAACGTGAAGCGGAAGCAATGCGGCAGAGACGCGAACGGGAGGCTCAGGTAGGTAGGTGGTGGTGGTGAAAACTTTGAACTTAGGGGTGTTTAGGACACCCAGGTCCTTGGGCCCCCTCACGGCCCCACTGCACTGAAACGTTCAAACGCTTCATTCGCGGGGCAATAGAGATTTCTAATCCATACTCGTAACCAGTCTTAAGTGTCTGTGGGGAATTTTTCTGCCCGCCCGTTTTTTGTTGATAAATATGTGGTGGATTCTTCTGCAATACAGGCAATGCCGCGAAGGCTCTTAACCTTTGTTCTTGTTCAAAGCCGCCGGTTCGCGGCTTTAACATTTTCCTCTGCGAGAGATGGCTAGTTTTGTCTATAATGACTGCAGCCACGTTCAAAGACTTCCATTGCTCGAGATTGCGCAGTTACCTTTCAGGCTCAATCGGCTTTTCCTGGCCAACTTTAAATTCACAGCGGCCGAGAAAAGTGGAAACCTTGTCTTTCGTGGTCCGGCCAAAACATCCCTTGCTGTCAATGCCGCCTGCTTGTTCAGGCATCTGTGGCCGAAATTAAGCACTATAAAAAGTCCTTGAATAATAATAATTATTGGTTTTGGGGGGAAAGGAAATGGCGCAGCATCTGTCTCATATATCGTTGGACTCCTCAACCGCACCGTAAGGTCAGGAATAAAGGAGGGAGTGAAAGCAGAAAGGAAGGAAGATGTGCCGTAGTAGAGGGCTCCGCAATAATTTCGACCACCTGGGGATCTTTAACGTGCACTGACATCGCACAGCACATGGGCGCCTTAGCGTTTTTCCTTTATAAAAACGCAGAAGCCGCGGTCGAGTTCGACGGCTGCGTTCTTATGGAGGAAAAACGCTTCTTAAAAACCAGTTCAGCAAACGCAAACTAGAGAGACAAATCCTAGGCATTTTGGCCTCCTCGCGCTATGGGCGCAATAAGGGTACTCGACGTCTCCGCAGCGGCTCGAGCAAGAGTCGAACTCGGAAACTATTGGACACCATTGATTATTCCCGATTGGTCCCAATGCGGCGGCAGGCGCATAACTTTCTCTTCATAAATATAAATTTTCTTAAAGTTGTCTATAAATTTTCTTTTCATTGCTTCCTTTTATCTTTAGTTATTTTCACTATTCGTCATATTTTCCAATTTCTGGTATTTTATATTAGTTGTGCGTTGCTTGGGAACTGCGGCTTAATCAAATTTTACCTTTTTGTTTTAATTACCACACAACTTGTGATTGATAGTTCGTGCGGACAACTTCCGTCAACAACTTTCGTCCACTCATGAGCCAAGAAAGGCTTCCGCCTTAAAATGCTCTCTGGTACGTTATGCCGCGCGGCTATCCACGCCTTGCCGCAGCAGCGCGCGTTGAGCCGACGGCACTCGCTCCTCTCGCAACTATCTAATCACGTGTTGCTGCTTTGCGGAGCCGACGGCCCTCTCGCAACTGCGGAAATCGCGTGACGCGCCATTCGCTATATAAAAAAAGTGTGGCGTGTGCTTTCCTCCCTGTGATTACCTTAACTGTGAGTACCTTAAAGGGACACTGAGGAGAAATTGAAGTTGGCTTGTATCGATAGAATACCAGCTCATGATCACAAAAACTCCGCTCTTACTGAAAACAAAGCTCTTGTAAGGTAGAAAATAGCAAGAACCAAAATACAGGTATCGCCACCACAGGCCAATCTCGCAAGTACAAGCGTTGTGACGCCATAGAACAAGAGTCGCCACCTTGGAGGAATTTTCTATCCTACTTGGTTTCGCGAATCTCTGAGGCTGACAAAGGTAGGTTGCGCAGATCAATATTGAAGTAAGTTTTGTTTTAAAACCAATAGTGCACTTTTATCACACAAGAAAGGCAGGCAAAAGACAACCTGAATGTTAGAAGCAAAGAAAACGGATCCTTCGCGGCGCCACAGGCGGCCAGGAGAGTTTCGATTTGTTATGGCGCTTCGCGTCTTTGAGCTTTGCGTGCCCCGTGGTTTTGTTTTTGACGCGCTTCGATTTACAAGCGCCGAACAGCAGAGGAACTCCAAGTGCCGCTTCAAGTGCTAGTTAACCTTTGAAGGAGCCTGTTAAGGCTTCTCAGATGATCGCCATGGTCGATGAAAAGCTATGATGGCACGATGCTCGGTGATCGTACAAGGCAGCACGTGTGTATTTGCACGCTTGCCCGGCGAAACATTCCCAGCTGTGCCAGTGTACTTCAAACTGCTTGACGGAAATCTTTTATTAGGGACGGGAGAGAAGGTACAAGGCAGTTCAGAAAAATTTCTGATGGCCTAGCTCTGTTAGACCAGGATATACCTAGCGGAAGCGCGGAGTTTTTCGCATCAGAAGAGTGCATTCGCTAGATGCGCCTTTATTGACGGCTGTAACTTGAGCCGTCGTGGCGGAGCGGTAGCGTTTTCTCATCAAACGCCGAAGGCCCTGGTTCGATACCGAACCTCGGCACCGGATGCTTTTCTTTTATTCAGTGAGTGGGTGGGGGGCTTCAGTGGCTCCCATGGATACCGCCGCTGAATACGTCACTTACCGGTTAAGCGCAGGCTCTCTTAAGGCGCGTTTATGCTGCGGCGAGGCGCGCGCGCGCGCTGCACGGCGAAGTCACTTCGGTCAAAGCGAGACCCTCTTTACTCCAACTGCGCATGACCGCCGATGCGTTCGGCGGCTTCGGAGCACTCTGACCGCACTGGCGGGGAGATTGGAGCATGTATCCCGCGCCGTGTGCGCCAGCCGGCCCGACCAGACTGATTTGGCTCCGCGGCTAGGTGCCCGTTATATTCAATAGCTGCGGCAGTTGGGCGGAGCTGTTCTTTTCGAGCTCGGCTATTTTAACCCATTCACAGTACATATCTGAGGGTACATGCAAGTTGGCGAGAGAGCGAGATCCTGTGGACCCGTTGGATCTAGCGGAAGTCGTTGAAGCGTCGCGCGCCGGGTTTGGTTTCAAGCCGCCTACTTTAAACGCGACCGCCCTCGAGCACCCATTTTTTTGTTTCAAAAAAAATATATATAACTTGGCCCTTGCAACCGCGGGAGACCTCGACGCCACCTGCTGCGCCGTGCAACCGCGCCGTTCAAGGAATGACTTTCCGTTGGCCCCAAAGCCCCGGCCAGCCTCCGATGGGCGCAAGGCGCCGAGCTTATCCAGGCCCCTTGCGACTCCCCGCACTGGGGTTATGGTATTTAGTTTGCAACGGCTGCTCACTGAGGAAAGCGGAAACGACCCGCCGGCGCCTAACCTAACCGTGCTCCCTCAAACGCATCGCACGCTCTGTGGGGCTGAGGTCGCTGAAATGCAGGCCAGAGTTTTTGCGAGAACTACGTCGTCAATTTCGGGAACGGGATCCATCGTAACGCTGGCAAGACGCCGGTGCAAACGCAAACGAAGCGACGGTGGCGACCCCCGATAGATGCCTTCAACGTGCGGCGGTGGTAGCTTTCATTTCGGCAGCTGCTAGACCGCACCGCTAGCCGCCAGAAATCACGGAGTCTCCGTTTACGTCACGTTTTACGTCACTCCGTTCTGTGTCGTCATAAGAGTTCTCCGTGTCGTCATAAGAGTTCTCGAATTTGAATCGGAGCGGCGGGAAAAACGTTTTCAACTTCGAATCCAAATTTCTTTGAAATAAATGCATCTTTCGCTCCCAGACAAGCGTCAACAAAGCCATGAAATGCCGAACTATCAGATATTGCTAACAAAAAAATTGTGATAGGGTTCTCCTCAGTGCCCCTTTAACTGTCTTGCTAGGTTCAGCCGGGTTGAACCACAGCTAACTTTTTGGAGCGATAAGCTCCACTTTTGGAATGCAAAGCTGGAGGTCAAATAACGCATGGATTTGACCTCTGGTTCGCCGCACGTGTGGCTGAGACGTCAAAAAAACGAAACTTCTCGCACTGGTACCGCTCATTTCGCAGCTGCGCTGACCGCGGTCCAGACCACTCGCTCTCAGAATTTGCGTCACGTGACTAACCACGTAATTCGCTCTTGCTGATTAAAGGCCAGAGCTCACCGCCTAGACACCCCCAATCCACATGTGTGAGAGTCCGTAAGGCCACCAATTTCGTTTATAATATTCCTTCAGTCCCAACGACAGACACCGCAGAAGGCGAGGTGTCTTCCCGGCCCTACGGGAATGGGATCTATAAGAGCTCTCACCAATCTGGCGAGTGCTCCTTGTCACCGTGTGTATCTGTTGCTAAACCGTCGTCGTCGTTTTGGAGAATGCACCCGCCGCGGTGGCTCAGTGGTTAGGCCGCTCGAATACTGATCCAGAGCCGCGGCAGCTGCGTTTTTAAGGAGGCAAAACGCTAAGGCGTCCGTGTGCTGTGCGATGTCAGTGCACGTTAAAGATCCCCAGGTGGTCAAAATTTTTCCGGAGCCCTCCACTACGGCACCTCTTTCTTCCTTTCTTCGTTCACTCGCCCATTTATCCTTTGCCTTACGGCGCGGTTCAGGTGTCCAACGATATATGACACAGATACTGCGCCATTTCTTTTCGCCAAAAACCAATAACATTATTATTAGGCAAGGTCTCCGAGGCTTCTCTACATAGTGTATTTTGGCCGCCGCGGTGGCTGAGTGGTTATGGCGCTCGGCCGCTGGCCCGAAAGACGCGAGTTTGATCCCGGCCGCGGTGGTCGAATTTCGATGGAGGCGAAATTCTAGACGCCCGTGTACTGTGCGATGTCAGGGCACGTAAAAGAACCCCAGGTGGTCGAAATTTCCGGCGTCTACGGCGTCTCTCATAGCCTGAGTCGCTTTGGGACGTTAAACCCCCATAAACCAAACCAAACTTTCTGTATTTTGTCCCACCCTTGGGGATTGTGGGCACGCCGAAATTTTGTGGCCGATTGTCCCTCTCGCCCCAGAGTGTATGTATGCGCTGATCGTAATGCCTAAGCTATGGTAGCACGTGAAACGACCAGACCATCCAAGGCCGCAACATAGATACCGCGGAGTAAGTTGCGATAGCGCGCGCTTGTGTAGGAACGGATGCCAAGGTTAAAATTAGCGACCGCAAAACCACCGTCTAAGATTTTGCAAAAGGAAGGATGTCACTGGAAGCGGCCAATATCCTCACCCAAAGAACGCTGAATAAGAAAATTCAGTTAATTTGGACGCAAGCGCACGCTGCCTTCACTGGTAACGAGGCGGCTCACGAGCTATCGCACGCTAATTTCCGGGAACCCGTCGGGTACCCCCCCCCCCCCCACACACACACACTGGGTATAAGACGAGCGCTATAGAAACTGAGGGGAAACAATCGACCATTATAAATTGGGACGTAGACTGGAACCCCCGCTACATGTTGGCCTATATAACTGAGAAGCTGTCGCGTGCAGGCGGCTCCAATTTATTTTCTGCTAACGCATGCGTAGTTCTATCCGAGGACGCTGGAGAGTGCGGGAAGGCGTAGAATCAGACCTGTGCCTTTGAAACGACCTCAAGTATGTCCAGGATTTAAGATTCCCAAACAACTGTGTACTTAACATCTTAACCACACATCAAAGACAGAAGCAGCAACAACGCGCTAAAGGCTCTCGCCTAAACGCACTTTAGGTCAGAAAAGTAGCCCCGTTGTAGAGCGGTTTATTCACACGTTGGAAGCGCCGGCGACGAAGACCTTAGCACACGTAATCTACGATCCAGCGAGGCGAGAGACTGGGGCACAAGCGGCAGGAAGGAAGGAAGGAAGGAAGGCCTCAGACGTTGCTGGCACATACCCACTACGGGAAGTGGCCAAGACACAGGCGGTTAATTACTGGATACAGGAAATTTTTGACGGGAAAAGCAGTGGAAATAGTATGTAGTCTGATAGATTGGAAGAGGGAAGGAAAGGGGTCCAGTTAACTTGGAGATCGAAGACGGGACAATTGCTTAATGTGCATAATAGTACACAATGCCTGTAATGTTGCAATGTCTTACTGACAGAGATCAGGAAAAAGAAATTAGAATGGGAGTCGCTGCGTTTCTTGAAGAAAATTTTGCACAGCAGAGCGCACACTCCTGTCGCTTCGTCCAAGCAAAGAAGCGCCAATGGAAAGAACAACCGCGGAAGACACAGGCAAGCCCAGTTGATAAAATGGAATTTGCAAAAGACGCTTCCTCAAATGAGAAAAGCGGCGGCAGAACAGCAGGAAGTGATCTATTGTCTCAGGTTCGGCACAAAAAGGGCACAGTGGGGAAGCTGCCAGGCCAGATCTGTGAAGGTAGAAATTTAGAAGGGGAACCCGGCAACGCAAGCGCGTGAAAGAGACCTCTAGTCTGCGTGAGCGCCAGTCTTTGCTACTCCAAGGATGCAGAAGATGCTGATATTCGGGAGACGATGTAAGAGCCGAGGCAGCAAATTCCTGAAATATTGTGTAGCTGCGAAACCTCACCGCAGCTGTATATGCACACGATGGTAGGACAGCAACAATTGGGCCGCTGAGAGAGGCTCTTGCTAAGGAATCTGCAACCTCATTTAAGTGAAAGCCCATGTGACCTGGTACCCAAAGCAACCTTACCGAATTTAGATGCAGCGGAATCAGGAACTTAAAGAGGCGTAATGGCCGAGAGTCAGTGGGCGAGGATAAGGAAGAGCAAATGGACAGAGAGTCTGTCATAACCACGACCTGGGAAACGGTAGATTCTAATTTTCGTAAGGCTAAGATTACTGCTAATAATTCAGCCAGAAAAGCGGCAGAGTTCCATCATGAGCATCAGACGGGCTTCTTCTTCTATATCTCAGTGAACGAGGGCGCAAGCGCTTCTTCGTCGTTGGCGTCGGTGCTGTATCATGTTCTTCATTCCAACTGCACCGGCGGAAAAAGGGAGCCATCCTGGCGACTCAAGGCGAGTCTTCAAGCGGCTGACATGAACGACGTCGCGGCCACGGCGGCGATCGTCCGAAGAAGGTGTCACTGGTTCGATAATGTTGTCAGGTGACGTACGCTATAAGATGCGGTAAGGGCCGATGTGCTTGGCCGAAAATTTGGACGTAGCCGGAACAGAGAGCCAGGCCAGTGAGCCAGTGGAGAAATGAACAGCGGCCGTGTCTTGATCGGAATCATGGTGGCAGAGGCCTTGACGTTCGGCAGTGAAGGAGCGAGCCAACTGGCGGCACTGCTCAGCATGGCGGGTAATGTCAGAAAGGGAAGTATATTGCGAGCTGTCGGGGTTGTAGGGAATGAATTTATCCAACATACAAGAAGGTTCGCGCCCGAATAAAAAGAAGAAAGAGGAAAAGCCGGTGGTTCCTTCAGAAGTGGTGTTATATGCATAGCAGACAAACGGAAGAACCTATTCCCAATTAGTTGTCGGAGCGAATGTACATGAAGATCATGTCCCCAAAAGTCCGGTTGAATCGTTCGGTGATGCCGTTGGTTTGAGGGTGGTAAGCAGTAGTGGTGCGGTGGACTGTGACTTTGTGGCACGCAGCGAGAAGCTCGCGAAGAACTTCAGACAAGAAAACACGGCCGCGGTGACTGACAAGTTCTCGAGGAGCGCCGTGACGCAGGACAAAGTGATGAAGAAGGAATAAGGCTACATCTCGAGAAGTCGCCGCAGGCAGGGCAGCGGTCTCAGCATACCGAGTGAGGTGGTCCACGGCGACTATGATCCAGAGATTCCCAGCGGTCGTGAAGGGCAGTGGCCCATATAGGTCGATGCCCACACGATCGAAAGGGCGAACCGGACATGGTATTGGCTGTAACGGGGCAGTCGAAGGGCGATGCGTCGACTTCCGCTGCTGACAAGCAGTGTAGGAGTGAACGTAGCGACGAACGAAGTTGTGCATGCCCAGCCAATAGTACCTCTGGTGCAGCCGCTCGTACGTTTTCAGTGAGCCAGCGTGCGCGCTCTGAGGATCGGCATGATGGTGTTCACAAATCTCAGACCGGAGATGTCGGGGAATCACAAGAAGCCACTTTCGGCCGTCTGGACGATAGTTACGGCGCTACAGGAGGGCAAAATGTGAGGCTTGGCGACGAAGGGCCCGAAGGAAGGAGGCCGAAGAGCGTGCACTAATTACGTCGAGCAAGGATGAAATCTATGTAACTTGGCGTTGTTGAACGGGCATGCCCATAGTAGTGAGCGCTGCGAGTACGGAATCAGGTATTAGCGAAGAGGGCGCAGGAGAGGGCAGTGGCGGTCGTGACGAGGCGTCTGCGTCACAGTGCTTGCGGCCCGACCGGTAAACTACGGTAATGTCGAAGTCCTGAAGACGTAGGGCCCAGCGGCCAAGGCGGCCCGAGGGATCTTTGAGTGAGGCCAACCAGCATGAGGTGTGGTGGTCAGTGACGGCGGTGAACCGACGGCCATATTAGTATGGGCGGAATTTCATCAGAGAGCAAACTACGGCGAGAGACTCCTTTTCCGTCACGGAGTAGCACGACACAGCTTTGTTGAGGGCACGGCTGGCGTACGCAACGACGTATTCAGCAAATTCGGCTTGCGCTGGGCAAGGACCGCACCGAGGCCGATTCCGCTTGCATCGGTGAGCACCTTAGTAGGAGCATTGGGGTCGCAGTGTCGAAGGATAGATAGGTGGTGAGGCTAGAAAAGGACGGAGCGCAGCAAAAGCGTCGTCGCAGGCCGAGTCCCACGTAGACAGGTCGGCGGAACCATTAAGAAGTTTCGTAAGGGGCGCGACGATAGAGGCGAAATTGGGGACGAATCGCCGGAAATAGGAGCAGAGACCCACAAATCGGCGTACCCGTTTTGTAGAAGTCGGTTTAGGGCAGTCAGTCACAGCACGGAGTTTGGTAGGATCTGGCAGGACGCCGTCTTTGGACGGACGCCGTCTTTGGGGTGATGATTATTGTTTTTTTCATTGCTGTTGGCGCGCATGCGCTTTGTTGTGGAAGGAAGGAGGCGTTGGTGCAATAAACCAGTTGTTAGTCTGCGCTTGTCTCGTGTGTTTGTGTGCTTCTTCTCTCTTGTCCCGTACTTTTTGCGGACTTATTCATATTTTCCATGATGTCGTACCAACTAGCCCCTCACCGCACTCTTCTAGATTTCACTTTGCAAAGGGTTCAACGCCAAAGCACTCTATGAATAATAATAATAATAATAATTGGTTTTTGGGGGAAAGGAAATGGCGCAGCATCTCTCTCATATATCGTTGGGCACCTGAACCGCGCCGTAAGGGAAGGGTAAAGGAGGGAGTGAAAGAAGAAAGGAAGAGAGAGGTGCCGTAGTGGAGGGCTGCGGAATAATTTCGACCACCTGTGGATCTTTAACGTGCACTGACATCGCAAAGCACACGGGCGCCTTAGCGTTTTTCCTCCATAAAAACGCAGCCGCCGCGGTCGGGTTCGAACCCGGGAACTCCGGATCAGTAGTCGAGCGCCCTAACCACAGAGCCACAACGGCGGGGCCACTCTATGAAGGCCGTCGGCTAATTTGTTTTGTTTGGTTTTTGAGGAAAGCAAATGGCACAGTAACCGTCTCACATATCTCGGTGGACACCGAAATCACGGCGTCAAAGAAGGGATACAAGAGGGAGAGAAAGAAGGAAGACAGAACTGAAAATGGAAAGTTGGATAGCGAGGAAAGGCGCGGTGCTGCGGAGCGGCGGAACTCCTGTGACTCGGTACTACTAGTGGGGCATGCGCAGTATTGACTAGGGAGCGAGAGAGAGAAATGCGCCGTTCGTGACGTCACTCGGGCTCCGACGTACGCCGGCTCACGCGAAGTGCGGTGTGGACTAGCGTAGTGAAGCTTTTCGCTTCAATATAGCCTGAGTGACTCTAGGCTAGTGACAATAGTATGCTCTCGATCCAATTCGCGCCCAAAGTTGACTCATTTTCAAAACCTTGGCTCAAGTTATGTGGGAGAACCTGTATATTCGATATTACCGAAACATGGAGATTTATAATTCGTCATTTTTTCAATGCATGGGAACAGTGAACGTTGTTCCGTAAAGTTATTGGAGGCTTACGCTAATGTCCCTTTGGTTTAATGCATGGTTGTGTATAACAAATTTGTAAGATATTCCAAGGCTATTTCGTTACTTCGCAGTTCACATGTGCAGACGACTACTCGTCGTTCGCCGGAGACCGATTTGTAAGAGAACAGCATTGAAGTGTAGCCAACGTCATTTTGACGCTGTTGTCTTTAAAAGCTCGAATTATTGCGTGTTGTAACAACGAATGGATTCCAACAGGCCTTCTGACCTTCGCAGTGTTCGTGACTGGGACAAGCTTCTCGTTGAGTCCCCTATGAGGGCGCGTGCGCTATATTATCTCTCTAATCATCACCCTCATGTAAATCAGCCTGACTAATCCCGGTTCAGGAGAATGGCTTCTCCCATATCCCTCAAACTAATCGTGCCCTTTGACAGGTTCGGCCAGCTTATCCCCGTAAAGTACTTAATCTGCTCTGCCCATCTGATATTCTGCCGCCTGTTTCGCTTGCTTCCTCCTACGATCCTTCCACTTATGACCATCGGTTATCTGCCTTCACATCACATGTATTCGCAATGGCCGTTTGTTCTTGATTTCAAATACGCTAAGGTGTAGCGGAGTGTGTTCCCAGGCCAATTCTCCTCTCTTCCTGTGTCGTAACGTACGTGCATTTACCATGTAGATTTCTATAGTCCGCTGTGCTGCCCGCAACCTAATTACAAGGCTTTCCGTTGGTATAGGAAATGTTTCCGCTTCATATGTAAATGCGGTCAGGGTAAAAATGTTTAATGCTTTCGTCGCGAAGGATACTAAAAATAAGCTATTCATGACCTGAGAGTTGCTGCGAAATACACGACACAAAATTACAATTTTTTATTGTCCTGGTTCTTTTCATTGCGTCGTCAAAATGAGCGTCTATCTGCCGTTAGTAGATGCATTCATGCTTCGCATACAATATTAATATACTCTGCCCTTCCGAGACAAGTGAAAAAAATGTGCCGCCACCGTCTGGAAGACGTTGGAGTAAGGAGCGTTATCTGCTTGGTAGCGCGATCTATTGTCCATGCGATGCATTCCCACGTGATTAGGCTACTTTTCCATACATCACAGGGAGCGGGCGCTTTCCGCCTTGACGTCGGATATTTTTTGACTAATTTGGGTCGAAAAAGTTTTTCGACTCTTCTGAGGGCTATTTTTCCGTACCTCAGGGCGATAGGTACCCCGAATGAATTAATTAATGAATGAAAACTTTATTGTCCACCGAGAAGGAGCCCCCAAATCCGCGGTCCCGGCACGCAGACCTGGGACGCGAATAGGGAATCCTCCGCAGACAAGTGAAGATGCATTGCTTTTTGCGGCCTCAGCCGCTATGCGGGTGGCTTGCTGCTGGATGCCGGGGTCCTATCAGCGAAACTTGTCAGGCTTCTGTACTGTTCACGTTTAAGCCGCCGCCCGGGGAATCGGCGCATTCCCAAAGTATGCGACGAAAAGTGCCCCTGTCACCACACTTCGCCATGAGGTACGAAGTTCCGAGCTACCGAGTGCTGACGTCACTGCCGCCATATTAAGCCTGACCATAAAAAAAATATTAGACTAATTAGGCGATGCTGGCGTCTTACATGTCGTAGTCATCGAGCCCGTTAAGAAATATCATTGGTGAGGTTATGATGTCACCGGTTGAATAATTATAAGCAAAGAATTTAAGCTTAAATTTAACTAAATGATAACTTTCATAGTTAATTTTGGTGTCTAACGAGTTCTGCTCATATAGTCGAATCCAAATATATAATTGGTTTTAGGATGCCCTCATTATTACTTAGTAAAAGCCAGTAATCATAGCCACGTGACTAGCTAATTTTGACCTCACAAAATCAGTGACCTCACCCATCATTCACCTATTCAATATACTAATGACGTCACCAATCAATCACCAACTAGGTTGCTATATCGATTTACTATGGGCGTCCGCCATCTTCAATTCCTCGGTTTCACGCTGTATGGAGGTGGTAGCAGACCCCACAAAATCGAGTAACGTCAAGAACAAGAGCTAACGCTCTTAAAACTTTATACATCTTCGAAACATTCTGATTGCCATCTTTATACTTTGCCAGTCCCGGTACTCGATTTTGCTTTGCTATTAGTCTCCTAAGGTACTTATCAAGGCAGTGTGATCAGCGAATCGCAAATTGCCAGGCTATTGCCGATCTATGGGTAGACAGCTGGGCTAGTTGGTCTGCATTATTATGGAACATGGTACCGGCGCAAGAAACAAGGAAGAAGAGAGAAAAACGCTGATACCATGTTCCATAATAATGCAAATCAACTGGAACAGCTCTCTGCCCTTACTGACATACTTTATACTAAACTGGGCCCCGTTATTCCTTTTGTGTGTTAAACGTTCCATGAGCCTTGTCAACCTCTTAGCTGTTACCACATGCCGGGAAAAGGAACTCGCGTTTTCACTCGATCATCGCCTTGTCCTGCCTGGTGTTTGTAGACTGTTTTCACCGTGCTTCCCATCTGCGCGGCACGCCAGAAGAATGACGAAAATCTGGCGCTCCGAGCTGTGGCAACAGGTTCGACACCTGCAGAACCACCTACGCTTCTATGCTCTTCGGTATACCCAGGACAAAATGGTGAACCTGTTTTTCGAACACTTACTCGTCTGGCTGCAAAGAATGCCGACTTTCTGTGGAATTTGAGTGTGCGAAATTTGAGGTCCTTGAAGAAAGTGCATGCGCGACGTCAGCACACTGCGCCAAATGAAGTGACCTGTTTTGGTGAGGGCGATGTGCCTGAAAACGTGAAAGCTGTGTTAAGCTGCGGTCCAAAGTTTTGCGTCCGGCGTTCGCGTTGTCTTTCTTCTCCCTTCGTCCTTGTTTCTTGCTCTGGTACCATGTTTCATATTATTGCCGATCAGCTTTTACGACAAACTCTTCTCAGCCCACGGTCCTGAATACATAAATTTAACTCGGGGGGAATAGTACTATATTGATATTGTCGCCCAGCGCTGATGTCCTTTCCGACTTGGATATTATCACTTTTCTTACGGATGTATATTGGACCTATAGGGCCGCTATAGCTGTATTTTTCAGCAGCTTTGCATATTTGTCTTCTAAACACTGGAAAGGCAATGCCCACTGAACTGCTATGGATTCACATAAGTGAAACGTTTTCACCTAGTACACGCAGGACAATATCGGGGTTGCTTATAATCTGCGTATATCGTTATCACCTTGTTCAAGTTGTAAATATCAGCCATAGCCACTCGCCGTTAGGAAGGCCAGCCACCATCGTTGGTCAACGAAAGCCTAAGATTCCTCAAACTTTTCAACGATTACCTTAGGGAACACTTTCCATTATCATGGTGTGTTTGCTGATGCAAGCTGTGCTCGTCTGGTATCGAGAAATTCTTTTGCTCTGCTTATCCCGCTGTCTGTGGTATAGGAAATTCACATTGAACCCTTTTATTACCTGTAGAGTATTTTCAGCAATCGGCGCTAATTTCGCGGTGCATAATGCACGGGAGGCGTTGCAGTGAATTTTTTAACAAAAAAAAACTGATGAAGATGACTGCCAGCGCCAAAACCCAGAGCATTATTACGGATGGAATGGTGTTCGTACCCTCGTCTTAGTCGGAATTGTTTTACGATTTGGCATGATTTACTCCTTCAGTTGAGTAGAACCACAACCCGGTTAGAAAATGGCTATATTTACATGTGGAATAATTCGAACATGTGCCTATACTTAAACGCTCGGATAATGTGGGACACCTTCGGCAGCCCCTCGAAAGCTGCCCGCGCAACCCATGACGGACGTCCATGACAAGTTATCGCTCGGAATGTTCACGAAAATCTCATTTCGTGTTCCGTGTTCATCTTTATTTCCTTTGTCTGCACTTTGTTCAGTGCTTCTGCTCGGGTGATAGTCCGGCAACAAATACGCATTTTTTTTCTTATCGCATTCCTATTGTGGAGAGATCAGACTGATTTCTGAAGCCTGAAGAGTGAATGAGGTGCATTTTCTTCACTGTAATTTCTAGAATCGCCCAACTGCCAGCCTCAGCGGAGTAACACTCCAAACAGCTGAATACAGACACTAAATTATTGAATTTTCCATGCTTAAAAAAATTTTGAGAGCCGTTTTTCTTGGATGAACACAAGGGACACAGAGAAGATGGCATCTCGCGTCTTGTGCTCGGCAGAAAAATTTGAAATTCAAGGAATTTTATTTTCATTTGTGGCGAACCACCTAGCTTCGCTACATGCATTGTAGACGTTCATATTCACGTATTTGCAAGAATGCAGGTTTCAAGGAATGAATGGAGCCTTCGCATGATGAGCTCAGGATTATTTCACTCACGTAGTGATTGATGATTTTTGCTGTAGGTTTATTGCTCCTTAATTCAACTTGTATTAAGCAGCAATGCCGATTGATGGCGTGCTCACGCAACCCATCTCCCTTGTGATTTGCGAAGGATGGCGGTCGATAATTACAGATTGTGGGAAGACCGGAGAACAATGGTCGCCATCCTTATACTCAGATTCACGGCAGTGAATTGCCAGTTTCCCGAGTTTGTTTCACAGTTGTTCTCGGATACGATCGTTCACGCATCGTCCACTACGACAGACGTAAAAACGGCCACATGTCAGTGGTATCTTATAAGCGATGCCTTCAGTATGTTGATTGTACCGAAGGCATCGTTTTTAAGATACAACTGACATGCGGCCATCTGACATCTGACTGACATGCCGCCATCTTGTTAACGTTAACGTACGCAAGCCGCGCAAACCCCGCAACGCAAAGTCCGCTGGCTAGCGTACGCACGCAAGACGCAGGGATAGCGCTTGCGTTCTGCGCATGCGCACTACCGTCCCCGCAAACTCCTTGCGTACGCTAAGCCGTTGCGCACGCACAGCTAAAACTGTCTAATGTGAAGGCGACAGCGTTAAGGAGCTCGTGCCGGAGAAAGGCCGGTGTCGTTGGCTTCCGCCGTGAGCGAAAAATCCCTCCTCCTCCTCCTGCTCGCAATGCACGCCATTGCCCCAACAGATAGTGCGAAAGAAAAGGACGCCTGGTACACATTTCGGTCCACAACCCGGACCACGCCGCGAGAGAAAAAAAATGAAATGATAATGATAATATATAATAATTGGTTTTTGAGGAAAGGAAATGGCGCAGTATCTGTCTCATATATCTTTGCACACCTGAAGCGCGCCGTTGAAATGAAGATCGCCTGAGTGTGCGCAATACATAAGAGCGGGGCAAAGAACAATATTGGTAACTATCGCCCGATATCCGTGCTTCCAGTTTTCGCGAAGGTGGCGGAAAAAATAATCAACACTAGAATCAGCAGTTTTTTGTCCTCTAAGGGTATAATTTCAAACCAACAGTATGGTTTCCAAAAAGGAAAATCCGTTGAATCAGCACTACTGAATATTAAGGAAAAAATAATAACAAACATAGAGAGACAGCTATATACTCTTGGTATATTCCTAGATTTCAGGAAGGCATTTGACTCCATTAAACACGATATATTGTTTAGTAAACTTTACGACTATGGAATCCGCGGCAAAGCTCTTGATTTGATAAAAAGTTATTTGTACAACCGCCTCCAATTCGTTAGTATTCATAACAGCAGATCAACAGCACAGGTAATTAAATATGGCGTACCCCAAGGTTCCATCTTAGGTCCTCTCCGATTTCTCTTATATGTTAATGACATTGTATCAATACCCCAAACCCCCGAAATAGTGTTGTATGCTGATGATACTAATGTGTTTTTCCATGGCAATTGTCTAAGCGCCCTAATGAAGAATGCCAATACATGGCTCGAAGAATTATCGACGTGGTTGCAGCATAGCCAGTTACGACTCAATACAGACAAAACCAACTACATTATCTTTCGGGCTAAAAATAAGGCGATTGACACTAAACTTAAACTAGTCTTCGAGGGGCAAACATTAAACCGTGTTAGCGCTCAGAAATTTCTGGGTGTACATTTCCACGAAAACTTGAACTGGACACACCACATAAACTATTTGACTATGGACCTCGCGAAAACTATTTCACTTCACTTCACTTCACTTTATTACCTTAAAGACCCCACTTTGGGGGTGTTACATAAGGGGTGGGAGTACAAATATGGTTTGAATATGGTTGCTTACATGATATTTATGAAATGCATATTTAAATTGTTCACAAAACTTGATTGGCAGGTGATGGCATCAACGTCGTGGGGAAGGCCATTCCAGTCTTTAGCAGTGCGAAGAAAAAAGGATGCGGAAAAAGTGACGGTGCGGGAGCGTTGGCATGACACTTGCAGGGGATGGCCGGTGCGATGAGATATGCGAGCGGGCGGTGTGATGTAGGGTGGTTGTCCGAGGGAACTGTAAAAGAACTTATGAAATAGACTAAGAGAAGCAATGCGACGACGATGGGCAAGAGTTGATAAACCTGATTGTCGTTTAAGTGACGATACACTGATGTCGTATGAATAGGCAGAATGAATGAACCTCGTGGCGCGATTTTGGACAGATTCTAGTGAACTGATGAGATATGCTTGTTGCGGGCTCCAGATAGCAGATGCGTATTCTAGTTTTGGTCGAATGAGTGATTGGTAGGCGAGAAGTTTAATACTTTGAGGGGCGTGCCGTAGGTGACGTTTCAAAAAACCCAATGACCGGTTAGCTGATGCGACGATGTTCGTTACATGAGAGCGCCAGGAGAGATCCTGGCACAAGGTGACACCTAGGTACTTGTATGAGTATACAGATTCTAGTGGAATGCTAAATAGATTTAAGTTTATGCTCCCAGCGTGTTGTTCAAACGCCAGCTTTATTATACCATGATTAATTCAAGACTGCAATACTGCATACTAGTTTGGGGCACCACTACCACTGGTAATTTGGAACGTCTTCATATTCTTCAAAAGAAATGCATCCGATTCATAGAAAATGCAGCGTTGCGAGAACACACAGCTCCACTGTTCGTAAAAAATGAAATACTTGCAATTACAAGTATATTTCGACAGCGCTTGGCACTGAACATATTCACTCACATAAAAAGTAACCTAAATTCATTTCTTGGGAAGTACCGACGTCAAGAATGCGGCTATAACTTTAGGGCAAATTCATTTGTTAAGAAAAAAGTCAGAACTTCCTATGGTACACAATCGTTAGACTACCAGATTCCTGTCCTTTTAAATTTGTTTCCAGAGCTTATTGACATTGCAGTGAATGTACAGTCACCGTATACTTATAAAGCACGGATAAAAAAAGTACTCCTGGTAGAAAAAAAATGACCTGTCTCCTTGTTATCTCATTTAGGTTTGTGTTTCGTTTGTATTGCTGTGTTCCTTGTTAGATTCTTGAAATATGTCAATACAAATGTTGCTTCTTCAGGCTTTTGACTCTGTAATAATTTTCTGGTTAAGAGCTAATCTTTTGTTGAGATAAATATTTATGCAACTGCGGTTCTTACCTGCTGACACAATAATAACTAACAGGTTGTGATGTAAGCTTTTTTTTTGTTTTGTGAAGAAAATTTCTCTTGTTTTCTGTAGTACTTACGGTTTTAATTTCATATAATGCTTGTTCACAATGCTTCTGTTTTCTACACGTAATGAATGGTACAATATATTTTTTACAACGCCTTTTGTAGCATAGAGAGTGCAATGTATCTCGCCAGGAGGCGAGGCCTTGTCAGGCGTAGATGAAACGCCTTTTGCCTCGTCTTCCTTGGTAGAATAATCCTCTTTTAAACTCTCTTGCTCATGATGTATACTTGCTTTCGACCAGAAATAAAGTGAATTTGAATTTGAGTGAAAAAGAAAGGAAGAAGAGGTGCCGTAGTGGAGGGCTCCGGTATAATTTCGACCACCAGGGGATCTTTAACGTGCACTGACATCGCACAGCACACGGGCGCCTTAGCGTTTTTCCTCCATAAAAACGCAGCCGCCGCGGTCGGGTTCGAACCCGGGAACTCCGGATCAGTAGTCGAGCACCTAACCACTGAGCCACCGCGGCGGGTCTACGGCGCGGTTCAGGTGTCGAACGATATATGAGACAGATACTGTGCCATTTCCTTTCCCTCAAATCCAATTATTATTATTATTCTTGGGGAGAGGAAACGGCGCCGTATCTCGTTTCTCGACGGACACCTAAGCCGCGCCGTTGGCGAAGGTGTTAAGGAGGAACTGACTGATGAAAGGAAGAAAGAGGTGCCGTGGTGGAGGGTTCCGGAATAATTTCTAGCGCCTGGGGATCTTTAACGCGCACTGACGAATTTTTGTTGTCATTTTTGCCGTGTTCTTGTAGTATAATGAAAATGGTCGTAGGAAAGAAATGGCGCCCTTGTTTGTGCGATTGAAGATCAACAGATGGTCTAAATTATTCAGGAGCCCTCCACTATGGCAACACACTATTTATTTAACTACAGCTTTCCTCCTTACTTTTACGGTGCGATTGAGGTGTCCGCCGAGATTAGACAATTCTTGCACCGTTTCGTTTCCTGAAACAACCTATTTTAATATTATTAAGTGAATTTTTGGGGAAAGGAAATGGCGCAGTATCCGTCTCATATATCGGCGGACACCTGAACTGCTCCATAGGGGAAGGAATAAAGGAGGGAGTAAAAGAAGAAAGGAAGAATAAGAGGTGCCGTAGTGGATGGCTGCGGAATAATTTCGACCACCTGGGGATCTTCAACGTGCATTGATCTCGCACAGCACACGGGCGCCTTAGCGTTTTTCCCCCATAAAAGATATTTTTGAAAGGCCAATTTTTATTGTACAGCACACGGCCGTTTATTTTTTGGCTGTGCATCGACAACAGGGCAAAGCAAAATGAAGAGTAACAATAATATCTCGGGTTCGCCTAAAATTCAGAATCTAATTTTACATTGATTAAAACTGCGATGCAACGCCACAAGTGCACAATCAGCGTTGAAAGCAAGCAACGATTCCACTTAGACTTTGAATTTGTTGAGCAGAAGCCTCTTACTGGACCACTGATTTTTTGTGCGCTGAATGCAATAATTAGCGGTACCTAAACAAGCAATCATCGGCTATATTTGCGGTACACTGTTCGGGTTCACGGCCGCAAGCTTGCTCATGTTGATGTGCGGCACTAATTGTCTCGGCCAGGTATATTTTGCGCTCCCAAGTACCCTTGTTTGTACACCTTGATTGCTGGTCTGGCGGTCAAAATTCTATTTTTGTATTTCATGAGCGTATGTAGCTATGGCTAGCCAGCCCGTCTTCATAAACTTCATTCTTTACTTAAATTCACATCGCTAATATGGCGCGATAGTTTTAAGTGCCCGTGCAGTCGCTAGGGGATTTCTTGGCGAACCATTACGCAGATATTGGCAGCTCTTCACGTGGCATCACATCCTGCTATATTACACGTTATCGCACGTGTTGCGAGCCGCTAATTAGTGGCCCCTAAAACTAAGTTTTTCTCAATGTCATTTGAGTACATTGCTGTGCGACGTGCTTGTACAAATCATCTGTTTATCCTCCTGAACGAACATCCTCTTTGGTGAAGAGCTTGTGCCCGGCTCCCGACCGAAGGGACTCCGGTTCACTTCTGCTTGACAACCTTTTAAAGCGAAAGCTTCACCACGGCCGCTCAATTGCAACGCACTTGGTGCCATTGAGCACCCGTGGCTTTACTATCCACGCGGTTCCGATTGCGCTGCGTCTGTACGAATGACCTCGAACAGGAAAAGCGGAGCTTTGTAGGCAACCACGTGACGTTCCACGTGACTCGCACCAGCTGCAGTCGCGCGCTCCGCCGTCGTCGGGCGGCTGCGCGCTGCCTATCCACCGTCTCGCTATGGACGAAGCAAGTCAGCCGGAGCCGACGTCCTCGAGAGTGGCTACTCGCAGACGTCGGACAGAGGCTGATCACCCGGTCGACACTACCAGCTGGTCGAGGGATTGAGCAATCGATAGGGAGCGTAAACGCGCTAAACGACCAGCCGAGAGCATGGTGGAGGGGATGGGCGGCAGCTTCGACTGGCTTGACGGCGAGCGAAAGATGCCGAATGAAGACAGCGACGAACCCTGTTAGCAGCCGCGGCGGAGACTGGTGAGCCGCTGGAAGCGAGTTGTCACAGTGCGGAACCCGCAACGACCCACTTGGTCCTTCTGCCTGTGTAACTGTGCTTCGGCCCCAAGAACCTTTGAAATTGATCTCACATGTAATCCTTGCTTTCGCTTGCATAGCTATTGTTAGCTGAGCTAAGCCGCAGCCATTTTTTTCTTTGCAGCGAACCTGCTTTTCTACGTCACTACACCCATTTCACGAATTTGAATTTCGCAGTCGCGCCGATTAGGGCTTTTCCTCCAAACAGGCCCCATAAACGCTTTTGCTTTAAGGAGTAACGCGGTTTTTCTCGGTGCCTTGATGTCTTCTAAAATCAAGAATTGATATCGGTCATAATTCATGGCAGTTGACAGGAGTAAATGCATTTCGTTTATTTTTTTACTCCTGCTTACTAGCAGTAACATCTAGCTCTGCCTGCAATCCACTTTGTGAGATAACTTACGCTGACTCTATAAAACCCAGTTATCGGCTGTACCTCTCGCTTGCCGTAGACATCTCAATGACACCGTGAGGGGACAAATTGGAAAAGAACTGCATGTAAGTACACTCCGTCTCCGCTGCACCGAACACCGATAAGTGGACGCGATCTTGCTCTACGTTTCCTTCGCCTACAAACCACAGTTAAGGAGGCAACCCCGTGGAACCCTTACTTCGTAAATGGAAGGGAGGCCGTGACAACGCTCGACGCAATGTTGCAGGACGTCACCAGTGAGGAGCACCTCAACGTCGCCGCATACCTGCACTCCAGCCTAAGCCCGAATACGCGTATAAGAGAGTAAGAAAGAGAGTATGCTTCCTAGGAAACTTGGCGTAGGTAAAATGCAGATGTGTCCCTTCAGAGACAAGGAGGGCAATGCCATTAGCTATATGGATAAGATCGTTAATGTAGTCGAAGAGTTCTACAACAATCTATATAGTAGCCAATGTAATAAGAACGTAAATGATAAAGACAGTAGCACACACCATTGCGGCTGCCCGCCTGTAACGAAAGAGGAAGTAAGGAGAGCATGAGGAACAGCGCAAAGGGGAAAAGCATCTGACTAGAATCAGGTAACAGCAGATCTGTTGAAAGACGGAGGACAGATTCTGCTACAAAAGCAAGCCACCTTGTATGCGCAATGCCTTACGATCTCTACCGTACCACAAGCTTGGTAGAATGCAAACATTTTAATTCATAAGAAAGCAGAGGCCAAGGACTCGAAAAAATTTCAGACCGATCAGCTTACTGTCCGTTGCCTGCAATGTATTTACTAAGGTAATCACTGGTAGAGTCAGGACAACCTTTGACTTTAATCAACAAAATGATCAGGCAGGCTTTCGTAAAGGATAGTCAACAATAGATCACATTCACAATACACATAAGGAGTACAGAAATGCACAGAATATAACCGACCCCTATATATATCCTTCATTGATTACGAGAAAGCATTTGATAAAGTGGAAACCTCAGCACTCATACAGCTATTGCGTAATGAGGGTGCATACGAGCCTTATGTCATAATACTGGAAAATATATACAGGAACTGCACAGCTACCATAGTCCTTCATAATGTGAGCAATTAAATTTCAAAAAGGAAGGGCGTCAGGCAAGGAGTCACGATCTCGTCGACGCTACTCACCGCCTGTTTACAGTTGGTATTCTGAGGCCTGAATAGGGAACAGTTGGGGATAAGAGTTAATGAAGAATACGTAAATAATCTGCGATTCGCTAATGACATTGCCTTGCTGAGTCACTTAGGAGGTGAACTGCAAATCATGATGAATGAGTTACGCAGAGGTTGAACGGTGGGTCTAAAAATTAACATGAAGAAAACCAAAGTAATGTTCAACAGTCTAGCAAGGAAACAGCAGTTCACTATTGGCAGCGAGGTGCAGGAAGCGGTAAATATCTGCTTAGGGCAGGTAGTGGCAGCTAATCCGGGTCATAACAGGGAAATAGCTGGAAGGGTAAGAGGGGGTGCAGCGCATATGGCAGGTTCTCTCAGATCACTAGTACAAGATTACCAATATCCCTCAAGAGAAAAGTGTACAACACCTGTATCTTACCGGTGCTCTCCAACGGTGCAGAAACGTTGAGGCTAATAAACGTGGTTCAGCTTTAATTAAGGACGACGCAGCGAGCCATGCAAAGGAAAAGGATAGGTGTAACGTTAAGAGACCGGAAGCGGGCAGAGTGGGTGATGGAACAAACGCGGTTTAATGATATCCTAGTCGAAATCAGGAGGTAGAAATGCGCAGGGCATTTAATCAGAAAGCAAGATAACCCCTGGTCATTAAGGATAACGAATCGGATTCGAAGAGAAGGCAAGCGTAGCAGGGGGCGGCAGAAGTTTAGGAGGGAGGATGAGATTATGGGACTCTCAGGCATAGGGTGGGCGCAGCTGGAAAAGGACAGGTTTAATTGAAGAGACACGGGAGACGCCATCGCCCTGTAGTGGGTGTAATCAGTCAGGATGATGGCGAAGCTGCCCTCTAGAGCACTCCCTTTTATAAAGGGAGTGTGCTAGAGGACACCCGACTAAAATTCAGCACCGTTATATTTAGATCGTGCTATCCGCAGAAGAACCCCGACGTCATGCCTGGTTGCGCACTCAAGACGAGTAGTGCGCTGATCATTGATATTACAAACTTCGTCGGTGCCATGCAGAATACAAGCCAGCTGACCGAGTCTGACTTTGGACATCCATTTGTCACGGTGTACTCGGTCAAAACGTTTTAGCAACAACTGCGGGCCGTACAAGATGGTTCGCCTGCTATGTTAGCGGGACTCTGAAGTTGTTTTTGATGGAGTGACATGATCCGAGCGACGCCGAACACGAGGAGAAGTAGTGCGTGTCGTGGGTCGAAAGCCATTTCATGAGCGCTAATATAACCATGTGTTCGTGCTCATGCACTTTATTTCAAGGAGAAAGCTTTATATGTTCCATTAATTCAAAGCCGCTAGTTGTCGGCGTCGGAGCAAAAAAGATCGGAGAGCCATGGAGATGACAAGAAGTAGAGAAAGAGAGAACTTTTTTGCCACAGGTGCCGCGAACTAGGGCCAGTGGGTCCTGTGCGGCCTCATATGGGGGCCACGTACTGGGCCCATGAAATTAGTGAATGTTGCGTGGCTGGCTGAGTTGGTCCCAGTAACTTAGTAACCTACCCGTTACCATTTCGAAACCGTAAAGGCTAACGTACTTACGTTAACATTTTTGGGTAACGTGAAGTGTCACGTTACTAGTTACGTTTCATTTGACGCGATGTTTATAGCCTCAGGGCATAAAAACTATGAAGTGAGACACGAGTAAGATGCTTAAATAAATGAAAATAGGTGGGCTGATCTGATGAAATCAAGATGTGAACGATGATGTGGACCCTGTGTCCAGGAGATATAGGAGTCCGGATTGTCCGGTGAGAGGCCCTCTGCCGCCAGCTGCCGAATTTTCGTCGGCTTCAGCGCCGGGCTGTCCCACTACAGGTGATGGATATCCGCCTGACAGTCACTTATCTTCCAGACTGAACACCCGTGGCTGGGATATAAATCTTTGAACTGCGGCAACTTGCGTGTCAGAGCTGAAGTTAGGGCAACCCCGACCCGTATCCTCCGAAGCGCAACCTACTCCGCATGGGTAGACGACGAAGAAGGGTTACCGCACACGGAGGGATTAGCGCAGGTGTGCGGCGCGGGGGGTGTTCCTTTCTTGTTTAAAGGAGGGTGGTGTCGTCCAGAGTGAGGACTCGAGTCATAGACGAGGTTGGGGTCGAAAGGCGAGTCGCATAATCTGCGTGTCTTTGTGCGTCCAGGAGGTCACGCGGGACCCGCTCAATACGGATTTGCTGCGGGATGCGTGCCGCTAGACGATGGATGTCTTGGAAGATTTCTGGGGTGTGACTGCCTCGTCGTAGTAGGTGTGTGACGTGAAGGGCGTTGGAGCGAATGACAATGCGGGCCGTGGGTAGCATGGGAAAGGCGGCCACAGAGCAAAGTGCCTCTTGAGCCGCAAGCATCTCCGCACAGAAGATGGAAGGAGGTTCTGAGAGGCTAAACCTTGACGTTTTGTTCAGAGCAGGCTTGCAAGGACAGTAAAAGTCCTCTGTTGTTTCGGAGGCCTGGATGCTTGCGTCAACATACATAATGATGGAGCCATGCGGCAGATTGGCGCCTTGCTCTGTAATTCGGTCGCGTAACGACAATGCCGCGCGGGTAGATGATGGCCGACGTAGATCAGTTGGTTTGTTGTCTCTTAGCTGCACAAAACGCCAGGGAGGAAGAACTGGCGGAGGCGGCTGTAGAATGGAGTGCGATGAAGCGTATGCCCTGAGTGCACAAGTTGTGTCTGTAAGGCTTGACTTTAGGTGGCGAGCATCGCGTCGTTGCTGCACCAGCTCATCTAGTGTATTTAGCTGCGCATGTTATTGGAGTGCCATGATCGGGGTAATACGGGTAAGGCAAGTGATGACCCTCATTGCCTCTCGATTAACAGCTTCTAGGCGATCCCATTGAGCCGTCGTCAAATGCTGGAAACGAGCTTGGTAAACGAGGAGCGGTTGCGCAACTGCCCGCACCAACTGTCGTGCAACATCAGAGCGCGCTTCGCCTGTTTTAGGAGAAATGCGTCTAATCAGACCCAACGCCTGAATTGCTCGCTCTTTAGCCCGAGAAAGCCAAGCAGTACCTGTTCCTGACTCGTGTATTGTCAATCCAAAAATTTTTACGGTTGAACTTTCTTGAATTGGAGTTACGGATAGATGGAGACGAATTGGTTTTGCAGCAAGTTTACGTCGCCCCAGCGGTTGGCGACTGACGCGAACGTGGTTTTCCTCACTGAAAGCTGCAGAACAATTGAAAAAGCAAAAGTCGACGTGATATCAATGACTGATTGATGGCCTGCTGCTTGAGTCATCAGGTCGTTGTGAGTGGTCCACACCGTTACATCATCAGCATACAGTAAAGAACTTAATCTCAGAGACATCATGTAAGCGCCAAGCAAGGGGAATAAAAGCAATATTAAATATTGTTAGCGATAAAACCGATCCCTGGGAAACGCCGCGAAGAGGCAAAAATGATCCGACAGCATCACCACTGAGGCGCATGGCAAAGTGTCGGCCTTCAAGGAAGGATTTAACAAAATATCCCACTCTAGCGGGGAAATGCAGCATGTCAAGGGATTCCAGGATGGCAGCATGACTGATATTATCGCACGCCTTTTCAACGTCCATGGCCAGTACAGTACGTACAGTGTGGCTGCGAGTGTAGGCCATAACAGCTGGCACCAAGAGAGCCAGTCCATCATCTGTACCTATGGACGTACGAAAGCCAATTTGGGGGGATGGTAGAAACCATGCTCCTCAAGCTACTACGACAGCCGTGCGGCAAGCATTTTTTCGGTGAGCTTGTATATTGTTGGCGTAAGCGATATAGGCCGGAAATTTTCGGCGGCTTCCCCGGCTTTGTTATGGGGATCACAATAGCCGATTTTCAGGCTTCTGGTACGAAGCCTTCTATCCATATCTTGTTAATAGTGGCGAGGAGTTGAGGCAGTACCGCGGAACATAAGTTCTTGTAAACCTCGTACGGAATGGAGTCCGAACCGGGCGCAGCCTTCCGACGGGCCTCATCTATTGCTGCAAGCAGCTCGAGCAGTGAAAATGGGCTTGCAATTCCCTCGGCGTCAGCTGTAGATGGGAGCTCATCGACATATGCTGTAATGGCAGCTAAGGGGGCATGACCCTTGGAGGTACACGTTATACTTGCGGAAAAACTTCCGCGCTGCCTCTCTGGCGAAATCATCCGGAGATAAGTCAGCTGCAAAACATGCTGTGGTCGCTGCGTGAGGACGACGGGAACCATGTTCCATTGCACGAAACGTTAGCCAGAGAGCAGCATTCGATGACATTGTCGAGAACTGTCACACCACGCATGCCAATGCCGTCGCGAGAGATCACGTTTATATCTGCGAGCCTTGGCAGTAAGGTAATCCAGCCTTGTCCGTGCTTGCGCAGAAGTCGGGTCTTGGGAAGCCGCCATCTCCGCTTGTCGTCGAGCAGCCCACACGTTAAGCAAACCCACATCCGGCACCGGGCAATTCACGTTTGTCCAGGTAACAGCAGTAGCCTTATTCAGCGCAGTTTGTATGCGGTCCATAAGTAGTTTAGATGATTGCAGGGAGAGATCTTCGAATGTGAAATTGATATCAGTCATATTTCATGAGAGTTGACAGGCGTAAATGCATTTCGTTCATTTTCTTATTGCTTTTTACTAGCAGTAACAACTAGCTCTGCTTGATATCCATTTTGTCAGATAACTTACGCTGACTCTACAAAACCCTGTCAGACGGCTGTACCTCTCGCTTGCCGTAGACATCTCAATGACACCGTGAAAGAAGGAAATAGGGAAATAACTTCATGTAAGTACACTCCGTTTCGGTTCACACCGAACACAGATCACTGGATGCGATCTTGCTCTTAGTTTCCTTCGCCTACAAACCACAGTTAAGGAGGCAACCCCGTGGAACCCTCACCTCGTAAGTGGCAGGGAGGCCGTGACAACGCTCGACGCAATGTTGCAGGACGTCATTAATGAGTATCACCTCGACGTCGCCGCCTACCTGCACTCCACTCTAAGCTTGAATACGCCTGCATTAAGAAAGGGAGTAAGAAAGAAAGAAGTAAGAAAGAGAGTATGCTTCCGAGGGAACTAGCCATAGGTAAAAACCAGATGTGTGCGTTAAGAGTCAAGGAGGGCAATGCCATTAGCGATGTGGATAAGTTAGGTAATGTAGCCGAAGAGTTCTACACAAATCTGTACAGCAGCCAGTGCAATGAGAACGTTAATGATAAAGGCAGTAGCGCACACCATTGCGGCATCCCGCCAGTAAAGAAAAAGGAAGTCAAGAAAGCATTAGCAACAATGCAAAGGGAGCTGGCTAGGATCAGGTAACAGTTGAACGGTTGAAAGACGGAGGGCAAATTCTGCTACAAAATCTAGCCACCCTGTATACGCAATGTTTTACGACCTCGACCGTACCACAAGCTTGGAAGAATGCGAACATTATCTTAATTCATAAGAAAGGAGACGCCAAGGACTTGAAAAAAATTACCGACCAATCACCTTATTGTCCGTTGCCTACAAGGTATTTATTAAGGTGATCACTAATAGAATGGGGGTAACCTTAGACTTTAATCAACCAAATGATCAGGCCGGCGTTCGTAAAAGATATTCAAAATAGATGATATTCACACTACAAATAAGGCGATAGAGAAACGCACAGAGAATAACCAACCTCTACATATCCGTCACTGAACACGAGAAAGCTTTTGAAAACGTTGAAACCACAGCTGTCATACAGGCATTGCGTAATCAGGGTGTATAAGAGTCTTATGTAAGAATACTGGAAGATAAATAGAAAATCTGCACAGCTGCCATAGCCCTCCATAAAGTGAGCAATTAAATTCCGATAAGGAAGGGCATCAAGCAAGGAGACACGATCTCGCCGATGCAATCAACCGCGTGTTTAGAGTTAGTAATCCGAGGCCTGAATAGGGAACAGTTGGAGATAAGAGTTAATGGATCATGATCATGAGAGGGAAATAACTAAAAGGGTAAAAATGGGGTGCAGCGCATATGGCAGGTTGTCTTAGTTCGTGAATAGCAGATTACCAATATCCCTCAAGAGAAAAGTGTACAGCAGCTGTACCTTATTGCAACACTCCTACGGGGCAGCAACGTGGAGGCTAATGAAAATGGTTCAGCTTTAGTTAAAGAGGACGCAGCGAGCCATGGAAAGAAAAAGGATAGGTGTTAAAAGAACGGAAGCGGGAAGAGTGGGTGAGGGAACAAAGGCTGGTGAATGACATCCTAGTAGAAATCAGGAGGAAGAAATGGGCTGGGCATTTAATGCGAAAGCAAGATAACCACTGGTCCTTAAGGGCAACGAATTGGATGCCAAGAGAAGGCAAGCGTAGAAGAGGGAGGCAGAAAGTTAGGTTGCAGGATGAGATCATGGGGCTTGCAGGCATGGGGTGGGTGCAGCTGGGAAATGAGAGGGTTAATTTGATAGACATGGGGAGAGTCCTTTGCCCTGCAGTGGGTGTAGTCAGGATGATGACTAAGCTGCCCTCTAGAGAACTCCCTTTTATAACGGGAACGTGCTGGAGGACACCCGACTACATTTCAGCACCGTTATGTTTATGGTGTACAGTCTGCAGAAGAACCCCGAAGTCATGTCTGGTTGCGCACTCAAGACGAGTAGCGCGCCTACCGTTGACGTTTCAATCTTCGTCGGCGCCAGGCAGAATGCAAGACAGCTGACCGAGCCTGAGTTTGGACATACATTTGTCCCGATGAACTCAGTCAGAACGTTTTCGCTGGTGCTGCGGGCCGTAGAAGATGATTCGCCTGCTATGTTAGCGGAACTCAGAAGTTGTTCTTCATGGAGTCACAAAATCCGAGCGACGCCGAACCCGAGGAGAAGTAGTGCATGTCACGGGTCGAAAGCAATTTAATGAGCGCTAATATAACCATGTGTTCGTGCTCGTGCACTTTATTTCAAAGCGTCAGCTTTACATGTTCCATTGATTGAAAGCTGCTAGTTGTCGGCGTCGGAGCACAAAAGATCGGAGAGCCATGGAGATAGCAAGAAGTAGAGAAAGATAGAGAGACAACTTTATTTCCCACAGGTGCCGCGAAATAGGGCAGGTGGGTCCAGTGCGGCCCTTAGGTGGGGGCGACGTACTGGGCCCATAAAATGAGTGAAAGTTGCGTGGTTTATGCGGCTGGTTGAGGAGTGTGTCCCAGCATTCCTCAGAGGGAGCTGGCAGAAGGGCCCGTGGGGGAGAATTATTTTGGCATTTCCAGAGGATGTGCGCCTGAGTGCCGGATGATCCGTGACTGAAATTTGGGCATGTGGGTTTGTATTCCCTGTTGGTGATCAGTGATAACTTTGAGTGGCCGAGAATTAAAAGCGTCTGCAATCATCGGAGTAGGGTGGCTTATGCTTCTTCGATGTCAGGTTGGAGAGGCGGGAAAAGGTGTCACGTCTTTTTATGAACATTGATGACGTCTGCACATGTCTAGAGGTCAGCGAGGGCTCCAGGATCCTTGCCGCGGCCGCCGGGATTGTTAATCCTCGTGCAAGTCGGCCGGCCTCTTCCTTACCAGCCTGTTAGGTGTCAGTAGTGTAAGCAGGGGCTTTTTATTTTTCAAACTTTTTAGGTTCCCCAACCTGACATATGTCCCTTCGTTACCACACTTGCCCTCATGGGCGGGTACCCAGACTAGGTTAATTTTGCGATCGGTTGTGCAGCCGCGCAGGATGCGTGCGGCGGCAATGCAGATGCAGCCTGCCGAGTAATTTAGGGTTGCTCGTTTTGTGTCACCGAGGACTGTGCGCGTACGGCGGTCAGCGATAGCCAGCGCTATCGCAGTCTCTTCTGCTGCGGCAGGGGAGGGGGCGCACAGCGCTTCGGCGGAGAAAAGTTTAGATCGCTGCATGGTTGCACGGACCACGTAGGTTGCACCTTGCCTTGCCGCGTCCATGTGTGTAGTGTGTTCGTCGGCACGATAGAAATCATCCAGTTCTCGGGCTTTGTGCTAAAGGTGCGCGTCGTGTCGGCGAGGCAGCTGCTTCATCGGTAGCGGTTTGACATAAAGGCGGGTATGTAATACACCTGGCAAGAAGTGGAGTGGGAAGCGACTGGAGCAGTTTCGGAGCGAGGAAGCATTACCGGAGAGGGCGTCGCAGTAGAAATAGGACTTCAGATGGCGGAAGGCGGCGGAGTGTCGGAGGCAGCAGGTGCCAGCTCAGGACCACTAGGTGTATGATATACCCTTGTCACACGGGCAGCCTTTAACCGCAGTTACACCTAACCGCAGTTACCCGACGTAACCGCAGTTGCCTTAAACCGAACTGTGGTGCTGCTACACGTTCTCACACACATCAGCGAAGACGATGACGTGGTATTGACGTAAACGTACTTGTTGAACAATTTTAACAGCTTATCACTAATAAAATATAATTATTTATGGCTGGGAAATAACTAATATTTTCTTAATAATTATATTATTTTATTTGGAGTACACCTCGCTTGTTTGTTTCCTAGCTTTAGCGAAAATTGGAGGCAGCTTTTCAACAGTGGTCGTTGTTGGCTACGTAGCCATGTTTTTAGCCGCAGTTAGCCGGAGTAGGCTAGCCGGAGTTTGTTGGTTTGTTCGCAGGCGGGGATATAAGTACGGCGGTCTAGTTTAGAACTAGTGAACTAGAAATATTCGCTTTCTTTGGGACCACTACTCGTGTGTGTGCCGTTTCGAGGAGTGAGGAGCGCACTGGTAACCAGGTTGGTTAACTGCGCTACCGCACCTTTCAGCGGGCAGTTGCTTGACAGCATGAAGCAGCGTGATTGCATTGCGGAAAATCGAGACGACGACGACGATGACGACGAATTCTGGGCAATGTTTGCCGTGCATCAAGCAGCTTTTCATCAACGTCGTATTCAGCAGCTGCGTATTCTTGCAGACATCGACGCTGCAGAAGAGGAGCGACAACGTGCTGAGAGAATGTGTCGCCTGATCGTGGCAATAACTGCGCGGCTCTGCTCCAGCGAGCGGTGATTATGGGCATATCCGCGAGGACAGTCGTGGTACGAAACGACGGTGCCACACCTGCCGGAGAGTGAATTTAGGGCGCACTTCAGAGTGACCCGCAGCACATTTAGGTATATCCTGAGTGTGTGCGAATGTATGCATCGGCAAGATACGGTCATGCGGCGGGCAGTTCCCCTGGATAAGCGTGTGGCTGTAGGGTTGTATCGCCTGGCGTCATCTGCAGAAGAACGAACGATAGCCAATGCTTTTGGCTTAGGCCGGTCGGCGGTCAACACTATTTTCTGGGAATTTTGCGCCGTCGTTGTGCGTGAACTGGGGCCAAAGTTCATCAGATTCCCCAGGCAAAATGAGTTGGCGGAGCACCTTCGCCAGTTTACTGCCGTCACTGGATTTCCGCAAGGCGTGGGAGCACTCGACGGCTGTCACATTGAGGTGTGTCCGCCAGAAGAGCATGCCACGGACTACATAAACTATAAGGGGTAGTACAGCACGATTCTTTTGGCTATCGCCGACCATCGCTACAGGTTTTCATACACAAACGTCGGGTCTCCTGGACGAAATCACGACGCTGGCGTATTTGAAAGCTCAAGTCTTCCAAGTATACTGGCCAGTCCTCTGTTCCAAGTTGAAGAAAAAATTATGGCAGGAGCGACAGTGGAACCCGTTCTGCTTGCTGATCAAGCATTTGCCCTGCAGAGCCATGTCATGAAACCATTCCCAAATGCAGGACCAACGGGCTCACCTACTGCGTTGTTTAATTACCACCTGTGCAAAGCTAGACGCATTGTTGAGAACGCATTTGGGCGACTAAAGGCACGTTTTCGTATTTTGTTGAAAGGACTCGTGTGTGAGATAACCAATGCCAACTGTGCAATCCGCGCATGTTGTGTGGTACACAATATCTGTGAGGAGATGTCTGACTGCTGCGATGCAAGTTGGTTTGATGAGGGGCGAACTCGAGACCAGGGGCGGCCTCAGCCGTCCTGCGCAAGCAACCGGGCTGAGCCATCGGGTGTTGCAGTTCGAAATGCCCTGACAAGTTACATTGCCTGAAGCTGAACATTGGTTGACTCATATCGTTATACCTGTCTTTTGATCTCATATGTAAGAAATATGCTGGCTGTGTTTTGTATTGCTGGCACAGAAAAGTTAACAATGGCAACATTTCCTGTCCATATGAAATATATTGCAGCTTGTCTTTTTGTGCTTTCTGTACTGTCTTACAAAGATCATTGAGGAGATGCAATTTATTACGTGCACATAATAATGAAAGAAAACTAATTCTCCTAGTAGACGTTGAATAGCAGGCATATATTGCAGTCATTTGCTCGCCTCTTGAGAGAGATGAAGGTCTGCAAACTGTTTGGTGGTGCCTTGATGTAAACATGTCTATTCCATCACTAGCATGGCTTTTGTCTTTCTTTGACAGGCAGTGATGGCAGGCTCTGCAGCATGCAGGAAGCATCAGGGCTGCCTCGGTTGCCAGTACATTTTCAGAGCCCAGCACGAGACATTCACAGCGCATTGTTGGTACAGCTAGCTAAATGGCAGTTCCATTAGGTTCAAAATTGAAGTGTCTCGTGCCTTTCTGTTTTGAGAGAGATGTTGCATTTATGTATTCACCTCATGATCACTTTAAAAAATTTACAAGGATTATCATGGCTTTTTTGTGGGTGACAGGTAGTGGCGGCTGGCACTGCAGCATGCAGGAAGCATCAGGGCTGCCTCGGTTGCCAGTACGTTTTCACAGCCCAGCACGAGACATTGACAGCGCATTGTTGGTACAGCTAGCTAAATGGAAGTTCAATTAGGTTCAAAATTGAAGTTAATTGAAATAAATTGAATTTTAATAAGAAACATTCGTATATGTATTTACCGCATGGTATTTTTGATGCATGCTTTAAAATAACAACACTGTTACATTTCCTGTACATAGAGGGTGACACATAATACACTGACGCTTTAGGCAAAATAACACTTCAGTGCCTTGCTGTGAAATAGAGATTCCTAGATCAAGAGTGCATGTTGCTGGGCGAGTCGGTCGTACATTGTAGAATAAGGTACTGCGCAAAATAATACAAGCATGGACGAGAAGGGCACAAGGACGGGCCCGTCCTTGTGTTCTCGTCCGTGTTTATGTTATTTTGCGCAGTGCCTTATTCTACAAGGTTCCTAGATCGCCATTCTAAGGGCCGTAGCTGCTAGTGTGTCATTTACCACAACAGGTGATCTCAAAAAGAGAATTTATTTGCCTTTGTGTTCAAATTGAAAATATGTCTGCATAATTTGCATCCAAACATAAGGACAAATAAATTCTGTTTGTGAGACCAGTTTCTGTGGTAAATCATTTACCACAGAGGGTGGTCTCACAAACAATTTATTTGTCTTTCGGTTTGGATGCAAAATATGCATGCATAATGTCTAGAAAACTTTTCTGCATCGCGTTGGATTCTTTCTGTAGCTCTACAAGCTTCTTTCTTATTTCAAGGCTGTCACAAGCAGCTTTGGCCGCACGCTCTTCGGCTTGCTGATGTAGCGCTATTAGGTCGCTCAGTGCCGAATTGTAAGGGCGCTTCCTGCTGCTTCTTTTAGCGCTGTTGCTAGCACTTGGGCAGTTGCAAGTGTTGGCCACCGATGAAGCTTCATCTGCATTGGAAGCTTGGCCCTCCTGTGCAGCATTACTTGCAGTTGGAGAGTTCATGTCGCTTGCATAAGTGGCAACAATTTCAGCTTCCTCTGGTTGGAAGTCTACTACTGACAGCTGTGCAGGACAAGAAAAAAAGGCATGTAATTTTACAAGACCAACTTAGCCTGGCTTGCCATTTTGCAGGCCGCGATGCGTTACACACAACGAACCCCAAAAGAAGAAAAAGAGAAGGGTTTGAAGGCATAGTAGTGTTTAAACTTTCAGCGTAGTGCTCTAACGACATTACAAGAGATCTGATAAGCATGCAGGCTTATCATGCACAAAATGCTAGCTTGCAGCAGTAACTGCGCCGTGAACAGTTCTAGTGTCGTGGTGAAAACAGCCGATTACCTCCACACTTTCCTCAACAAGGCTTCTGTCATTGATTGGCAGTGATCCGAGGAGAGAATGAAGCTGCCAGTAGAAAGGCCATTCAATGCCTTTAGAGCCTGTTGTGGTGCCACAACGCCTCAGTTTCCTGCAAAGAAAATTTTGTTGAATGCATGAAATTCTGCACCATGAAAATATGAATATGTGCAGTGTTTCTCTCTTTATGGTAGGCACCAACATAAAAAACAGGCGACTAGTTGCACTCAAAAGCAGTGGAGCACCCACCTGCCACTTAAGGAAGAAAATGCCACAATTTTTAAACGGACTCTACCATGAAATACACAGTTTTCGCCTGGTACACTGGTATAGTAACTTGTACGTGAGGCGCTCGCGCGGCTTTTAACTTCAGCGAGCTAAATGAAGGCTGTCGATAAATTAATGAATCAGACGCGGAGCGAACGCCGACATATGATTGCGCAAGGACGAGAACGATATCAGCTCATGACAACACATTCCAGAAACGCTGCGTATCTTCTGTCGTTTACAACACGCCGGCGCGGTGTCACGACTGCGGACAAGGCCTAACTGCACCAGTGCTAACAGCGCGGCGTGCCTCTCTTGCGCGCCAGTGCTGTAACATCACACAAGCTTCCGCCAGAATTCATCGTTTCTTTACTAGGAATGAAGACTTCCACTCACCGGTAGTGCTTGTTCAGGTTTTCAATCTTTTGCCGAACTTGCTTTGCGGTGTACGGGCCTTCCCCCGCTGGCAGGCCCAAGTTCAGCGCTTCGACCATCGCGCGATATACGCGCGCGTTACGTGTGTTTGAGCGCAGAGCAGTCAGGTTATCCTGCCAGAGGCGTATCAACGCCTCCGTCGTCACTACACTCCAGATAACGCGCTTCTGGGAGGCTGTTTCGCTGGGAACCGAGCTGCCGTCGTCGGACATGGAGGCGGCCATTTTGCCAGTTACTGGGCTTGACTGAGGTGGCCAACCTCAGTTTGAGGTAACCATGTTTAGCAGAATAACTGTGGTTAGGTTTATCATGTGAATGTTCGTAACTACGGTTAGCCTTAACTGCCGTCAAACTTCACCGCGGTTAGGCTGCCCGTGTGACAAGGGTATTAGTCGCGCCACTGCTCACGCAGAAGGAGTGATAAGTGTCTTTGCGAGGGGTTTCGCGGCTGCGCGCGTCACTGTCTTTTCAGACTCCCCTGCCGACGGGGTGTGTGCAATGCAGTCAGTGTTGTCGGTAACGCGTTACAAGAAACGGCGTTACAGGTAACGCTTTATTTTTCGGTAAATTAGTATTGTACCCGTTACCATTTCGAAACTGTAAAGGGCAACGTACTTGCGTTAACATTTTTCGGTAAAGTGAGGTGTCAGGTTACTAGTTACTTTTTATTCATTTTGTCAGACCCCCTCACCCTCTCCGCCATCTTTTTTTAAAGAAAGAAAGCGCGGAGTATCTAAAGTGATGTTGCAGATCAACAAAATGTACAGGTGCCTCGACAACCCTTTTTGCGGGTCACGTGCGTGCCCAAAACACCTGCCATTGACGACGCACCCAACTGAAAGGAAAAGACTGAGTACCCATAACGCACTAAACATGTGCACGAACACTCATTCACACACTTGCCTTCACCTACCACCCTTCCAAAACCATTGCACACAGAAATCTCTAAAGATTGGAAGCGTGCCCGGCATTTTGGAACATCACATTGTTCAAAATACTGTAAATTTTCAGATAGTTCAGCGATGTTTTCTTTGGAAAGTTAGAATTGATGATGAAGTGTCATTTTGTGCTTAATGTCATGTTCAGAAAATGACTTCACTATGTGCCACAGTGTCTGAAGCCTACACGTTTAACTCTGCAAGACTCTTGAGACGACTATAGCATAGCTGAGCTCCTGAACATTTGTGTAAATTATTGTCCTTAAATCAAAATTTCGGGTAAAATTGCTGATTTGGCTAGAAGCCTTATATGAAATATATTTTTAATAAAATTGTTGTCGTGAATTCCTGCAGCGAAGACGCACTGATTAAAATTTATGGCCATGCGGCAATGAAAATCAACGCGTGCTACATTTTTTCGGTAACGGTAACGGCAAGGCGTTACAATTTATTTTGTAGCTAAGGCAGGGAAGTAATGAATTTCCTTTTTTAGCGTAAAGAGTAACGTATTTAATAATTTGTTAGGTAACGCCTAGAACACTGGATGCAGTGTAATGGAACGGCGACGACATCAATGTCTGTGGCCTGCGAGGCGACCGCGCCTACGTGAACAGGGGAACGAGGGCGCCCACTAAGTTACGCTACCGGCTCCAAGGCACGAGAGCCGATAAATCCTATACGGTGGCTGCAGAGGCGGGCTTCAACATCGACGATCACCGCTATGGTAAGAGCGCGGAAAGCCAGTCTCAACCGGTTGAAGAGTCGTTGAAGTACGCAACGAGAAGCGGACATGAAGCGACAGAAGCGTATGGCCAACGTCGAGTTGAGGAACGTGAAGCGGAAGATATGCGGCAGAGGATTGAACAGGAGGCTAGATCAGGTAGGTGGTGGTGGTGAAAACTTTAATGGACTCAGGGGACTTTAGGACACGCAGCTTCTTGGGCCCCCGCACGGCCCCTCTGCACAGAAACGTTTAAACGTTGCACTCGCGGAGCTATAGAGCTTTCTAATTCATACTCATAACCAGTCATAAGTGTCCGTGGCGAATTATCCTGCCGGCCTTTTTTTCGTTGATAAGTATGTGATCGAATCTTCGCCAGTACAGACAATGCCGCGAAGGCGGTTAATCTTTGTTCTTGACAGCGACCGGTGCGCGGCTTTAACATTTTCTGCTGCGAGAAATGGCTAGTTTTATCTAGAATGACTGCAGCTACGCTCAAAGACTTTCATTGCTCGAGATTGCGCAATTACCTTTGAGGCTCAATCGGAGTTTTTTGGCAACTTTTAAGTCACCGCGGCCGGGAGAAGCCGAAATCCTGTCTTTCGTGGTCCGCCCAACACATCTGTTGCTATCTGTACCGCCTGCTTGTTCAGGTATCTGTGGCCGAAAGTTAGCCCTATAAAGTGTCCTTTTAAAAACCACTTCAGCAAGCGCAAACTAGACAGGCAAATCCTAGGCATTTTGTCTTCCTCGCGCTATGGGCTCTATAAGGGTACTCGACGTCTCCGCAGTGGCTAGGGCAAGAGTCGAACTCGCAGACTATTGGACAACATTGATTCGTCCTGATTGGTCCCGATGCGGCGGCAGGCGCGCACGCAGCTGCATCTTAACTGGCGCCATCTGGCGCCCTAAAATAAATCTGCGCATGCGCACTGGCGACGCGCGGACTCGCGGTACGCGGGTAATGGTATACAGCACGGTACGCGTTATGGTAAAAGCGTCTAACATCTGCGCGGATGGTCATCGTTTCTGATATGGGTAAATAACATAACCCGCTTGTTTCATCCTGACATGGAAAAGAAAGCACGCCATTGCTCTCATGGATACTTCCCCAAACAAAATGGAGCAATGCTCATTTTCCCCTGAGGTGTGGAAAAAGGACGCAGTCGTTGGTTGGTTCAGGCGCTCGTTACTCTCCCGCAAGAAAAAAAATCTTGGTAAGAGCGCAAATGCGAAAGGTTTCCCTGTCCTCATTATACCTTAACTTTTTTTCTACCTTAATTTTTTATCTTCTGCTTTTCGTGTAATTTTTTTCCTGGTTTTATTTTTATTAACTTCTTATCTCTATTTTCTTTTCATTTTTTTATTTTTATTCATTTTCATATTTAGTCCTATTTTCCAATTTCTGGTATTTTTCATTACTTATACGTTGTATGAGAACATAGGCTTAATCAAATTTCAAGTTTTTGTTTTAATCACCACACAACTTATGTTTGATAGTTCGTGCGGACAACTTCCGTCTACAAATTTCGTCCACGCCACTCATGAGCCAAGAAAGGCTTTCGCCTTAAAATGCTCTCCGGGACGTTAGGCCACGCGACTATCCCCACCTTGCCGCCGCTGCGCGCGTTGAGCCGATGGCACTCGCTCCTCTCGCAACTATCTAATCACGTGACGCTGCTTTTCGGAGCCGACGGCCCTCTCGCAACTGCCGGAAATCGCGTGACGCTCCATTGGCTAAATAAAAACGTGTGGCGTGTGCTTACTTTCGTGTGATTACCTTAACTGAGTTTTCGCCTGTCTTTCTAGGTTCAGCCGGTTTGAACCACAGCAAACTTTTTGGTGCAAAAAGCTCCTCTTTTTGAATGCAAAGCTGGAGGTCAAATGACGCATGGATTTGACCTCTGGCTCGCCGCACGTGTGGCTGAGACGTCATAACACGCAACTTGTCGCACTGGTACCGCTCGTTCCGCAGCTGCGCTGACCGCGGTTCAAACCGCTCGTTTTAAGAATTTTCGTCACGTGCCTAACCACGTAATTCGCTCTTGCTGATTAAAGCCCAGAGCTCACCGCCTAGACAACCCCCTCTAGCAAACAACATGTGTGAGAGCCCGTAAGGCCAGCACTTCGTTTATAATATTCCTTCACTGGCAACAACAGACACCGCAGAAGGCGAGGTGTCTTCACTGCCCTACGGGAATGGGATCTATAGGAGCTCAATAATCTGGTGAGTGCTCCTTGTCACCGGGTGTATCTGCTGCTAAACCGTCGTCGTCGTTTTGGAGGACGCACCCGCCGCGGTGGCTGAAGGGATAGGCCGTTCGACTACTGATCCGGAGTTCCCGGGTTCAAACCCGACCGCGGCTGCTGCCTTTTTATGAAGGCAAAACGCTAAGGCGCCTGTGAGCTGCGCGATTTCAGTGCACGGTAATGATCCCCAGGAGGTCGAAATTATTCCAGAGCCCTCCACTACGTCACGTCTTTCTTCCTTTCTTCTTTCACTCCCTCATTTATCCTTTCCCTTACGGCGCGGTTCAGGTGTCCAACGATATATGACACAGATACTGCGCAATTTCTTTTCCCGAAAAGAAAATTTTTATTGTTAAGCAAAGTCTCCAAGGCTTCTCAACTTACTGCATTTTGCCCCACCTCTGGTGATTGTGGGCACGCCGAAATTGTGTGGCCGAGGGTCTCTCTCGCCCCACAGTGCATAGATCGTTATCTCCAAGCTATGGTAGCACGTGAAACGACCAGACTATCCGAGGCCGCAACATAGAGACTGCGGAGTAAGTTGCGATAGCGCACGCTTGTGTAGAAACGGATGCCAAGGATAAAATTAGCGACAGCAAAACCCCCGTCTAAAATTTTGGAAAAGGGAGGATGTCACTGGCAGCGGCCAAAATCATTACCCAGAGAACGCTGAATAGGAAAAATCAGTTAATTTGGACGCCCGCGCACGCTGCCTTCACTGGTAACGAGGCGGCTCACGAGCTATCGCTAGCTGACTTCTGGGAAGACCCCCCTCCGTACACTGTGCATACGACGAGCGCCAGAAAAACTGCGGAGAACCAATCGACCATTATAAATTGGGACGCAGACTGACAACTTCCGCTACATGTCCTAAATAATAGAGAAGCTGTGGCGTGGAGGAGGCTCCAATATATTTCCTGCCAACACATACGTAGTTCTAGCCTAGGACGCTCGAGAGTGCGGGAGGGCGTCGAATCAGACGGATGCCTTCCAAACGGCCTCCAGTGTCTTCTGCATTTAAGATTCCCAAACAATTGTACACTTAACATCTTAACCACACATCAACGACATAAGCAGCAACAACGCGCTAAAGGCTCTCGCTAACCGCACATTAGGTCAGAAAAGTGGCCCCCGGAATATTTATGCTAATCCGCTGTCCTATAGTGTGAATGAATGTTCATGCATCACGTTGCTGTTTGAATTGCAGGTGTGTAAATAAACTTTTGTAGCGAAAGCTACACCAAGATAGCCAGCGGCGCATTTCAGTTAAGTGTCACTAGTGTACTGAGCATTCGCCACTATTTGCACCGCGCCACAAGTGTTCCCCCGATGTGCCGCGCTGCGCCTTCCCTCAAAATCCAGTTTTCAGTCATCTTTCTTCCTTTCTTCTTTACCTCTCTCCTTGCCGCCGCGGTGGCAGAGTGGTTATGGCGCTTGGCCGCTGGCCCGAAAGACGCGGCTTCGATCCCGGCCGCGGAGGTCGAATTGCGATGGAGGCGAAATTCGAGAGGCCCGTGTGCTGCGCGATGTCAGTGCACGTTATAGAACCCCAGGTGGTCTAAATTTCCGGTGACCTTCACTACAGCGTCTCTCATAGCAGGAGTCGCTTTGGGACGTTAAACCCCCATAAACCAAACTAACTCTCTCGCTCTCACCTATCCCTTCCTTTTCGGCGCGTTTCGTGTGGCCACCGAGATATTTGAGAAAGTTACTGCAACATTTCATTTCCTCAATAACCAAACAAAACAAGTGAGCCGCCGGCTTTCATTGGCGTTGACAGCGTTCTAGGGGCCGTTCATTTTCACCAATGGAAAGGCGCAAAACTGGCTCCCTCTGCTCGCATCATTGTTTGAGGTGAATGGCTCCCTGGGCCAGTGGAGACCTCAATCTCACTTTCATGTACATACGTGGCGTTGGTGTCCAACTGCCTAAACCTGCTTTATTGCGTTCCGCACACTGGATAGACCATACCTATTCTTTTGGATTGCATATCCTGAGTCTGGCTTAAGGTAGTGCACTCTCCATCGACTGGAAGACCGCCCAGGTAATCTTCATTCTTAAATCCAACAAAGGAGTAAGCCGGGCTAGTTCTTGCATTCTTTGCATGGAAACAGCGCAGCAGAAGGCCATCAACACGGACAACCTCCGTCTCATGTCCTGTGTGGGCAAACTCATGAAAACGATGGTATCCGACAGGTTGTCCGAGTTCATGCAATTCCAGCACCTTTTTTACAGACACCATATTCGGGTTTCCCTACTCAGATCGGCATAGGACGTCCTACTACAACTCTGCATAGGCTGTCCTCGACCGCGTCAGATACTCCCTCAATGACAAGGTCGTACTCGACTAGGATTTGAAGGAAGCATTCGAGAAAGTTACCCACAATATAATTCTCACCCACCTATTTCACAATAACTGCGGCGCGGTGGCTCAGTAGTTAGTTTGCTCGGCTACTGATCCGGAGTTCCCTGGGTTCGAACCCGACGGCAGCGGAAGCCTTTCGATGGGGGCGAAACTCTTAGGTGCCCGTGTGCTGTGCGATTTCAGTGCACGGCACCCGAAATTAGTCCGGAGCCCCCACTACGGCACCTCTTTCTTCCTTTTTTCTGTCACTCCTTTCTCAATCTCTTCTCTTACGGCGCGGTTCGGGTGTCCGCCGATATGCGCCATTTCTATTCCCTCCCCCCCACCAAAAAAAAAACAATTTCAATACATGCGACTATTTTTGACCCACAGACAATCTTACATTCGAATCCAGGATAACGAACATGGTCCTTTTCATATAGGAGCCAGGGGTACACCACACGGCGCGGTAATCTCTTACCTGTTATTCTATTTGGCTATGCTGCACCTACTGGCCCATCTGAACGCAGTCGCCAGTGTGCAGCATGCTCAGCATGCTGATGACATCACAATGTGGTCCACGCAGGGCTCCCTCCGAGACATTGAGGCCAACCTGCAGGAGACGGCGACCATAGCGGACGGTTTTGCTTGCCGCTGTGGCCTCCATTGCTCTCTCCAAAAGTGAATTGTGCACGTTTGTTCACAATTCAGACTTCAGCTTAAGCGCCCTGTCACGTGGCATCTTTCATATTTCGCGGTCTCTCTTTGGAAAGCAGAAAGAAAGACCACGTGAGACATATCGTGTAGACATATCGTGAGACATATCGTGAAACAATTTTTTAATAGGTTTCTGAAGGTGCTCTAGAACTTTGCTTATCATACTTGGGATCTGCAGCGAATACTTAAAAAGTTAATGAATTAAACGAAGCTAATGAATTAGTTAAGCAAAATATAAAAAAATTATTGTGGATTAGCTTAGATAATCCAGGATATACAAAGCGAAAGATGCCGGCGTTCACTGTCTTCATTGGCGTTGGCGCTGACAACGTTCTAGATGGCGATGGTTTTGAGCAAAGCAAGGGCGCATAACTGGCTCTTTAGATATGAGGCCTCATTCGAGCTTCGATACATGTGGCGGTGGTGAGAGAGAGATGTGGCCTGAGTGCATTAGCGCTGACAGCGTTGTGGCTCTTGTGGCACTGCAGCAACTGCTAGGCCGCAGCGTTCATTTGGTGATCAATCTTTCGGGATCAACCATTAACTGCATGCCACCTCCCAGGGTGGCAGGGAGGGCCCGCAACCTATCCAGTTTGTGGAATGCAGTCAAAGCAGGCTTTTGCTGTTGGACACCAACACCACGCACATGAAAGCGAGATTGAGGTCTCCACTGACCCACGGAGCCGGTTGTGCGCCTTTCCTTTCGTGAAAATTAACGGCCTTTGCAAAGGGTTCAGCGCCAACGGACTCTATGAAGGCCGTCGGCTCACTTGTTTTGTTTATCTTTTGAGGAAATGAAATGGCACAGTAACCGTATCACATATCTTGGTAGACACCCGTACCGCGGCGTAAAGGAAGGGATAAAGGAGATAAAGATGAGAAAGAACTGAAATGGAAAGTAGGATGTTGAGGAAAGGCGCGGCGCTGCGGAGCGGCGGAACTTTTGTGGGTCGGTGCTACTATTGGAGCATGCGCAGTAGTGACTAGGGAGCGAGAGAGAGAGAAATGCGCCGTGCGTGACGTCACTCGGGCTCCGACGTACGCAGGCTCACGCGAGGCGCGGCGTTTACTAGCGTAGTGAAGCTTTTCGCTTAAAAATACACTGAGTGGCTCTAGACTGCTGCCAATATTATGCACTCGGTTCCATTCGCGTCCGAAGTTGCTTATATTTTTAAAAGCTTCGCTCAAGTTATGTGGGACAACCTGTATACTCGATATTGCAGAAACATGGCGATTTCTAATTCGTCATGTTTTCAATGCATGCCAACATTGAAGGTTGTTCCGTACAGTTATCGGAGGCTAATGTCCCTTTGGTTTAACTCATGGTTGTGTATAAGGAATTGGTAAGATATTCCAAGACTATTTCGTTACTTCGCAATTCACATATGCAGATGACTACTCGTCCTTCGCCGGAGACGGATTTGTTGAGAACAGCATGAAAGTGTAGCCAGCATCATTTTGACGCTGTTGTCTTTTTAAAATGTCGCAATTATTGCATGCTGTGACACCGAATGCATTCCAACAGGCCTTCTAACCTTAGCAGTTTGTGTGAAAGGCACAATCTTCTTGTTGAGCCCCGTATGAGGCCGCGTGCGCTCTATTATCTCTAATCATCACCTTCATGTAAATCAGCCTGACTAATCCCGGTGCAGGACAATGGCTTCTCCCATATCTCTCAAACTAATCGCGCCCTTTGACAGGTTCGGGCACCGCATCGCCTGAAACTACTTAATGTCATCTGCCCATCTGATATTCTGCCACCTGTTTCGCTTGCTTGCTCCAACACGCCACTGATGACCTTCGGTTATCTGCCTTCACATCACATGTGTTCGCAGTGGCCGTTTGTTCTCGATTTCAAATACGCTAAGATGTAGCTGAGTGTGTTCACTGGCCAATTCTCCTCTTTTCCTGTGTCGTAACGCGCATCTATTATGTTCGTTTCTATAGTGCGCTGTGCTTCCCGGCTTTCCGTAAGTATAGGCAATGTTTCCGCTTCATATGTAAGCGAGGGCAAGATAAAAAATGTTTAATGCTTTCGTCGTGAAGGATACTGGAAGTCAGCTATTCATGACCTGAGAGTTGTTGCTAAATACACGACACAAAATTATTTTTTTTTTATTTTCCTGGTTCTTTTCGTCGCGTCGTCATAATGAGCGTCTATCTGCCCTTAGTAGATGCATTCATCTTTCGCATACAAAAGCTAAATACTCAGCCCTTCCAAGACAAATAAAATAAAATGTGCCGCCACTATCTGGAAGACGTTGGAGTAAGGAGCGTTAGCTGCTTGGTGTCGCGATCTATTGTCTATGCGATGTATTCCCACGTGATAAGGCTACATCTCCATACATCACTGCGAGCGGGCGCCTTCCGCCTTGAGGTCGGATATTTTTTGAGCAATGTGGGCCGGAAAAGTTTTTCGACTCTTTGGAGGGCCATTTTTCCTTAGCTCAAGGTGGTAGGTGCCCCGATGAATGAATGAATGAATGAATGAAAACTTTATTCTCCACCGAAAAGGAGCCCCCAAATCCGCGGTCCCGGCACACAGACCTGAGACGCGGGTAGCGAATCCTCCGCAGACAAGGTAAGATGCGTTGCTTTTTTGCGGCCTCAGCCGCTATGCGGGTGGCTTGCTGCTGAATGCCGGGGTCCTCGCTCCACAGCGAAACTTGTCAGGCTTCTGCACTGTTGATGCTTAAGCCGGCGCCCGGGGAATCGGCGCATTCCCAAATTATGTGACGAAAAGTGCCCCTGTCACCACAATTCGCCATGAGGTACGAAATTGTGAGCTACCGAGTGGTGGCGTCACGGCCGCCATTTTAAGCCTGACCATAATTAATTATTAACTTAATTAGGCGATACTAGTGCCTTACATGTTGTACTCATCGAGCCCGTTGTGAAATACCAATAGTGAGATTATGACGTCGTCGGTTAAATAAATATAAGAATGAATTTATGCTTAACTATAGCTAAATATTAGCTTCATTAGTTAATTTTCGTGTCTAACGAGTTATACTCATCTAGACGAGTCCAAATATCTAATTTCTTTTAGGACGGCCTCATTATTACTTAGTATAACCGAGTAATCATAGTCACGTGACTAGCTAATTTTGACGTAACAAAATCAGTGCCCTGACCAATCATTCGCCTATTCGATATACTAATGACGTCACCAATCAATCACCAACTAGGATTCTATATCGATTTACTATGGGTGGCCGCCATCTTGAATTCCTCGGTTTCACGCAGAATGTAGGTGGTAGCTGACCCCACGAAATCGAGAAACGTCGTGATTAAGAACTAACGCTCTTAAAACTCTCGAAATATTTTGAAGGGCCATGTTTGTACTTTGCCTGTCACGGTACTCGATTTTGCTTTGCTATTATTCTCCTCAGGTACATCAAGGCAGTGTGATCCGCGAATCGCGAATTGCCAGGCTATTGCCGATCATTTTTACAGCTAACGCTTCTCAGTTCACAGTCCTGAATACATAATTTTAACGCGCGGTGAATAGTACTGAATAGATATTGTCGCCCTGGACTGACGTCCTTTCCGACTTGGAAATTATCAGTTTCATTACAGATGTATATTTTACCTATAAGGACGCTATAGTTGTTGTTTTTTTCAGCAGTTTTGCATATTTATCTTCTAAACTCTGGAAAGGCAATGCCCACGGAACTGCTCTGGATTCATAAAGGTGAAACGTGTTCTCCTACAATACGCAGGACAATGTCGGGGTTGCTTATATTTTGCGTATATCTTTTTCACCTGGTTCAAGGTGTAAATATGGGCCACTGCCACTCGCCGTTAAGAAGGCCAGCCACCTTCGTTTGTCATCGAAATTCTAAGATCCCTGAAACTCTTCAACGATTAGCTTAAAGAACACCTTCCATGATCATGGTATGTTTGCTGATGCAAGCTATGCTACTCTGGTATCGAGAAATTCGTTTGCTCAGCTTATCCCGCTGTCTGGGGTATAGAAAATCTATCTTGAACTCTTTTATTACCTGTAGAGTACTTTCAGCACTGAGCGCTATTTTCGCGGTGCTTAATGCACGGGAGGCGTTGCAGTGATTTTTTTAACAACAAAAAGTGATGATGATGACTGCCAGCGGCAAAACCCAGAGCATTATTACGGACGTAATGATGTTCTTACCCTCGTCTTAGTCGGAATTGTTTTACGATTCGGTATGGTTTATTCCTTGAGTGCAGTAGAGCCACAACCGGGTTAAAATAAATTGATTCACATGCGGAATAATGCGAACATTTGCCTATACTTAAACGCTCGGATAATGATGGGACACCTTCGGCAGCTCCTCGAGGCTGCCAGCGCGACTCACGCCAGACTTCCATGAGAAGTTATCGCTCGGAATGTTGACGAAAATTTCATTTCACGTGCCGTGCGCTTATTTATTTCCTTTGTCTTCACTTTGTTCAGTGCTTCTCCTCGGCTGAAAGTCCGGCAACAAACACGCAATTTTTTTTTATCGCATTCCCATCGTGGCAAGATCAGACTGATTTGTGAAGCCTGATGATTTAATGAGGTGCATTGTCTTCACTGAAATTTCTAGAATCGCCTAAATGCTAGCCTCAACGGAGTAACACTCCGAACAGCTGAATACAGACACTGAACTATTGAATTTTGCTTGCTTAAAGAAATACAGTTTCGAGTCATTTTTGTTGGATGAACACAAGCCACGCAGTGCAGATTGTATCTCGCGGCTTGTGCTCGGCAGCAAAATTTGGAATTAAAGAAATTTTATTTTCATTCGTGACGAACCACCTAGCTTAGCTACATGCATTCAAGACCTTCATATCACGGATTTGCAAGAATGCAGGTTTCAAGGAATGAATGCAAGCTTCGCATTATAAGCTAAGGATTATTTCACTCACGTAGCGGTTGATGATTTTCGCTATAGGTTTATGGTTCGTTATTGGACTGGTATTATGCAGCAATCCGCATGTACGAACAACAGAAAGTTAATTTGAGGATGTCAGAGGCAGACACAATGTCAATGCGACCGCGTTAAGAAGCTCGTTCCGCTGAAAAGCCGGTGTCGACGGCGTCGACCGTGAACGAAAAATCGCCCCTCCTCCTCCTCCTCGCAATGTACGCCAGTGCCCCAACAGATAGCGTGCGACGGCAGCGCAAGGAAAGAAAGGGACGCCTGTCAACTCGGACCGCGCCGCAAGGGATGGAAAATGAAATGAAAATTGCTCTTAAGGAAAAGAGGTGAGCCCTATATATCACATATCTCTGTGGACACCCGAACCTCGCCGTAAGAAAGAAAATTACATGAAAATTGATTTTTAAGCAAAGGAAGTGACGCGTCTGACATATCGCTAGATTGGAAGCAGTCGGGCCGTGCAGGCACGCAGGAATCACGCGGTGGGCGGCTAACAACGCAGCGCACATCCGAAGCGCGTTCACCACGGAACTTGCGGCTTGCTGCCCGTTCGTTCAGCCCGGAAGCTGTGCTGGCGTTCGTGGCATCGGGTTCGTCGAGAACTATGTGCCGACGAACTAATACTGCGACTTGAGCCCCGCGCGTTTCGGCAAGGCTCCTGGCAGCGCATCTACGTGGTTTGCCACTCCGCCCGTCCGTTTCGTGCGTCCGTTTCACCGTACTTAGCGGAGCGATTTGTCTAACGGGCCAGCCGTCGCGCCGAACGGCCGATGGCAATCCGTGGACTCCCTCGCAGTGCTCCAACACGCTGTAGCATTCAATTCTTAAAGGCGAGGCTTAAGCGTCCTACAATTTTTTTTTTACAATGTGAATATAATGCGACTGGGACGAAGAATTTTGCAGTCCACCAAGTCCACGAAGCTTCGGCCCTTCAGTGATAAGGGCACTCGACTGCTGCGCCAGAGTACACGCGATCGATCCAGTCGGCTGAGGCAGCGTTTCGTTAGAGCCTAACCGCAAACGCGCCAGTGTGTTGTGCGCAGTCAGTGGAGATTATGTAGCCCCAGATGGTCGAAATGATTCCGGAGCCCTCCACTACGGCACCTCTTTGTTCCTTCACTCCGTCCTTTATCCCTTCACTCACGCCGCGGTTCAGGTGTCCACGCACACATGTGAGGAAGTTGCTGCGCCATTCCCTGTCTTCAAAAGTGTAAATTGTAAATTGGTTATTGGAGAAAGGAAATGACGGAGTATCTCACATCTCGGCGGACACCTGAACCGCACCCTTAGTGAAGGTATAAAGGAGGAACTGACTGAAAAAAGGAAGAAATAGGTTCGTAGTGGAGGGCTCCGGAATAATTTCGAGTACTTTTGGATCTTTGACGTGCACTGACCAATTTTTGAAGCGAAAAGCTTCACTATGCCAGTCAACACCGCGCTTCGCGCGAGCCGCCGTATGTCAGAGCACGAGTGACGTCACGCACAACGCAAGTGGCCTCCGCCGACTTCGTCGCCTGACCTTTCGCCGCTGCCGCACGTGACGTCCGCGCGGCGCAGGTGGCCACTGCCGCGCGCTATGCGCCATCGTTTGACGTTCGCCGCAAGCGTGTGTTCATCGCGGAGGCCGACTATATAACCACTTGCCAGTAATATAACCGCGACTGTATAACCGCTTGACTATATAACCGTGGGCTAGGCGGCTGTGCAACCGCCCAGTCTAACCCTTTCGCCTTCATCATGGAGATTCTTCTGGTCATCGTTGGCGTGGACATTTCCGCCCTGCTGTCTGCGCGCCCTGGAACCGCAGTGCTTCCCAAGCATGCTGATGCCGGAAACAGCAACAGCCCCTGCTGCAATCCTACAGTCATGATTTCGCCATTTTCCGGAACGCCCCTCGGGCAACACTGGACAATACCGTATCTCTGGCAAGCGAAACTGCGAGCGACATTGACAGTGGAAGCTATAAAGAAGCAGAGCGCTTCCGCGCCGCTCTCTGGGCTCGGCGGCTGTGCAACCGCACAGTCTAACCTTTTCGCCTTCATCATGCAGGTTGGTAATTTCTACAGCCTATTTGCTAAGAAAACTAGCTATTATCTCTTGCTACAGCTACCGAGTCCACAGAGATGTATCTGTATTAGTATTGAACTGTCTGTCTGTCTGTCTGTCTGTCTGTCTGTCTGTCTGTCTGTCTGTCTGTCTGTCTGTCTGTCTGTCTGTCTGTCTGTCTGTCTGTCTGTCTGTCTGTCTGTCTGTCTGTCTGTCTGTCTGTCTGTCTGTCTGTCTGTCTGTCTGTCTGTCTGTCTGTCTGTCTGTCTGTCTGTCTGTCTGTCTGTCTGTCTGTCTGTCTGTCTGTCTGTCTGTCTGTCTGTCTGTCTGTCTGTCTGTCTGTCTGTCTGTCTGTCTGTCTGTCTGTCTGTCTGTCTGTCTGTCTGTCTGTCTGTCTGTCTGTCTGTCTGTCTGTCTGTCTGTCTGTCTGTCTGTCTGTCTGTCTGTCTGTCTGTCTGTCTGTTACTACCAGGAAGGAAGAAAGAAAAGTGCACCGGCCTGCTCACTGGCTCAAGCCGAGCCACAATCGCTACCACGTGCAGATAGAAGGAGAGTTGAAAGATCGGATAGAAAGACAGGATAGTAAAGACGCGCTAAAGACAAGGCCGATCCAGGAGGTAGTACAATACCGGGCCAACCGGTGGCGGAAGTGAAGCAACCTTCAAACTCTGCGCCACATTTCCAAAAATAAGTACAACTTGGACCCGTAACAGATACAAGAACGTCTCGCTAAGAACGTCTCGCTAAACGACGCAGCAAAGCCTAGTCTGAAACGCGAGAAGTACGACAGGCATGTCTCGCTAAACGGCGCGTTTCTCTCTCTCTCTCTCGCTCCGTGGTGTCCACCGAGATATGTGAGACGGTTACTGTGCCATTCACTGTACTCAATATCCAAACAAAGCAAGTGAGACGACGGCGTTCATAGAGTTCATTGGCGTTGACAACTTTGCAAAGGCCGTTCATTTCCACGAAAAGAAAGGAGCACAACCGGCTCCGTATAATGAAAATGATAGCTTATAGGAAAGATGGGGCGCCCGTGTTCTGTGCGACTCAAGATCAACAGGTGGTCTAAATTATTAAGCAGAACTTCACTACGGCAACTCTCTATTTTTTCTTTCACTACCACTTTCCTCCTTTCTCTTATGGTGCGGTGGGGTGTCCAAGGAGATTAGACAATTTTTGCGCCGTTTCCTTTCCTGAAGCCCCGCCGCGGTGGCTCAGTGGTTAGGGCGCTCGACTACTGATCCGGAGTTCCCGGGTTCGAACCCGACCGCGGCGGCTGCGTTTTTATGGAGGAAAAACGCTAAGGCGCCCGTGTGCTGTGCGATGTCAGTGCACGTTAAAGATCCCCAGGTGGTCGAAATTATGCCGGAGCCCTCCACTACGGCACCTTTTTCTCTTTCTTCTTTCACTCCCTCCTTCATACCTTCCCTTACGGCGCGGTTCAGGTGTCCAACGATATATGAGACAGATACTGCGCCATTTCCTTTCCCCCCAAAAAAACCAATTATTATTATTTCCTGAAACAACCTATTTTCAAAGGCCTATTTTCATTGTACAACACACGGCTGTTATTTTTTTTTTTGCTGTGCGTCGACAAAAGGCATGAGAAAAATGAAGAGTAGCAATAATATCTCCGCTTCGCTTAAATCTCAGATTCTAATTTGACATTGATTAAAACTTCGATGCAACGCCGCCAGTACACAATCAGAGTTGAAAACAAGCAAGGGTTCCGTTTATACCTTGAATTTGTTGAGCGGACGCCTCTTACGGGACCGCTGATATTTTGTGCCCTGATTGCATTAGCTAGGGGTGCCTAATCAAGTAAGCACCGGCTCCATTTGCGCTCTGGTGTCCGTCTGTATCACGTACACGAGCTTGATCATGTTGATGTTCGGCACCTCTTGGCTTTGTAACCAATTGTCTCAGCCAGGTATATTATATGCTGCCAAGTACCCTTGTTTGTACGCTCTGATTTGGTGTGGCGGTCAAACTTCTCTTTTTGTATTTAATAAGCGTACGTAGCTATGGCTAGCCAGCCCGTCTTCATAAACATCACTATTTAAATTCACCTTGCAAATATGGCGCGATAGTTTTAAAGGGTTCGTGTGATCGCAAGGGGATTTCTTGGCGCACCATTACGCAGATATCGGCAGGTTTTCACGTGGCATTACAACCTGCTGTATTACATGTCATTGCACGTAATCCGAGCCGCTAATTATCGGCCCTTAAAACTAAGTTTTCATTTAGCGTCATTGTGCACGTTGCTGTGCGACGTGCTTGTACAAATCCACTGTTTATCTTCTTGAACGAACATCCTCATTGGTGAAGAAGTTGTGCCTGGCTCCCGACCGAAGAGACTCCGGTTCACTTCCGCTCGACAACCTTTTAAAGCGAAAGATTTACCACGGCCGCTCAATTGCAACGCACTTGGTGCCATTGGGCGGCGGTGGCTTTATTATCCACGCGGCTCCCATTTCGCTGCGTCTGTACGAATGACCTTGAACAGGAGGAGTGGAGCTGCATAAATAAGCACGCGACGTACCACGTGACTCAGAGCAGCTGCAGTCACTCGCTCCGACGCCGTCGCGGCGGTTGCGCGCTGCCTATCCACCGTCTCGCTATGGACGAAGCAAGTCAGCTGGAGCCGACGTCCTCGAGAGTGGGTACTCGCAGACGTCGGGCCGAGTCTGATCACCCGGTCGACACTACCAGCTGGTCGAGGGATTGAGCAATCGACAGGGAGCGTAAACGCGCTAAACCGCCAACCGAAAGGAACAGAGGGCGGGAACTTCGCCTGGCTCGACGACGAGCGAAAGATGCCGAATGAAGACTGCGACGAGCCTTGTTAGCACCCGCGGCGGAGAGTGGCGAGACACTGGAAGCGAGTTCTCGCAGTGCGGAACCCGCAACGATCCACGTGGTCCGTCTGTCTGTCAGACTTTGTTTCGGCCCTAAGAAACTTAGATAGTGACCTCACCTGTAATCCGTGCTTTCTCTTGCATAGCTAGGGTTATCTGAGCTAAGCGCAGCCATTTTTTTTTTGCAGCAAACCTGTTTTTCTACGTCACTACACCCATTTCACGAATTTGAATTTCCCAGTTGCTCCGATGCCGGGTTTTCCTGAGAACGGGGCCATTAACATTTTTGCTTTAAGCGGTAATGCGTTGTTAGTCAGCGCCTTGATAACTTCTAAAATCAAGAATGATTGATATTGGTCATATCTTATTGCAGTCGACAGGCGTAAATGTATTTCGTTTATTTTCGTAAAGCTGCTTACTAGTAGTAACAACTAGCTCTGATTGCAATCCACTTTGTGAGATAACTTACTCTGACTCTATAAAACGCAGTTAGACGGCTGTACCTCTCGATTGCCGTAGACATCTCAATGGCACCGTGAAGGGGGTAAATTGGAAAAGAACTACATGTAAGTTCGCTCCGTCTCCGTTGACACCGAACACAGATCAGTGGACGCGATCTTGCTCTACGTTTCCTTCGCCTACAAACCACAGATGAGGAGGCAACCCCGTGGAACCCTCACCTCGTAAATGGCAGGGAGGCCGTGACAACGCTCGACGCAATGTTACAGGACGTCACCAATGAGGACCACCTCGACGTCGCCGCCTACCTGCACTCTACTCTAAGCAGGAATAGGCCTATATGAGAGTAAGAAAGGGCGTATGCTTCCTAGAAAATTTTGTATAGGTAAAAACCAGATATGTGGGTTAAGAGACAAGGAGGGCAATGTCATTAGCAATATGGATAAGACAGTTAATGTAGCCGAAGAGTTCTACACAAATCTGTACAGCAGCCAATGCGATTAGAACGTTAATGATAAAGACAGTAGCACACACCATTGCGGCATCCCGCCAGTAATGGGAAAGGAAGTAAAGAAAGCATTAGCTACAGTGCAGAGGGGAAAAAGCAGCTCGCTAGGATCAGGTAGCAGCAGATCTCTTGAACGACGGAGGGAAGATTCTGCTACAAAGGCTATCCACCCTGTATACGCAATGCCTTACGACCTCGACCATACCACAAGCTTTAAAGCATGCAAACATTATACGAATGGAGACGCCAAGGACTTGAAAAAATTACCGACCGATCAGCTTACTGTCCGTTGTCTACTAGGTATTTACTAAGGCAATCACTAATAGAGTCAGGACAACCTCAGACTTTAATCAACAAACTTATCAGGCAGGCTTTAGTAAAGGATATTCAATAACAGATCATATTCACACTCTAAATAAGGGGATAGAGAAATGCACAAAATATAAACAACCCCTACATATATCCTTCATTGATTACGAGAAAGCATTTGACAAAGTGGAAACCTCAGCACTCATACAGGCATTGCATTATCAAGGCGTATAAGAGCCTTATGTAAAAATACTGGAAGAATTATACTAGAACTGCACACTTACCATCGTCCTCCGTAGAGTGAGCAATTAAATTCCGATAAGGAAGGGCGTCAGGCAAGGAGACACGTTCTCGCTGATGCTATTCACCACCTGTCTGCAGTTGGTATTACGAGGCCCGAATAGAGAACAGCTGTGGACAAGAGTTAATGGAGAATACCTAAATAATCTGCGATTCGCTAATGACATTACCTTGCGGAGTCACTCAGGAAATGAAGTGCAAATCATGATCAATGAGTTACATAGAGCAGAAAGGTGGGTCTAAAAATTAACCTGCAGAAAACCAAAGTAATGTTCAACAGTCTAGCAAGGAAACAGCAGTTCACAATTCGCAGCGAGGTGCAGCAAGTGGTAAAGAATCTACTTAGGGCAGGTAGTGGCAGCTTATCCGCATCACGAGAGGGAAATAACTAGAAGGGTAAGAATTGGGTACAGCGCATACGGCAGGTTTTCTCAAATCATGAATAGCCGATTACCAATATCCCTCAAGAGAAAAGTGTACAACAGCTGTACCTCACCCGTACTCTCCTACGGGGCGGAAACGTGGAGGCTAATGAAAATGGGTAAGCTTTATTTAAGGACGACGCAGCTAGCCATGGAAAGAACAATGATAGGTGTATATGCTATGAGTCCGGAAGCGGGCTTAGTGGGTAAGGGAACAAACGCGTCTTAATTACATCCTAGTCGAAATCAATAGGGAAAAATGGGCTTGGGCAGGGCATGTACTGCGACGGCAAGATGACCGCTGGTCCTTAAATGTAACGAAGTGGATTCCAAGAGAAGGCAAGCGTAGCGGAGGGAGGCAGAAAGTTAGGCGACAGGATGAGATTATGAGGCCTGCAGGCATTGGGTAGGCGCAGCTGGGAAAGGAGAGGGTTAATTGGAGAGACATGGGAGAGGCCTTTGTCCTGCACTGGGTGTATTGATGATGACGAAGCTGCCCTCTAGAGCACTCCCTTTTATAATGGGAGTGTGCTTGAGGACACCCGACTACAATTCAGCACCGTTATGTTTATATCGTGCAGACAGCGGAAGAACCACGACGTCATGCGTGGTTGAGCACTCGAGACGAGTAGCGCGCCGACCATTGACATTACAATCTTCGTCGGCGCCACGCAGAATACAAGCCAGCTGACCAAGTCTGAGTTTCGACATCCATTTGTCACGGTGGACTCAGTGAAAACGTTTTCGCCGCTACTGCGGGCCGTAGAAGATGATTCGCCTGCTATGTCAGCGTGACTCTCAAGTTGTTCTTAATGGAGTGACGTAATCCGAGCGACGCCGAACCCGAGGAGAAGTTGTGCGCGTCGTGAGTCGAAAGCCATTTTATGAGCTCTTATGTAACCATGCGTTCAAGCTCATGCACTTTATTTCAAGGCGAAAGCTTTATATGTTCCATTGATTCAAAGCTGCTAGTTGTCGGCGTCAGAGGACAAAAGATTGGAAATCCAAGGAGATGGCATGGAGTAGAGAAAGGGACAACTTTATTTCCCACAGGTGCAGCCAACGAGAACAGGTGGGTCCTGTGCGGCCCCCATGGTAGGGGCGACGTACTGGGCCCATGAAATGAGTGAAAGTTGCGTGGTCTTATGCGGCTTGTTGAAGAGCTGGTCCCAGCATTCCGCAGAGGGAGCTGGCAGGAAGGCCCGAGGGGAGGGTTATTTTCGCATACCCAGAGTATGTGCGCCTGAGTGGCGGACGATCCGTTCTGTCAATTTGGGCATGTGGGGTCGTATTGCCTGTTGGCGATCAGTGATAGCTTTGAGTAGCTGAGAATTAAGAGCGTCTGCAATCTTCTGAGCAGGGTGGCTTATGCTCGGTCGACGTCGGGTTCAAGAGGCGGGAATTCCCGTCACTTCTTTTTATGAACTTTGGTGATGTCGGCACAAGTCTGGGGGGCTTCAGCGACTGCTCCAAGATCCGTGGCACGGCCGCCGGGATTGTTAACCCTCGGGCAAGTCGGCCGGTCCCTTCCTTACCAGCCTGTTATGGGTCAGTGGTGTAGGCAGGGGATTATTATTTTTCAATCTTGTTAGGTTGCCCCAACCTGGTATATGTCCCTTCGTTACCACAGTTGCCCTCATGGGCGGGTACCCAGATTAGGTTAATTTTGCGGTTGGAAGGGCAGCCGCGCAGAATGCGTGCGGCTGCAATGAAGATGCAGCCTGCCGATTAGTTTAGGATTGCTCCTTTTCAGTCACCGAGAACTGTGCGCGTACAACGGTCAGCGATAGCCAGCGCTATCGCTGTCTCTTCTGCTGCGGCGGGGGAGGAGGTGCACACTGCGGCGGCGGAGATAAGTGTAGATCGCGGCGTGGTTGCACGGACCACGTAGGTTGCACCTTGCCTTTCCGCGTCCATTTGTGTAGTGTGTTCGTGGGAACGATACAAATCATCCAGTTCTCGGGCTTCGTATGTGGCAAAAAAAGGCGGGTACGTGGCAGGTAGTGGAGTGGGAATCGACGGGAGCAACTTCGGAGCGAGGACGCATTACCGCACTGTAAACCAAGTTACAGACTTAAGGGTGCATTACAGTGTCTGTAACTAACACCCTTCAAAAAGGATACCTTTAGGTAGCAAAGCCTCCTTATACAGGGAGCTTTTCTCACAACTCCGCCCTTCTTTACCCGATGTTTTGGAAGGTGGTTTACGTAACTTACACTCTAATATAATGGGTGTAGCAGTCACACTTCACCTTTAACACCCTTTTCAATTTTTCACTTTTATGCCGCGTTATTCATTTTAGGCTTTCCACTATATTTTGAGTAGCAATGTGAAGCTGTTCAATATATTGCATTTTATCGGTTGACATTTTAGCCACCCACACATGTAATATGTGCTAGAGACAATAGCTTGCCTTTTGCTTTCCAGTATGAATGCCCAGAACATGATAAGAGCATTCAGGAAAGGTCAGGCACATTACACTGCATGCTCCGGCTAACATTTATTGATGTGAACCAGCAAAGGCAACTTGGTGCATACTAACAAACCATCAGACAATGCACTTTTACTCAGTCACATAAACATCCAGAAATTGGAGTTCGAATACGAAACAAAAGTTGCAGGCTCCTGGTTTGTACCTCCTGCCGAACACGCAGTAGGCACCCATAAATGCATTTGCACTCTTGACAGCATCACCGACATGTTCTCTCCTGTAAAAAAAAAAGTAAAAGTTGCACTTTCTACAAATGATAGCTTTGGTGCCATGTACTAGTTGTCCAATTTAGGGCAGTGCAAGTTGTCCCAAGGGGCTTGAAAAAAATTGTTTGGACACTTCAAAAGCACTAAAAGATTACTCGAGTTCTCCATGCCAAATCTATGTCAATCTCCCATGCCATATTTGTAAAGCAGAATGTCATAATACTAGAAAACACCGCCTTCCATATAAAAAGAATTGTTGACCTCATGATGTGACAGACAAAAAGAAAGAGAACATGGCAAACGGATGTCAAACTGGCGCCTCAAGTTTGTTTTCTGAGCAGTTATTTCGGCTTTACATATGTCTATCGTTCTACTTTTCTGTGAATTCCTTTGCTTCTTTTGTTTTGACTGTACTCCATTGATTTTTTATTTAGCTAAAGAGAGAAAGGGGTTGAGAAGGAAAGGCAGCCACACCTGATTGGGTGGACATAGTGTAGGGCCATGGTTTCTATGAAGGCATAAAGCCAGCAGCGGTCAATCCTGTTCCATCTGCCGTACCCTTCAATGTCATGCTAGAATTTCCAAGCGGATCATCTACAAGTTCATGATAATACGTTGATGCCACTAGCGGGGGGGGGGGGGGGGATGGACAAAACCATCAGCGCTTTCCGCTTATCTCGCGCCTTTCCGACCCGCTGACATGTGTTGCACGACCTTACCAAACGCTCCATGTCCTTAAAATATCCAGACAATAGTATCCCTGTAAAAGCCTCTGCTTTGTTTTCCTGATTCTCAGGTTGTATGACCACGAATTGCCATGGAAAAGTCGTAGTTAGTCTTGTCGGTACTTCTGCGAAACGACTAATTGGTCTCGCGCAACCCCACGACTATTCTTGTAGCATTTAGGTAGTTTTCCTGAAACTGCGGCTTCGGTTGTAAGCGTACCGAAAGGGCCCTCAATTACCACTGTCGCGATAGGCAAGCATACGCTTTGTTCTTCCACTACCTGTCAGATCCATACACATTTTTCTGCGTAATCGGATGGTGACACATGCAACAGATGGACAACATCTATCGTTGCAGCTGAGTTGCTTCCCGTTCACTAGCAGGCTATGCGAGTGACGTCGCAACAGCTTCATGTTTTCATCGCAGTTCCGACAAACGAGAGCGCAACCTTTTCTTTTTCACAGTTCACTGCTATGTGACCCTGCTCATTGCATCTGTAGCAAGAGAGCGGCCTCCTAGCCTGAAACGCGACTTTTTCTTTCTGCGCTTTGGCCACTTTTGCACCGTTCTCATTGTCTTCCATTTTTTGAGCTTTATCGGAAGAAACTTTTTTTTCGTCTTTGTCAACTGTAGAGTTCCCAAAGTGCCACTCGTGATGGTAATGCATACTTCTCCCGAAAATACGGGTCATATCAACTCTAGTGTTGTTAAACAGCTGGTGCGAAGCGAACTCCTCAATGTGTTCTGTAGCTTTGGTAGCAAACGTTACATTGTCGCGGTCCAGTAGCCAATTTCTTTCCTCTTCAGAGAGGCAGTTGTAAAACTGCTCCAACAACATCCTCTCCACAAGAGCCTGTCGGTCACTATAGGACCCGGTGCGCTTAAACCATTCGACAAAGTTAGTTTGCAGCTTGTACAGAAAATCGGGATGGCCCTTGTCGCTCTACTTCTTAGCTCCCTGAAATCACTGCGTGAACGATTCTGCGCTAAGTATACATTCGTAGAAGGCAAGCCTTTGACGTTCTCGTAGTTGTCCGCGCCCTCCTTGCTGAGCCGCGCGACAACCTCCGATGCCTCGCAGGGCAGTACAGTCAGTAGCCTTTGATACTAAGTCTATCAACTAAAGGACAGTTGGCCGCACGTTCGTTCAAAATTTGCTAGATAGAGACAGATATCCCCTGACACCACATATGGCTGCATGTTCCTAGACATCTTGAACTCTACCTCCTCGTTGAGAAGCGGTACCGCTTGCTGAAGACAATTGCCCGACCTCTTGATCAACTCCACTTCTGACTTACGGAGCTTTATTGCCCGTTCCTGTTTTATTGCTTCATTCTCTCTTTCACGGTCACACCTTTTCTGCTGTCTGAGCTGCTCTGATATTTTTTGTTCAATGATGTTCCCCCCTCACTGAGCTCCTCATCATCTGCCCCCAAATCGGTTATTGCCTGAATAATCATGGGTTTTCGTGCAAACGCCTTTTGTATCGATCCCCAATTCCTCATACAATAGCAACAGGTCCGGCTTCTGCAGCTTTTGTAGGTCCGCTATGCTTCTGAGTCTAGGCTATTTCCAAAACAACTATGCCAAAATACCAACCCTCGGTGATTTAAGCACATGTGTCTACCAGTTCTAAATTTTAACCCTCTTTTAGAATCTGGTCCACATCAGAGGAAAGCCAAGCACTCACCCACACATGTGATCATGCCCTGAGACAGCTGCTCTCTCGTTGGCTGACCGTTGTTGCCGCTTGTAGGTTCCTATCTCACCGCTGGTCACCAGTTTTCGTAGTGCAGGGGCTCACTCGAACCCGGGCGCCTTCGGGTAGCTTGTCCGAGTCTTCGGGCTGAGGAAATATGGAACTTGAAGTTCGGGAAAACGAAAAAAAAGGGGGTTTACTGGCACTTTGAAGAAACATTTACATAATTGCATAATTTACATAATTTATAAAAGAGCAAACAGTCAAATGTTAAAAGTCCATAGCGTCGAGCGACTGGATAAGCCTTGTCGTCAGGGCCCAGAGCAATCGTTCGCACTCAGGTCGCCTGTTAAATATCCCAAGGCTCCGCCCCTCCACAAGTCGGCGGCCAATTCAACACGTGGCACTGATCGATAGAATTACACAGCACATAGCACGCCGAAGCACTCGTGGGAATGGGCGAGGAGGATTGGAGGGTCCGCTGCTACCTCGCTCAGAAGAGTGGGACGTCTCTGTGTCACCACTTCGCGCACATTTGCGTTCGCTCCCAGACACCCTTAGAGCGTGTGGGGTAGCGGTCTCGGTCACAGAGGAGATGTCCTGGACTCAGCGTGGCAAGCTCAGCCGGAGGCCAGCTACCAAGTGACAAGGGGGTTGGTCGTTTGGTGCCTGGCTTTCGCCGGTCGAAAGCCAGAGAATGGGTCGGAGCCAAAGGTTCCCAAAACAAAACAGTTTATACAGCTAAGAGACGATACAGAGGAATTTACAATCACTCGTACTAGCACAAAGTGATTTACAAACACAATGCAACTCATGCAAAGGCACAATCGAGAGAGATTACAATTTCACAGAACCTTTGCACCTAAAGTGCACTATCACAGAGAGAGACAAACACAATTTGTTCACCGGGCACTGCGACAGTCCGACGACCTGAGGAGCACGACGGGGCCGATCCGCAGACTGTCGGACGTTGGCTCGCTGGTCCGTGGCTGGGCGGTGGTCTCCCGGGAGTCGAGCGGGAGCGCTTCTCGGAAGCTTAAACGGCGGCTCGGGATAACAGACAGCGGTTGCAGCCCCTCATTTATAGGCGCAGCCCGCCTCTGTTCTTCGCGCTAAGGCAGGCGCGAACATACAGGCATATGAACTGCACAACCTCCTTCTCCTTCTCGTGCCGGGAGCGCGACCCCATTGGTCGAGCGCGGACACCGTCTTCCAGAAATTTCTGGTTCCATCTCGCGTGCGAAGACGCCAGCGCGAGAGTGAAGAGGAGAGGGTGCCACTTTAGCGCGGAGAAGGGCACGCCCTCTCCGTCGACAACGAGCAGAAACGTCGACATTCTTGAGAAATCGACGCCGCGCGTGGCTGTGATTACTTTGGCGCGCCGCCGGCGAGCTGAGTGAGAAGCGTACGCAAGGTTTACGCGCTCTCCGGGGGTCCTTCCCCGCTTTGTTTTTATTTTGCCGCGCGCGGGCGTGATTGCGTACGCGCAGCGCGGTTTTTTTCGAATATGCGCCGAATTTTGCGACACTCTGTCAAAAACAGGTGATTCATGCGGGTGCTGCGGTGACTGCAGCGGCGGGCCGCAGGTCGGCTCCTGTCAGTCAATGCTAAACACTGGAAGGCATCGTGCCCTCTTCCCTCTGTTGTCTTGTCCATCGTTAATCACGTCTCGCGGCGAACCAGACAAAGGGTAGGCCATCTCCTTCCCCTCCATAACAGCGTGGGAAAGATTCCGCTGGTAGGTTCCCAGAGACAGCCTTTTTTTCGCAGGGTAAACGAGGGGTCCATAGACGTGTCCTTAGCAGGGTTGTAACAATGCCAATGAACTGCATTCATATTATCCTTTCAAACACATGCTCTGATATGCAGGTACTTGCAGAATTTCGTTTGAACTGCACTGAAAAGCACAGCTCTAATTCGATGAAATTGATTGGTACTAGAGCAACTGGCATAGCCACACACTCCTAGAAAAAGGTAGTAAAAAGGGGGTGACGGCTGCTGTTACTACCTTTTTTTAACAGTTGCTACCTTTCTACTACCGTCTTACGACCCCGATGAAAGAGGAGGTAGTAAAAATGCAGTAAGTATGGCAGTTACTACCTTTGTACTACGTCATTACCACCTCATCGAAAGCAGAGGTAGTAATTACGGCTGCTACTCGTATGACACCATCCGGAACAAAAGTTGGCGAATATACAATTGGAGGTATATATGTTAACGGTTCGAATCTCCGTCAAGAGCTAGACTCCAACCTGAGAGTCGTATGGTATATGCAGTGGGAAGTCGTATGACACCACCAGCAGCAGTGTACAAAAAACGGTTACGTAAAATTTCGATACGAAAGTCTAGAGAAATCGCTGCCAGTGGTGTGCTCCCACTCCTCGCGCTCCTGGTCACATGTGCGGCGCCCACTTACGCGTTAGTAATGGGCTAGTGCGACTGTAGTTTTCTGCATTACTTTTGGTTTCGTCGAAGCCATATAAGAGCTCTGCTTCTAGCACTGGAGTCATATTTTTGCAAAGCAAAGTATTGCAGCGATGAGGCAGTGCCTGCGTCTTACCCAGCATTCAGATTAGAGGTTGCTTTTAATGCTATAGAGAGGTAAACGTTGGCAATGGCAGTTGCTGTCTCTGCCTTCGAAGGTATTAAATGAAATTAATGTCTAGTCGCTGTTACTACCTTCAGAGGTAGTAAATGCTAGTAATTGTAGCTCCTGTTGCTACCTAGTAACCATTACTACGTTGCAGTTACTACCTAGGTAGTAACATATGTGAAAAGCAGTTACTACCCCAAAAGTTAATAACTACAACTACCTTTTTGTTGAGAGTGCATAGTCATGGCAGCCAGTACTACTTAATTGCTGTGATGGCATTAGTGTGGTAGGTAAGCAAACAAGGAGTCCATTGCAGAATGCAATAAAATCAAGTGTATGAGATACCAAAAAGGAATGGGAAAATTAGTGTAGCGCAGTGACATTCTTGAGTGCTCTTTAATTTTGCGGCGTCAATCATACAATTAAAATTTTTCCAGAATTCCAGGGTCCCAGCTTCTTTTTATGCTGTATTTTTCATCACAATGCAGTAACAACCACCTGACAAGCTGTACTTCTAAATGCACACCTACCTGGAATGTTTTAGAATTGTGGAAGAGAATGTTCACGACCCCTCCTGTGTTGAATTAATTGGGGTTGTTCCTCACCATACCCTCATGCAAGCCATCCACGTTCGGGTAGGGGGAAATCTTTGCCATCATCTGCACTGAAAAGAAAACAATCATAAGTTAAGAAAAAGCAGTGAAATGCAACAATATTTTTTAATAACTGCAACAGTAGCAATGGCATTGATGCAGATTTGCACAGTCCACAAGGTTTATGAAGGGTGCTTTTTGCCTCCAGAATGGATTCTCGGAAATTGAACAGTACTACTTCTGCGCAAAAAAAAAAATAGAGGAGAAGAAAATTGTCAGCTGTACATTTGTTTTTCTAGCAACACTGACACTGCACCCTAACAGATGGGCCAAACTTACTATTTTTAATGTGGGAAAGAAATCAGAATTTTCAAATGAGCACCAGGCACATAAAGGGAACTACCAAAAATTAAAATAAATAAAAACATGAAAAAGCAGCCCTCTAGGTCTCCATTTAAAGTAAAGAAAATATGTGTAGCAGCCTGGAATATCTGTCATCATAGAATTAAATTGCATTTCCGGAAAGCACTTAATGTGTGATCGGTCAGAACCTGAAATGATGTATTATTTTGTTTTCTTTTTGAGGACAGCCTTGTGCGCCTTTTGTAAATGCACAAAATTCTGATCCCTTACTCATGCACTTGTTTTTTTGTGCTTGCATTCAGCAGTAATCAATTCTAACGTAACCTGCTGCATATAGCTCGCAATGGTGACTCTCAGTAAGAGACTTTCATGCCTGTAAAAGCAATGGAAAGCGGCTAAGGAAAACAAACTAAAATTACTGAGCACCGGACAAACATCAATTCTTGGAATAATCGGCGGAAACGGCCTCAAATCACACGATGGATACTCCAAGTCAGGAATTGTGCGATCTTGAAATTTGACATATTCATCAAAATTATTGTCCGGGCACCTGCACAGAAAATTAGAATCTCATGAAAATTACACTGTAACAGAAGGTATTCAGACATATACAAGTACGTTGGCAAAGCCTTAAATAAGAAGAAACGTGGACATTTCCATGTAACAGCCACAAAGCAGTCGCAGATAACTGAAAATGCTAGACAGCTCGCACACATAACACTGGAAAGCTCTCTGGCACAAACTACTTCCATTCCTCGTACCATATGATTGGCAGACTCCGCGTAGCACATTATGCAACGCCAAACAGACCTAGCGGCGCAAACGGCAGACGACTACCGGCATGGAAAGAACGTGTCGTCGCACGCTGAGGGCGGAGCGGTTCTCCGACGGCAAGCGGTGCCGGTGAACGAGTCAGCAGCACGAATCAATGGCGGGGTCGTAGTTTATGAGAAAGCAGATAAGCGGCGCCGGTAGCGGCGGCGCGACGCCACCATTACAGAATAAGATTCGTGCACATGCATTTTAAGCCCTGCAGCGACGAACGAGTAACGAAAGCAAAAGCTGCGCACTTTTTTTCCTGGAACTGTGAAATAGAGGCCATAATGAATTTCTACATCACAACTCACCTGGAACGTGTCGCTCCCAAAGTGCATTTCAACACATGGCAGAGTGCAAGCACTGGCGGCGGCTCACAAGCTGCGCAGTTTGTGCTCGTTCGCACTCAACTTTTATCGGGCCCAGCGTTGCCAACAGGTGCGTCGCCTATGTCATTTTCCGGCACTGTTTGTAGAGACAGGGCAGTATCCTCGCAGGCAGCACGAGGGAACACACATAATCTGTCGCACCGGCTACACGTGCAGCTTTCTGTGCACGCGAACTTCACACAACCAGATATGGATACGGATGAGGCCCGTTTCGTATGCTGCGACTGGACCGAAAATATCCGGTGTAGTCGGTGAGGCCGCAGTGCGATTTTCGGTCAGTGCTTTCACATGCCACACCGACACAACGAATTCGGTCGGAGGAACAGACAAGGTCCCTTGAAGTTTGCATAGACAACCCATTATTAACCTCTACAGAAACATCACACAGATTGTGTTGATGATTTTATGACTAGCGTATTTTTAGATGCAAGGCATTATTCCGTATGTTTTCATTAGAATAAACAGTTTTGCTTCCACCGCGGTAAGAGCTCCCACGTGACCGCACGTTGCACGCCGTCTCTGCGCTCCCCATTGGTCAGTCGCAGAGCGATCACACCGACGCTGCGGCTGAATACCAACCGGACGGAACTCGATCGCAAGCCGTCTGCGACTAGACCGACGGCTCTCCTCAGTCGCAGACCGACAGAATTCGCAGTGTCGCAGGCGAAAATCGCATGCATGCGACATTGTCCTGAGTCTATTTTGTTGGAAACGAGAGAAGTCATGCCTAGACGGTGCAGTGGTTACAAAAACTCTTTTACACGATTTTGTGACTAATTACAACTTATATTTTGAATCTCGGTTTTTAAAGACTCTTTTGGATGTATAATATCACTGTGAGCAGGATCCGGCAAGGACGGCAAACAGAGAAGTCGAAACTGCGGAGCTTCTGTGTCCTCTGTTATGAGCATGCGCAGACACAAGCGTTTGCGGGTCGGTAGGCTGGAAACGCTGATTGGTTAAAAAAGTGACGTCACGCCTGTAACGTCATGGTCACGTGACGTTTAATGCCGTCATGTCCGGTTGAAGACAGACATATTTTCCCTAGATTTTTCTCGGAATTCCCCACGTTTTTGACAGCGTGCGCGGGATAAAAAAACGCATCTTTACCTCCACCCCACCCAGTTCGACCACTTTGCCGAGCGGAGTGCAATTGAAAAACCCTTGCCTAAATGCTAACGCGATTCACGTTTGTCCCGCTCCCTCCCACGACACTTTCCCGAACTCGGATGTTTTGTCGCCTTTGTTATTTTTTTTGTGTGTTTGTGTCTGCATGTACAGTGCACTGTCTCTACTTGAGCAAACTGCGCCGCTGATTCCGCATTCACTCTTCCTGCCGAAGAGGCTCCAGGGAAATGTCCTGCCCTGTTTGCGTTTTATTCTGTTTATTTGTTTACTCGTTTTGGCCAGCGGCACGCGAGTCATGCATCTCCGCGAATCCGCCACCGTCTGTTTCTGTACTCGCCGCCGCTCTGCCTTGAGGGGCGCCTGTCGCATATATTAAGGAGCCTAAATTAAATTTTAAAGGAAAAAGGTGTGAAGAAGATGACGCGAATTAACCGAAGAGTAAAGAAGAGGAAGAAGAAGCATTCGGTGAGGTGGAGGGAGATGATTTGTGGAGAAGCATTCGGCGAGATAGAGAGATGATTGGTGGAGAAGAGAAGAAGACGTCGACAAGGCATACGTGTATTAACACCGAGGCTATAAAAGGGCGAGTGAGAGCGAGGCCCGGGGGGGGGGGGGGGAACAGCAGAGAAGCAGAGGCTCCGGCGGGTCAGGGACACTTTGGCTGGAAGAGAGCGACGCCGGCTATTGCTCCGGTGAGCTCGCGTTCTACGACATCGCATCGTGGACTCCCTGCCGTGCCTGAGCCCGTTCCGGTGAGTTAAAAGGGGACGCTACCACCTGCTACGGCCAGGGGTGTCTCCAGTGCTGTTGCCACCCATCCGGGTGGTGCCCCCAACATCAACAACACCGGCATCACCTCCACGGGCGCATGGACCTGGAGCTTATACCAGGCAGCCAGCGACCGCGCCACCAAAGCCAACAACACCGGCATCATCTCCACGGGCGCTTGGACCTGGAGCTTGTACGACGCAGCCAGCGACGCCAGCCCAAGCGCGTCGAACGCCGCCAGCGACGCCATCCCAAGCACGGCGAGCGCCGCCTCGATGGCGCCTACTGGATCCATACAACGCCGCAGCCACACCCAACCAACCGTGAGCACGAACGCCGATATATAACAAGCCCCGTTCCGTCCATGCCGTTACGAAGTAGTACTGTAAGGAACAGGGCAAGAACGCTGGATACAAAGTGCATCGGACCGCTGTCTTCACCTCCTCCTGGATGCCTGCGTTGCACGATCGTGGCGCCATGCATACACACGACGTCGCAGTCACGTTGCAGCGTACTGCCGTACATCGTGGAAACAAAACGAGACCAGCGGTGGCGGCAAGGAAACATCTTTAATCTGACTCCGCTGAGTATACGGCACTTCTGTAAAAGATACACAAGCCATGGCTCCGGCGCTACCCGAAATTATCTTGACGGGGGTGGTTCGCAATGGGCAAGAAAAGCAGAGTTGGGGAGACGACAGGAAATGAAACTGAAAACAAGACCGTAGTAACTGATCTACGTGCCAAATTCCTGCCACATTTTTCTTCTCGTAAAAGTATACTATCTCTTCACTGTGGACCAAAAACCGAATCCCTGAAGTTAAAGAACCTGAGTGGTGCACAAGCCACTTGCGGGCAGCTCCACATCGGACCAATAATGTTTGCCATCTCTCTGCCTTTAGAAGTTTTTTTTTTAAAAAGAATGCATTTGTATATTGTATCCTTAAAATCCGTTCATTACTGTTACTTATTTTTGCAGTCCATAATGAACTTTTTTAAAGAAAATTTTTAATTCCGTGCTCCACTCGCGCATTGAAAATATTTATCGAGCACTATATTCATCCAGTCTATAAGTCCTCAATGTCGATAAAAGCAGGATTCGCAGTAAGGATTACACAAAAACATTGCGTATAGCTTGTGCTCCGTGGTTTTATTTTCAAACAAAAATTTAGCTCATGAATTTTACGTTTATAGTGCAAGGTAGCTGTGTAAGTTTGTTAGACATTTTTTTCGAGACTGCAGTTTTAAGCACTTTACAGAACATTGTTACTAGCACGTCTTCAAAACACTGTTCGCAATTTAACTTGTGCATGCGACTTACATTCATTCCATTGGATGTTCGAAAATGCTGAATTACACAGACCACCGCTACAAATAGCACTGGATTATCACAAATGTCAGTTACTAACCTACACACATGTCTGAAATATTAACACCAGCAGCATTAAAAGGCTGCTTAACATGTCAAGCTTATTCAATTGAAAAGAAATTGAAGAGCCTGCGTAACGTAATGAGAAGGTCACAAAGGCCTGTAGATTACAATATTATTTTTATTAAATAGAAGACAAATAACAACATTTGAAACCAAAATTCTTGGACAGGTATTACAGGTAGGGACTAATTTGAAATCAGCACCTAAATGTAATCAAAACGATACAATAGCAAATCTTGAAAAACAATGCAGAGTTGACTTGAAAACTTCTCTACACTTCAGGCTAACTGGTGCTGTCAGATAAGATTAGCTAAAAAATGTTATGCACCCCATAAATCCCAGTGGCTAATCCCAAGTGGCTAACTTCAAGATGCGGATTACAAACTGCAGTAAAAGAAATACTAAGCAGACATTCTAAAGCAGCCCACTAAATATACAGTAAAATATCACAGGTATCCAACCTCTAATGTTTGTGTTTGTTCTTTCGAAACACACAGGATGAACATAACCTTAGAAATCATATATAATACATTCATTTTAACACACAAGCACATAAAAAGAACACAAAACAAAACTTTACACTCAATATATGGAGGCCTATGCTCTAGAGAAAGTTTATGTGACCCGAAAGATATGTTAGCCACCCATTTGAAAGAGCCTGTCGTAAATAAAATGCAGCACTTATAACTTATATGGAAAAAATTAGAATACAGAAACACATGCACACATGCTTTTCAATCTAGCTAACAAGTAATGACTAATGCTGAAACACAAGGAATTAGTCAACCTGGTATTACGTGACTGTGTGCACTACTAGCAATAAAAACAAATGGGCTAAGGTCAAAGCGCTCAGGACACAGGCATTCTCTTTGATTGCGAGAAAGGCATTCATCACCTTCACTTTAGGACGAAGTGAAGAAAAATTCCAGAAAAGTTCCCATGGCAACTGATCAGACTAAGGACTAGTAACTTTGTGATTAAATAAGTAATATAATTTCTGAAGACCTGTGTCTAAGCACATATTTGCTTAAAAAATTAATTGTTCACCAAATCCATTATCACCATTATTTTTTTCTAATTAAAGGATATGTATAAATGCTAGTAATTCTGTCATGTGGCAGAACGGGAAGTCTATTAAATAACAAAAAATTACAAAATTCTGACAGTGCACCCAGGAAGCTGTCCGAGCTAGATGCAAAAAGATAAAAACCATGACTACCCCATACAGGGACAAGAAACCATGGGGGTGATGATTCTTAAGGTGAACGAAATGTTGCTGTTCCTGTTTGCCATGTCGTTCCATGCTGTCACATAATGTGAGTACAGCATTTGTCGAAGTTTAGAGCCCAAGGAATTCGCTTCTGAGCCTTGTTGTGCATCGCTAGCATTCCAGATCTCTTGAAGGTACAGAAAATCTTGCCCTGACCACCGTGAATGTAGGACATCCATGGATGCTCAGAGGCCTTATTACACGGCTTAGAAGCCAAACCCTTTGGCTCTGTACTTTTTGACAAAGGCTATACATCAGTTTTCTCACAGATTCATGCTGACATTGTTTTCCTTTTTCTTCGCTCAGGCCAACTGTATCATGTTAACATTGATAAGTTATAGTAGCAAAGTTTGTGTTCCACTACCAGTATTCCAAACAGTACTAAAAAACTAGACATGTAAAACAAGTACAGGCAGATAGAAGAGGCTGCTGTGAAGGAAAGACGAAGTGGTTTTTAAAAAGTAATGAGCTCAAAACCATCGAAGCGTGGTTTATTTTAAGCCAAATATATAAAAGCACTCTCAAGGAAGGTCAGCAGACAGAGTGCCTTCTTTAGATTTTCCAAACGGAACACCCAGAATGCTGCAAACAACAGAATGCCCACAGAAGCGATGAGGTTTTCACTACAGGGTGATGGCCTCCGAACAGGAAAACTGCACTTTGATAGGTGAGGAGGCATGCTGTAAGTGCTTGGTCCTGCAAAATTAAAAACGAAATATCACTGACATTTCTAACACTTGTAGAAGAGCAAAAAATACTGTTGCATTTCAGTATAATGCACATTATGACTACACTATCTTAGGGATGAATTCATGAGGGGGTGGTCTCTCCTCCTCAAAGTGAGAATTTTTACAAAGAAAAACCATCCTCAACCCAATTTTTTTAAGAATAAGTCAAAGAAATGCGAGGTTCAAACATGTCACTGAGTGATCTTTAAAGATAACGGTAACCAGGCTAATGCACTTGGAGCTATCAACACTGTCTAGCTTCAACTTCATTGCCCACCACTATGTGCAGGAGACCTTGGTGACAAGTTTTGTATCAAAACTTTTTCATTCATGATTCGTTAGTATGGATGAATCACTGCGAGAATTTTGCTCGGAAACCAAAGTGTCCATATTACAGAGGTGCAACTGTACATATCATTTGTTCATTAGAGCCATGATCACATTTAGTGGGCCACCACAACTATGCAAAAGTTAAACAAAATGCTGCAATGGCCTCCCAGCCAAAGATTTGAAAACCATATTCTAGCTACAAGACAACTGAGTTGTTCAATCTCATTTAATTGCAACCAGTGCAGCAACAGCCTAACTGTAATCGAGCTAGAGGCTAAAGGAACAATGGTGAGCCACTGCTCATAAGGGAGCATGGTACAAAGTGCGTATTTGAAACGTACAGCTGCACATGAAATCTACCACTCTTGCTTTATCCATGACATTTGATACATATGGCGACTACAGGAATTTTTCTGAGCATCGAAGAAGCAAATGTTCTCTAGGGAATCACATTTTGAGCACCTATAACAGCCCGGGATGGAACAATCAGTACTCCCCATGAATCACATTTGCGTGTATATAAGGACGACCAAAAATACAAAACTGGTATGGTGTTGTTCAAAGTGTATATTGCCATTATAGACAGCTTGTGAAGTAGCACTCCACAATGATTGGATGCCATCGAAGACTACAACACAAAACACTCTTTTCCAACTGAAAATAAAAAAGGCTGCACCATATCCGGACCTCATTACCATTTGTCAATAAAATGAGAAAACCACAGTCGCAAAAGCAAATAATGGTGATCGCTTCTCTATAGTTTCGTACAAGTCTAAAGAAACCACAACCGTCTGAACATTGGATTATTGGTTATTTGAAAAGAGTGGTAGTGAACACGCATGAAAATGAGACAGTAGCAATGCAAATCCCAAATAGCAGCGTGTCAGTACGCTGTATCTGGTTTAATCATGAATTAAACGCTATTTTTAGAACTGAGCATAGTTGAAGCAGTTACACTGGCTCCTTATTCCTTCTAATGTATTTTTTAATTGCACAAGTAACTATGCCTGAATTTTAACGAAAATCCCTTGGGGGTCAGCAGCTCCTTACTGTCACTGTTTGCATCCCGCCTCTTTGCAAGATAACGAAACACCAAGGCTTTGTGCCAGCCCCATTCTAAAATAAATAATCAGAAAACCTAAGCTTTGCTAAGGCTCGTGACATCAATGACTAAATTTGGGTAAATTCTGTGCCTAAAAGGTAGTCAACAGATGCTCAGATAAATACTGAGCAGTTAATTTTGTACAAAAATTTCAGTTCCTGCCTATGTCCACCAATAATTTGAACAAAAATACCTACAAGTGTTGCAGGGGGCATCTCTTTGCGACTTAACTCTGAACTGTTTGGTACTGCTTGTAGATTAAACGGATGCAACCTTGGAGTTCTTAATAGATTAGAACCTGTATAGAACAATGTCCAGTCAGGTTTGATACCAAAAAAATCATTTTGTATAAAATGTATGTCGTTCGAATTACTGACTCCAATAATGATAGGTGAGCAAGGCAATGAAGTATGTGATGCTTTGAAATTAAAGCAGCTGTTATATTTTCACAAAAAGTGACAGCACGTTAATACTGCACCCATCGAAGTTATGCCGCAACGAACCGCAGAACATAAGGCAAGAACTGACAGCTGTTGCTTTCTCGCTTTCACTCGTGTTCCAGTGACAAAGAGATTGCGCCATTGACTGAAAGCAACAAATAATCAGATTGGAATTCTAAATGTGGCGCCCGAATCTATGACGGCAGAATACAAGTATGCACTTCAGAACCTTTGAGCACATTCATTTGCTGCGACGCGCACGATAGGCAAAATTATGTTTTTTGTGGGGAACCATAGCGTTTTAGAAAAAGCAACCTGATTTTTTTATGTTAATAGCGATGCCGCATACCTCGTTCTGCGAACATGCATGAAATTGAGAGTGGCCAAAAATGCTGCCCATATCCAAACTAAAATGACACAAATGCTTCGGAGGGCAATAAAATAACAATGCCGAAAACATACAGCCGCTTGCAAGGTGTACTTCAGTGCAGACGCAAGCAGACTTGTACTACAGAGCGCTCGTTCGGTGCTTTGCGGAATGAAGGCGAACTTATAACGCAGACAGTGGGATTGACTGACAATGCAGGTGCTCAAGCGCTGACGCATAGTCATATAAAACAACCCATACACTGGCAGCGTGTCGTTAAGAAAACTGCGCTAATACTTTGCTCCATTCTGCAGCACAGTGCTTCAGCGCTCCACACAAGCCTGCTCACGTCTTCATCGCACAACGATATTTAAGACGCAAAATCACTTATCATGACGACGAGACGGATGTGAAACAGCAGGGATTTAAACATATCCTTCCGGGCAGCAGTGTCGAGGTAGACATTTCTCTCCCGCTGGCCAAGGGCGCGGAAAAGCCAGCGCTTGTCTCAATTCGCTTACAACGGCGCCATACCGCCATTCGCAAACAAGAGCGAAGGGCAAGCTCAGCCGTCGTTTACGATATCCACTTCGGTGAACTCGCTTAAGCATCCATCTTTCCTTTCTCCGTCGCGCATCGAAAAACAGCAGCGGCAAACGCACAGTCGCCGCTCACGATATACGTTCCAAGAGAGGCTCCAGACAACGCGCCGCGCTCAATTCTGCGACGCAATCCGAGACGGCCCCGCTGGCTCTGCTAGGCCTAGCGCCTACGCCGCTTCGGTCACAGCGTGCGCACTCACACGAGTCACGACTCTCACGCCGTCTTCTGATCCTTTGCGCAGCCTGCTGTGGATTGCATCCCCACCGAAACCAAAACTTGTGGCTTCATTCCGGAACTAAGCGAAAGACATAAAACTACAAAGTTCCACTGGCGCGTTCTTTTGAACAGCAGCAGGAATTCGACCTCGCTCCGTCTCAGTTGCCGTACGGTGTTTTTTTCTACACCGTTCGGAATGTTCCGAATGGCGACCACCACTCCTTTAGAGACTTCTGATGAACGATTGCGGACCTCGTTAGCACACCGTCAGTTCTAGCTGGTGTGTCTTCGGTGTTTATGATATCATGTGCACCATTTTACCTGTGTTCTCGTCTGGCGATGCGGTGTTTTAAAGCGGACGAACACGGATAAACCTCCTATCTCGTGTCATTCGTGTTTAGTGCGTATGGCGCGGTTCAGGTGTCCAATGATATATGAAACAGATACTGCGCCATTTCCTTTCCCCAAAAACCAATTATTATTACTAAGCAAGGTCTCCAAGGCTTCTCTACTTACTGTACTTTGTCCCACCAATGGTGAGATTGAGAACGCCCAAATTATGTGGTCGAGGGTCCCTCTCGCCCCACAGTGTTTGCACTGATCGTTATCCCTAAGCTATGGTAGCACGTAAAACGCCTAGACCATCCAAGGCCGCAACATAAGAGCCTGCGGAGGAAGGTTCGATACCGCTGACTTGTGTAGGAACGGATGCCAAGGTTAAAATTAGCGACAGCAAAACCAAAGTCTAAAATTTCGGAAAAGAGACGATCTCACTGGAAGCGGCCAAAATCCTCACCCAATGAACGCTGAATAGGAAAATTCAGTTAATTTGGGCGCCCGCGCACGCTGCCTTCACTGGTAACGAGGCGGTCCACGAGCTATCGCTAGCTAACTTCCGGGAAGCCATCGCCTCCCCCCCTCCCCGCCCACTGGACATACGACGAGCGCCAGAAAAGTGCGGGGAAACAATCGACCATTATAAATTGGGTCGTAGACTGGTACCCCCGCCACATGTTGGCCTAAATAATAGAGAATCTGCCGCGTGTAAGCGGCTCCAATATATTTCCTGCCAACGCATACGTAGTTCTAACCTAGGACGCTGAAGAGCGCGGGAAGGTTTATAATCAGACGGATGCCTTCCAAAAGCCCTCCTGTGTCTCCAGCATTTAATATTCCCGAACAATTGTGCACTTAACATCTTAACCACACATCAGCGACCGAAGCAGCAACAACGCGCTAAAGGCTCTCCTCTAACCGCACTTTGGGTCAGCAAAGTGGCCCCCTGAATTTTTATGCTAATCCGCTGTCCTAGTGTGAATGTGCATGTATCGCGTTGCTGTTTGAATTGCACATGTGTAAACAAACTTTTGTAGTGAAACTACACCAGGATAGCCAGCGGTGCATTTTAGTTCAGTGTCACTAGTGTACTCAGCATTCGCCACTAGTTGCACCGAGCCACACGTGTTCCCCCGCAGTGTCGCGCGGCGCCTTTCCTCAAAATCCAGTTTTCAGACCTCTTTCTTCCTTCCTTTGTTCCCTTTCTCCTAGCCGCCGCGGTGGCTGAGTGGTTATGGCGCTCGGCTGCTGGCGCGCAAGATGCGGGTTCGATCTCGGCCGCGGCGGTCGAATTTCGATGGAGGCGAAATTCTAGAGGCCCGTGTGCTGTACAATGTCAGTGCACGTTAAAGAACCCCAAGTGGTCTAAATTTTCAGAGCCCTTCACTACGGCGTCTCTCGTAGCATGAGTCACTTTGGGACGTTAAACCCCCATAAAGCAAACTAAACCTTTCCCTCCCTCCTATCCCTTACTTTTCGGCGCGTTTCGACTGGCTACCGAGATATTTTAGCTAGTTACTGCGCCATTTCCTTTCCTCAGTGACCAAACAAAACAAGTGAGCCGCCGGCGTTCATTGGCGTTGACAGTGTTCTAGGGGCCGTTCGTTTTCACCAATGGAACAGCGCACAACTGGCGCCCTCTGGTCGCATCATTGTTGGAGGGAAATGGCTCCCTGGGTCAATGGAGACCTCAATCTCGCTTTCATGTACATACGTGGGGTTGGTGTTAAACTGCAGAAACCTGCTTTTATTGCGTTCCGCACACTGGATAGACCATACCTATTGTTTTGGATTGCATATCCTGAGTCTGGCTTAAGGAAGTGCCACTCTCCATCGACTGGTGACCACCCAGGTCACCGTAATTCTTAAATCCAACAAAGCAGTAAGCCAGGATAGTTGGTACATTCTTTGCGTGGAAACAGCGCAGCAGAAGGCCATCGACACGGACACCCTCCGTCCCATCTCCTGTGCGGGCAAACTCGTGAAGACGATGGTACCCGACAGGTCGTCCGAGTTTATGCAATCCCAACACCTTTTTGCAGACACCACGTTCATGTTTCCCCACACAGATCTGCACAGGATGTCCTGCTACAACTCATTGGGGCTGTCCTCGACCCCGTGAAATGCCCCCTCAATGACAAGTTCCTACTCACCTTGGATTTAAAGGGTCACTGAGGAGAACGCTATCAATTATTTTTGTTAGCAAAATCTGTTAGTTCGGCAATTCATGGCGTTGTGGCCGCTTCTCCGGGAGCGAAAGATGCATTTATTTCAATGAAATTTGGATTCGAAGTTGAAAAAGTTTTTCCCGCCGCTCCGATTCAAACTCGAGAACTCTTATGACGTGATGGAGAACTCTTTTGACGTCACAGGACGGAGTGACGTAAAACGTGACGTAAACGGAGACTCCGTGATGTCTGGACGCTAGCGGTGCGGTCTAGCAGCTGTCGAAATGAAAACTACCGCCCCCGCACGTTGAAGGCATATATCGGGGGTCGCTACCGTCGCTTCGTTCACGTTTGCACCGGCGTCTTGCCAGCGTTTCGATGGATCCTGTTGCCGAACCCGACGACGAAGTTCTCGCAAAAACTCCGGCCTGCATTTCAGCGACCTCAGAGAGCGTGCGATGCTTTTGAGGGAGCACGGTTAGGTTAGGCGCCGCCGGGTCATTTCCCCCTTCCGCCGTGAGCAGCCGCTCCCAGTGCGGGGAGTCGCGAGGGGCCGGGTCAAGTTCGGTGCCTTGCGCCGATCAGAGGCTGGCCGGGGCTTTGGGGCCAACGGATTGTGATTTCTTGAACGGCGCGGTTGCACGGTGCAGCAGGCGGCGTCGAGGCATCTCACGGTTGCAAGGGCCAAGTTATTTATTTATTTGCCACAAAAAACAGATGGGTGCTCAAGGGCGGTCGCGTTTAAAATTTGCGGCTTGAAACTAAAGCCGACGCACGACGCTTCAACGGCTTCCGCTTGATCCAAACGGGTCCACTGGATCGGGCTCTCTCGCGCTCTTGCATGTACCTTCAGATGTGTACTGTGAATGTAATAAATTAGCCGAGAGCTCGAAAAGAACAGCTCCGCCCAACTGCCGAAGCTATTGAATTACGACACAACGCGCACCTCGCCGCGGAGTCGAATCAGTCTGGCCGGGCCGGCGGCGGCTGGCGCACTCAGAGACATGCTGCACGTCCCCGCCAGTGCGGTCAGAGTGCGCCGAGGTCGCCGAGCGCGTCGGCGTTCAAGCGCAGTTGGCGCTTAGGCCGACGTGACGTCGCCGTACAGCGAGCGCGCGTTACGCTGGAGCATAAACGCGCCTTAGCAGAGCCTGCGCTTAACCGCTAACTAACGTATTCGGTGGCGGCATCTATGAGAGCCACAGAAACCCCCCGCCCACTCACTGAATAAAAATAAAATCCTGTGACGAGGCTGTGACGAACCACGGTCTTCGGCGTTTCAGGCGAAGACGCTGCCACTCCGCCACGACGGCTCAATGTGTAACTGCCCATAAGGGCGCATCTATTGAATGCAATCTTCCGATGCAGAAATCACCGCCCTTTCGCTACATATCTGCTGGCCTAACAGAGCTAGGCCATCCGCACTTTTTCTTAACTGCCTTGTACCTTGTCTCCCGTCCCTAATAAGCGATTTCCTTTAAGTAGTTTGAAGTTGACTGACACAGCCGGGAACGTTTCGCCGGGCGAGCATGCGTAGACAAAAACACGAACTGCCTCGTACGATCATCTGACCAGCCTTAACAGGCGCCTTCAAAGTTTAACTAGCACTTGAAGCGGCACTTGGAGTTTCTCTGCTGTTCGGTGCGCTTGTATATCGAGGCGCGTCAAAAACAAAACCACGGGCCACGCAAAGCTCATAGATGCCAAGCGCCATAATAATAATAATAATAATAATAATAATAATAATAATAATAATAATAATAATAATAATAATAATAATAATAATAATAATAATAATAATAATAATAATAATAATAATAATAATAATAATATAATAATAATAATAATAATATTCGGTTTTGGGGGGAAAAGAAATGGCGCATTATCTGTCTCATATATCGTTGGACACCTGAACCGCGCCGTAAAGGAAGGGATCAAGGAGGGAGTGAAAGCAGAAAGGAAGGAAGAGGTGCCGTAGTGGAGGGCTCCGAAAAATTTCGACCACCTGGGAAGCTTTAACGTGAACCGACATCGCACAGCACACGGGCGCCTTAGCGTTTTTCCTCCATAAAAACGCAGCCGCCGCGGTCAGGTTCGCACCCGGGGAACTTCGGATCGGTAGCCGAGCTCTCTATCCACTGAGTCACCGCACCGCGGTTACTTTGAAAGAGGTGGGTGAGAGTTATATTGTCGGCAACGTAGTCGAATGCTCTCTTTAAAGGGACACTAAGGAGATATTGAAGTTGGCTTGTATCGATAGAATACCAGCTCCTGATCACAAAAACCCCGCTCTTACTGAAAGCAAGGCTCTTGTAAGGTAGAAAATAGCAAGAACCAATATACAGGTATCGCCGCCACAGGCCAATCTCACAAGTACAAGCGTGGCGACGTAATAGGACAAGAGACGCCACCTTGGGGAAATTTCCTTCCTACAAGGGTCGCGAATCTCTGAGGCTGTCAAAGGGAAGGTTGCGCGGTTCAATATTGAAGTACGTTTGTTTTAAAACCGATAGTGCACTTTTATCACACAAGGAAGGCAGACCAAAGACAACCTGAATGTTGGAAGCTAAGAAAACCTATGCTTGGCGGCGCCACAGGCGGCCAGGAGAGAGTCGATTTTTTTATGCCCAAGCGCATTAAAAAATCGACCCGCACCGCCGACATGGCACCCCCGCACGCGGAACGCCTCGCCCGGTGGTCCCCGGCACCACAGAGCTATGTCGTCTGGATATATGGACATGTACACATGGTGTCGGCCACTCGGGGGGAGGGAGGCCGGCACCACCGACATGGCCACAATAAACAGAAATGGTGATAAGACAGAGCCCGGGGGCACGGCCATCTCCACCGGGCGAGGTTTGGAGAGCTTACCCCTACTCATACGCGCAGGGTGCGCCCGCTCAGGAAGCCATGAACGTATCGCAAAAGGCGCCCGCTCACACCAGCCCCCTCAAGCACCGCCAGAATTGGTGCGCGGTGAACGTTGTCAAAAGCACCAGAGACGTCCAGTAGTAGCAGCAGCGCAACCTGGCCTGCCGCCCTGGCATGCTCCAGCGCTGTAACAGCGTCCGATATAGAATCAGCCGTGCACCGCATCCCACGGAAACCCGTCTGCCGTTCGTAAAACAAATCAGCCTCCGCAGCCCGCTCGTTCGGGCGCTGCAACGCCATATGCTCCATGAGCTTACCTGCCGCCGATGTTAGTGCCACTGGCCGGTATCCGCTCAGCTCCGTAGGTGGGCGCCCTGCTTTTCGGATATGGGACAAACGACCGCGGTTCGCCAATCCTCCTGTAGCTCCCCGCGTTCCCACACCAGGTTGATCTGCTGCAGGAGATGTCGTTGCTGCGCATCAAGGTTTCGCAGCATCTGGTATGTCACCCCGTCCGGTCCGGGCGCCGAGCGGCGGCGGCAGCGCTGCAGCGCATTGTTCAGTTCCGCCGCGTTGAACGGCGCATCACATGGACCTTCCGAGGCGACGGGCGAGGGACTGGCGTTGCCTCTGGGGCTCTCAGGAGCAGCTATGTTGGCTGCGTTTGCGGTGCTGGGCGGCGCGAACCGATCGGCAAACCGCTCTGTCAACTCTTCAAAGCTGAGCCCGCTGGAGATTGCGAGTGCGGCCAGCGGTTTACGGTTTGCCTGTGGTTCGGTGATGCGCCGCAGACTGTCAAACAGCTATGATTTGGCATAGTGAAGCCCACTGCCGGCGGTATAGCTTGGCGTGGTGGCGCGCTGCCACGTCCAAGCGATTGTAGACAGTCCAGTCGGCGGCTCTGTCAGTCCGTCGCGCCCGTCGCTTTGCGCGATCTCTCTTCTCGCGCAGATTGAGCACCTTCATATCAGGTGTGGGCTGCCCTGCCCTTACCTCTGCTCGTTGGGTGGATGCGAGAGCGCTTCGGACTAGACTTGAAAAGAAATCTGCGCCAGTGTCCCGCAGATCAGCGATCTCTGCCTGCATTCACCGAATGGCGCTGGACGACCTTGCTGTGCATGCCGTTCATCTCCGTCATCGTGAGCGTGAGCAGCCTGGCCTGCGTTGGTCATTGTCACCGCCGAACACAGGCCGTCGCTCGTTCACGGCGTCTGTGGCCTCCATGGGGAGACCCTGCAACGCCGGGAAGCCTTAGGCCCAGCGTCCGAATGAGCAGAGAGCTAAAAAACACGTCCGCTCGCTTCGAGCGCCCGCCGAAGAATCCCCGCATTTTTTCTTCAGATCAGTCTGATTTCTGAAGCCTGAAGAGTGAATGAGGTGCATTGCTTTCACCGTAATTTCTAGAATCGCCTAACCGCCAGCCTAGGCTGAGTAACACTCCAAACAGCTTAATACAGACACTAAGCCGTTGAATTTGCCATGCTTAAAAAAATTAACTTTAGAGCCATTTTTTTATGAACACACGCCACGCAAGGGCAGTTGGCATCTCGCGTCTTGAGCTCGGCAGCAAAATTTGCAATTATAGGAATTTTATTTTCATTCGTGGCGAACCACCTAGCTTCGCTACATGCATATTTGACGTTCAGGCTCACGGATTTGCAAGAATGCAGTTTTCAAGGAATGAATACAACCTTCGCATAATGAGCTCAGGTTTATTTCTTTCACGTAGCGGTTGTTGACTTTTGCTATAGGTTTATTGCTCCTTAATTCAACTGGTATTAAGCAGCAATCCACACGTCTAAACAACTGGAATTTTATGTGAGGATGTAAGAGGCAGACACAATGTCAACGCGACAGCGTTAAGGAGCTCGTGGCGCTGAAAAGCCGGTGTCGTTGGTGTCGGCCGTGAGCGAAAAATCTCTCCTCTTCCAACTCCTACTCGCAATGTACGCCATTGCCGCAACAGATAGCGCGCGACGACAGCGAAAGGTAAGCTACGGACGCCTATTACATATTTCGGTCGACAACCCGGACTTCGCCGTAAGGGAAGGAAAATGAAATGAAAATTGGTTTAAGGAGAAAAAGTGGGCCCAGTATCAGATATCTCTGTGGACACCCAAACCTCGCCGTAAGGAAAGGAAAATGGAATGAAAATTCATTTTTAAGTAAAAGAAGGAACGCGTCTGGCATATCTCTAGTTTGGGTGCAGTGTGTCCCTGCGGGCACGGAGGAATCACGCGGTGAGCGGCTAAAAGCGCAACACACATCCGAAGCGCGTTCAGCACGAAGCTTGCGGCTTGCGGTGCTGCCCGTTCGTTCAGTGAGGAAGCTATGCTGGCGTTCGTGGCATCGGGTTTGTCGAGAACGATGTGCCGACGAACTAAAACTGCAGCTTGAGTCCCGCGCGTTTCAGCAAGGCTTCTGGCATCGTATTTACGTGGTTTTCCACTCCGCCCGTCCGTTCCGCGCGTCCGTTTCACCGTATGTAGCAGAGCGGTTTGTCTAACGGGCAAGGCGTCCCGCCGAACGGGCGATTGCGTATCATGGATTCCCTATCAGTGCTGCAACACGCTGTCGCGTTCCACTCTTGAAGGCGAAGCTTAAGCGTCCTACAATTTTTTTTTTTGCCGTGTGAATATGAGGCGACGGTGACGAACATCGCAGTACACCAAATCTGCGAAGATTCGGCCCTTCAGTGACAATGGCACTCGACTGCTGCGCCCGAGCAAATGCGATCAATCCAGTCGGCTGGGGCAGCGTTTCGATAGAGCCTAACCGCAAACGCGCCAGTGTGCTTTGCGATGTCAGTGGACATTATAGACCCCCACATGGTCGAAATTATTCTGGAGCCCTCCACTATGGCACCTCTTTGTTCCTTTCTTAGTTCCTCCTATATCCCTTCCCTTACGGCGTAGTTCGGGTGTCTACCCAGACATGTGAGGAAATTACTGCGTCATTTCCTTTCTTCAAAAATATAAATTGTAAATTGGTTTTTGGGGAAAGGAAATGGCGGGGTATCGCATATCTCGGCGGACACCTAAAGCGCGCCGTAAGGAAAGAGATAAAGGAGGCACTGACAGAAGAAAGGAAGAGAGAGGTGCCGTAGTGGAGGGCTCTGGAATAATTTTGAGCACCTGGGGATCTTTAACGTGCACTGAGCAATTCTTGTTTTCATGTCTGCCGCGGTCATAGGGCGCTCGACTACCGATCCGGAGTCCTCGGTTTCGAACTCGACCATGGTGGCTGCGTTTTTATGGAGGAAAAACGCTAAGGCGCCCGTGTGCTGTGCGATGTCAGTGCACGTTAAAGATCCCCAGGTGGTCGAAATTATTCCGGAGTCCTCCACTACGGCACCAATTTCTTCCTTTATTCTTTCACTCCCTCCCTTATCCCTTCCCCCACGGCGCGGTTCAGGTGTCCAACGAGATATGAGACAGATACTGCGCCATTTCCTTTCCTCAAAAACCAATTAATAATATTATTATTGTTCATATAGTATAATGAAAATGATAGTTAATGGGAAAGACATGGCGCTCGTGTTCTGTGCGATTAAGGATCCACAGGTGGTCTAAATTATTCAGGAGCCCGCCACTACGGCAACTCTATTCTTTCACTACAACTTTCCTCCTCTCTCTTACGGTGCGGTTGCAGTGTCCGGCGGGATTAGACAATTATTGAACTGTTTCATTTCCTGAAACAATCTATTTTTATTAATATTAATAATAATTGGTCTTTGGGGAAAGGAAATGGCGCATTATTCGTCTCATATATTGTTGGCGACCTATACCACGCTGTAATGGAAGTGTTAAGGGAAGGAGTGAAACAAGAAAGGAAAAATTAGAGGTGCCGTAGTGGAGGGCTCCGGGTTAATTTCGACCACCTGGGGATCTTTAACGCGCACTGACATCGCAGAGCACACAGGTGCCGTAGCGTTTTGCCTCCATAAAACCAATTTTTCAAAGGCCAATTTTCATTGTACAGCACACGGCTGTTTATTTTTTTTTGCTGTGCGTCGACAACAGGGCAAAGCAAATTGAAAAGTAACAATACGATGTTCGCTTCGCTTAAACCTCAAATTCTAATTTGTCACATTGAATAAAACTTCGATGCAACGCCACCAGTACACAATACGCGTTGAAAGCAAGCAAGGGTTCCACTAATACTTTGAATTTATTGAGCAGAAGGCTCTTGCTGGACGACTGAATTTCCGTGCGCTGAATACATTAGCTAGCGGCACCGATTCATGTAAGCACCGGCTCCTTTGAGGTGTACTCACGCTCCCATTCCGGACACGAGCTTGCTGATGTCTATGTCCCGCACCGCTTGGTTTTTAAAGTAATTGTCTCGGCCAGGTATATTATGTGCTTCCCAGTACCCTTGTTAGTACACATTGATTGCTGGTCTGGAGGTCAAACTTTCCTTTCTGTATTTATGTAGCTATGGCTAGCCAGCCCGTATTCATAAACTTCATTCTTTATTTTTCACCTTGCAAATATGCCGCGACAGTTTTGAAGTGTCCGTGTGGTCGCGTGGGGATTTCTTGGCGCACCATTACGGAGATATCGGCTGCTGTTCACATGACACCACATCCTGCTGTATTGCACATCATCGCACGTAATCCGAGCCGCTAATTAGTGGCCCTTAAAATTATGTTTTCCTTTAATGTCATTTGCGCACGATGCTTTGCGACATGCTTGTACAAATCTTCTGTTTATCCTCCTGAACAAACATCCTCATTGGAGAAGTTGTGCCGGGATCCCGACCGAAGGGACTCCGGTTCGATCACGCTTGACAACCTTTCAAAGCGAAAGCTTTACCACGGCCGCTCGATTGCAACGCACTTGGTGCCATTGAGCGGCCGTGGCTTTACTATCCACGTGGCTCCGATTTCGCTGCATCTCTACAAATGACCTTGAATAGTATGAGCGTATCTGCGTAAGACACCACGTGACATACCACGTGACTCGCAGCAGCTGCAGTCACGCGCTACCGCGTCGTCGCGGCGACTGTGCGGTGCCTATCTACCGCCTCGCTATGGACGAAGCAAGTCAGCCGGAGCCGACGTGCTCAAAGAGTGGGTACTCGCAGACGTCAGAGCGAGTCTGATACCCGTTCGACATTGCCAACTGTGCGAGGGATTGAGCAATCGGCAGGGAGCGTAAACGCGCTAAACGGCCAACCGGAAGGAACAGAGGGCGGGAACATCGCCTGGCTCGACGACGAGCGAAAGATGCCGAATGAAGACTGCGACGAGCCTTGTTAGCACCCGCGGCGGAGACTGGGGAGCCGCTGGAAGCGAGTTCTCTCAGTGCGGAGCCCGCAACAACCCACGTGGTCCGTCTGCCTGTCAGACTGCTTCGGCCTCATGATCCTTAGGAAGTGACCTCACATGTAATCCGTGCTTTCGCTAGCATAGTTAGGGTTAGCTGAGCTAATCCGACCCATTTCTTTTTCTTTGCAGCGAGCCTGTTTTTCTACGTCACTACACCCATTCCACGAATTAATAATAATAATAATTGGCTTTTGGGGAAAGGAAAAGGCGCAGTATCTGTCTCATATATCTTTGGACCCCTGAACCGCGTCGTAAGGGAAGGGATAAAGGAGGAAGTGAAAGCAGAGAGGAAGAATAGGTGCCGTAGTGGAGGGCTCCGGAATAAGTTCGACCACATGGGGATCTTTAACGTGCACTGACATCGCACAGCAAACGGGCGCCTTAGCGTATTTCCTCTATAAAAACGCAGCCGCCGTGGTCGGGTTCGAACCCGGGAACTCCGGATCAGTAGTCGAGCGCCCTAACCACTGAGCCACCGCGGCGAAGTGCGAATTTGAATTTCCCAGTCGCGCGGATGCCGGGCTTTTCTCCGAACGAGACCACTAACGCTTTTGCTTTAAGGGGTAATGCGTTGTTAGTCAGCGCCTTGATGTCTTCTAAAATCAAAGAGAATTGATATCGGTCATATTTCATGAATGTTGACAGGCGTAAATGTATTTCATTTATTTTCTTAATGCTGCTTACTAGCAGTAACAACTTGCTCTGCTTGCAATCCACATTGTGAGATAACTTATGCTGACTCTAAAAACCCAGTTAGACGGCTGTGCCTCTCGCTTTCAGTAGACACCTCAATGGCACCGTGAAGGGGGTAAAGTGGAAAAGAACTGCATGTAAGTACACTCCGTCTCCATTGACACCGAACAAAGATCAGTGGACGCGATCTTGCTCGACGTTTCCTTCGCCTACAAACCACAGTTAAGGAGGCAACTCCGTGGACCCTTACCTCGTAAATTGCAGGGAGGCCGTGACAACGCTCGACACAATGTCGCAGGACGTCACCAATGAGGACCACCTCGACGTCGCCGCCTACCTGCACTCCACTCTAAGCACGAGTACGCCTATATGAGAGTAAGAAAGGGAGTATGCTTCCTCGGAAACTAGGCGTTGGTAAAAACCAGATGTTTGCGTTAAGAGACTAGGAGGGCAATGCCATTAACTATGTGGATGACATCGTTACTGTCGCCGAAGAGTTCTACACAAATCTATACAGTAGTCAATGTAATCAGAATGTTCAAGGTAAAGACAGCAGCGCTCACCATTGCGGCATCTTGCCAGTAACGAAAAAGGAAGTAAAGAAAGCATTAGAAACAGTGCACAGGGGAAAATAAGCTTGCTAGAATCAGGTACCAGCGGATCGTTGAAAGAGAGAGGTCAGATTCTGCTGCAAAAACTAGCCCCTCTGTATACGCAATGCCTTAAGATCTCGACCATACCACAAGCTCTGAAGAATGCAAATATCATCTTAATTCATAAGGAAAGAGACGCCAAGGACTTGAAAAAATTACAGACCAATCAGCTTATTGTCCATTGCCTACAAGGTATTTGCAAAAGTAGTCCCTAATAGAGTCAGGAAAACCTTAGCCTTTAATCAACCAAATGATCAGACAGGCTTTCATAAAGGATATTCAACAATAGATCATATTCGCAGTATAAATAAGGAGATAGGGAAATGCACAGAATATAACCAACCCCTATATATATATATATATCCTTTACTGACTACGAGAAAACGTTTGACAAAGTGGAAACCTCAGCAGTCCTAAAGGCATTGCGTAATCAGGGTGTATAAAAGCCTTATATCAAAATCCTGGAAGATATATAAAGGAACTGCACAGCTACCATAGTCCTCCATAAAGTCAGCTATTAAATTCCAAAAGGGAAGGGCGTCAAAGAAAAAGACATGATGTCACCCATGATATTTACGCCCTGTCTACGTTTGGTATTCCGATGTCTGAATAGGAAAAAGTGGTGGATAAGTGTTCATGGAGAATACCTAAATAATCTGCGAATCGCTGACATTGCATTGCTGAGTCACTCAGCAGATGAACGGCAATCCATGATCAATCAGTTACACAGAGAAGAACGGTGGGTATAAACATTAACATGCAGAAAACCTAAGTCATGTTCAACAGTCTAGCAAGCGAACCGCTGTTCACGATTGGCAGCGAGGATGAGGAAGTGGTAAAGGGATACATCTACTAATTGCAGGTAGTGGCAGCTGATCTGGATCATGAAAGGGAAATAACTAGAAGGGTAAGAATGGGGTGCAGCGCATAAGGCAGGTTCTCTCAGATCATGAAAAGCAGGTTACCAATATCTCTCAAGAGGAAAGTGTAAACAGCTGTATCTTACCAGTACTCTCCTACGGGGCACAAACGTGGAGGCTAATAAAAATAGGTCCACGCAGCGAGCCATGGAAAGAAAAAGGATAGGCATAATGTAAAGAGACCGGAAGCCGGCAGAGTGGGTGAGGGAACAAACGCGGGTTAATGACATCCTAGTCGAAATCAGGAGGAAGAAGTGTGCAGGGCATTTAATGCGAAGGGAAGATAACCGCTGGTCCATAAGGGTAATGAAGTGGATTCGAAGGGAAGGCAAGCGCTGCAGAGGGAGGGAGAAAGTTAGGTGGCAGGATGAGATAATGAGGCTCTCAGGCATAGGGTGGGCCCAGCTGAGAAAGGATATGGTTAATTGAAGAGGCATGGGAGAGGCCTTTGCCCTGCAGTGGGTTTATCCAGGATGATGACGAAGCTGCTCTCTAGAAAAGTCCCTTTTATATAGGAAGTGTGCCAGAGGACACCCGACTTCAATTCATCACCGTTATGTTTATATCATGCAGCCTGCAGAAGACGAATGCGATGAAGCTGTGGTAGTGGTTGTGGATTTTATTAAAATAATAGCAAAAAGGAAGGAAAAGGTTTCTGCTAGCCGCGACATCTGCCATCGATACTGAAGCACCTGAGCTGGGGCATCGGAATTAAAGGATAGCAGGCAGAATGGAGAAATTAAATGAAAGAGGTGAGGGGACAGGAAGAAAGGATAGGGGGAGAAGTAATATATACAAACTATTTATACAATATGAATTGTGTCCAGGATGTGCGCTTGATTAGTTCATTTTAGAGGAATTAAAACACACGCGCACAGCATTGTGTTGGTTACAACTGGAGTGGGGCGTCCAGGTTATAAATCGTTGAAGGTAGAAGTCGCGGAGCGTTCGGTCACTGCTTGTAACTACCTGACGGAAAACAGACGGGACGTCAAGCCCGTGTGTTCGAGGAATGCACAGAGGCTCACAAAAGTTCGCTCACGAGTGTGCGCACTGCCTTGCGGCCACTATAGCGTCTTGATGGAATCTGGTAGTATGCCCTGCACCATATAGGCCGCAAGCATATCGCGACGAGCATCGGCGAAAGCGGCACAGTGAAGGAGCAGGTGTCCTAGTGTTTCCACTGTACTGCATCCGTCGCACACATCACTCCTCGCGATTCCGTGAGGTTCCCGTCGTTCCCCGGACCACACGCAGCCAATGCGCGCGCGGAGGATCATTACACGTTGCGACCGTGTAATTGCGCGACAGGCGGTGATACTGTCGATGCGCTCACCTCCTGCGATGCGTCGGTCGGGGTGCTGCTTTCGGAGATGGACATGGATGACCGCACGCACGTCCTCCAGCGCAAGGGGCAGATCGCGGGCAGTTGGTTGGGGTGCAGCGGTCGCGAGGTCTTCAGCTTCTTCGTTGCCGGTGATGCCGCAGTGACCGGGCACCCACTGTGCACGCACGGCACATCCTCTCTGCGCGAAGCGCTCGATGCGCGAGCTAATTTCCCGCACTAGTGGGGTACCGCGGCCGTTAGATAGCAGGCGGCTGAGAGCGGCGCGGGAGTCGCACAGCAGAGCACTTCTGGGCGGCGGAGTGTCGAGGGTGAGCAGCAGGTCCAGCCCGAGCCGGATCCCCATCAGCTCAGCCGTGGTGGAGGATCCCAGGAAGGTTGCGTGTTGCTGGCTGCGCAGTCGCAGGGCGGGGATGGTGGCCGCCGCAGCAAGGGAGCAGCTGTCGGGGGCCACTGAGCCGTCCATGTACACGAGGAGATGGTCCTGGAGCTCCTTGTGTATGACGGCTCTGGCCAGCTCCTGCACAGCACAGAGGGGTGTGCTCGCTTTCCCAAAATGACGACGATCTCTCGCTGTCCCTCCGAGGCAGCAGACCAGGGCGCGCAGGAGCCGTAGGTGGGTGGGCCTTGTGTCAATTGCTCATACTCGAGCAGCACCACGCCCAATCGTGAGCGCGGGTGCGAGCGCATACGCTGCAGCAGCGAGGCGCCGTCCCGTTCGCGGTGAAGCCGGTCGATGTGATTCAGTGCCCTGCGCGCTCCTTGGAGCTCAAGTGGAGACGCTCCTGCCTGGCCAACGTGCAGGAGCGCGGCCACTTGAGCTCCAAGCATCGCGCAGGGCACTGAATCACATCTACCGGGTTCTGTATCAGAACGCTGCCTTCACGTCTCTGCAGTTTTTTTTTAATTGGTGCTATAATCAGGGAGGCGCCGCACCATTTTTGCCACGGCAACGGAAGTGGAGGCTTCTGGGCCTCTATTTGAACCCGGTGGGTCGGCAGCAGCCGCCCAGAGGAAGCGCCTGCACTGCCAGAGTGATTCGAGCAGCCAGGGCAATCTTGTGTACTCGGTGCCAAGCGAAGACTTCTCGTCCTCGGCTGACGACGGTTTCATACCGGTTGCAGGAAAAAAGGCCAAGCGCAGACTGCGTAGACAAGCCGCATCGTCCTCATCGAGCACGTCAACGGTGTACTCATCAAGCACGCCAACGATCGTCACGGCGCGAAGTTCTTCGGCGCATACAGCCTTTTTTGTGCCGTTGAACCCAACGGACAACTTGAACTTCCTGGACAGGCAAGCCAACTATATTTATCTGGAGAGCCTAGCACCGGGAGGCATTAAAGATGTCAGAATAAACACGTTCAAAAACGTCATTGCCATTGATGTGGTGGAGCGAAGTGCACTATAGAGTTAAACGCCATCACAAAACTTGGCAAAATCAGTGTATGCCCCCTAAATCTTCAGGTCAGCGGCACTACGGCTGGCGTATTCTGCAACGTCGACTTCGCCATCTGTGACGCAGATTTATTTACCCATGTTGATCAAGCCGACAACAAACGGCCTTTCGATCATTCAAGTTCAACCTTAGTAAGATCTACATGCATCAAGCTGACCTTCAAAGGTGACTCCATACCATCGTACGTGAAGGTTGGGCCCTTGCGTCATCCAGTTCGACCTTTTGTGCCTAAGCCGCTTAATGCAGGAAGTGCATGAGGATCGGCCCCGTGAGCGGCGTCTTCATCAACTCCATCGTGTGCCCGCGATGCTCCCAGTCACAAAGCGGTGACGTTTGCCGCGCGACTACCTTGAAGTGACACCAACTGCCACGGCCCTTATGACTTTTCCTCGAAAGACTGCCCCCGTCTAAAGACCAAGCGCGCGGCACTGAAGCAAATGGCGCAACACCATTCTACACACAAAGAAGCCGCCGCAAAGGAGCGACGACGTCGTTCGCGCCGCCGAAGGTCGTCAAAGAAAGCAGTCACATTTGAGAAGAATGCCCCAAACGCAACTGCAGCTTGTTCGCCTCCACCAAAAACCGTACCAAATCAAGGGAGCCCGGCGTTTGTTGAGGCTGGACCTGCTGCCTCATGTGCAACTTGGCCACCACTGTCAAAGCTTTCTACGCCTACTGTGTCAGGGATGTTGGCGCACTCAGGGCAATGCACAGCGCCTACGACTGATCCAGCCAACGGGCACTATCAAAGGCATGGCCCAGATATGCAAATGATTGGAATGCTAACGTCACTAATGAATTCTATGCGTGCTCTGCTTTCCAGCCTAAACACGCCAGCAGCAAATAGCAAACTTCAAGTGGTGGACGTGCTACATCCAGTTCTTGCGGCTCACAGTAGAAGGCATCATGGCTCCTTCGGACCTCTTTTCAAAAGAAAGTCAAGCAAGCTTTAATTTTCCAGTTGGATAGTCGTGGACTACAGTCCTGGATTTCTGATTTACGGCACTACGACTACGAGAATCACTTCCCCATTCTTGTGATTTGTGAACCCAAGATCCCGGCAATTTTGCGAATATCCGGTTACGAGGCATTTCCATCACCCACGCGCTGCAGATCCAGCAAAGTCATCGTCTAGATTCGACGTGATCTTACATATGTGCAACATTCAGTTCCTCCGAACGAAGACAAACAGTACGTTTGGCTGACAGTGAGGAGCCGAGACCTGACGTTTACGCTATTGGCGGTGTACTTGGCGCCATCAAGTCGTTTCGACGCCAGAAGGTTGAGTGGTTTGATGGCAGCTACACCTGCTCTGTGGGTCATTATGGGTGACTTCAATGCTCATCAAACTATGTGGGGAGGCGTTAGGATGGACGTTCGGGGAAGACAGCTTGTCTCCTTCGCCTCTGTCAATTACCTCCAGTGCCTTAATGACGGAAGCCCGACCTATATTTGAGGGTTGACTTATAACAGCTGCTTGGACTTGACTTTCGTTTCACATTGCCTTACCAACAGCGTCCGGTTGTTTTCGGATGTAGAAACTCATGGCAGCGATCATATCCCAACCTATCCGATTTTTACCGGCCATTCCACATTTTCCCCAGCCTCGTGTATGCAGCGCATTGACTGGACAGTTTTTAAATTACTTATGGAGGCTGCTTGCACAGAGGGCTTCTCTACCGGTCTTGAACAAAAAATTAAGGAGGCCATAGAACACGCCACCTGCCCCTTTAACCCTGTCGCTAAATACACCGATTTTTACTTCGAATTGCAGCGACTGAGATCACAACGGCGCAGGGCAGAGCGCAGATACCGACGCACGATGTCGCGCCTAGACCTAAGAGATGCTAGGCGCATACAGAAGATGATTGAGCGCAGAATTCAAGCACTGCAAACACAACGCTGGAAGATATTTTGTCAAACACTTGATCCCCGGAAGCCTTTGCCACGCGTTCGAAGTCTAATTCGGGGTATTCGCATGTCCCCTCAACAGCGCTACCCGTTCAAATCCATAGCGCTCCACCAAAGGCGCATGTGGTTAAGGTAGCCGAAAATTTAAGCGCTAGAATAACAGGCGCAACGTTGCACTGCAACAATTTTCCATCCTCACGAGATTCACGGATGGATGTACTATTCTCCATGGAAGAACTTGATGCTGCGCTGGCTTTTTGAAGAAGGTCATCATCACCGGGACCCGATGGTGTGATTTATTCCGCACTTGCCAACCTTGGCAAAGAAGCTCGACGAGCTCTTCTGGATACTTACAACAAGTCATGGACTGCTGACATAGTTCCTCATGATTGGAAGACCAGTCGTCTGGTTCCACTTCTTAAACCGGGGAAATCACCGCTCGACCTTTCATCATACCGTTCAACTGCACTCGCCAGCTGCATCGGCAAAGTCATGGAAAGAATGCTGCTCACACGCGTGGAACGGTATTTGGAGCGATATCAGATTTATCCAACCTTCATGTCTGGTTTCCGACGGGGCCGCTCTTCTATCGACAACGTGGGTAACCTTCTAAGGTCGGTTCAACACAGCAAAAGTTTGAAAAGATTGACCGCGGCATTGTTTTTGAATATCAAGGGCGCGTACGACAACGTAACGTATCAGGCCATATTGGACGCAATGGATGCTGCTGAGATCGGAGGCCGCACGTTCAGCTGCATACGCAGCTATTTATCAGAGAGGTCGTTTTTTGTCCTGACTGCGGACGGACCCACGTCCTTACACCGAAATTCGCGCGGAGTCCCTCAGGGTGGAGTGCTGAGCCCAGTTCTCTTCAACCTTGCTTTCATCGGTCTGGTCGACGTATTGCCACAATCTGTTCAGATCTCTATATATGCAGATGATATCTGTATTTGGGCATCAGGTGTGACCCATCCTGAGATTCGTGCAAGACTTCAAAAGGCGGCATCGATATTGACATCTTATCTTCGCTTGCAGGGCCTGAACATTTCAACCGAAAAGTGTTCACTTGTGGCGTTCACACGCAAAATATGGACACGTTACACCGTTCGCATCAAAGGCGAAGCCATTCCCTATGAGAGAAGCCGCAGCTTCCTTGGTGTTGTCATCGACAGGAACCTCTCGTGGTGTCCACATATCTACGACATGAGAAAGACTAATTGCGATTGTCCACGACCTCTCCTTCCTCGGGGGAAAGTCCTGGGGCGCATCAGTGCGTTCCATGCTACAACTGTACCGTTCCCTATTTATGGGCTACATGCGGTACAGTCTTCCGATATTCAGTTAAATTAGAAAGACAAATATCAAGACTCTTCAAAGTGTGCAAGCGCAAGCTCTCCGTATCTGCTTGGACTGCCTATATGTCTATCAACAGCAGCAACTGTTCCTCTTGCCTGGGAACATCCTGTTAATACATGTAATGCTGTTGACACCATGAGAACACATATTCGGCAAATCACACGGGTTCCCTGTCATCACCTCGCAACACTCCTGAAAATTAGGCCGCGTACTGCATTTGCCAGTCATTGAAGCCCATCGCGCACATCTTCCATAGGAGTTCACCCCTGCGTCAAGACGGTGCTCACCCTTGTGGAGTCTTCATGAAACTCGGGTTCACCTCTATATTCCTGTCATTACGAAGAAAGCTGGTGTATCACTGCCCGCTCTCAAACTGACATTGAATCACCTGCATTGTTACCACAGTCATCGCATACATTTTAACCCAGATGGATCAGTTCAATCGACCAGTTCTGCAGATTCGGTGGTGATACCGGCCACATCCATCTTCATGAAAATGAAGACGACCTCTCCAACATCTTCAACTGGTGCGGAACTCGCAGCCTTACGGGCTGCGGTAGAGTTCATCAGTCAAGAACCTCCACATGACTGGATGGTTTTCACGGACTCTAAAGCAGACATTCAATCTCTGCAAGCTGCGCTACGCCGCGGGTCGCAGGAACAACTTGTTGCTGAGATCCGTCTACTGTACCACAGCACCGTATCCAAAAGTCATGACATAATTTTTCAATGGCTGCAAGGACACTGTGGCATTACCGGTAATCACCAGGCCGTTCGGCTCACAACGACAGGCTTCCAGTGAGGATCCTAATATCAAGACCTGATGCTGGGTGTCTGCTTCGCCCTTTGGCGCTGGAGCTCCCACTTTCAGCCTGGAACACGGGAGAGTTTTGCAACCTCCGACTCAAGGCACTGGACACCGATCTGCGTCTTCGTCTTCCACGTAACTTAGCACGTCGCGAAGCATTGTTGTTATGCCGTTTATGAAATCGTTGTTGCTCTTACCTTACTATGCTTACCTGATGGGAATGGCCGACAGCCCCGCCTGTGAAAGCTGTGGTAGTGAGGAGACCATCGCTCACCTTCTCTGTGAGTGGCCTGCATTTGCGAGCGCAAGACATGCACTGTGTTGTGCCCTGGACTGCCTCGATCTTTGCCCATTAACAGAGCAAAAAATCCTAAGTCCGTGGCCACGCCGACCGTTGACATTACAATCTTCGTCGGCGCCATGCACTATACAAGCCAGCTGACCGAGTCTGAGTTTGGGCATCCACTTGTCACGGTGGACTCGGTGAAAACGTTTTCGCCGCTACTGCGGGCCGTAGATGATGAGTCGCCTGCTATGTCAGCGGGACCCTGAAGCAGTTCTTGATGGATTGACAAGATCCGAGCAACGCCGAACACGAGGAGAACTAATGCGTGTCGGGGGTCGAAAGCGATTTTATGAGCGCTTATATAACCATGCATTCGTGCTCATGCACTTTACTTCAAGGCGAAAGTTTTGTATGTTTCATTGATTCAAAGCTGCTAGTTGTCGGCGTCGGAGCACAAAAGATCCGAGAGCCATGGAGATGGCAAGAAGTAGAGAAAGGTAATAAAAGAGACAACTTTATTTCCCACTGGTGCCGCGAACTAGGGCAGGTGAGTCCTGTGCGGCCCCCAGGTGGGGGCGACGTACTGGGCCCATGAAATGAAAGTTGCGTGGTCTCATCTGGCTGGTTGAGGAGTTGGTCCGAGCATTCCGCAGTGGGAGCTGGCAGGAAGGCCCGTGGGGGAGGATTATTTTCGCATGCCCAGAGGATGTGCGCCTCAGTGGTGGCCTATCCGTGGTTGCAATCTGGGCATGTGGGGCCCTATTTCCCAGTGGTGATCAGTGATAGCCTTGAGTGGCTGAGAATTAAGAGCGTCTGATTTCTACGGAGCAGGGTTGCTTATGTTCGGTGGAGGCCGTGGTTTAGAGGCGGGAAAGGGCATCACGTCTTGTTATGAACATTGGTGATGTCGGCGCAAGTTTAGAGGTCAGCGAGGGCTCCAGGATCCATGGCGCGGTCCCGGGATTGTTAAACTTCGGGCCAGTTGGCCGCCCCTTCCTTACCCTCCTGTTGTGTGTCAGTGGTGTAGGCAGAGGCTTATTATTTTGTCGATATTTTTAGGTTCCCCAACGTGATATATGTCCCTTCGTTTCCACAGTTGCCCTCATGGGCGGGTACCCAGATTAGGTCAATTTTTCGGTCGGGAGTGCAGCCGCGCCGGATGCGTGCGCCGGCAATGCAGATGCAGCCTGCGGAGTTGATTAGGACGGCTCGTTTTGAGTCACCGAGGACAGTGTGCGTACGGTGGTCAGCGATAGCCAGCGCTATCGCTGTCTCTTCTGCTGCGGCGGGGGAGGAGGCACAAACCACGGCGGCGGAGATAAGGGTAGGGTTGGTTGCACGGACCACTTAGGATTCACCCTGTCTCGCCGCGTCCATGAGTGTAGTGTGTTCGTCGGCACGATAGAAATCATCCAGTTCTCGGGCTTTGTGCTAAAGGCGTGCGTCGTGTCGGCGAGGCCGCCGCTTCTTCTGTAGCAGTTTGACAAAAGGCGGGTATGTAGTACACCTGGCAAGAAGTGGAGACGGAAGTGACTGGAGCACCTTTGGAGCGAGGACGCATTACCGGAGAGGGCGTCGCAATCGAATATAGGACTTCAGATGGCGGAGGTGGGCGGAGCGTCGGAGGCAGCAGGTGCCAGCATCAGACCACTTGCTGCATGAATTAGTCGCGCCAGTGCTCACGCAGCAGGAGTCATAAGTGTCTTTGCGAAAGGTTTCGCGGCTGCGCGCGTCACTGTCTCTTCAGACTGCCCTGCCGACGGTGTGTGTGCAATGCAGTCAGTGTTGGTGGTAACGGTTTTCAAGTAACATTGTTACCGGTAACGCCTTATTTTTAGGTAACTTAGTAACGTATCCGTTACCATTACGCAACTGTAAATGGTAACATACTTACGTTAACGATTTTTGGTAACGTGAGGTGTCACGTTACTCGTTACTTTTTATTCCAGTTTATTCGCTCCTCCTCTTTTTTTTAAAGAAAGCGCGGAGTGCCTAAAGTGATATTGCAGATGAACAAAATGTACAGGTGTTCTCAATAATCCTTGTTGCGGCTCCCGTGCATGCCAGAAACACCTGCCCTCGACGACGCACGCAACTGACAGGAAGACTGAACACCCATAAAGCACGAAATACGTGCACGAACACGCATTCACACTCTTACCTTCGCCTACTTCTCTTCCCAAGCCACTGCACACAAAAATCTGTAAAGAGTGGAAGCAAGCCCGGCATTTTGGTTCATCACATTGTTCAGAATTACTGCAAAATTGCTGAGAGTTCAGCGATGTTTTGTTTGGAAAGTTGCAATCCATGATCAGGTGTCATTTTGTGTTGAATGTAATGTTCAGAAAATGGCTTCATCATGTGCCACAGTGTCTGAAGCCATCACATATAACTCTGCAGTGACTACTGAGGCCACCAAAATATAGCTGAACTCCTGCACATTTGTGTAAATTATTCTCGTCAAATCAGGCTTTCGGGTAAAATCGCTGTTTTGGCTAGAAGTTTTAAATGAAATATAAGCTTTTTAAAATTGTTATCGTGACTTCTTGCATCGAAGACGCACTGATTAAAATTTATGATCATGCAGTAATGAAAACGTAACGAGTGGAATTTTTTTCGGTAACGGTTAGGCGTTACATTTTTTTTTGTAGCTAAGGCAGGGCAGTAACGCGTTCCTGTGTTTTTAGCGTAAAGAGTAACGTATTCAGTCATTTTTTCCGTAACATCTACAACACTGGATGCAGTGTGATGGAATTACGACGACATCATTGTCTGTGGCCTGCGAGGCGACCGCGTCACGTGAACAGCGGAAAGAGGGCGCCCACAAAGGTACGCTACCGGCTCCAAGGCAAGAGAGCCGATAAATCCTGTACGACGGCTGCAGAGGCGGGCTGCAACATCGACGATCACCGCTACGGTAAGAGCGCGGGAAGCTAGTCTCAACCGGTTGAAGAGACGTTGAATTACGCAACGATAAGCGGACATGAAGCGACAGAAGCGTGCGGCCAACGTCGAGTTGCGGTAACGTGAAGCTGAAGCAATGCGGCAGAGGCGGGAACAGGAGGCTCAGGTAGGTGGTGGTGGTGAAAACTTTAATGGACTCAGGGGAGTTTAGGACACGCAGGTGCTTGGGCCCCCGCACGGCCCCTCTGCACAGAAACGTTCAAACGTTGCACTCGCGGGGGTAGAGAGGTTTCTAATTTATACTCGTAACCAGTCTTAAGTGTCCGTGGCGAATATTCCTGCCGGCCTCTTTTTCGTTGATAAGTATGTGATCGAATCTTCGCCAGTACAGACAATGCCGCGAAGGCTGTTAATCTTTGTTCTTGCTCAAAGCGACCTGTGTGCGGCTTTAACATTTCCTGCTGCGAGAAATGGCTAGTTTTATCTAGAATGACTGCACCTACGTTCAAAGAGTTTCATTGCTCGAGATTGCGCAGTTACCTTAGAGGCTTAATCGGAGTTGTTTGCCAACCTTTAAGCCACCGCGGCCGGGTAAAGCCGAATTCCTGTCTTTCGTGATCCGCCCAACACATCTGTTGGTATCTGTACCGCCTGGTTGTTCAGGTATCTGTGGCAGAAAGTCTGCCCTATAGAGAGTCCTTTTAAGAACCAGTTCAGCAAACGCAAACTAGACAGACAAATCCTAGGCATTTTGTCTTCATCGCGCTATGGGCGCAATAAAGGTACTCCAGTCTCCGCAGCGGCTCCAGCAAGAGTCGAACTTGCAAAATATTGGACACCATTGATTCGTCCCGATTGGTGCCCATGCGGTGGCAGGAGCGCACGCAGGTGCAGGTTAACTGGCGCCATCTGGCGCCCTACAAGCGATCTGCGCATGCGCACTGGCGACGCGCGGACTCGCAGTACTCGGGTAATGGTATACAGCACGATGCGCGTTATGGTAAAAGCGTCTAACATCTGCGGGGATGGTCCTCGCTTCTCATATGGGTAAATAACATAAACAGCTTGTTTGATCCTGACATGCGAAAGAAAGCGCGCCATTGCTCTCATGGATGCTTCCCCAAAGAGAATGAAGCAATGCTTATTTTCCCCTGAAGTGCGGAAAAAGGGCGCAGTCGCTTGTTGGTTCAGGCGTCCGTAACTCTCCCGCAGGAAAATTAAGTCTGCCTAAGAGCGCAAATGCGAAAACCTTTCCCTGTTCTCATTGCACTTTAATTTTTCATCTCCTTTTCCTGTAATATTTTACTGGTTTTATTTTTATTCACTTCTTATTTCTATTTTCTTTTGAATTTTTCGTTTTTTTTTAATTTATTTTCACATTTCGTCTTATTTTCCAATTCCTGGTATTTTTCATTACTTAATTACACGTTGCCTGATAACTGCAGCTTAATCAACTTTTACGTTTTTGTTTTAATTACCGCACAACTTATGATTGATAGTTCGTGCGGACAACTTCCGCCTACAACTTTCGTCGTCCACGCCACTCATGAGCCAAGGAAGGCTTCCGCCTTAAAATGCTCTCCGGGACGTTAGGCCACGCGACTATCCACGCCTTGCCGCAGCTGCGCGCGTTGAGCCGATAGCACTCGCTCCTCTCGCAACTATCTAATCACGTGACGCTGCTTTTCGGAGCCGACGGCCCTCTCGCAACTGCCGGAAATCGCGTGACGCTCCATTCGCTATATAAAAACGTGTGGCCTGTGCTTACGTTCGTGTGATTACTTCAACTGAGCTTTCATCATTCTTGCTAGGTTCAGCCGGGTTGAACCACAGGTAATTTTTTGGAGCGAAAAGCTCCACTTTTAGAATGCAAAGCTGAAGGTCAAATGACGCATGGATTTGACCTCTGGCTCGCCGCACGTGCGGCTGAGTTTTCATAACATGCCACTTGTCGCACAGGTACCGCTCGTTGCGCAGCTGCGCTGACCGCAGTTCACACAGCTCGCTCTCAGAATTTTCGTCACGTGACTAACCACGTAATTCGTTCCTGCTGATTAAAGGCCAGAGCTCGCCGCCTGGACCCCCCCCCCCCACACACACACACAAGTCACATGTGTGAGAGCCCGTAAGGCAGGCACTTTCTTTTATAATATTCCTTCAGTCGCAACAACGACACACACCGCAGAAGCCGAGGTGGCTTCCCGGCCCTACGGGAATGGGATCTATAGGAGCTCTCACCGATCTGGCGAGTGCTCCTTGTAACCGGGTGTATCTGCTGCTAAACCGTCGTAGTCGTTTGGGAGGATGCACCCGCCGCGGTGGCTCAGTGGTTAGGCCGCTCGACTACTGATCCGAAGTTCCCGGGTTCGAACCCGACCGCGGCGGCTGCGTTTTTATGCAGGCAAAACGCTAAGGCGCCCATGTGCTGTGCGATGTCAGTGCACGTTAAATATCCCCAGGCGGTCGAAATTATTCCGGAGCCCTCCACTACAGCACATCTTCCTTCCTTTCTTCTTTCACTCCCTCATTTATCCTTTCCCTTACGGCGCGCTTCAGGTGTCCAACCTTATTCTTGAAGACATATGAGTTTAATTATGTTTCTCCGACACAAACTGCTTTTGTATTGCGGATGTATTGTATCTTTTTATCATCGTCTATTTTCCTGCTTCTATTATGTGAACTTGTGTACACCCGATTATATTTGACCCTTTGGAGCTGTTGACGCGATTTTTTTTGTTTTCCTGCTAGATATGTTTCTTTCATTTTCTGTGCGTTGAATTGTAATCTTCATATGTATAAATAGTCTGCGACGAGTTAACACAGATACATGTTCATTTCTCACATCAAAACTATTTCAGATATAGCACCTGTCTTACTATATATGTATATATATATATATATATATATATATATATATATATATATATATATATATATATATATATATATATATATATGTAATAACGTGACAGTCTGTTGGCCTTGTCAATTAGGGGTGGGAGCCTCGTCAAGCTACTGAGTTTGTGGCTTTTTGCTCCTACCCTAGCATTTTTTTTTCTGTTCTTCAGGACAAAAAATGCTGAATAAAGTTGATTGAGTTGATATATGAAACAGATACTACGCCATTTCCTTTCCACAAAAAACCAATTATTATTAAGCAAGGTCTCGAAGGCTTCTCTGCTTACTGTATTTTGTCCCACCCCCGGTGATTGCGGGCACGCCCAAATTGTGTGGTTGAGTGTCCATCTCGCCCCACAGTGTTGCACTGATCGTTATCACTAAGCTATAGTAGCACGTGAAACGCCCAGACCATCCGAGGCCGCAACATAGAGACTGCGGATGAAGGTTCGATAGCGCTCGCTTGTGTAGGAACGAATTTGAAGGTTAAAATTTGCGACAGCAAAACCATCGTCTAAAATTTTGGAAAAGAGAGGATGTCACTGGAAGCGGCCAAAATACTCACCCAAAGAACGCTGAATAGGAAAATTCAGTTAATGTGGACGCCCGCGCACGCTGCCTTCACTGGTAACGAGGCGGCTCACGAGCTATCGCTAGCTTACTTCCGAGAAGCCGTCGGCCCTCCCCCTCCCCCCCCCCCTTTCGAACACTGGGCATACGACGAGTTTCAGAATGAATGATTGAATGAAAAACTTTATTGTATAAGGGTTATTTCTCGCAGCGTAGGTGGAGCCGTCAGTCCAGGGCCCCAGCGGCCTTTGCAGTCTTGCGAGCCCTCTCGATCAGCTTGAGCTGCTCTTCAGGCTTCGAGCTGGACAGCGCAGCCTCCCACTGCTCCGGTGTAGGTGTGTTGTTTATCGGCGCTGCCTGCATTTTCTGACAGGCCCATGTAACGTGGTAAAGCGTTGCGTGTTCACGAGTTTAAGAAAACTGCGCGGAAACAATCGACCACTATAAATTGGGACTCAGACTGGTACCCCCGCTACAGGGTGGCCTAAATAATAGAGAAGCTGTCGCGTGGAGGCGGCTCCAATATATTTCCTGCCAACGCATATGTAGTTCCAGCCTAGGACGCTGGAGAGAGCGGGAAGGCGTCGAATCAGACGGATGCCGTCCTAACGCCCTCCAGTGTCTCCAGCATTTAAGATTCCCAAACAATTGTGTACTTAACATCTTAACCACACATCAGCGACAGAAGCAGCCACAACGCGCTAAAGGCTCTCCCCTATCCGCACTTTGGGTCAGCAAAGTGGCCCCTGAATTTTTATGCTATTCCGCTGTCCTAGTGTGAATGTTCATGTATCGCGTTGCTGTTTGAATTGCACGTGTGTAAACAAACTTTTGTAGCGAAAGCTACACTAGGATAGCCGGCGGTGCATTTTAGTCAAGCGTCACAAGTGTACTGAGCATTCGCCACTAGTTGCACCGAGCCACAAGTGTTCCCCCGCAGTGCCGCGTTGCGACTTTCCTCAAAATCCAGTTTTCAGCCCTCTTTTTTCCTTTCTTTTTTCCCTCTCTCCTAGCCGCAGCTGTAGCTGAGTAAAAGTTATGCGTTCGGCAGCTGGCGCGAAAGACGCGGGTTCGATCTCGGCCGCGGCGGTTGAATTTCGTTGGAGGCGAAATTCTAGAGGCCCGTGTTCTGTGCGATGTCAGTGCATGTTAAAGAATGCCAGGTGGTCTAAATTTCCGCAGCCCTTCACTACGGCGTTTCTCATAGCCTCAGTCGCTTTGGGACGTTAAACCCCAATAAACCAAACTAAATCTTTCCCTCTCTCCTATCCATTCCTTTTCGGCGCGTTTCGAGTGGCCACCGAGATATTTGAGACAGTTACTGCGCCATTTCTTTTCCTCAATGACTAAACACAACAAGTCAGCCGCCTGCGTTCATTGGCGTTGACAGTGTTCTAGGGGCCGTCCATTTTCACGAATGGAAAGGCGCACAACTGGCTCCCTCTGGTCGCTTCATTGTTGGAGGGGAATGGCTCCCTGGGTCAGTGGAGACCTCAATATCGCTTTCATGTACATACATGGGGTTGGTGTCCAACGCCAGAAACCCGCTTTATTGCGTTCCGCATACTGGATATACCATACCTATTCTTTTGGATTGGATATCCTGAGTCTGGCTTAAGGAAGTGCCACTCTCCATCGACTGGAAGACCGCCCAGTTCACCTTCATTTTTAAATACAACAAGGCAGTAAGCCGGGCTAGTTGGTGCCTTCTTTTCAAGAAAACAGGGCAGCAGAAGGTAATCGACACGGAAACCTCCGTCCCATCTCCTGTGTTGGTAAACTCATGAAGACGATGGTATCCGACAGGTCGTCCGAGTTCCTGCAATACCTACATCTTTATGCAGACACCATGTTCAGGTTTCCCCACACTGATCTGCACAGTATGTCCTGCTACAACTCACTGGGGCTGTCCTGGACCCGGTAAAATTCCCCCTCAATGACAAGGACGTACTCGCCTTGGATTTAAAGGGAGCATTCGACAACGTTACCCACAATATATTTCTCGCCCACCTCTTTGAAACTAACCGCGCCGCGATGGCTCAGTGGTTAGGGCGCTCTGCTGCTGATCCGGAGACCCCCGGGTTCGAATCCGACTGCGGCGGAAGCGTTTCGATGGGGCTAAGCGCTTAGGTGCCTGTGTGCTGTACGATGTCAGTGCACGGTACTCGAAATTAGTCCGGAGCCCTACACTACGGCATCTCTTTCTTCCTTTATTCTGTCACTCGCTTCATTATCTCTTCCATTACGGCGCGGTTCAGGTGTCCGCCGATATTTTGCCATTTCCTTTGCAGAACTAAAACAATTTCAATACATGCGGATATTTTTTAAACGCAGACCACCTTACATTCGAATCCAGAATAACGAACATGGACCTTTTCATTTAGGAGCTAGGGATACACCACAGGGCACAATGCTCTCTTACCTGTTATTCTATTTGGCTATGACGCACCTACCGGCCCAGCTGGGCGCTGTGGCCAGTGTGCAGCATGCTCTGTATGCCGATGACATCGCAATGTGGGCCACGCAGGGCTCCCTCGGAGACAATGAGGCCAACCTGCAGGAGGCGGCGACCAAAGCGGACCATTTTGCTTGCCGCTGTAGCCTCCGTTGCTCTCTCCAAAAGTCTGTATTGTGCACGTTGCTCTCTCCAAAAGTATGAATTGTGCACGTTTGTGCACAATTCAGACTTCAGCGCAAGCGCCCTGTCATGTGGTATCTTTCATATTTTGCAGTCTCTCTTTGGAACGCGGGAAAAAGGACCACGTCAGACATATCGTGTAGGAAACAATTTTTTAGAGGTTTCTGTAGGTGCTCTAGAACTTTGCTTATCACACTTGGGATCTGCAGCGAGTACTTCGAAAGTTGATGAATTAAATGAAGCTAATGAATTAGATAAGAGAAAAATAAAGAACAAATTATTGTGCATTAGCTCAGCTATTCTAGGATATACAAAGCGAAAGATGCCGGCGTTCACTGTGCTCATTGGCGTTGGCGTTGACGACGTTCTAGATGGCGATGACGTTGAGCAAAGGAAGTGCGCATAACTGGCTCCCTGGATATGTGGAGGCCTCATTCGTGCTTTTATACATGTGGCGATGGTGAGAGAAAGATGTGGCCTGAATGCATTAGCGCCGACAGCGTTGTGGCTGGCATGCTTCACTGCAGCAATAGCTGGGCCGCAGCGTTCATTTGGTGATCCATCTCTCGCGATCAACCATTAACTGCATGCCACCTCCAAGGGTGGCAGGGAGGGCCCGCTGCCTATCCAGTGTGCGAAACGCAGTAAAAGCAGGCTTTTGCAGTTGGACACCAACACCACGCACATGAAAGCGAGATTGTGGTTTCCACAGGCCCACATAGCCGGTTGAGCGCCTTTCCTCTCATGAAAGCTAACGGCCTCTGCAAATGGTTCAACGCCAATGCACTCTATGAAACCCGTAGGCTAACTTGTTTTGTTTGGTTCTTGAGGAAAGGAAATGGCACAGTAGCCGTCTCACATATCTCGGTGGACACCCAAACCGCGGCGTAAAAGAAGGGATAAAGAAGGGAGGGAAAGAAGAAAGAGAGAACTGAAAATGGAAAGTTGGATCGCGAGGAAAGGCGCGGCGCTGCGCAGGGGCGGAACACCTGTGGCTCGGTGCTACTAGTGGCGCATGCGCAGTATTGACTAGGGAGCGAGAGAGAGAGAAATGCACCGTAAGTGACGTCACTCGTGCTCCGACATACGCCGGCTCGCGCGAAGGGCGGTGTTGACCTGCGTTGTGAAGCTTCTCGCTTCAAAATAGCCCGAGTGACTCTTGGCTAGTGCCAATAATACGCACTCGGTTCCATTCGCGACAAAAATAATAATAATAATTGGTTTTTGGGGAAAGGAAATGGCGTAGTATCTGGCTCTTATATCGTTGGGCACCTGAACCGCGCCATAAGAAAAGGGATAAATGAGGGAGTGAAAGAAGAAAGGAAGAGAGAGGTGCCGTAGTGGAGGGCTCTTGAATAATTTCGACCACCTGGGGATCTTTAACGTGCACTGACATCGCATAGCACAAGGGTGCCTTAGCGTTTTGCCTCCATAAAAACGCAGCCGCAGCGTCGGGTTCAAAGTTGATTTCATTTTTAAAACTTTGGCTAAAGTTATGCGGGACAACCTATATGTTCGATATTGCCGAAACATGGCGGTGCATAATTCGTCATTTTTCCAATGCATGGCAACAGTGAAGGTTGTTCCATACAGTTGTCGGAGGCTAATGTCCGTTTGGTTTAATTCATGGTTGTTATAACGATTTGATAAGATATTCCAAGACTATTTCTTTACTTGGCAGTTCACATATGCAGATGACTACACGTCCTTCGGCGAAGAAGGATTCGTTGACAAGAGCGTGGAAGTGTAGACAACGTCATTTTGACGCTGTTGTCTATTTAAAATGTCGCAATTATTGCATGTTGTGACACCGAATGCATTGCAACAAGCCTTCTAACCTTTGCAGTTTTCGTGAATGGCCCAAGCTTGCCGTTGAGTCCCCTATGAGGCCGCGTGAGCTATATTATCCCTCAATCATCACCCTCATGTAAATCAGCCTGACTAATCCCTGTTCAGGAGAACCGCTTCTTCCATATCCCTCAAACTAATCGTGTCCTTTGACAGGTTCGTCCACCTTATCCCCGGAAACTACTTAATCTCATCTGCCCATCTGATATTCTGCCGCCTGTTTCGCTTGCTTCCTCCTACGATCCTACCACTTATGACCATCGGTTATCTACCTTCACATCACATGTGTTCGCAATGGCCGTTTGTTCTTGATTTCATATACGCTAAGATGTAGCCGAGTGTGTTCACTGGCCAATTCTCCTCTCTTCATGTGTCGTAACGTGCATCTACCATGTTCGTTTCTATAGTCCACTGTGCTGCCCGCAAACTAATTACAAGGCTTTCCGTAAGTATAGGCAATGTTTCCGCTTCATATGTAAGCGCTGGCAAGATAAAAATGTTTAATGCTTTCGTCGTGAAGCTTACTGGATATCAGCTATTCATGACCTGAGAGTTGCTGCTAAATACACGACACAAAATTATTTTTTTATTTTACTGGTTACCTTCATCGCGTCGTCATAGTGAGCGTCTATCTGCCCTTAGTAGATGCATTCATGTTTCGCATACAAAAGTAAAATACTCTGCCCTCCGAGACAAGTGGAAAAAAAATTGTGCCGCCACCGTCTGGAAGATGTTGGAGTAAGGAGCGTTAGCTGCTTGGTAGCGCGATGTATTCTCCATGCGATGTATTACCACTTGATTAAGCTACATTTCCATACATCACGGCGAGCGGGCGCCTTCCGCCTTGAGGTAGGATATTTTTTGACCAATTTGGGCCGAAAAAGTTTTTCGACTCTTTGGAGGGCCATTTTTCCTTACCTCAAGGCGGTAGGCGCCCGGAATGAATGAATGAATGAATGAGTGAATGAATGAATGAATGAATGGATGAATGAAAACTTTATTGTCCACCCAGAAGCAGCCCCCAAATCCGCTATCCCGCACGATGACCTGGGACGTGGCTAAGGAATCCTCCTCAGACAAGTGAAGATGCACTGCTTTTTTGCGGCCTCAGCCGCTAGGCGGGTGGCTTGCTGCTGAATGCCGTGGTCCTTGCTCCACAGCGAAACTTGTCAGACTTCAGAACTGCTCATGTTTAAGACGGCGCCCGGGTAATCGGCGCATTCCCAAATTATGCGACGAATGGTGCCCCTGTCACCACAATTCGCCATGAGGTACGTAGTTGTGAGATACCGAGTGCTGACGTCAAGGCCGCCATTTTAAGCCTGACCGTAAACAAATATTAGCCTAAATAGGCGATACTGGTGTCTTACATGTACTCACCGAGGCTGTTACGAAATGCTATTAGTGAGGTTATGATGTGTGATCAGTTAAATAATTATAAGCAATGAATTTATGCTTAAATATAACTAAATATTAACTTCATTAGCTTATTTTGGTGTCTAAAGCGTTTTACTCATCTAGTAGAGTGCAAATATCTCATTTGTTTTAGGATGGCCTCATTATTACTTAGTATAAGCGAGTAATCATAGTAATGTGACTCGCTAATTTCGACGTCACAAAATCAGTGACGTCACCAATCATTTATTTGCTCGATATACTTACAACGTCACCAATCAATCACCATCTAGGTTGCTATATCGATTTACTATGGGTGGCCGCCATCTTCAATTCCTCGTTTTCACGCTGAATGGGGGTCGTAGCAGACCCCACGAAATATAGAAGCGTCATAAAAATGAGCTAACGCTCTTAAAACTTTATACATCTTTGACATATTCTGAAGGGCCATTTTATACTTTGCCTATCTGGGCACTCGAGTTTGCTTTGCTATTACTCTCCTAAGGTACTTATCAAGGCAGTGTGATCAGCGAATCGCGAATTGCCAGGCTTTTGCCGATCAGCTTTTACCGCTAACTCTTCTCAGTCCAAGGTCCTGAATACATAACTTTAACGCGGTGGTATAGTACTGAATAGATATTGTCGTCCTGCACTGACGTCCTTTCCGTCTTGGATATTATCACTTTCCTTGTGGATGTATATTGTACCTATAAGGCCTCTATAGTTGTATGTATCAGCAGCTTTTCATACTTATCTTCTAAACACTGGAAAGGCAATGCCCACTGAACTGCTTTGGATTCAAATAAGTGAAACGTTTTCTCCTACTACACGCAGGACAATATCTGGGTTGCTTATATTGTGCGTATATCTCTATGACCTGGTTTAAGGTGTAAATATGAGCCACAGCCACTCGCCGCTGGGAAGGCCAGCCACCTTCGTTGGTCAACGAAAGTCTAAGATCTTTCAAACTTTTCAACGATTACCTTAGTGAATACCTTGCATGATCATGGTTTGTTTGCTGATGCAAGGTGTGCTACTCTGGGATCGAAGAATTCTTTTGCTCAGCTTATCCCGCTGTCAGTGGTAGAGGAAATCCATCTTGAACTATTTTATTACCTGAAAGTATTTAAAGCACTGAGCACTAATTTCGCGGTGATTAATGCACGGGACGCCTTGAAGTGAATTTTTTAAGAAAAAAAGCTTACGATGATTACTGCCAGCGCCAAAACCAAGAGCATTATTACGGAGGGAATGGTGTTCGTACCCTCGTCTAAGTCGAAATTGTTTTACGATTCGTTATGGTTTTTTCCTTCAGTTGAGTAGATCCACAACACGGTTGGGGCCACGTACTGGGCCCATGAAATGAGTGAAAGATGCGTGGTCTTATCTGGCTGGCTGAGGAGTTGGTCCCAGCATTCCGCAGATGGAGCTGACAGGAGGGCCCGTGGGGGGGTTATTTTCGCAACCGCAGAGGATGTGGGCCTAAGTGGCGGATGAACTGTGGTTGCAATTTGGGCATGTGGGGTCGTATTCCCCATTGGTGATCAGTGATAGCCTTGAGTGGCCGAGAATTAAGGGCGTCTGCAGTCTTCGGAGCAGGGTGGCTTATGCTCGGTCGACGTCGGGTTCAAGAGGCGGGAATTCCCGTCACGTCTCTTTATGAATTTTGGTGATGTCGGCACAAGTCTGGGGGGCTTCAGCGAATGCTCCAAGACCCGTGGCATGGCCGCCGGGATTGTTAATCCTCGGGCAAGTCGGCCGGCCCCTTCCTTACCAGCCTGTTATGGGTCAGTGGTGTAGGCAGGGCCTTATTTTTTTTCAATCTTGTTAGGTTGCCCCAACCTGGTATATGTCCCTACGTTACCACAGATTCCCACATGGGCGGGTGCCCAGATTAGGTTAATTTTGCCGTCGGGAGTGCAGCCGCACAGGATGCGTGCGACGGCAATGCAGATGCAGCCTGCCGTGTAGTTTAGGATTGCTCGTTTTGAGTCAACGAGGGCTGTGCGCGTATGGCGGTCTGCGATAGCCAGCGCTATGGCTGTCTCTTCTGCTACGGCGAGGGAGGGGGCGCACACCGCGGCGGCGGAGATAAGGGTAGATCGCGGCGTGGTTGCACAGACCACGTAGATTTTGCCTTGCGTTGCCACGTCCACGTGTGTAGTGTGTTCGTCGGCACGATAGAAATCATGCAGTTCATGGGCGTTGTGCTAAAGGCACGCGTCGTGTCGGCGAGGCAGCCGCTTCTTCGGTAGTGGTTTGACAAAAAGACAGGTTTGACAGGTCTCTCCTCCGGCTGCTCTCGCTGCTGCTAGCGGTCGACACACCGGACGTTAAACAGGCCTCCTCGAGCTTATCAGAATCGTCGAGCAAGCGGATGCGAACGCAGCGACGAAGAACGCGTTTTCACGCCCTACCATACGGCGGCGGCGGCGAGCGACGTGGTGTGACATCATGCCAGATGGCGCGGCGAGCGCGCGAAGCACAGTAACCTTCCGTGGAGAGGCGCGCGTTGTGACGTAACGTGCCTCGATGGAGTACCGCCACGGCGACATCCCGAGTTTTCGGCAAATAAAGCTTTCGCTTTGAAATCCCTTACACGAGCAGCAAAATAACACGACACTGCTTACTGGTTGACGTTGCCTATACGCTCGGCGTCCGCTCGCACAGCCTCAACTGCGTCAGGCCTGACGCCTGCCTCCCTTGCTGAATCGCTGGCCAGCGGTCCAAAAATAAAGCTGTTGTTGTTTTGCCTCAAACACGATGTCACATACCCACTGGAGAGGGGGGGGGGGAATTCGCCAGGGTTTGGTGCAGATCCCAACAGGAAAAGTTCATCCACGTTTACCTCAAATGGTGTAAAAATAAACTGGTTGTCAGGGTTTGCAAACGCGGCGTCTACTTCATCGCTTGTGCCCTCCCGATGCCTTATAATCAGTGTCCTCGCCAAAATAAAATTCATCTTCCGACTCGGAGCTATTCGCCATTGCGACTTGCCCTGCTCCTGTCTCTCCGTGTTTGCGCGCACCATGTGCGTGTCAAACAGACGACGTGCCCGCTCGACGTCACCCACGTGACAACGCATTGTCTGGTTTTTGGCGTCATGTAAAAACCTGGCGAACCGAATCCGAAACAGGTGGTACAAACAGTACGATTATTAATTATATAGTATACGAGTTCATGCTTCTAACATCGTGTACCATGCTTACAGAATCGCTACGCATTATTTACAACCAAGAGGTGCAACACCAAAATGTGTCTCTACCCGTTTAAAGGTCCCCAGGTGGTCGAAATTATTCCGGAGCCCTCCACTAAGGCACCTATTTTACCTTTTCTTTTTCTTCATTCTGCCTGCTGTTCTTTATTTCCGCTGCCCCAGCTCAGGTGCTTCAGTATCGATGGCAGATGCCGGGGCTAGCAAAAATCTTTTCCTTCCTTTTTACTATTATTTTTAATAAAACCACTACCACCACCACCACCATCTCTCGATCCCTCCTTTATCCGTTTCCGTAAGGCGCGATTCAGTTGTCGGCCGAGATGCGAGACAGATACTGCGCCATATCCATTCCCCAAAAACCAATTTTCAATTTCTTTCCCTGCCCCGCCGCGGTGGCTCAGTGGTTAGGGCGCTCGACTACTGATCCGGAGTTCCCGGGTTCGAACCCGACCGCGGCGGCTGCGTTTTTATGGAGGAAAAACGCTAAGGCGCCCATGTGCTGTGCGATGTCAGTGCACGTTAAAGATCCCCAGGTGGTCGAAATTATTCCGGAGCCCTCCACTACGGACCTATTCGTTCCTATCTTCTTTCACTCCTTCCTTTATCCCTTTCCTTACGGCGCGGTTCAGGTGTCCAACGATATATGAGACAGATACTGCGCCATTTCCATTCCACCAAAAACCAATTATTTATTTCTTTCCCTGCCCCGCCGCGGTGGCTCAGTGGTTAGGACGATCGGCTACTGATCCGGAGATCGCGGGATCGAACCCGACCGCGGCGGCTGCGTTTTTACGGAGGCAAAACGGTAAGGCGCCCATGTGGACCCAGTTGGTCAAAATTTTTCAAGAGCCCCCCACAACGGCACTTCTTTCTTGCTTTCTTCTTCCACTCCCTCCTTTGTCCCTTCCTTTAAAGCGGTTCAAGTCTCCAACGATATATGAGACAGATACTGCGCCGTTTCCTTTCCTCAAAAACAAATGCTATTATCAATTTTTTTCTGGTCACACTTCCCTTACAGCGCGGTTCAGGTGTCTAACAATATATGAGACAGATACTGCGCCGTTTCCTTTCCCCAAAAACCAATTATAATTATTATCCGGTCACACCGGCCATCACAACGGCCGTGAGTCTAGGCGTTCGTTTGTGACGTCGGAGCGGTTCACGCATAGCAGCAACCTCTTCTGAATGAAGTATTAAATTTTTCACACGCTGGCACTTTGTATAAGTGCAGTGTAGGGAGTTTATTTTTCCTTGGAGACAATATTTGCACATTCAAGGAATTGAACTTGTTCATTGCGGTAGGACGACACGATTGCGGTCTCCATCGAGTGTCTGCGTGCGCGGGTTCTTATTAGGATCGTATAACTTCTGACAGTTGAATGGAATTTTTTAGCATTGTGTTTACTGCAAGACACAACAGACAGATGCAGAACGGAACAAACATAAGATCATCTGGGTACCGGGCACACGGGCGTGGCAGGAAACCAAGAGGCGGACAGGATAGCTCGAGGATATACTAACTACCAAGCAACCAACGTCAACGACCTTGAGGAATCCAGCCAGTACCTCAGGGGTACTCGGTCATACTAAACAACAACGAAGGCAGCAGGATGCGGTACCCACCACCGCACAAATCCTTAAACAAAGAAGAGGCTGTCACATGGAGAACTACAAATGGATATCCAAATGGATGCCCGGCATGCCCGGCCAGAGGCACGGCCGAACACCTTTTGTGGCGCTGCCCTGCTTTTGACGTGGTGCGGGAGCGAGCACTTCAGTCCCTGGGCGGGCACCGACCTGGCACCTTGCAGGAATGGGTCGATCCACCATTACACAACGGATCATCGGACGCACTCCGGCACTGGCGGGCTTTTCTCCTATACTTCAAGGAAGAGGAAGGGCCTGGCCGTTTCTTCGCAGAGCCGACCACAGGACCACCCCACTTCGAAGAAGAAGTGGAGACCGGCCCTCCTCCCCCTCCCCCACCTCCACCCCCATGAAGCCCCTCATTTCTGCCGCAAGGCTAGGCCTATTTTATGCAGAAATAAAGACGTATAAAAAAATACACCCCACACTTTACGAACACAAGTGTTCGTGGTGCCATAAAAAACCTACACTATATCACATGACATGGGCATGCCAAAAAGTCGACGTCGTTCCAATTAAACTAAACCCAAGTGCGGAGCAATGGGAGGGTATATCCTCCAGCGACTGCCGCGATGACCAGATCGGTCTGATACGGCGAGCTCAGCTGGCGGCAGCATCCAGCGGAGCCCTCGATTAGGAGCCACCGACCGTTGAGGAGATGGACTAATCTGAACCGCATAGAAGCACTTGCGTTAGAGCTCCATAAAGTTATCCTGTTAGCCTTGTGTAGTTTCGGACAGCTGAATAGAATTTATGGATGGCTTTGCCAGTGAGGGTGAAGCCTGTCTGCCAACGCAAAGAATCCTTGCTACTGGACACTGCTAGCACAACTTCCGCCTACCTTTGTTGAAATTGTGGTAGCGGTGTCCAACGACAATGTGCTACAGATTCTTTCTTTGCGTTGGCAGACAGGCAACACCCTCATGGGCAAAGCCATAAAAAAAATGCCACTCCGCCGTCAGAAATTATACAAAGCTAAAAAAAAAACGCGCTCCGCGTGCGCACGCACTCGATGGAGACACCTGTCGCGTCGCCCTACCGTAACGGACTGCTTCGATTCCTTGAATGTGCAAATATCCTGTCTCCAAAAAAAAATCCGTACATTGCGCTCCTTCAAAGCTACTTTTAAGCCTCCCATTCTAAATAAACAGCTCATTCATTCATTCATTAATTAATTTATTCAGAAGCGGTTGTTGCATTGCGTGAACCGCTCCGGCGTCACCCACCAAAGCCTAGACTCAAGGCTAGTGCTGGCAGAGGTGACTGGAAAAAAATAATAATAATTAATATAAATTTGTTTTTTGGGGAAAGGAAATGGCGCAGTATCTGTCTCATATATCGTTGGACACCCGAACAGCGCCGTTAGGGAAGGGATAATTGAAGAATGGTTTTTGGGGCAATGAAATGACGCAATAACTTCCTCACCTGAGCCACGCCTTAAGGAAACAGATAAAGGAGGGCTGAGAGGAAAGGGGGAGAGAAGTGCCGTATAGTGGAGGGCACCGGAATAATTTGGACCACCTGGTAATCTTTAACGGGCATTGACATCGCACAGCACACGGGCGCCGTAGCGTTCCGCCTCCATTGAAACGCGGCCGCCGCGGTCGGGTGCGAACCTGGGAACTCCGGATCAGCAGCCGAGGGCCACCCGCCGCGGTGGCTCAGTTGTTAGGGCGCTCGACTACTGATCCGGAGTTCCCGGGTTCGAACCCGACCGCGGCGGTTGCGTTTTTATATAGGAAAAACGCTAAGGCACCCGTGTGCTGTGCGATGTCAGTGCACTTTAAAGATCCCCAGGTGGTCGAAATTATGCCGGAGCACTCTACTACGGCACCTATTCTTCCTTTCTTCTTTCACTCCCTCCTTTATCCCTTTCCTTACGGCGCGGTTCAGGTGTCCAAAGATATATGAGACAGATACTGCGCCATTTCCTTTCCCCAAAAACCAATTATTATTATTATTAGCCGAGGGCCCTAACCACTGAGCTACATCACAAATGAAGTCTGAAAAGCGGCTGCGTTCCTCCGCAACGCAACGAAGAAACGCGCGTTCGAGGACGACACTGGCCCTGAAGGAAAAGAAGGGCGGCCTGAAAGGTTTCTGAAAATTCCTATATAGCACACGATGTGGGGCCTCTGTGGGACCAGCATGGGTAAGTGGAAATTGGGCAGGCCTTGTTGATACTACATGGGTCCCATATCAACGTTGTTACGGCTGACGCAGACCACTTTCCTGCATCTATTTCCACACCGGTACCCTGCACGGCACCCGAGGACAGTTGCAACGTAAACGTAGGCTCTATGTCAAACCCATAGGTGCTGCCCACACACAACCGCTGTAGGTCGCACATGAACTGTCCCAGGGCTGCAAATGGCGAGTCCCCGCGTGCTTACTACACCGATCTTGTCGAGAGCTGATGCAGCATAAATGCGGGCTCTACGCAAGAAAATAAGTCGCTGTCTAATCCGTGCTACCTCTTGATTAACCTACTGCACTGCGTGCTGTGTCGTGTTTTGTCAGATTCGCTTATATAGCAGGAACTGCGACAAAGATGGCGATGAAACATCCTTTTATGCGTTCGTTTTGTTGCGTTGGTGAGAAATCATCTGGCAATAACGGTGACAAAGCGCTTGCGTCATGTCCCCTTAAAACAAATTTCCAGTCCAGTACGTCTCGGCGGCAGTACTTTGTTGCGTTAGTAATAGTGAATAAAATAACCAGGACGCCACCGTCGGCACAAGCACACACGTTTAATTTCACACCACGAGACCACGAAACACAAAAAGCTCTCAAACACGAAGAGTACAAACTCGCGCACTACGAGCATGAGCGAGAGCCGAAAACGCACCCACGACATGACCAGTATTTGTGGGTTTGCATTGCCTAAGGCAAATCATTGTACGGTTACCTCTTTGGGTTCACACACAGGCCTCGCCTTCACAGGTAACGCCATCCAAAAATTACGTCGACTGAGCCAGAGTACCCGTGTTCGACACGGAGCCTTTGCGTTTCGATGGAGGCGAAACGCAAATGCGCCCGTGTGATGCCAGTGCACGTTAAAGACCCCCAGGTGGTCAAAACTATTCCGGAGACCTCAACTGCGGCACCTCTTTCTTCCTTTCTTCTCCCAGTCGCTGCTTTATACCTTCCCTTACGGCGCGGTTCAGGTGTCCGCCGAGATGTGAGACATGCTGCGCCATTTCCTTTCCCACAAAAGAAATTTTCAATCAGATGCAATCAATTTCAATCAGATGCCGTTATTTATTGTATGCAAGCTCTGGCATTACAAAATACACAATAGTCAATCCTACGGCCTCTAGATGGAGACCTTTAACCCCTCGTCCTATTGTAATGAACCAGTTCCATTCCTCGAATGTGCAAGCAATCTCACTTAGGAGAGGAAAAATTAGGTCAACTCTGCTGCTCCAAGGCACCAAAGTTTGCAAGCATCGAATACCTTATATAAAGGCGCTATTTTTAAGCGCGAACAGCTCGTACTTCTCTGTGTTAGTAGGTAAGAGCTAGAGGGGGAGATGAGCTCGACTTTAGAGGAAAAATGGGGCAGGCGCTCCTACTGAGGCTCACAGAATCATTACAGGACAAGTGTGAAAGGCGTTGGGACAAAATTTAGAGGACACTTGAGATTCGTCTTTAGGAGTGACGTGACAGCGCGTCGCTGCATTGCCGAGGAGTACACGGAACGCCATCGCCCGTTCGGCGCGACGCGTGGCCAGTTGGACAAATTAATTAATGGACGCCTTTTTCACATACCTCGGCAGTCACCCGAGCCGGTCTGTAAGGGAAGGAAAATGAAATTTCATTGCTTTTAAGGAAAGGAAATGATGCCTGTCTGAAATTTCTCTCTGGACGTCCGGATCGCGCGGTAAGGGAAGGAACCGACCGGTCAATCAATTAAACAATCGATAGACCAATAAATCGATCGAACAATCGAAAAATCGATCGATCAATCCACGATAAAGCAATTGATAAACGAATCCATCAATCAACCCTTAACGCTATCGCGATAAAATTCCTTCTCTTACGGCGCGGTTCAGGTGTCCACCGTGATGCGCCATTTTTCGCTCACGGCCAAAGACGCCGACGCCGACGACACAGGTTTTCTGTGACAAGAGCTTCTTAACGCTGTCGGGTTAAGGGCACAGGGTAAGGTAACATTAGAAAAAAAATCGTTTTTTTTCTTTTGGAATTTTAGAAGTTCAATTCTTTCTACACATGTTCCATGATCGCACTTTACTCGAAAGCCATATTTACGGCTGAAAAACGCTTTTTCCGAAACCAAGTAGTGAGCGGCCACGCCCCCTTTCAGGATTAACGTCAATTTTTTCAACCAAGTCCACCACCTGATTTCAAAACTTGTCTAAAATCAGCTACATATAAAAAATTGTCTGGCAACTATTGTACAGCTCCTCTTTTTTAGCCAAGACAGTCCTGAGACGCTTTGCACGTTTTTTCCACGTTTCTGCAACATTCATGCAGCTGCGTCCGAGTGCTATCCCTTTCGATCAGTATTGTAAATTGTGCCGGTGTTGGTTGCTGCTGATAAGTTGAGATGCCCAGGGCAAAGAAGGCCTTCGTCAGGCGTGAATTTTACGGCAACCGCTACGCTCATCGTGAAAAAGCAAAAGGATGTCCACGACCGAATGAGATCCCGAACGCCGAACGCGCCAGCTCCTCGACATCGAAGCTTTCAAGATTTTCTCTGTGCTTCCAGGAAGAGGATGTGCTACAGAGCAGCAGCCAATATGCCTTAATGGACATGGACGGCATTTGTGCCGCAATTACACAGATTTGTGTGTGCAGAGAGTGCGGTGTAAGTGTTGAGCTCATCGAAATTGTGACAAAACGGGTAGGTGTTGCAAGCGTTTACAGTTTGAACTGTGAAGTGTGTAGTGCCGCACAACGATTTGAGACGTCGAAGAAAACTACTACTGGCCTCAATGAAGCCAACCTCAGGTTAGTGTATGCCTTGAGGTCCATTGGTAAGGGAATGGCTGCAGGAAATATACTCTGTGCTATGCTAAACCTTCCTAAGCCGCCTACAAAGTTTGCGAAATACAATCAAGAGCTTCTAGGTCACATCGAAGCTGCTGCTCAGGAGTCGATGAAAAAGGCAGCTGACGAAGCTGTGCAGCTGAATGAGGGGGATAAAAACATCGCAGTTGCTCTTGATGGAAGCTGGCAGAAGCGAGGCCATACTTCCAATAACGGCATAGTCTCTGCGACCAGTGTAGACTCTGGGAAAGTGCTGGATGTGGAGGTTTTGTCTAAACGCTGTCCAAAGTGCAGCATCAAGAGTACAAACAGTGACCCCCTTCATAGAGAGGTGTGCCAAAGCAACTACCAAGGCACCAGCGGTGGAATGGAAGTCGCAGGAGCACTGAAAATTTTCGGCAGGAGTGAGGAGCTTCACGGCGTTCGATACGTCAAATACCTTGGGGATGGTGACAGCAAGGCTTTTATGGCTGTGAAGGCACAAATGCGATATGGTGATTCCGTTGAAATATCCAAGGTTGAGTGCATAGGGCACGTGCAAAAAAGGATGGGCACAAGGTTACGAAGGCTAAAAAAAGGAAACAAAGCAGGAAAACTCTCTGATGGAAAGAGCCTCTCAGGCCGAGGCCGACTGACTGATGCAGTAATAGACAGGCTCCAGACGTACTATGGTTTGGCCATCAGACGAAATGTAGGAAACCTGGATGAAATGCGAAAGGCCGTTTGGGCAACCTTCTTCCACTTATCGGTTACAGACGATGACCCATGCCATGGACTTTGCCCAAAGGGACCTGATACGTGGTGTGCCTTCAACAGAAGTCAGTCAGAGGGCAAGCCATTTTTCCACAAGGAGAGTTTGCCTGCATCTGTCTTGGAGGCTATCAAACCCATATATAGGGAGCTATTGAAGGCTGAGCTCCTAGAGAAGTGCCTGCATGGGCGAACTCAAAATGCAAATGAGTCGTTCACCCATGTTGTTTGGGAACGCGCGCCAAAGAATGTGTTTGTTAGGCTTCGGACCCTACGGATGGCAACATTGGATGCTGTTCTTTCATTTAAAGATGGTAGCATCGCACGGGCCAACGTTTTGAAGGCGTGTGGATTGAACCCAGGGAGCAACACCATCAAGTGGCTGAGGGAAGCTGACCATAAGCGCATGTACTTTGCGGACTGAGCAACACGACAGCTTACAAAAGAGGCCCGACAGTCAAAACGACAAGCCGAAAAGCAAAAAAATGACGGCGACAGTGACTACGAAGCAGGGGGCTATTAAACCAATTACTATGGAGGCGTTTCGGCGAATAAAAAATGGTTTTTCACATCTTTTTTCTCTTTACGCTCTATTTCAAAACAGTGTTTTTTCTTACAAAGGTACCATTATTTCCAATGCCTTTCAAGACAGACGGTTGATTTTTTTTTGCAATCATCTACATAAGTGTGGCCAACTACTGAACTAGAATTAAGCAATTTCACAGAGCAGTTATTCTGTTATAAATTTTGAAATGCGCAAAGAAAGGCCAGATTTGTGTACTGCCGGGAAAAATGTTATTAAAAATCGAATTTTCAACACATTTCAAATATTCTAGTTCAGTAAAAAGAGCACAAAATTTGGCAAACAATGATATATGTATTATTAGGCTACTGTTAATAGTTAGTGAGAAACATGTACCTCAACATGGCCTAAAATGGATGGGAAGTATAGGGCTTACCCTGTGCCCTTAAAAAATTGGGGTCGCTTAACCTTCAAGAGTGGGACGTGACCGCGTGTTGCAGCGTTGCGAAGGAACGTCATAGCGCCCTCGGTGCGACGCTTTGCCCGCTGGACAATTTAAGGAAAGGAAATGACACCTGTCTCACATATCTCGGTGGACACCCGAACCGCGCCGTACGTAAGGGACGAAAAGCGAAATGAAAATTGGTTTTAGGGTAAGAAAATTCTCATACATATGCCAGTGGGCACCCGAACCGTGCCGTAAGAAAATAATAATAGTAATTGGTTTTTGGGGAAAGGAAACGGCGCAGTATCTGTCTCATATCGTTGGACACCTGAACCGCGCCATAAGGGAGAAGATAAAGGAGGGAGTGAAAGAAGAAAGGAAGAAAGAGGTGCCGTAGTGGAGGGCTCCGGAAGAATTTCGACCACCTGGGTATCTTTAACGTGCACCGACATCACACAGCACACAGGCGCCTTACCGTTTTGCCTCCATAACAACGCAGCCACCGCGGTCGGGTTCGAGCCCGGGAACTCCGGATCACTAGCCGAGCGCTCTAAACACTGGGCCACCGTGGCGGGTTGCGCCGGAAGGGAAGGAAAATTAAATCGAAATTGGTCTTAAGGAAAGGAAATGACGCTGTCTCACACACGCGGTGGCTCATTGGTTAGGGGCGCTCGGCTACTGATTCGTAGTTCCCGGGTTCGTACCCGACCGCGGCGGCTGCGTTTTTATGGAGGCGAAACGCTAAGGTGGCCGTGTGCTGTGCGATGTCAGTGCACGTTAAAGATCCCCTGGTGGTCGAAATAATTCCGGAGCCCTTCACAACGGCACCTCTTTATTCCTGTCTTCTTTCACTCTCTCCTTTATCCCTTCCCTTACGGCGCGGTTCAGATGTCCGCCGATATATGAGACAGATACTGAGCCATTTTTTCCACCAAAAACCATTTATTTATTCTTTACTTCCAAACCGCGGTGCCGACTACTACTACTACAACGCCGATGGCTTGTCGACCGAACGAGGTGCATACGCTGTCGTGTAAAAAATTAGGGGGGGTGGCAGTTTGTTGACCTATAGTGCGGCGAGGCGAAAGCTTTTAGCGCGTTGTTGATGCTTGTGTCACTGATGTGTAGTTAAGAAGGAAGTTAAGTACACAATTTTTACTACATATACGTTGGCAGAAGCAGACTAGTCGTTAGCACGCTCGGCTGCGGAAGTGAAGGATGGTGGCTCGAATTGCGCCGCGCGCAAGGATTTTTTTCTTATCGAGTTGACGTCCTTTGGTTGACAGCTACAGTGTGACAGTTTTCGCGAATGAACGGACGAAGATGAAGCCGATTCCGGCGCATTCGCTCATTGGTCTTTTGTCGCTGTGTAGCGGGGGAAGTAGTACGCATGCGTTTGCCCGCATTCTGAGACTCCATTGAAGGGAGCGGAGGGAGGTTGCGCGGCACCCGACTCGGTCGACAGCTGCGAGGCGTCCGGCGCGGTGTCTGCACGCGCGCCGGTGGCGCCCCCTCGCGCATGCGCACTGAACCAACAATGGTGCAGAAGCGTAACGGATGGACGGACAGGGTCGTTGACGCGAGTATGAGGCATTAAAGGCTTTTGCCTTAAAATTTCGAGAGGACACAACTACCCACCGGAGTGGCTGAGTGGTTAGCGCGCTCGGCCACTGAGTCGGAGTTCCCGGGCTCGAACCCGGCCGCGGTGGCCGCGTTTCGATGAAGGCGGAATGCAACAGGCTCCCGTGTGCTGCGGAATGCCGGTGCACGTTAACGATCCCCAGGTGTTCAAAATTAGTCCGGAGCCCTCCACTACGGCGCCTCTTCCTTTGTTTCACTCCATCTTTTATCCCATCCTTTTAAAAAAATTTCTTTGGAGAAATGAAATGTCGCAGTATATTGCACATATCGGCGGACACCTGAACCGTGCCATAAGGAAAGGGATAAAAAAGGGACTAAAAGAAGAAAGGAAAAAAAATGATGCAAGCGTCTGGAAGGCGCTGAAGTAACGAGCGTTAGATGTTTGGTAGCGCTATATATTGTCCATGCGATTACCATGTGAGTGAGCTGCCGAGTGCAGACGTCACGGCCGCCATGTTAAGCCTAACCATGACTAAATATTAACCTAAATAGGCAATACTGTTTTTCAGCAGCGCAGGGGACAAAGGACGTGCAAGTGCATAGACACGGCGCTGAACTTACAACTGGTTTATTGAGGTGATTATCACTACTTAAATACAGTGGCAACCAATCTCAAATGAAAAGACAGATACACAAAACAGATTGACGAAAATGATAATTCCTGAGCACAGGTCTACAGTTGCACAAGACCAGCTGCGCACGTTTTTCTATTCTCATCAAAGAAACGTAGTTCTTTTTCAGACAGAGCTATTGAGGCAACGCTTACGCATTCATCATTGAGTTTATGGATTTCATGAGCTTCAATGATTTCACGAGTAATTTTTGTTCTATTATCTGACAGCACTTGACACTGAGTGAAAAAAGGATAACATGGCAGTTTTTTGTTCTTTTTTCTTTCCTCTGTACAGTCTCTGCAATGAATGCCAAGGTGACGGGAAGCGGTGCCGCTCACATTGTTGTGTTCCCGCAACCGGTCGTTGAGGCAACGACCAGTTTGCCCCGTGTAGTGCTTGCCACATGTAAGCGGAAACCTGTGCACAACATTGCTGCTACATGGTACAAAACCTTTTTGGTGTTTCTTATCGCAGCCAACCATCCTTTCATTGCTGCTGTTTACAATATAGCAGAGTTTGGAGAGCTTATCGGGCGCGGAAAAAACAACGTTTACATCGGCACGTGCTCCCACCCTTTTCAGATTATGTGAAATGCGGTGTAGATAAGGAATAACCACATAGTTTCTTTTTTCTTCCTTGCGCCTTTCAGTGGAATCTCTGCGGCCTGAATTAATGATTTCTCTTAACAGGCTCTCTGATATTGCAATCAGAAGGTCGGAAGGGTAGCCTGCTGCTTGTAAGCGTACCACCTGATTTTGATAGCTGTCTTGCATCGCATGATGGCATGATTTTTCTAGGGCATTTCTTAAACACGACTTTGCGATGCCGCGCTTTACAAGCTTAGAATGGGCAGAAGCGAAAGGCGTGAGGAGCTTCTGGCATCGTGGCTCGTAACGCCAGCACACATGGCTATTGTTGAGGCACATGGCAAGATCTAAAAAACGTAACTTTCCTTCAGAAGGCGTTTCATGCGTCAAAACAAGAGGGTCAAGACAGGTGTGAACAATTGATAAAACTTTCGAGACCGAGGCCTCTTCGTCAGTAACTGCACATGTCATAAGAACTAAAAAATTATCTACAAACCTAAAAACACGAGCCACGCTTTCGTCTAGTTGACTATCAAAGAGCCTGTCATGGTGCGCGAGATAAATGTCGCTCAGTATCGGAGCTATGCATGAACCAATGCAGACGCCATTGCTCTGGAGGCAAACAGATTCATTCCAGGTGGAAAATGTCGAGTTAAGGTAAAAAGTAAGGAGTTCCAAGAAGTTGCTATTGCTGATGCCTGCAGAATTCTGGAAAGCTACCACACCAAAGGAATCAATGCATTCTTCAACGCTTGCCAGCAGTTTCTTTTGCGGAAGGGAATAATATAAATCTTTTATATCGATAGAGCAGGCCGAAAAGCCTTTCCTTGGGTTTTCTTGCAAGAAAGCGATTACTTCGTTAGAAATCTTCACCTGAAAGGGGTCGTCAATGGGTAAGAGTTTCAGCTTGCCTTGCAAAAATAACGCGACAGACTTTTGCCATGTGCCATCCTCGGTGACTATTGCTCGAAGTGGGCAGTCCAGCTTGTGAGTTTGGCTGTGAAGAATATCTTTAAGCAGGACCCCTTGCTTTTCTCTAAACACTTGGCTAGGATTCCAAATTCATTTGTGCACACATTTTCCGTGGTCGGGCTTTCACTTTACTTTGAGCGACTTCGCTTCTCTGCCGGAAAATTTAACTGATAGCATTTTCTGCTTTCGATAAGTAGAGCGCTTTTGGCATCACAGCAGAACCTCCGTCTTTATCAGCCTGTAATAGGGTCAGCGAGTTCTTTAAAAACGAAACGGTGAATTTGATTGCAATTCTACACCTGGTAGGTTTACACTTTGTCAAAATGTCCACTCCGTCTGAAACACATCGGACCACTTCAGGAGCCGCTGCAAGGCTGGAAACTTGTCTCACCATCGCAAGAAGTTCCGGTGCCGATCGCCTGGGTTCCACGGCGAACTTTGGTCCTCGTCTAAGGACGTCTTGTACTTGTTCCGGCAAGGACACTTCACCGTAGGTGTGGACCGGACCGGCTGTCGTGTTTAATGCGCGATAAGACGCTAGCTTCGCAAAATCATCGGTACAAGGACACAAATGCGGCTGAGGCAGCGTTTCGATGGAGCCCAACCGCAAACGCGCCAGTGTGCTGTGCCGTCAGTGGGCATTGTAGACCCCCAGATGGTCGAAATTATTCCGGAGCCCTCCACTACGGCACCTCTTTCTTCCTTTCTTAGTTCCTCGTTTATCCCTTCTTTTAGGGCGCAGTTCGGGTGTCTCGCAGACATTTGAGGAATTTACTGCGACATTTCCTTTATTTAAGTATGTAAATTGTAAATTGGTTCTGGGGGAAAGGAAATGGCGCAGTATCTCATATCTCGTCGGACACCTAAACCGCGCCGTAAGGGTAGGGATAAAGGAGGAACTGACTGAAGAAAGGAAGGAAGAGGTGCCGTCCGGAGGGCTCCGGAATAATTTCGAGCACCTGGGGATCTTTAACGCGCACTGACAAATTTTTGTTTTCATTTTTGCCGTGTTCTTGTATTATAATGAAAATGCTAGTTTATAGGAAAGACATGGCGCCCATGTTCTGTGTGATGAAAGATCCACAGGTGGTGTAAATTATCCAGGAGCCCTCTACTACGACAACTCTTTATTTCTTTTCACTAAAAGTTTCCTCCTTTCTCTTACGGTGCGGTTGGGGTGTCCGCCGAGATTAGACAATTCTTGCACCGTTTCCTTTCCTGAAACAACCTATTTTTAATAATTATAATTAATTTTTTGGGAAAGGAAATGGCGCAGTATCTGTCTGATATATCGGCGGACACGTGAACCGCGCCCTAAGAAAAGGGATAAAGGAGGGAGTGAAAGAAGAAATGAAATAATTGGTGTTTGAGGAAAGGAAATGGCGCGGTTTCTGTCCCATATATTGTTGGACACCTGAACCGTGCCGTAAGGGAAGGAATAAAGGAGGAAGTGAAAGAAGAAAGGAAGAAATAGGTGCCGTATTGGAGGGCTCCGGAATGATTTCGACCACCTGGGGATCTTTAACGTGGACTGACGTCGTACAGCACACGGGCGCCTTAGCGTTTTGCTGGCCGTAAAACCTATTTTTCAAAGGCCAGTGTTCATTGTAGAGCACACGGCTGTTCATTTTTTTGCTGTGCGTCGACAACAGGGCAAAGCAAAATGAAGAGTAACGATAATATCTGCTTCGCTTAAATCTGAGATTGTAATTTGACATTGATTAAAACTTCGATGCAACCCCACCAGTACACAATCAGTGTTGAAAGCAAGCAAGGGTTCCACTTATACTTTGAATTTATTGAGCGGAAGCCTCTTACTGGATCACTGATTTTTTGTGCGCTCAATGCATTAGCTAGTGGCACCGACACAAGTAAGCACCGGCTCCATTTGCAGTGCAGTCGCTCTCCGTTCCCAGACACGAGCTTGTTGATGACCGGCACGGCATAGTTTTGTAACTAATTGTCTCGGCCAGGTATATTATGTGCTCCCAAGTACCCATTTTGTAGAGATTGATTGCTGGTCCGGCGGTCAAACTTCCCTTTTTGTATTGAATAAGCAGATGTAGCTGTGGCTAGCCAGCCCGTCTTCATAAATTTTATTCTTTATTTAAATTCAGCTTGCAATTATGGGGCGATAGATTTAAAGTGTTCCTGCGGTCGCTTGGGGATTTCTTGGCGAGCGATTACGCAGATATCGGCAGCTTTTCACGTGACATCATATCCTGCTGTATTACACGTCAGCGCACGTAATCCGAGCCGCTAATTAGTGGATCTTAAAACTAAGTTTTCCTTTAATGTCATTTGTGCATGTTGCTGCGCGACGTGCTTGTACAAATCCTCAGTTTATCCTCCTGAACCAACATCATCATTGGCGAAGAAGTTGTGCCCGGCTCCCGACCGAAGGGACTCCGGTTCACTTCCGTCTGACAACCTTTTAAAGATTTACCATGGCCGCTCAATTGCAACGCACTTGGTGCCATTTAGCGGCGGTGGCTTTACTATCCACGCGGCTCCGATTTCGTTGCGTCTGTACCAATGACCCTGAACTGGAGGAGCGGAGCTGCATAAGTTTGCACGTTACGTACCACGTGACTCGGAACAGCTGCAGTCACGCGCTTCGCCGTCGCCGCGGCGGCTGCGCGCTGTCTATCCACCGTCTCGCTGTGGACGAAGCAAGTCAGCCGGAGCCGACGTCATCCAGATTGGGTACTCGCAGACGTCGGACCGAGTCTGATCACCCGGTCGACATTGCCAACTGTGAGAGGGATTTAGCGATCGATAGGGAGCGTAAACGCGCAAAACGGCCAGCCGAAAGGAATGGAGGGCGGGAGCTTCACCTGGCTTGACGGCGAGCTAAAGATGCCGAATGAAGACAGCGACAAGGCTTGTTAGCAGCCGCGGCGGAGACTGGCGAGGCAATGGCAGCGAGTGCGGAACCAGCAACGACCCACGTGGTCCGTCTGTCTGTCAGACTGTGCTTCGGCCGCAAGAACCTTAGAAAGTGAGCTCGCATGTAATCTGTGCTTTCGCTTGCATAGCTGAGGTTAGCTGAGCTAAGCCGACCCATATTTTTCTTTGAAGCGAGCCTGTTTTTCTGCGTCGTTACACCCATTCCACGAATTTGGATTTCGCAGTCGCGCCGATGAGGGGTTTTCCTCCAAACGGGACCATTAACGCTTTTGCTTTAAGGGGCAATGCGTTGTTTGTCTGTGCCTTGATGTCTTCTAAAATCAAGATTTGATATCGGTCATATTTCATGGCAGTTGACAGTCGTAACTGCATTTCGCTTATTTTCTTACTGCTGCTTACTAGCAGTAACAACTTGCTCTGCCTCCAATCCACTTTGTGACATAACTTACGCTGACTCTAAAACCCAGTTAGACAGCTGTACCTCTCGCTTGCCGTAGACATCTCAACGACACTGTGAGGGGACAAATTGTAAAAGAACTGCATGCAAGTACACTCCGCCTCCGCTGACACCCAACACCGATAAGTTGGACGCGATCTTGCTCTACGTTCCCTTCGCCTACAAACCACAGTTAAGGAGGCAACCCCGTGGAACCCTTACCTTGTAAATGACAGGGAGGCCGTGACAACACTCGACGCAATGTTGCAGGACGTCATTAGTGAGGACCACCTCAACGTCGTTGCATACCTGCTCTCCACACTAAGCCCGAATACGCGTATATGAGAGTAAGAAAGAGAGTATGCTTCCTAGGAAACTTGGCGTAAGTAAAAACCATGTGTCCGTTAAGAGACAAGGAGGGCAATGCCATTAGCAATATGAATAAGATCGTTAACGTGGCCGAAGAGTTCTACACAAATCTATACTGTAGCCAATGTAATCAGAACGGTAATGATAAAGACAGTAGCACACACAATTGCGGCTGCGCGCCAGTAACGAAAGAAGAAGTAAAGAAAGCATTAGGAACAGCGCAAAGGGAAAAAGCATCTGACTAGGATCAGCTAACAGCAGATCTGTTGAAAGACGGAGGACAAATTCTGCTATAAAAACCAGCCAATTCGTATACGCAATGCCTTACGATCGCGTCCCTACCACAGGATTGGAAGAATGCAAACATTATCTTAATTCATAAGAAAGCAGACGCAAAGGAGTTGAAAAAATTACAGACCGATCAGCTTACTGTCCGTTGCCTACAAGAAGTTTACTAAGGTAATCACTAATAAAGTTAGGACAACCTTTGACTTTAATCAACCAAAGGATCAGGCAGGCTTTCGTAATGGATACTCAACAATAGATCATATTCACAATATGCATAAGGGGATAGAGAAATGCACAGAATATAACCGACCCCTATATATATCCTTCATTGATTACGAGAAAGCATTTGATAAAGTGGAAACCTCAGCACTCATACAGTCATTGCCTAATCAGGATGCATAAGAGCCTTATGTCAATATACTGGAAGAGATATACAGGAACTGCACAGCTACCGTAGTCCTCCATAAAGTGAGCAATTAAATTCCAATAAGGAAGGGCGTCAGGCAAGGAGTCACGATCTCGCCGATGCTATTCACCGCCTGTTTACAGTTGGTATTCCGAGGCCTGAATAGGGAACAGTTGGGGATAATAGTTAATGGAGAATACGTAAGTAATCTCCGTTTCGCTAATGACATTGCCTTGCCGAGTCACTCAGGAGGTGAACTGCAAATCATGATCAATAGGTTACTCAGGACAGAACAGTTGGTCTAAAAATTAACATGCGGCAAGCCAAAGTAATGTTCAACAGTCTAGCAAGGAAACAGCAGTTCACAATTGGCAGCGAGGTGCAGGAAGTGGTAAAGATCCGTTTAGGGCAGGTAGTGGCAGCTTATCCGGATCACGACAGGGAAGTAGTTGGAAGGGTAAGAAGGGTAGCAGCGCATATGGCAGGTTCTCGGATCATTAACAGCAGATTGCCAATATCCCTCAAGAGAAATGTGTACAACAGCTGTGTCTTACCGGTACTCACCAACGGGGCAGAAACGTTGAGGCTAATTAAAATAGTTCAGCTTTAATTAAGGACGACGCACCGAGCCACTTAAAGAAAAAAGGATAGGTGTAACGTTAAGAGACCGGAAGTGGGCAGAGTGGGTGAGGGAACAAACGCGGTTTAATGATATCCTAGTCAAAATCAGGAGGAAAAAATGGGCAGGGCATTTAATATGAAGGCAAGACAACCGCTGGTCTTTAAGGGTAACGAATTGGATTCGAAGAGAAGGCAAGCGTAGCAGGGGGCGGCAGAAGGTTATGTGGGAGGATGAGATTACGAGACTCTCAGCCATAGGGTGTGTGCAGCTGGGAAAGGACAGGTTTAATTGAAGAGACACGGGAGACGCCTTCACCCTGCAGTGGGTATAGTCAGGATGATGGCGAAGCTGCCCTCTAGAGCACTCCCTTTTATAAAGGTAGTGTGCTAGAGGACACCCGACTACAATTCAGCACCGTTATATTTATATCGTGCAGTCCGCAGAAGACCCCCACTTCATGTCTGGTTGCGCACTCAAGACGAGTAGCGCGCTGACCATTGACATTACAATCTTAGTCGGTGCCACGCAGAATACAAGCCAGCTGACCGAGTCTGACTTTGGACATCCATTTGTCACGGTGGAATCGCTGAAAACGTTTGGGCAACAACTGCGGGCCGTACATGATTATTCGCCTGCTATGTTAGCGGGACTCTGAAGTTGTTGTTGATGGAGTGACATGATGCGAGCGACGCCGAACCCGAGGAGAAGTAGTGCGTGTCGTGGGACGAAAGCCATTTTATGAGCGCTGATATAACCATGTGTTTGTGCTCATGCACCTTTTTTCAAGGAGAAAGCTTTATACGTTCCATTAATTCAAAGCTGCTTGTTGTCGGCGTCGGAGCACAAAAGATCGGAGAGCCATGGAGATGGCGAGAAGTAGAGAAAGAGAGAACTTTTTTGCCACAGGTGCCGCGAAATAGGGACGTTGGGTCCTGTGCGGCCTCATGTGAGGGCCACGAACTTTGCCCATGAAATGAGTGAAAGTTACGTGGCTGGTTGAGGAGTTGGTCCCAGCATTCCGCAGAGGGAGCTGGCAGGAGGGCTTCTGGAGGAGGGATATTTTCGCATCCCCAGAGGATGTGCGCCTGGGTTGCGGACAATACGTGGTTGCAGCTTGGGCATGCGGGGTGGTATTCTCTACTGGTGATCAGTGATAGACTTCAGTGGCTGAGGATGGAGTGCGTTTGCAATCTTCGGAGCAGGGTGGCTTATGCTCTCTTGAGGTCGGGTTGAAGAGGCTGGAAAGGGCATCACGTCTTTTTATGAACATTGGTGATGTCGGCACAAGTCCAGGGGGCTTCAGTGAGCACTCTAGAATCTGTGGCGCGGCCTCCAGGATTGTTAATCCTCGGTCAAGTCGGCCGGCCCCTTCTTTACCAGCCTGTTATGCGACAGTGGTTTAGGCAGGGGCTTATTATTTTTCAATCTTGTTAGGTTGCCCCAACCTGATATGTGTCCCTTTGTTACAACAGTTGACGTCATGAGCGGGTACCCAGATTAGGTTAATTTTGTGGTCGGGAGTGAAGCCGCGCAGGATGCGTGCGGCGGCGATGAAGATGCAGCCTGCCTAGTAGTTTAGATAGCGCACCCACTTTGGTGAAAGTCAGTCTCAAGACATACACTTGTGCAGCATAGGCACCCCTCAGGGATCGGTACTTTCCCCTATTCTCTTCAACGTGGCCATGATATGGCTCCCGAAGAGACTGGAGGGGATAGATGGCTTGAATGTCTGCATGTATGCGGACGATATCACCATGTGGATGACCCGTGGCCACGACGCGCACATCAAAAGTACGCTACAGAAGGCCATAAATGAGGTCAAAAACTATGTCACCGTAGGGGCTTGCAATGCTCGCCGCAGAAGTCTGAACTTCTTTTTTATAGACCTCTGCATCAAAGACAAACTAGAACCATCCCTCACATCAAATTACAAACTCAAGGGGCGGAGATTCCTCATGTTGAAAAAATCAAAATTTTAGGAATGATTATACAAAGCAACGGGTATAACGGGGATGCAATAACTAAGATGGAAAACTGCGCGCAACAAACTATACGGCTCATACAGCGGATTGCCAACAGAAGACATGGCATGAAAGAGCAGAATCTCCTACGGCTGGTACAGGCGTTCGTAGTAAGCCGTATCTCGTATGCTGCCCCCTTCTTTGATCTTAAAGTTTCAGAAAAGGAAAAGATAAATGGAATTATCAGGCGATGCACGAAACAAGCTCTAGGATTGCCCATCCGTACATCCACTCACCGCCTCCTAGAGCTGGGAATGCATAATACCCTAGAAGAAATTACGGAAGCAGTGAGAACGTCCCAAATCGAACGCTTAGCCGGGACCACAACCGGCAGGGCTATTCTAGAAAAACTCAATCTTAGCCGAGATAACAGAACAACCGCCAAAGTTGACATGCTCGGAAAAATTCGAGACAATATAGTTGTACCCCCATTACCCAGGATTATGCATCCTATTCATCACTCAGTGCGCCGGGCCAAGCGGGCAGAGGCGCTAGAGAAACGCTTCCGCTCCTACAAAGACGAGGACGTGGTCTACGTGGATGCCGCTGAGTATGGTAAGAACACGATGACCGTCTTGGTCGTCAAAAATAAACAACTCCTCAAAATAAGTGCCTCCATACTCTCGGGTAACCCAGAGACTGCAGAGGAAGCTGCCATAGCACTGGCTTGTGTAGGCACAAAAGCGAGATACATCCTCAGTGACTCAAAAGTTGCCATACTAAATTTCAGCAGGGGCCGGGTCTCCCCTCTAACGAATACAATTCTAAGCCGTCATGTAATAGACCGGAAAATTACGCTAGTCTGGACACCAGCACATGCATCCCTGCCTGGTAATGAGACGGCCCACGGGTTCGCCCGAGGCTTTTCTTTCCGGGCGGACCCGAGCGAGATGGTCTTTACAGACAGGGATCGCATGGTGACATACAGAGAAATTACACAACACTATCGTTTGCAACGAGCTAGACTTCCTCCAGCGGATAGATCCTTGTCCAGATGCCAATCCATCAACTAGCGCCGGTTACAAACTTACACATTTCCAAACCCGGCCTTCTGGAGTCTTATGTACCCAGGGCAATTTTCAGAAAAATGCGCGAACTGCGAACATAGGGCCACCTTGGACCACATACTATGGGAATGTCCTCATACTCCCCGGGAGGGACGAGGTATTAACACAAAAGATCAATGGGAGACCTTACTACTGAGCTCCGACCCGGCGACTCAGTTACAACTCGTCCGACTGGCCGAAGCCGCCGCCGAGAGTCTAGACCTTTTGGCCGTCGTCTAGGCGGGTAGCCCTCAGGCTACCCTCTTTCTGTTGGATATTAAAAGTTTTCCTATCCTATCCTATCCTAGTAGTTTAGGATTGCTCGTTTTCAGTCACCGACGACTCTGCGGGTGCGGCGGTCAGCGATAGCCAGCGCTATGACTGTCTCCTCTGCTGCGGCGATGGAGGGGGCGCACACCGCGGCAGCGGAGATAAGGGTAGATCGCGGCGTGGTTGCCCAGACCACGTAGGTTTCACCTTGTCTTGCCGCGTGCATGTGTGTAGTGTGTTCGTCGGCACGATAGAAATCATCCAGTCCTCGGGCTTTGTGCTAAAGGCGCGCGTCGTGTCGGTGAGACAGCCGCTTCTTCTGTAGCGGTTTGACAAAAGGCCGGGTATGTAATACACCTGGCAAGGAGGGGAGAGAGAAGCGACAGGAGCAGCTTCGGAGGGAGGACGTATTACCGGAGAGGGCGTCACAGTCGAATATAGCACTTCAGATTGCGGAAAGCGGCGGAGCGTCGGAGGCAGCAGGTGCCAGCATCCGACCACTTGCTGCATGACTTAGTCGCGCCAGTGCTAACGCAGTAGGAGTCATAAGTGTATTTGCGAAGGGTTTCATGGCTGCGCGCGTCACTGTCTCTTCAGACTCCCCTGCCGACGGTGTTTGTGCAATTCAGTCAATGTTGGTGGTAACGCGTTCCAAGTAACGGCGTTACAGCTAACGCTTTAATTTTTGCGGTAACTTATTATCGTACCCGTTACCATTTCGAAGCCGTAAAGGCTAACGCACTTACGTTAACATTTTTGGATAACGTGAAGTGTCACGTTACTAGTTACGTTTCTTTTGACGCGCAGTTTATTGCCTCAGGGCATAAAAAATATGAAGTGAGACACGAGTAAGATGCTTAAATAAATCTAAAAAGGTGGGCTGATCTGATGAAATCAAGATGTGAATGATGATGTGGACCCTGTGTCCAGGAGATATAGGAGTCCGGACTGTCCGGTGAGAGACCCACAGCCGCCAGCTGCCGAATCCTCGTCGGCTTCAGCGCCGGGCAGTCCCACAACAGGTGTTGGATATCCGCCTCACAGTCTCTGATCTTCCAGTCTGAACACCCGGGGCTGCGATATAAATCTTTGAAATGCGGCAACTTGCGTGTCAGAGCTGAAGTTAGGGCAACCCCCACCCGTATCCTCCGAAGCGCAACCTACTATGCATCTTAGGACGACGAAGGAGGGTTACCGCACACGGAGTGGTTAGCGCACGTGTGCGGCGCCGGGGGTGTTCCTTTCTTGTTAAAAGGAGGGTGATGTCATCCAGAGTGAGGACTCGAGGCAAAGACGAGGTGCGGGTCGCATAATCTGCGTGTCTTTGTGCGTCCAGGAGGTCACGCGGGACCCGTTCAATTCGGATTTGCTGCGGGATGCGTGCCGCTAGACGATGGATGTCTTGGAAGATTTCTGGGGTGTGACTGACTCGTAGTAGGCGTTTGACGTGAAGGGCGTCGGTGCGAATGACAATGCGGGCCGTGGGTAGCATGGGAACGGCGGCCACAGAGCAAAGTGCCTGTTGAACCGCAAGCATCTCCGTACAGAAGATGGAAGGAGGTTCTGAGAGGCTAAACCTTGACGTTTTGTTCAGAGCTGGCTTTCAAGGACAGTATAAGTCCTTTGTTGTTTCGCAGCCCTGGATGCTTGCGTCAACGTACATAACGATGGAGCCATGCGGCAGATTGGCGCCTTGCTCTGTAATTCGGTTGCGAAATGACGGTGCCGCGCGGGTAGATGGTTGGCGACGTAGGTCAGTTGGCTTGTTGTCTCTAAGCTCCACAAAACGCCAGGGAGGAAGAACTGGCGGTGGCGGAGGCGGCTGCAGAATGGAGTGCGATGAAGCATATGCCTGAGAGAAAAAGTTGTTTGTGTAAGGCTTGACTTTAGTCGGCGAGCATCGCGTCGTAGCTGGACCAGCTCATCTAGTGTATTCAACTGCGCATGTTATTGGAGTGCCATGATCGAGGTAATCAGGGGAAGGCAAGTGATGACCCTCATTGCCTCACGATTAACAGCTTCTAGACGATCCCATTGAGCCGTCGTCAAATGCTGGAAACGGGCTTGGTAAACGAGGCGCGGTTGCGCAACTGCCCGCACCAACTGTCGTGCAACATCAGGGCGCGCTCCGCCTGTTTTAGGAGAAATGCGTCCAATCAGACCCAACGCCTGAATTGCTTGCTTTTTAGCCCGAGAAAGCCAAGCAGTACCAGCTCCTGACTCGTGTATTGTCAAGCCCAAGATTTTTACGGTTGAACTTTCTTGATATGGAGTTCCGGATATATGAAGACGAATTGGTGTTGCAGCCAGTTTACGGCGCCCCAGCGGTTGGCGACTGACCCGAACGTGGTCTTCCTCACTGAAAGCTGCAGACCAATTGAAAAAGCAAAAGTCGACGTAATATCTATGGCTGATTGTAGGCCTGCTGCTTGAGTCATCAGGTCGTTGTGAGTGGTCCACACCATTATGTCATCAGCATACAGTAAGAACTTAATCTCAGAGACATCATCAAAGCGCCAAGCAAGGGGGATAAAACCAATATTAAATAATGTTGGCGATAAAACCGATCCCTGGGGAATGCCGGGAAGAGGCACAACTGACCCGACGGTATCACCAGAGGCGTATGGCAAAGTGTCGGCCTTCAAGGAAGGATTTAACAAAATTGCGCGCTCTAACGGGGAAATCCAGCATGTCAAGCGATTCCAGGATGGCAGCATGACAGATATTATCGCACACCTTTTCAACGTCCATGGCCAGTACAGTACATACACTGTGGCTGCGAGTTGAGGTCAGGCCTACTGACGCCAAGACAGCCAGTCCATCTTCTGTATCTATAGACGTACGAAAGCCAATTTGGGCGAGACGGAAGAAACCATGCTGCTCAAGCCACCACGACAGCCGTGTGGCAAGCATTTTTTCGGTAAGCTTGCATATTGTTGGCGTAAGCGATGTAGGCCGGAAATTTCCGAGGTCTGTCGGCGGCTTCCCCGGCTTTGGTAAGACGATCACAATAGCCGATTTCCAGGTTTCTGGTACGATTCCTTCTATCCATACCTTGTTAATAGTGGAGAGGAGTTGAGGCAGTTCAGCGGAACATAAGTTCTTGTAAACCTCGCACAAAATGGAGTCCGGACCGGGCGCAGTCTTCTGACGGGCCTCTCTATTGCTGCAAGCATCTCGAGCAGTGAAAATGGTCTTGCAATTCCCTCGGCGTCAGCTGTAGATGGGAGCTTATCGACATATGCTGGAATGGCAGCCAAGAGGGCTCCTATGACCCTTGAAGGGACACATTATACTTGCGGAAAAACTTCCGCGCTGCCTCTCTGGCGAAATCATCCGGAGCTAAGTTAGCTGCAAAGCAAGCTGTGGGCGCTGCGTGAGGACGACGGGAACCATGTTCCATGGCACGAAACGTTCGCCAGAGAGCAGCATTCGATGACTTTGTCGAGAACTGTCACACCACGCATGCCACTGCCGTCGCGAGAGATCGCGTTCATATCTGCGAGCCTTGGCAGTAAGGTAATTCAGCATTGTCCATGCTTGCGCAGAAGTCGGGTCTTGGGAAGCTGCCATCTCCGCTTGTCGGCGAGCAGCCCACAGGTTAAGCAGACCCACATCTGGCACCACGCAATTCACGTCCGTCCAGGTAACAGCAGTAGCCTTATTCAGCGCAGTTTGTATGCGGTCCATAAGTAGTATAGATGATTGCAGATAGAGATCTTCGACGGTGGTTCGAAACGTGTCCCAATTGACCACAGAACACCTAAAGCGTAATTGGCGGGCACTTGATGGCTGGACTCCGATGATGATAGGACGGTGGTCACTACCGCAAGTGTCCGGCTCCAGGTGCCACAGTGGAGTCACGTGTCCTGACCACCACGTGAGGTCCGGAGCATATGTTGGACTGTGAGCATGGCGCACAGTCCGCGTTGGTGAATCTGAATGGTTGAGTAAAACAAAAAGCGTATCCGCGAATGCGTCCCGCACACGCCTACCACAGGGGCTTGATGTAGAGTACCCCCAGTCCGGATGAAGGGCGTTAATGTCACCACCGACTAAAACCGGCCACCTTGGGTGCTGTCGTCGTAGAGTTAATAACCACCCCATATTAATGCGGGAGGGAGCTCCACCGACGGGTGTTACATAGCATGACACGACCACAACAGTTGCCTTGGAAAGCTTCACAGCCACGGCGACTACCTTTTGATATGAGGTGCATCAGTTTTCTAGAGAGAGGCGAACTTGAAGAAAACGCGCATCAATCTACACCGCCGTCTTTCCCGGAGGGGCAACAGTGTGCAGATGACGGACGTTCATTGAAGAAGACAAGTATCCATTAAAGCCCAGAATGGATGGAAAGGCATTGTCTCCTGCAGTAGCAGGGCCCACAGCTGGAGCTTGTTCATGCGGAGACGAGATTTGAGCTCTCCTAGCTTTGTGGAGAGGCCTCTGCAGTTCCATTGGAGCACACCACAACAACGTGTACTCGCCATTTTCGATTAGGCTTCCAAGCGTTGTAATAGATCTGATGTCAGGTTATATACCTGGTTTACCATAAATCGGCGGAGGGATGTGGTTGAGTTATCCTGCAGTGCTGCAGAAGACATGGTACAGTCTGCGAAAAACGCATGAGGGCTGTAAGTAGTCGAAGGCGCTGCAGCAATGATAGGCGTGGAGTGGGATTCCGATGGTTGTCTACGGCGAGCAAGCAGTTTCAGGCGGTGCCGTAGATTAGAGACCTCGGCTAAAAGGCGTGCAATTTGGTCGTCAACTGCTGCCATGTTCTCACGCAGAGGTTCAAGTATGCTGTGCTTTTGTGTAGCTTGAAGGCGACGGCGATCCTTGCGCAATTTATCACTGTACGACTGTTGGGCAGGGGCTGCAGGTGGATTGGGCTCAGAAAGCTCCGGCCAGTTGTGTTCATCCTCCTGAAGAGCAGCAAGCCTGTTGGATGTCTGCATCGGGGCTCTGTTTTCATTCAGACGCACTTCTTCACGGATCCCACGCCGAACCTTCTCAGTTGCTTTCTGTTTTGTTGGGCAAGTCGGAGAGGCGATCTCGTGGTCTTCAGTCTTGCAAAGTCCGCACCTGTAAGACGGTGTGCCTTGTGGCCGAGTCTCATCTTGCTTTGCAAAAAGACATGATCGGCGCATGTGGCCAGGTCTGAAACAGCTGTAGCAATAGTCAGCATTCGGTTTTTAAGGGCGAGGCCGCAGAATACAGCCATAGCGGTAAAGTCGTGAAAGAGTTGGTGGGCCTTGTAGTGTGACGATGCACGAGCGCCCCATTCCCATATACCGCACTTGCATGACACGGTAGGTTGGACAGTACAGCTTGCGCTGGAGGGTCGTCTGGTCTTCGGCAACGTCGACGTTGTAAACAACACATCGTTGTAAAGCAGAAGCTTCTACTAGCTACACAAGGACCCGCACCGAGATCTCGCTTGTAATCGATATGCACTTCAGCGTTTGCAGACGCTTGACAGAAGCCAAAGTCGGGAGCCACTCATTGATGGTATTAGATTTCGTTCTAGACGTGAAGCCACGAAAACCTTTCGTCCCAAGACACTCGTCCAGGTTCGCCTGAAGAATCCTGTTCGGAATGTGTGTGAGGCTTTTGGCTGCCAGAGCTTTAGTGGCCACTTTATACGATACCGATCTTGATGTCGGCAGAGCCAACTGGCTGGCATACGCTGAGAAGAACGCTTGCCTTGTGAGCTGCAGTTGGCAGAAGACGAATCCTGTGCAGTGTCTCCTGATGCGCGCTTTTGAGAACTGCGGAAAGCCGGTGGCACGGATGGAGGTGCTGAAGACAAGTCCATATTGGAGAGCTCTCCTCACGCAATGCGGTTGAAGGCCCATCCAGCACTGGAGGCTGGGCAGCCATTTCCGAGTTCCGCCCAGAGGGCATATCGCTCACAGGCAGAGGTGCATTTGGAGAAAGCGGGATGGGAGCTGCGTGATGGGCCGGGAGCAAGAACCAAAAGCTGTGACCCAGGCTCAGTTGTCAAGAGATGTAGCTGAAGCCGTGGTGACCGGCGCCGGCGAAGCTACCTCTGCCAGCGCATCACCGGTGGCTCTTGGCCTAGCCTCGGAGCCAAGTCCAACTGCAGGGATAACTGAAGGACATTTGCTTACTGCCACCCAGATAGACGGCGCATGAGCTTTGGGAGCCTCCTCAGATGGTGCGAAGTCAATTCTCTTGATATAAGGAACGCATTTATGCGGATGGCGAGATTTTTCACTGGAAAGATGTGTAGCCACCTTTGTAGGGACAGATAGTAGATGAGTAAAAAGAGGTGGACTCCCCGTTTCTCTGCTGTAGGGACAGTTCGTCTTCTTCCTACTAGTTACTTTTTATTCCAGTTGTCGACCTCCCTCCCATCCCTCCGCCTCTATTTCTTTCAAAAAGAAAGCGCGGAGTGCCTAAAGTGATGTTGCAGACAAACAAAATGTACAGGTGTTCTCGACAACCATTGATGCGGCTCCCGTGCATGCCAGAAACACCTGCCCTTGACGACGCACCCAACTGAAAGAAAAAGACTGAATACCCATAAAGCACAAAACACGTGCACGAACACGCATTCACACACTTGCCTTCACCTACCTCCTTTCCCAAACCACTGCACACACAAATCTCCAAAGAGTGAAAGCATGCCCGGCATTTTGTAACCGCACATTGTTCAAAATTACTGTAACTTTGCTGAGATTTCAGCGATATTTTCCTTGGAAAGCTAGAATTGATGATGAAGTGTCATTTTTTGCTTAATGTCATGTTCAGAAAATGGCTTCACCATGTGCCACAGTCTGAAGCCATCACATATAACTCTGCAGGACTTTTGAGGCCACTCTAACATAGCTGAGCTCCAGCACATTTGCGTAAATTATTCTCGTTACTAATTGGTTGTTTTTTTTGGGGGGGAAAGGAAATGGCGCAGTATCTGTCTCATATATCGTTGGACACCTGAACCGCGCCGTAAGGGAAGGGATAAAGGAGGGAGTGAAAGAAGAAAGGATAATAGGTTCCGTAGTGGAGGGCTCCGGAATAATTTCGACCACCTGGGGATCTTTAACGTGCACTGACATCGCACAGCACACGGGCGCCTTAGCGTTTTTCCTCCATAAAAATGCAGCCGCTGCGGTCGGGTTCGAACCCGGGAACTCCTGATCAGTAGTCGAGCGCCCTAACCATTGAGCCACCGCGGCGGGGCGGAAAATGAAATGAAAATTAGTTTTAAAGAAAAGAAGTGGGCCCTGTATCACATATCTCTGTGGACATCCGAGCCTCGCCGTAAGAAAAGGATAATGAAATGAAAATTGATTTTTAAGCAAAGGAAGTGACGTGTCTGACATATTTCTAGTTTGGGCGCAGTGGGGCCGTGCAGACACGCAGGAATCCCGCGTTGAGCGGCTAATAACGCAGCGCACGTCCAAAGCGGTTCACCACGAAACTTGCGCCTTGCTGCCCGTTCGTTCAGCGCGGAAGCTATGCTGGCGTTCGTGGCATCGGGTTTGTCGAGAACGATGTGCCGACGAACGAAGACTGCGAATTGAATACCGCGCGTTTCGGCAAGGCGCCTGGCACCGCTTCTACGTGGTTTGCCGCTTCGCGCGTCCGTTTCACTGTACGAAGCAGAGAGATCTGTCTAAAGGGCAATGCGTCACGCCGAACGGGCGATTGCGTTCCGTGGACTCACTGGAAGTGCTGCAACACGCTGTCACGTTCCACTCTCAAAGGCGATGTTTAAGGGTCCTACAATTTTTTTACAATGTGCATATGAGGCGACGGTGACGAAGAATTTTGCAGTCCACCAAGTCCACGATGCTTCGGCCCTTTAGTGATAAGGGCGCTCGACTGCTGCGCCAGAGTACACGCGATCAATCCAGTCGGCTGAGGCAGCGTTTCGATAGAGACTAACCGCAAACGCGCCAGTGTGCTGTGCGATGTCAGTGGATATTATAGACTCCCAGATGGTCGAAATTATTCCGGAGCCCTCCACTACGGCACCTCTTTCTTCCTTTCTTCTTTCGCTACATCCTTTATGCCTTCCCTCACGGCGTGGTTCTGGTGTCCACCCAGACCTGTGAGGAAGTTACTGCGACATTCCCTGTCCTCAAAAATGCAAATTGTAAATTGGTTTTGGGGAAAGGAAATGGCGCAGTATCTCACATCTCGGCGGACACCTAAACCGCACCGTAAGGGAAGGGATAGAAGAGGAAGTGATCGAAGAAAGGAAGAGTTGCCGTAGTGGGAAGCTCCGAAATAATTTCGAGTACCTGGGGATCTTCAACGTGCACTCACCAATTTTTGAAGCGAAATGCTTCAGTATGCTTGTCAACAAAGCGCTTCGCGCGAGCCGCCGAATGTCGGAGCACGAGTGACGTCACGCGCGGCGCAGGTGGCCGCTGCCGCGCGCTATGCGTCATCCTTTGACGTTCGCCGCTCTTTCACTCCCTCTTCTATCCCTTCCCTTACGGCGCGGTTCAGGTGTCCAACGATATATGAGGCAGATACTGCGCCATTTCCTTTCCCCCAAAACCAAATATTATTATTAAACGCGTGTTTATCGCTGAGGCCGACTGTATAACCGCTTGCCAGAAAATAGGCGTGCGCATTTAACATGGAAGGAGAAGAATGATACTACCGATACAGAAATGCTACCACGGGAGTTGGCTGAAAAGCAGCGAAGATATGAAAGGCTGAAAGCTCAACGAGCGTCCGAGGCAACCGAACAACGAAAAGAACGTCTCGCTAAACAACGCAGGAAAGCCGAGTCTGCAACGCCAGAAGTACGACAGGCATGTCTGGATAAATGGCCTGTTTCTCTCTCTCTCTCTCTCGCTCCGTGGTGTCCACCGAGATATGTGAGACAGTTACTGTGCCATTCACTTTCCTCAATATCCAAACAAAACAAGTGAGACGACGGCGTTCATAGAGTTTATTGGCGTTGACAACTTTGCAACGGCCGTTCCTTTTAACGAAAGGAAAGGCGCACAACCGGCTCCATATAATAAAAATAATAGTTTATAGGAAAGACATGGCGCCCGAGTTCTGTGCGGTTCCAGATCCACAGGTGGTCTAAATTATTCAGGAGTCTTCCACTACGGCAACTCTCTATTTCTTCTTTCACTACCACTTTCCTGTTTTCTCTTACGGTGCGGTTGGGGTGTCCACCGAGCTTAGACAATTCATGCGCCGTTTCCTTTCTTGAAACAACCTATTTTTGAAAGGCCAGTTTTTATTGTACACCACACGGCTGTTTATTTTTTTTTTTCTGTGCGTCTTCAACAGGGCAAAGCAAAATTAAGAGTAACAATAATAATCCCGCATCGCTTAAATCTCTGATTCTAATTTACATTGAATAAAACTTCGATGGAACTTCGCTAGTACATTATCAGCTTTGAAAGGAAGCAAGGGTTCTACTTAGACTTTGAATTTATTGAGCAGAAGCCTCTTACTGGTCCACTGCTTTTTTGTGCGCTGAATGCATTAGTAATAGTACCTTATCAAGTACGCACCGGCTCCATTTGCGGTCCAGTGGCTGCTTTCAAGTACTCGAGCTTGCTCATGTTGATGTTCACCACCACTTGGTTTTTAATTGTCTTGGCCAGGCATATCATGTGCTCCCATGTACCGTTGTTTGTACACGTTGATTGCTGGTCTGGTGGTCATGGTTCCCTTTTTGTAATTAATAAGAGTATGTAGCTAGGGCTAGCCAAACCCGTATTCATAAACTTTATTCCATATTTAAATTCACGTTGCAAAATCGGCCAGATAGTTTTGTAGTGTCTGTGTGGTCGCTTGGGGATTTCTTGGCGCACCATTACGCAGATATCGGCAGGTTTTCACATGGCATCACATCCTGCTGTATTACACGTCATCGCACGTAATCCGAGCCGCTAATTAGTGGCCTTTAAAACTAAGTTTTCCTTTAATGTGATTTGCGCACGTTGTTGTGCGACGTGCTTGTACAAATCCACTGTTTATCCTCCTGAACGAACATCCTCATTGGAGAAGAAGTTGTGCCCGGGTCCCGACCGAAGGGACTCCGGTTCGCTCATGCTTGACAACCTTTTAAAGCGAAAGCTTTACCACGGCCGCTCAATTGCAACGCACTTGCTGCCATTGAGCGGCAGTGGCTTTACCATCTAATGCGCCTAAGATTTCGCTGCGTCTGTACGAATGACCTTGAACAGGAGGAGCGGAGCTTTGTAAGCAACCACGTGACGTACCACGTGACTCGCACCAGCTGCCGTCACGCGCGGCGCCGTCGTAGCGGCGGCTGCGCGCTGCCCATCTACCGTCTCGCTGTGGACGAGCAAGTCAGCCGGAGCCGATGTCCTCGAGAGTGGGTACTCGCAGACGTCGGACCGAGTCTGATCACCCGGTTGCCATTGCCAACTGTGCGAGGGATTGAGCAATCGATAGGGAGCGTAAACCCGCTAAACGGCTAGCCGAAAGCATGGGAGGGCGGGAGATTCGCCTGGCTGTAAGGCGAGCTAAAGATGCCGAATGAAGACAGCGACGAGCCTTGTTAGCACCCACGGGGAGACTGGCGAGACGCTGGAAGCGAGTTCTGGCAGTGCGGAACCCGCAACGACCCACGTTGTCCGTCTGCCTGTCAGACTGTGCTTCGGCCCCAAGAACCTTATAAAGTGACCTCACATGTAATCCGTGCTTTGCTTGCATAGCTAGGGTTGGCTGAGCTAAGCCGACCTTTATTTTTTTTCTTTGCAGCGAACCTGGTTTTCTACGTCACTACAGCCATTCCACGAATTTGAATTTCCGAGTCGCGCCGATACCGGATTTTCCTCCGAACGGGACCATTAGCGCTTTTTCTTTAAGGGGTAATGCGTTGCTTGTCAGTGCCTTGATGTCTTATAAAATCAAGAAGGATTGATACCGGTCAGAATTCATGGCAGTAGACAGACGTAATGTATTTTGTTTATTTTCGTAATGCTGTTTACTAGTATTAACAACTAGCTCTGCTTGCAATCCACTTTGTGAGATAACCTACGCTGACTCTATAAAACCCAGTTAAACGCCTGTACCTCTCGCTTGTATTATTATTATTACGTAGACACCTCAATGGCACCGTGAACGGGGTTGAGTGGAAAAGAACTGCATGTAAGTACGCTCCGTCTCCGTTGACACCGAACACAGTTCAGTGGACGCGATCTTGCTCTACGTTACCTTCGACTACAAAGCACAGTTAAGGAGGCAACCCCGTGGAACCCTTACCTCGTAAATGAAAGGGAGGCCCTGACAACGCTCGACGCAATGTTGCAGGACGTCACCAGTGAGGACCACCTCGACGTCGCCGCCTACCTGCATTCCGCCCTAAGCACGAATACGCCTATATGAGAGTAAGAAAGGGATTATGCTTCTTAGGAAACTAGGCGTAGGTAAAAACCAGATATGTGGGTTAAGAGACAAGGAGGACAATGCTATTAGCAATGTGGATAAGATAGTTAATGTAGCCGAAGAGTTCTACGCAAATCAATACAGTAGCCAATGTAATCCGAACGTTAATGATAAAGACAGTAGCGCACACCATTGCGGCTTCCCGCCAGTAAAGAAAAAGGAAGTAAAGAAAGCATTAGCAATTGTGCAAAGGGGAAGAGCAGCTGGCTAGGATCAGGTAACAGCAGATCTGTTGAAAGACGGAGGGCATATACTGCTACAAAAAAAGCAACCCTGTATACGCAATGCCTTACGACCTCGACCGTACAACAAGCTTGGAAGAATGCAAATATTTTCTTAATTCATAAGAAAGCAGACGCCAAGAACTAGAAAAAATTACAGACCAATCAGCTTACTGTCCGCTGCCTACAAGGTATTTACTAAGGTAATCAGTAATAGAGTAAGGACAACCTTAGACTTTAATAAACCAAATTATCAGGCAGGCTTTCGTAAAGGGTATTCAACAATAGATCATATTCACACTATAAATAAGAGGATAGAGAAATGCACAGAATATAACCGACCCCTATATATATCCTTCATTGATTACGAGAAAGCATTTGACCAAGTGGAAATCTCAGCTGTCAAAGAGGCATTGCGTAATCAGGGTGTATAAGAGCCTTATGTCAAAACACTGGATCATATATACAGGAACGGCAAAGCTACCATAGCCCTCCATAAAATGACCATTAAAATTCCAATAAGGAAGGGCGTCAGGCAAGAAGTCACGATCTCGCCGATCCTATTCACCGCCTGTTTACAGTTGGTATTCCGATGCCTGAATTGGGAACAGTTGGGGATAAGAGTTAATGGAGATTACCTAAATAATCTGCTATTCGCTAAGGAGTTTTCCTTTCTCAGTCAGGAGATGAATGGCAAATCATTATCAATGCTACCATTCAATATTGATTGATTCCTACACTGAGCAGAGCGGTGGGTCTAAATTTTAACATGCAGAAAAGCAAAGTACTGTTCAACAGTCTAGCAAGGGAACAGCAGATCACAACTGGAAGCTAGATGCAAGAAGTGGAAGAGGAATACATCTACTAAGGGCAGGTAGGGGCAGCTGATCGGGATCATGATAGGGAAATAACTAGAAGGGTAAGAATGGGATGCAGCGCATATGACAGGTTCTCTCAGATCATGAATAGGTGATTACCAATATCCCTGAAGAGAAAAGTGTACAACCGCTGTATCTTGCCGGTACTCTCCCACGGGGCAGAAACGCGGAGGCTAGCGAAAAGGGTTCAGCATAGTAAAGGACGACGCAGCGAGCCATGGAAAGAAACAGGATAGGTGTAACGTTAAGAGACCGAAAGTGGGCAGAGTGGGTGAGGGAACCATCCCGGGTTAATGACATCCTAGTCGAAATCAGGAGGAAGAACTGGGCTGGGCATTCAATGCGAAGGCAAGACAACCGCTGGTCCGAGGGGTAGCGAAATGGATTCCAAGAGAAGGCAAGCGTAGCAGATGGAGGCAGAAAGTAAGGCGGCAGGAGAAGATTATGAGGCTTCCAGGCAAAGGTTGGGCACAGCTGGGAAAGGACAGGGTTAATTGGAAAGACATGGGAGAGGCCTTTGCCCTGCAGTCGGTGTAGTCAGGATATTGACAAAGCTGCCCGACTACATTTCAGCGCCGTTATGTTTATATCGTGCAGTCCGCAGAAGAACCCCGACGTCTTGCCTGGCTGCGCACTCAAGACGAGTAGCGCGCCGACCGTTGACATTACAACCTTCGTCGGCGCCACGCAGAAGAGAAGCCAGCTGACCTAGAGTGAGTTTGGACATCCATTTGTCACGGTGGACTCCGTGAAGACGTTGCCGCTACGGCGGGCCGCACAAGATGATTCGCCTGCTATGTTAACGGGACTCTGAAGTTGTTCTTGATGGATTGTCATGGTCCGAGCGACGCCGAACCCGAGGAGAAGTAGTGCGCGTTGTGGGTCGAAAGCCATTTTATGAGCGCTAATATAAGCACGTGTTCGTGCTCATGCACTCTATTTTAAGGCGAAAACTTTATATGTTTCTTTGACTCAAAGCTGCTAGTTGTCGGCGTCGGAGCACAAAAGATCGGTGAGCTATGGAGATGGCAAGAAGTAGAGAAAGATAGAGAAAGAGGCAACTTTTATTTCCCACAGGTGCCGTGAACTAGGGCAGGTGGGCCCTGTGCGGCCCCCAGGTGGGGGCGACGTACAGGGCCCATAAAATGAATGAGCGTTGCGTGGTCTTATCTGGCTGGTTGAGGAGTTGGTTCCAGCATTCCGCAGAGGGAGTTGGCAGGAGGACCCGTGAGGGAGGGTTATTTTCGCATCCCCTGAGGATGTGCACTTGAGTTTCAGATGATGCGTGGTTGCAATCTGGGCATATGGGGCCGTATTCCCTGTTGGCGATGAGTGATAGCCTTGAGTGGCTGAGAATTAAGAGCGTCTGATTGCTTCGGAGTAGGGTGGCTTATGTTCTGTCGAGGTCGGGTTTGAGAGGCGGAAAAGGGCGTCATGTCTTTATGAACTTTGGTGATGTCGGCACAAGTGTGGGGATCTTCAGCGATGGCTCCAGGATCCGTGGCGTGGCCGCCGGGATCGTTAATTCTCGGGCATGTCGGCAGGCCCCTTCCTTACCAGCCTGTTAGGCGTCAGTGGTGTATGCAGGGACTTATTATTTTTCAATCTTTTTAGGTTGCCCCAACCTGATAAATGTCCCTTCGTTACCACAGTTGCCCTCATGGGCGGGTACACCGCCTAGAATAATTTTGCGATCGGTAGTGCAGCCGCGCAGGATGCGTGCGATGGCAATGCAGATGCAGCCTGCCGAGTATAGGATTGCTCGTTTTGTGTCACCGAGGAGTGTGCGCGGACGGCGGTCAGCGATAGCTATCGCTATCGCTGTATCTTCTGCTGCGGCGGGGGATGGGCGCAATCCGCGGCGGCGGAGATAAGGGTAGATCGCGGTGTGGTTGGAAAAACCACGTAGGTTGCACCTTGCCTTGCCGCGTGCATATGTGTAGTGTGTTCGTCGGCACGATAGAAATCATCCAGTCCTCGAGCTTTGTGCTAAAGGCGCGCGTCGTGTCGGTGAGGCAGCCGCTTCTTCGGTAGCGGTTTGGCAAAAGGGCGGGTATGTAATACACATGGCAAGAAGTGCAGAGGGAAACGACTGGAGCTGCTTCGGAGCGAGGACGTATTACCAGAGAGGGCGTCGCTGTCGAATATAGGACTTCAGATGGCGGAAGGCGGCGGAGCGTCGGAGGCAGCAGGTGCCAGCATCCGACCACTTGCTGCAAGAGTTACTCGCACCAGTGCTCACGCAGTATGAGTTATAAGTGTCTTTGCGAATGGTTTCGTGGCTGCGCGGGCGTCACTGTGTCTTCAGACTCCAATTCCGATGATGTGTGTGCAATGCAGTCAGTGTTGGCGGTAACGCTTTATTTTTCCAGTAACTTAGTAACGTACCCGTTACCATTTTGAAACTGGAAACGTTAACATACTTACGTTAACATTTTTCGGTAACGTGAGGTGTCACGTTACTAGTTACTTTTTTATTCCAGTTAGGACCCCCTCCGCCTCACGTTTTTTTAAAAAAAAGAAAGCGTGGAGGGCCTACAATGATGTTGCAGATAAACAAAATGCACCGGTGTTCTCGAAAACCCTTCTTGCGGCTCGCGTGCATGCCAGAAACACCTGCCCTTGACGACACACCCAACTGAAACAAAAAGACTGAATACCCATAAAGCACGAAATACGTGGACGAATACGCATTCACACACTTGCCTGCACCCATCTCCCTTCCCAAACCACTGCACACACAAATCTCTAAAGAGTGGAAGCGTGCCCGGCATTTTGGAACATCACATTGTTCAAAATTACTGTAAATTTTTTGAGAGTTCAGCGATGTTTTCTTTGGAAAGCAAGAATTAATGCTGTATGGTCATTTTGTGTTTAATGTCATGCTCAGAAAATGGCTTCACCATGTGCCACAGTGTATGAAGTCATCACATAGAACTCTGCATTCAACTTTAGGCCACTAAAATATAGCTGATTTCCAGCACATTTGTGTAAATTATTCCTCTTAAATCAGGATTTCTGGTAAAATCGCTGTTTTGGCTAGAAGCTTTAGATGAAATTCAACCTTTGTAAAATTGTTATCGTGAGTTCTTGCAGCGAAGACGCAATGATTAAAATTTATGGCCATGCAGTAATGAAAAAGTAAGGAGTTGGTTGGTTGGTTGTGAAACTTTATTTCCAGCGGATATAGAGGAGCGACACGAAGTCGCCCCCCGCTTAAACGGCGGCCGCTATCCCTGGGCAGCGGTGGCGTCTTCAGCCAGCTGGAGGAGCTTGATCTGTATCCCGGGGTCGGGGCTGAGCAATAGAGCCTCCCAATGAGCAGAGTCGGTAATGAAGTGACTCGCGGGTAGGGACTGCGTGCAGTTCCAGATCATATGATTTAGATCGGCTTTCGCATCACAATTTTTGCATCTGTTTGAGTAGAGTTCTTCCGAATAGAAGCTACACAATTGGGGACTTGGATAGGTGTTAGTTTGAAGTTTACGCCAGGCTTTGGCCTGTTGCTTGGAGAGCGTTTTATCTGCTGGGGGGAATCCGAGTCTTGCAAGCCTGTAGTGCTGCAGGATTTCTCTGTAAGAAAACAACCTGTCCTTGCCAGAGTACAGGGCGGGTGGGCTGCACGACCCAGCTCGGCGGGACAGTTCTCGAGCTAGGTTATGAGCCGCCTCATTACCTACCAGCAAGGGAAGCATGAGCAGGCATCCTGATTAGGCGAATGCGCCGCGTGGGCTAATAATTATCAGAATCCGTGCTGCTTCTGGGGAGATTCTTCCAAACGTGTAGTTACGTATAGCCAATTTTGAGTCGCTGACAATGGTTTCTGCCGAGGATCCCACAATGGCTAGAGCAATGGCTGTTTCTTCTCCAACATGTGTGTGTTGAGTGCGTATAGTGCCCCCAGTTATGAGTGTACCACGTTCCGTGGTGACCACAGCTATCATCTTGTCAGCCGAAGAATCTGCTGCATCTACATATACCACAGAGGTATCATTAAGAAAGCGTTTGCCTAATGATTTGGCTCTCTCTGTACGACGTACAGTGTGGAAATCTGGGTGCATGTTCCGAGGTAGTGGAGGAATGACCTGAAGCTGGCGTATATGTTTGGGAAGGTCAGTTGTGGGTCCGCCTTGTCGTTCGTATGTTATGCCTAGTGTGGACAGAATGTGTCTGCCAGTTGGTGTGGCCGAGATAGTCGTTCGTACTGCGAGACGGTTACCGCTTCAATAATCTCGCTTAGGGTGTTATGAAGACCGAGACCTAACACTTTCTCAGTCGCTGTGTGCATGGGTAGCCCAACTGCCTGTTTGACGCATTTTCTGATTATGGCCTCCACTTTTTCTTTTTCAGCTGACTTGAGATGTAGGTAAGGGCATACGTAAGCTATGCGGCTTATCACAAAGGCATGTACTAAACGGAGAGTATTACTTTCCTTCAAGCCCGAGTGGCGGTTACTATTGCGGCGAATGAGTCGCATAATTTGCTGCGAGGTTCCCTGAAGCTTCCGAATTACGTCACCATTGAAGCCGTGTTCTTGTATAATTAGGCCCAAGATTTTAATTTTGCGCACTCGAGGAATGGGGACTCCGCGAATACTGAGTTCGATGGCCGGTGGGGTTTGCGCAAGGGATCTGATGTTGCGGAATATGAGAAATTCAGATTTGGCTGGAGAGCACCGCAGCCCCCTACGGTCTAAATTGTTCCCCACGATATCTATTGCATGCTGTAGTCTCTCCTCGATTTCGGCATCATTGCCATCGGCGGTCCACAAGGTGATATCGTCAGCATAGAGGCTGTGGTGGGGTTGCGGAACCTGCGCTAATTGGTGTGGAAGTTTCAACATTGCAACGTTGAAGAGAAGTGGTGATAGGACCGATCCCTGCGGGGTGCCCTTGTTGCCGAGGGGGAAGTCATGCGAGTGGGGACCTCCTACTTGAAAATGCGTCTTTCTACCTGAGAGAAAGTCGCGGATATAGTTGAAGGTGCGGGCTCCCACCCCGAGTTCATGAAGGTTCTCCAAGGTCGCATCATGTCTAACATTGTCAAAGGCCTTTTCCAGGTCAAGTCCAAGAATTATTCTGGTGTCCCGCGTTTTTGCCTCAATAATCTGATGTTTGAGCTGAAGCATTACATCCTGCGTAGAACGTTTTGGTCGAAATCCAATCATGATTGGAGGGTACAGCTCGTTCTCCTCCATAAACCGGTTGAGGCGGGTATGAACTACGTGCTCCATGAGCTTACCTACACAAGACGTGAGCGAAATCGGCCTGAGGTTCTCAAGGCTGAGTACCTTCCTTGGCTTTGGGATGAGAATGACCTCTGCCGTTTTCCATATTTGTGGGATGGAGCCCTCCGACCAGCATTTCTGCATATACTCAGTGATTGTAGCGACACTTCATCCAGGTTGCGGAGGATCTTGTTGGATACTGCATCTGGGCCAGTGGCGGATTTGCAGTTTAGCCTGGCAATCTCTGCCCTAACCTTATCCACAGTAATGGGGGAGTCGAGCTGCGTGTTTTCCGGACCAGCATAATCTGGGAAGGCTTGGATAGGAGCATTGCCAATATATCTATCTTTAAGGTCAAGGAAAAGGTCCTCTGTTGGGCCTGCATACTCATGCACAAGCTTCTGCAGGTTCTGCCTCTGGGTGGTTCTGCTACCTGTAGGGTCAAGTAGATGACGGAGCAAGTGCCAAGTCTTAGAGACTCCCATATTGCGATCCATTTGGTTGCATATGTCATCCCAGTTTTGTTGAGTAAGTTTAGCTGCATGATCCTCGATCTCCTTGATTAGCCTAGCTATTCTTCTGCGCAGATTGCAGTTCCTCCGCTGTCGTTTGAGTCGGTTCTCGAGCCCTCTCTTTGCCTCCCATAGGTGAAGAAGCCGGCTGTCCGCAATCGCCAGGTGGTCAGCCTGGTCTGACGTGTGGGTGACTGCTTTGGCATCTTGACAAAAATCCTGTGCCCAGGTATCTATGTCTAGTATTTCGGGGGTATCAGCTTCTCGGGCGGCTCTTTTAGCGCGGAACGTGTCCCAATCGACAAGGGTGGGGGCTCGAGCGCTACGACGTTTGGGGCCAGTTGAGGTCACTATTTCCAATATGTAGTGATCGCTGCCGAAATTTTGTTGAGTGTTTATCCATGTTGGAGTGCCCGAATTTTTAGCAAAAGTCAGATCGGGAGACGTATCCCTGGAAAAACTGTTACCGCAGCGGGTGGCGACTAGTGGATCTGTAAGAAGAGTCAACCCACACTGTTGTGCGGTGAGCCACAGTTTTCTACCTTTAATATCCTCCTGTGCGTAACCCCAAGCCGGGTGTTGGGCATTAAAGTCTCCCGTGAAAATGACGGGGTGATTGCCTGCGAGCTTCAGGGTCGCCTGAAAAAGCGGGCCGAAGCTTGCTTTCCGTAACTTTGGGCTGCTATAGACATTCAGCACATTCAGCACAAACAGACTGTGCTGAATGTGCTGGGTTTGCGAATTTTGTGAGGAAGGAGCCTGCTCTCTGCTTCCTGCTGCCAGCTGCCTAAGTTAATTAATTCCTGCCGGTGTCTGCATAATTCTTCCATGATGGAAGTCATTGTAAGCTGCGCTTGAATGAGGGTGCTGTTAGTCTGCGTTTGCGCTTCTTCAATTTTGTGAATGGTGTCGGCTAGTGTTTGGCCTTCAGACAGGGAATCGCCTGCTTTTCGCTTAGGCTGGGGTGCCCGCGTTGATTCAGCATGCATGTCCGCTCCGGCGGAGGTAGAGGGGGTAGGGTTATTGGCGCCATCGGTCGTAGGCGGTGACCCAGCCTGCATTTGTTGCTGTTTTTGAGCGGCATTTTCTTTCTTTAGGTCCTCGACCTCACGAAGTAATTTCCCTACCAGCACTTTCAGGTCTGCCAGCTCAGAGGGGTTGGAGTTAGATTTCTGGGAGGCTTTATCTGCCCAGCCTACCTTTTGCGTGCCGACGGCGTCCTGGTTCAAACAGGGGTTCCGTGGCTGGTGTGAAGGAGTCCTGGATTTGGAGGCGGACCGGCCTCTCGGTTCCAGTCGTGGAAAGGATCTGGATCGATGTCTGTAATTTGTTCGTCCCCTGCTTTTGGAGCGGCTGTGTCGCTCTTTAGACTGCGGCGACTCTTGGCTATGCTGGGTCAGATGTTGGCGTTCCTGTTCCCAGCGGCGTTTGCTGACAATGTATGGAGTGCGGTAGATTTCGCGGCATTTGTTGCTGCCCAGTTCATGGCCCTTACCGCACAAGGCACACTCAGGCTCGCAGCTATGGGTCTCAGGAGGATTGGCCACGCCGCATCCGCGGCAGCGAGCGTTTTTCGGGTCCGGGCAAACGTCTCTGCGATGTCCGAGTTGTCCGCACAAAAGAACACACTTCGTATTTTTTTTTTGTTGAGGCAGCAGCGAATCATGCCACCACCGAAGCTGATCCAAAGGGGAACTCGCTCACCATTGAAGAGAATGAGGACCGTCTGCGACTGCGCACCCATGCGCCGGACTCCACATATTGGAGGATTCCTTGGATGCTGAAGGTTCGCAAGGATGTCAGCGTCCGATAGATGTTTCGGAACGCTTTGGATCACTCCTTTACCACTGCCATCCGGCGTGGCGACATACGAGGTGATGGCGATCTTGTTCGCGCCGTAGATGAGCTCCTTGATGTTTAAGTAGCGTTCCACTCGTACCGCGGAATGGGTGGCCACCAGTATGGTGTGTTGCTTGAAGTTGAGTAGCATGCAGTCTTCAGATGATTCTGCCAAGGTGAGGCCCGCGGCGTCCCGGATGAGTTGAAAGAGACCGAGTTGGCCACAGCTCTCGAGTATACGGAGGCCGCCCGATGGCCGGAATATCACCTTGGTTAGGCCCTTGGGTAGGCGAGGTAGGTTCGACGCCACCGATTGTCGAGCAAGTCGTCGGCCAAGCTTTTTCGCAGAGGAGTCGGCAGAGTGCCGCATGCTGCCCTGTCCCTGGGCGCGATCGGTTCCATTGTGTGCCGCGGGGTTATTACTTTGGCGTTCGTGACCGGAGCGTTTCGATTCACCGGCGGTGAACCAACCATATTGGTGCGAAACTTCTTCGGGGCTAATGTCAGTCCCCTCCACGGTGACTTCCATGTCCAATTTTGGCGGAAGATCCCACTCAGATAATGCGGCACAGCCCCGTCAGAGCGGGGTCGCTAGGCCTGGCGTGGGCCTAGCGGGCCGTGCGTACCGGCGAGAGCCGAAACGCAGAAAAGTCCGCAGAAACAGGCAAAAAGGGACTTGCCGATGCGTCCGACGGCGTTATCCGAGCTTCGAAGATGAAATCCAGGCAAGAGCGGTGTTGACCGCCGCTGAATTCAGCGGTGGGCATGGGTGAAGCGAGGAGCGTTTGCGCGAGCGTCCGATCCACGCCACGTCCGAGCCGGTTCTCCAAGTAAGAAGTGGTACTTTTTTGGGGTAACGGTAACGGTAAGGCGTAACATTTTTTTGTAGGTAAGGTAAGGCAGTAACGCGTTCCTTATTTTTTAGCGTAAAGAGTAACGTATTTAGTAATTTTTCGGAAACGCCTACAACACTGGATGCAGTACGATGGAATTACGACGACATCAATGTCCGTGGCCTGCGAGGCAACCGCTTCTATGTGAACAGGGAGACGAGAGGAGACAATTTACGCTACCGGCCCCAAGGCACGAGAGCCGATAAATCCTTTACGACGGCTGCAGAGGCGGGCTGCAACATCGACGATCGCCGCTACGGTAAGAGCGCGGAAAGCTAGTCTCAACCGGTTGAAGAGGCGTTGAAGTACGCAACGAGAAGCGGACATGAAGCGACAGAAGCGTGCGGCCAACGTCCAGTTGCGGAAACGTGAAGCGGAAGCAATGCGGCAGAGCCGCGAACAGGAGGCTCAGGTAGGTGGTGGTGGTGGTGAAAACTTTAGTGGACTCAGGGGAGTTTAGGACACGCAGGTCCTTGGGCCCTCTCACGGTCCCACTGCATTGAAACGCTCAAACGCTTCACTCACGGGGATATAGAGCTTTCTGATTCATACTCGAAACCAGCCTTAATTGTCTGTGGCGAATTTTTCTGCCAGCCTTTTTTTCGTTGATAAGCATGTGATCTCTTCTTCTGCAATACAGGCAATGCCGCGAAGGCTCTTAACCTTTGTTGTTGCTCAAAGTCGCCGGTGCGCGGCTTTAACCTTTTCTGCCGCGAGAACTGGCTAGTTTTATTTAGAACGACTGCAGCCACGTTTCAAAGACTTTCATTGCTCGAGATTGCGCAGTTACCTTTCAGGCTCAATCGGAGTTTCTTGGACAACTTTAAATTCACCGCGGCCGAGAGAAGCGGAAATCCTGTCTTTCGTGGTCCGTCCAACACATCTATTTCTAACAGTACCGCCTGCTTGTTCAGGTATCTGTGGTCGAAAGACAGCCCTATAAAGTGTCCTTTTAAGAACCACTTCAGCAAACACAAAGTAGACTGACAAATCTAGGCATTTTGTCCTCCTCGCGCTATGGGCGCAATAGGGGTACTCGACGTCTCCGCAGCGGCGGCTCGAGCAAGAGTCGAACTCGCAAACTATTGGACACCATTGATTCGTTCGGATTGGTCCCGATGCGGCGGTAGGCGCGCACGCAGCTACAAGTTAACTGGCGCCATCTGGCGCCCTAAAAGCAATCTGCGCATGCGCACTGGCGACGCGCGGACTAGCGGTACTCGGGTAATGGTATACAGAACGGTACGCGTTATGATAAAAGCGTCTGAAATCTGCGCGGATGGTCCTCGTTTCTCATATGGGTAAATAAGAAAAACCACTTGTTTCATCTGACATGCGAAAGAAAGCACGCCATTGCTCTCATGGATGCTTCCCCATACAAAATGGAGCAATGTTTATTTTTCCGTGAGGTGCGGAAAGAGGACGCAGTCGCTGGTTGCTTCAGGCGTCTGTGACTCTCCGGCAAGAAAAAATAAGTCTGCCTAAGAGGGCAAATGCGAAAGCCTTTCCGTGTCCTCATTCCACTTAAATTACTCATCTTCTGCTTTTCCTGTATTTTTCTATTTTTATTTTTATTCATTTCTTATTTATATTATCTTTTCTTTTTCATTTATTTTATTTTTAGTTATTTTCACTTTTCATTTTTATTTTTAAATTTCTTCTATATTTTATTACATATACGTTGCTTGAGAACTGCGGCTTAATCAACTTTTACGTCTTTGTTTTGTTTCCACACAACTTATGATTGATAGTTCGTGCGGACAACTTCCGTGTACAAATTTCGTCCACGCCACTCATGAGCCAAGAAACGCTTTCGTCTTAATAATAATTGGTTTTAGGGGAAAGAAAATGACGCAGTATCTGCCTCATATATCGGTGGACACCTGAACCGCGGGGAGGGCGCTGCGAGCGCGAGTGACAACGGACGAACTCCACGTGAGCTCCGCTGATTTCGTGTTTTTACCCTAGACAGTGAGGCCCTACAATACTTCCGTTGATATCATCGGTTTCCTGAAGACGAGCGGAATCCAGGGACACCAATAAGAAGTATGTACAACAAGTTTTTACCATTTTAGGTCAACTTTTCCCCGTGACCTAGCCAGATGCCTCGCTAGGCCTACTGCGCCGCGCCGAAGAATACGGAGCTCTGCGTCGCAGTGGCGTTCGCCACTTGCGTCGCAGCAGCGTTCGCCAGCTGGGCTGCGCCGTGGACCGTGCCCGCGCTCCGTAGTTCGCCATGAGGGTCACCGTAGAACGCATCCCAATTTCTCGAGAAGAATTAGCAGCCAGTGATTGGTTGACTAAAGTTAACAAGCTCCGGGAAGCGCGAACAACATCAGGGCCTGCCGTGCCAGATTTCCCTGGAGACAAAGCGGGACCGAACCAAGCGTCCCAAATCGACAATAGGCTACGTGCGAAGACGGAAGCTGAACTCACGCCTCGGCAACGAGGACGCTTACTAGCCAAAAAATCTGTAGCATCGAACCAGCCTCGCTTACCCAGCAACGCTCTCAAGCTAATTGTGCGCCCACGGGGCGGACTGCTACTCTCCAAGATTACAACCTACCAACTACTGGAAGCAATTTGCACTGCTGCTCGCTTCACCAGGGACGCTGTTCGTCACGAAGACCTAATACAAGCTAACCTGATCCAGAATACTTTCGTGTACTGCACCCCAGTCGTCGAAAGAGCTGAACGGATGATTCAACTCCACCGTTGACAACAAGGCGTATGAGATATCCGTCTACTGCGCTCCAGATGATAGCTCGAGCCGTGGTGTGATTCGCGGCGTCGACCTCCGACTGGATCGAAATACAATCCAAGCAGAGTTACAAGACAACCGTAACCCACCCATTCTGGACTTTCGGCGGCTCGGGAACACCACCGCAGTACTCATCACATTCGCTCAGCGCCAAGTGCCTACCTTGGTCTACTTTTGCAATAGTCGCCACAGATGCAACTTATTCAAGAGGAAGTACGAGGTGTGCTAAAGCTCTGGCGAGCTCGGTCATCGAGCCGATGTTTGTGCAAGCACAACTACTAAGTGTAGAGGTTGCGGACTATCCAATCCTACCACCGACCACACGTGCAAACCAATCTGCCGCCTGTGCGGCAAAGAACATTTCACGGGCGATAGTCGCTGCAGGGAAATCTTCAGGATTCCTTACGAAGTCAAGTGCAGGAAGTGGGAGAAAATTCGAAATGCTGAGGCAGAGAAACTCAAAACCCAAGAGACCGCCAAGCGGATCACACTCCAGCGCACCAGCCGATGGGACCGGCAACGCTCCGATAGCCAGCAGCGGCAGCTCCGAGACCGCTCGAGCTCTTTTCCACCGCTCAAGTCTCCCGCTCCACGGATGGGTTCTCAGGGGACCTCCCGGACCAATCCCGGGCCACCTGCAGTCGTCCAGCAGACAGGGGACTCTCCTCATCCTTTGCAGCAGCCACCTGGGCTACTACCATCTCTACCCGATCTACGTGAATGTCAAGAATCGGTGAGTACGCAGGAAGGGACTCCCACTACTCTAGACACACACAAAGCGATTATGGAACTGACAGCAGTCATCCAACAACTTATACTCAGAGTAGAGGCTCTCGAAAAGCCAATGGCCACACTCCCTTCGTCTTCCCCGCATCCGCAGGGATCATATGAATCAGTACCTATGTATATCGCTCCTCCCAACCGATCCGCACAAAAACGCAAAGCAACGTCCGACACCGACTCACCCGCGGAGGGTTGGCAGGCGCGTTTTGCCAAAGTTGAGGAAAGCTGCAACCTTAGTCAAACTCGCATCCAGGCTTTAGAAGCACACATCGAACGCTCACTCCACACAATCGGCTCACAAGTCACGCAACAATTTGACATGCTGAACAAATCTGTAGAAGCACAGGGCAAACTCCTCGCTGCCGTGGTACCCGCGGCCCCTGCGCCGACACCCGTTCAAATCCCACAACTATCCCCGCCTAATCATGGCGAGCAGCTCGGGTAACACCACCATCTGGCAGTGGAACTGTCGTGGGTTCGCGCGTAAGCGTCCGGTCCTCCAGCAGTTCCTCGCCGCGAGTGATCGCCCCGAACTAATAGCTCTCCAGGAATGCGACAAGAACACGAAACTTGCCGGTTACAGTACATACCTATCGGAACGAGTAAAACCTCGAATAGCTACTCTCGTCAAACGTAACCTCACTGTCCTCCAACACAATTTAGATCCAACTTTCCCCGAATACGTCTTCTTAGAAATATTACCCCGACCCTCGCGTAAACGTTGCACTAGTCTGTTTATAATTAATGTCTACAGCCCTCCCCGAGCTCATAAGGATATTTTCGGTCCGCTTTTCCTCAAAGCCCAGCAGCTGGCGCAGGGGCAACCCCTCCTCATTCTCGGTGACTTTAATGCGCATCACCGCGCTTGGGGCTACCACTATGACTCCGCTAAAGGTCGACGCCTTTGGAATGACTGGCATATGAACCAGCTGACTCTTATCACGGACGTGTCCTACCCCACTAGACACGGTACGGGCCTACATCGTGATACAACGCCGGATCTAGTCTTTACGATCTCCGGAGTTAAACGACTTGGTGTCACACTCACGAAAACTTTGGGAGTGATCACTTCGTACTCGAAATCGTAATACACGAGCCCACCAGGCAATGTACGCGGCCAGCTCAGGTGATTGACTGGGACTCCTTCCGGACGCACAGGAAACAGCAGGACAAACCTCCCGCTATAACTGATATCAAGGCGTGGACAACCGAAATTGTCAAACAAGTGGCCGACGCCACTCAAACCGTCGAGTTAGAGGACAGTATCCCACACTGCGACCGCTACTACGCCCACCTGTGGGAGCGCAAGAAGTCGCTCGAAGCTCTACTTGCCACTCGGAAATGGGACCGCAATATCCGACGTAGACTGGCGCGCGCACATACGAATATCGAGAAATATGCAATAGAACTCACTCGACAGAGCTGGCACAACATATGTGACCAGATGAACAACACTCCAAACGCTCGTAAGACGTGGAACCTTCTTCGACATTTACTCGACCCAGCAGGAGGCAAGCTCCAAACACGCCAACAGCTCGAGCGAATCTTCCACCAGTATCCTGGCACGTCTGACGAGCTTAAACAAGAGCTTATAAATACTTACATCCGCCTTGAACCAACAACCAACCTCCCTTTCTATCAGGGCGCGGAAAATCTCTGTCTAGACGCTCCGATCACTTTAGCGGAGGTCCGAGCAGAACAAAATCGCCTCAAGACGACTTCGGCGGCCGGTCCTGACCGCATTTCAAATAAAATGCTTAGGAATCTAGACGACGCATCAATTCATGCTCTTACCGACTATTTTCAAGAATGTTGGGCCAGCGGTACCATCCCTCAAGAGTGGAAATGCGCCAATCTAGTCCTCATCCCCAAGCCAGGCAAACCACCAACTTTGGCCAACCTCCGTCCCATCTCTCACGTCCTGCGTTGGGAAGCTGATGGAACACGTTATCCAGACCAGACTCTCACGATACCTTGAAGACAACCATCTTCTACCAGACACTATGTTCGGCTTCCGCCCTCATTTAGCAGCCCCGGACATTATGCTTCTTCTCCATCATCAGGTAGTCATGAGACGTACACCAGACACGAAAGTCATCGTCGGCCTCGATGTTGCCAAGGCATTCGACAACGTCCTCCATGAAGCGATTCTTCAACACCTTCAAGCTCTCGGTGTCGGACATCACATGTATGCGTACATCCGAAACTTTCTCACGGACCGCACAGTGCAACTTAAAGCCGGCACGGGAGATCCTTCCATCATCTCTCCGGGAAACCGTGGCACGCCGCAAGGCGCCGTACTTTCTCCGATGCTTTTTAACGTCGCACTGATAGGCCTGCCGAAGCTACTGGCCGAGATCCCCCACCTGCATCACAGCATTTATGCTGACGACCTCACACTTTGGATCACGCGCGGCAGTGACGGCCAGATTGAAGAGACTTTACAGACCGCGATCGAACGGATCGGAGATTATCTAAGTACAGTTGGCCTCACGTGCTCGGCGACAAAATCCGAATATATCATCATTCCTTCCCCGGGACGACGCCCTTCAAAGATACTTCCGGACATCAACCTCCAGGTGCAAGGAAACCCGATTCCTCGAACAGACAACATCAGGATCCTGGGCTTGCATCTACAGGCCAACGGCAGCAACAACATCACGATCCAACGCATCGACCAGTCGGTTGTGCAGATCGGACGCCTCCTTAAGCGAATCTCCAACAAGCATCATGGCATGCGAGAGTCCAACCTCCTGCGCCTCGTTCAAGCTTTCGTCTGCTCCCGCATCACCTACTCTGGACCCTACTTACGTCTCACTCGTGCCGAAAGCGAACAGCTAGACGCGTCACTTCGAAAAGCATACAAGACGGCCCTAGGTCTTCCCATGTCCACAGCTACCCATAAGCTCATGGCTCTCGGAATCTCCAATACCGTGAGCGAACTGATCGAAGCAAGCCTCACCGCCCAGTATGAGCGGCTCTCACTCACACACGCTGGCCGAGCGGTACTGCAGCAAGTTGGGATCTCCCCGCCGAGATCGGCCCCAAGTTACGCTGAACTTACATCGGAATATCGCCTAAATCTCCGCATTCCTCCCATTCCCAAACGGATGCACACGGAACACCACGCCGAGAGACAGGCCGACCGGTCTCGTCAGTTCGAGAAACGCTTCAGCGGACGTCCGGACGTCACGTATACGGACGCCTCTTACCATCCATCGAGGCCAGCGATGGTGGCGGTAGCTCTCGCCCCTCACCGCAGCTGGTACACAGCCTGCAGCATTCGCAATGCAGAAACAGTCACCGCAGCTGAGGAGGTTGCCATTGCGCTCGCGCTAGCCGACCCTAATACCAAAGTCGTCATCAGTGACTCTCAACAGGCTATTCGCAATTACGATGCTGGCCGTATCTCTTGCCAGGCGTTACACATTCTACGTTCTACAGCACCCTCTTCCACATCTCGCTTACTTCTTTGGGCTCCAGCCCACGAGTCGCTCAGCGGAAACGCCTAGGCACACACTCTCGATCGAGATCTCAGCTGCCGAGCCGAGAGTATGATCAGCCACCCTGCTTCCGCTGACACTAATATCCCACGCGCTTCTCTACTCACCACTTACACGGACATACTCCAGCACTACCGACTCCAAAGGTGCACATATCCTCCCGCACACCGCGATCTAACAAGACGAGACGCCGTCCAATGGCGCAAACTACAAACTGGCAGCTTCCCAAACCCCCTCTTATACAGCAGGATCTTTCCGGAACAGATAGCCCCCATGTGTAAACACTGCTCAACTCCGGCCACACTCATACACGTGGTGTGGACTTGTACACATTACAACACAGACAACGCAAACACCCCAGAGACGTGGGAGTCTCTCCTGTGTACTTCCAAGCCAGCAGACCAACGCTGGCTTATCCAGCGCGCGGTGGAGGCCGTGGCATCCCAAAGGATCCCCGCCGACCTCCTCTAAGTCAGCGCAACCGGTCCTTTGACTGGTCCCCTGTTTTGGGGCGCAATAAAAGAGTTTACCTACGTACCACCTGAACCGCGCCGTAAGGGAAGGGATAAAGGAGGTAGTGAAAGAAGAAGTTAAGAAAGAGGTGCCGTAGTGGATGGCTCCGGAATAATTTTTGACTTAAAATGTTCTCTGGGACATTATGCCACGCGACTATCCACGCCTTGCCGCAGCTGCGCGCGTTGAGCCAACGGCACTCGCTCCTCGCAACTGCCGGAAATAGCGTGACGCTCCATTCGCTATATAAAAACAAGTGGCGTGTGCATACATTCGTGCGATTACCTTAACTGAGTTTTCGCCTGTCTTGCTAGGTCCAGCCCGGTTGAACCACAGGTAACTTTTGAGCGCTAAAAGCTCCACTTCTCGAATACAAATCTGAAGGAAAAATGACGCATGGATTTGACCTCTGGGATGCCGCGCATGTGGCTGAGACATCAAACAAATCACATGTCGCACTGGTACCGCTCGTCAACAGCTGCGCTGACCGCGGCTCAAACCGCTGGCTCTCAGAATTCGCGTCACGTGCCTAACCACGTAATTCGCTCCTGCTGATTAAAGGCCAGAGCTCGCCGCCTGGACACCCCCCCACCCCCTCCCCCACACACAAGTCACATGTGTGAGAGCCCGTAAGGCAAGCACTTTCGTTTATAATATTCTTTCAGTCGCAACAACAACAGACACCGCAGAAGGCGATGTGGCTTCCATGCCCTACAAGAATGGGATCTATAGGAGCTCACACCAATCTGGCGAGTGCTCCTTGTCACCGGGTGTATCTGCTGCTAAACCGTCGTCGTCGTTGTGGAGGATGCACCCACCGCGGTGACTCAGTGGTTAGGCCGCTCGACAACAGATCCGGATTTCCCGGGTTCGAACCCGACCGCGTCGGCAGCGCTTTTATGCAGGCAAAACGCTAAGGCGCCCGTGTGCTGTGCGATGTCACTGCACGGTAAAAATCCCCAGGTGGTCGAAAGTATTCCGGAGCCCTCCACTTTGGCACCTCCTCTATCCTTTCTTATTTCACTCGCTCATTTACCCTTTCCCTTACGGCGCGCTTCAGGTGTCCAACGATATATGAAACAGATACTACGCCATTTCCTTTCCCCAAAAAACCAATTATTATTATTAAGCAAGGTCTCCAAGGGTTCTCTACTTACCGTACTTGGTCCCACCCCTGGTGATTGTGGGCAAGCCCAAATTGTGTGGTCGAGGGTCCATCTCGCCCCACAGTGTTGCACTGATCGTTATTCCTAAGCTATTGTAGCACGTAAAACGCCCGGACCATCCGAGGCCGCAACATAGAGACTGCGGATGAAGGTTCAATGGAGCTCGCTTGTGTAGGAACGGATACGAAGGTTAAAATTAGCGACAGCAAAATCATTGTCTAAAATTTTGGAAAAGAGATGATGTCACTGGAAGCGGCCAAAGTCCTCACCCAAAGAACGCTGAATAGGAAAACTCAGTTAATTTGAACGCCCGCGCACGCTGCCTTCACTGGTTACGAGGCGGTTCACGAGTTATCGCTAGCTAACTTCCGGAAAGCCGTCGCCACCCCCCCCCCCCCCGCCCCCGCCCACTGGGCATACGAATAGCGCCATAAAAACTGCGGGGAAACAATCGACCATTATAAATTGGGACGTAGACTGGCACCCCCGCTACATGTTGGCCTAAATAATAAAGAAGCTGTCGTGTGGAGGCGGCTCCAATATATTTCCTGCCAACGCATACGTAGTTCTAGCCTAAGACGCTGGAGAGCGCGGGAAGGTTTCTAATCAGACGGATGCCTTCCAAAAGCCCTCCTGTGCCTGCAGCATTTAAGATTCCCACACAATTGTGCACTTAATTTCTTAACCACACATCAGCGACCGAAGCAGCAACAACGCGCTAAAAGCTCTCCCCTAACCGCACTTTGGGTCAGGAAACTGGCCCCTGAATTTTTATGCTAATCCGCTGTCCTAGTGTGAATTTTCATGTATCGCGTTGCTGTTTGGATTGCAGATGTGTAAAGAAACTTTTGTAATAATAATTGGTTTTTTGGGGGAAAGGAAATGGCGCAGTATCTGTCTCATATACCGTTGGACACCTTAACCGCGCCGTAAGGGAATGGTAAAGGAGGGAGTGAAAGAAGGAAGAAAGAGAGAGGTGCCGTAGTGGAGGGCTCCGGAATAATTTCGACCATCTGGGGATCTTTAACGTGCGCTGACATCGCACAGCACACAAGCGCCTTAGCGTTTTTCCTCCATAAAAACGCAGCCGCCGCGGTCGGGTTAGAACCTGGGAACTCCGGATCAGTAGTCGAGCGCCATAACCACTGAGCCACCGCGGCGGGGTAAAAAAAAAAACTTTCGTAGCGAAAGCTACACCAGGATAGCCAGCGGTGCATTTTAGTTCAGTGTCACTAGTGTACTCAGCATTCGCCACTAGCTGCACCGCGCCACAAGTGTTCCCCCGCAGTGTCGTGCGGCACCTTCCTCAAAATACAGTTTCCGGTCCTCTTTCTTCTTTCCCTCTCTCCTTGCCGCCACGGTGGCTGAGTGGTTATGGCGCTCAGCTGCTGGCGCGTAAGATGCGGGTTCGATCTCGGCTGCGGCGGTCGAATTTCGATGGAGGCGAAATTCAAGAGGCCCATGTGCTGTACGATGTCAGTGCACGTTAAAGAACCCCAAGTGGTCTAAATTTTCATAGCCCTTCACTACGGCGTCTCTCATAGCCTGAGTCGCATTGGGACGTTAAACCCCCATAAACCAAACTAAACATTTCCCTCTCACCTATCCCTTCCTTTTCGGCGCGTTTAGACTGGCTACGGAGATATCTGGGACTGTTACTGCGGCTATTACTTTCCTCAGTGACCAAACAAAACAAGTGAGCCGCCGGCGTTCATTGGCGTTGACAGCGTTCTAGGGGCCATTCGTTTTCACCAATGGAAAGGCGCACAACTGGCTCCCTCTGGTCGCTTCATTGTTGGAGGGGAATGACTCCCTGGGTCATCGGAGACCTCCATATCGCTTTCATGTACATACATGTGGTTGGTGTCCAACTCCAGAAACCTGCTTTTATTGCGTTCCGCACACTGGATAGACCATACCTATTCTTTTGGATTGCATATCATGAGTCTGGCTTGAGGAATTGCCACTCCCCATCGACTGCAAGACCGCCCAGTTCACCTTCATTTTTAAATCCAACAAAGCAGTAAGCCGGGCTAGTTGCATGGTGCCTTTTTTGCAAGGAAAGAGCGCAGCAGAAGGTAATCGACACGGAAACCTCCGTCCCATCTCCTGTGTGGGCAAACTCATAAAGACGATGGTATCCGACAGGTCGTCCGAGTTCATGCAATCCCAACACATTTATGCAGACACCGTGTTCGGGTTTCCCCACACTGATCTGCACAGAATGCCCTGCTACTCTAGGCTACTCTAGCCCAAGTTACTCTAGACTAGTGCCAATTTTATGCACTCGGTTTCATTCACGACAAAGTTAATATTAATAATTGGTTTTTGGGGAAAGGAAATGGCGCAGTACCTGTCTCATATATCGCTGGACACCTGAACCGCGCCGTAAGGAAAGGGATAAAAGAGGGAGTGAAAGGAGAAAGGAAGAGAGAGGTGCCGTGTTGTGGAGGGCTTCGGAATAGTTTCGACCACCTGGTGATCTTTAACGTGCACTGACATCGCATAGCACACGGGCGCCTTAGGGATTTGTCTCCATAAAAACGCAGCCGCCGCGGTCGGGTTCAAATTTGATTTCATTTTTAAAACCTTGGCTAAAGTTATGCGGGACAACCTGTATGTTCGATATTGCCGAAAGATGGCGGTGTATAATTCGTCATTTTTTTCAATGCGTGGCAACAGTGAAGGTTGTTCCGTACAGTTATCGGAGGCTAATGTTCGTTTGGTTTATTTCATGGTTGTGTATAACGAATTGGTAAAATATTACAAGACTATTTCGTTACTTGGCTGTTCACATATGCAGATGACTACTCGTCCTTCGCCTGAGACGGATTCGTTGAGAAGAACGTCATTTTGACGCTGTTGTCTATTTAAAATGTCGCAATTATTGCATGTTGTGACACCGAATGCATACCAACAGGCCTTCTAATCTTTGCAGCTTTCGTGAATGGCACAAGCTTCTCGTTGAGTCCCTTATGAGGCCGCGTGCGCTATATTATCTCTTTAATCATCACCCTCATGTAAATAAGCCTGACTAATCCCTGTTCAGGAGAACGGCTTCTCCCTTATCCCTCAAACAAATCGTGCCCTTTGACAGGTTCGGCCACCTTATCCCCGGAAACTACTTAATCTCATCTGACCATCTAATATTCTGCCGCCTGTTTCGCTTGCCTCCTCCTACGATCCTACCACTTATGACTATCGGTTATCTGTTTTGACATCACATGTGTTCGCAATGGCCATTTGTTCTTGATTTCAAATACGCTAAGATGTAGCCGAGTATGTTCACTGGCCAGTTCTCCTCTCTTACTGTGGCGTAACGTGCATCTATCATGTTATTCCTATAGTCCGCTGTGCTGCCCGCAACCTAATTACAAGGCTTTCCGGAAGCATAGGCAATGTTTCAGCTTCATATGTAAGCGCGGGCAAGATAAAAATGTGTAATGCTTACGTCGTGAAGGATACTGGAAATCAGCTATTCATGACCTGAGAGTTGCTGCTAAATACACGACAGAAAATTAATTTTTTTTATTTTCCTGGTTATATCCATTGCGTCGTCATAATGAACGTCTATCTGCCCTTAGTATATGCATTCAGGTTTCGCATACAAAAGTAAAATACGCTGCCCTTCCGAGACAGGTGAAAAAAAATGTCCCCATCGTCTGGAAGATGTTGGAGTAAGGAGCGTTAGCTGCTTGGTAGCGCGATCTATTGTCCATGATATGCATTTCCACGTGTTTAGGCTACTTTTCCTTACATCACGGCGAGCGGGTGCCTTCCGCTTTGAGGTCGGATATTTTTTTACCAATTTTGGCCGAAAGTTTTTCGACTCTTTGGAGGGCCATTTTTCCTTACCTCAAGGCGGTAGGTGCCCTGAATGAATGAATGAATGAATGAATGAATGAATGAAAACTTTATTGTCCACCCAGAAGGAGACCCCAAATCCGCGATCCCGGCACGCAGACCTTGGACGTGGCTAAGGAATCCTCCTCAGACAAGTGAAGATGCACTGCTTTTTTACGGCCGCAGCCGCTAGGCGGGTGGCTTGCTGCTGAATTCCGGGGTCCTTACTCCACAGCGAAACTTATCAGGCTTCAGTACTGTTGATGTTTAAGCCGGCGCCCGGGGAATCGGCGCATTCCCAAATTATGTGACGAAAGGTGCCCCTGTCACCACAATTCGCCATGAGGTACGAAGTTGTGAGCTACCGAGTGCTGACGTCACGGCCGTCATTTTAAGCCTGACCATAAATAAATATTAGCCTAATTAGGCGATACTGGTGTCTTACATGTACTCACCGAGGCTTTTCTTCTTGGCCCCTTTCACAATGTGTACGTCATGTTGTGAAGAACAAATAAAAAATGAAAAAAAAAATATTAACTTCCTTAGCTTATTTTGGTCTCTAAGAAGTTCTAGTCATCTAGTCGAGTGCAAATATCTCATTTGTTTTAGGATGGCCTCATTATTACTTAGTATAAGCGAGTAATCATAGTAATGTGACTCGCTAATTTCGACGTCACAAAATCAGTGACGTCACCAATCGTTTACTTATTCGATATACTTACAACGTCATCAATCAATCAGCAACTGGGTTGCTATATCGATTTATTATGGGTGGCCGCCATCTTCAATTCCTCGTTTTCACGCTGAATGGGGGTGGTAGCAGACCCCACGAAATATAGAAGCATCATGAAAATGAGCTAACGCTCTTAAAACTTTGTACATCTTTGAAATATTCTGAAGGGCACTCGATTTTGCTTTGCTATTACTCTTCTAAGGTACTTATCAAGGCAGTGTGATTAGCGAATCGCGAATTTCCAGGCTTTTGCCGAACAGCTTTTACCGCTAACTCTTCTCAGTTCAAGGTCCTGAATACATAACTTTAACGCGGTGGTATAGTACTGAATAGATATTGTCGTCCTGCACTGACGTCCTTTCCGTCTTGGATATTATCACTTTCCTTAGGGATGTATATTGTACCTATAAGGCCGGTATAGTTGTATTTTTCAGCAGCTTTGCATACTTATCTTCTAAACACTGGAAAGGCAATGCCCACTGAACTGCTTTGGATTCAAATAAGTGAAACGTTTTCTCCTACTACACGCAGGACAATATCGGGGTTGCTTATATTGTGCGTATATCTTTATGACCTGGCTTAAGGTGTAAATATCGGCCACAGCCACTCGCCGCTGCTGGGAAGGTCAGCCACCTTCGTTGGTCAACGAAAGTCTAAGATCCCTCAAACGTTTCAACGATTACCTTAGTGAATACCTTGCATGATCATGGTTTGTTTGCTGATGCAAGTTGTGCTACTCTGAAATCGAGCAATTCTTTTTCTCAGCTTATCCCGCTGTCTGTGGTATAGGAAATCCATCTTGAACTGTTTTATTACCTGAAAGTATTGAAAGCTTTGAGCGCTAATTTCGCGGTGATTAATGCACGGGAGGCGTTGAACTGAATTTTTTAACAAAAAAGCTTATGATGATTACTGCCAGCGCCAAACCCAACAGCATAATAACGGAGGGAATGGTGTTCGTACTCTCGTCTAAGTCGAAATTGTTTTACGATTCGGCATGGTTTATTCCTTCAGGTCAGTAGATCCACAACCCGGTTGTGGCCACGTACTGGGCCAATGAAATGAGTGAAAGTTGCGTGGTCTTATCTGGCTGGTTGACGAGTTGATCCCAGCATTCCGCAGATGGAGCTGGCAGGAGGGCCCGTGGGGGAGGGTTATTTCGCATCCACAGAGGATGTGGGCCTGAGTGGCGGATGAACTGTGTTTGCAATTTGGGCATGTGGGGTCGTATTCCCCATTGGTGATCAGTTATAGGCTTGAGTAGCCGAAAATTAAGGGCGTCTGCAATCTTCGGAGCAGGGTGGCTTATGCTCGGTCCACGTCGGGTTCAAGAGGCGGGAAATGGCGTCACGTCTTTTTATGAACATTGGTGATGTCGGCACAAGTCTGGGGGGCTTCAGCGAGTGCTCCAAGACCCGTGGCACGACCGCCGGGATTGTTAATCCTCGGGCAAGTCGGCCGGCTTCTTCCTTACCAGCCTGTTATGCGTCAGTGGTGTAGGCAGGGGCTTATTAGTTTTCAATATTTTAGGTTGCCCCAACCTGGTATATGTCCCTTCGTTACCACAGTTGCCCTCATGGGCGGGTACCCAGATTAGGTTAATTTTGCGGTTGGGAGGGCAGCCGCGCAGGGTGCGTGCGACGGCAATGCAGATGCAGCCTGCCGAGTAGTTTAGGATTGCTCGTGTTGAGTCACCGAGGACTGTGCGCGTACAGCGGTCAGCGATAGCCAGCGCTATGGCTGCCTCTTCTGCTACGGCGAGGGAGGGGGCGCACACCGCGGCAGCGGAGCTAAGGGTAGATCGCGGCGTGGTTTCACAGACCACGTAGGTTGTGCCTTGCGTTGCCGCGTCCATGTGTAGTGTGTTCAACAGCACGATAGAAATCATCCAGTTCTCGGGCGTTGTGCTAAAGGCACGCGTCGTGTCGGCGAGGCAGCCGCTTCTTCGGTAGGGGGTTTGACAAAAAGACAGGTTTGACAGGTCTCTCCTCCGGCTACTGTCGCTGCTGCTAGCGCTTGGGACACCGGACGTTAAACATGCCTGTCTCGCGGCGGCATATTCACGGCGGCGTTTAGCCAGTCGTTCGATGCGCTGTTCGTGTGATGACCGCCCATAATGCGCAGGTCCACACGGGACGGAGAGGCAAAGAGACACCGTACGGCTCAGTTTAAACGAACAGATATATTAAATAATTACACATGATTAAGATTATACATCAGAGGCTGGGGCGTCCGAGCTTACGTGCCGACGACTTCATGGGGACGATGGAGCGGCTCCGGAGTTGAGCTCGAACGGTTGCTGGCAGAAGCTGCACGCCGTCGTGCTTCGGCGCTGAAGGCCCCCTTGGCGAACGATGTCGTCCTGAGCGTCCTTCTTCCGTACTGCTTGTCGATTTTTGTATCCTCTTCTCCCCACACTCCCTAGGGTGAGGACGCCCACGCCGGTGGGGAAGGAGGGGGGCTAGGGCTTTCACTTGGGCACACAAACATACCACCGCACTTATGGTCTCGCCCCCCTCACGTGTTGAGTCATAGGGAAAGAAGGTTGTCTTTGAGGTAGCGCATAGCGTCGGCTGTGGTAAGGCGAGCTCTGGCCCGCTGACAGTTCCCGCGGGTCACCGGCCTCCGTTCTCCATCAAATCACACTCGCCCCTCAAGGCCGGAACGCGAGGTCACTAAAAGGCCGCGAAAGTGGTCCCTTGTCCTGGGATGTGCTCGGGAGGGTTGATTGATGAGGCCCGCCGTCTTGCCACGGGGCCAGGCCTGCCGAAACGAGGCCGCCCTGGAACGGCCACGCCAATTCGGGAAGATAAAGCCCGTTTCCCCGTGGCGGCGGCGGCGGCGGCGGCGTTCGACTCGTGCCGACACTATGGAATGGGGGTCCGGTTGGGCTTAAACCCCTTCGTTCTGGTCGTCACTCTCAAAGAGCATGGCTGGGTAATTGATGATGCCGCTGTCATCTGGGTCTCCGTCTACGCCGCGCCGTCGAACGCGGAACCTCGTAGCACACACAAGGAACGTCACAGTTCGTCTGTTTCTGGGGCGATTCGTTTCCTGTTCATCTCGTTCCGCTGTCGATTCCAGGCCTCCTCGAGCTTATCAGAATCGTCGCCGTCCATACAGTCACCTCAACTGTGGTTGCGGCGCACGCCAGCTCTCCTTTCAATCCTGTGACAAGGGAGCGGATGCGAACGCAGCGGCGAGGAACGCGTTGTCACGCCCTACCAAACGGCGGCGGCGGCGAGCGGCGTGGTGTGACATCATGCCAGACGGCGCGGCGAGTGCGCGAAGCACAGTAACCTTCCGTGGCGAGGCGCGCGTTGTGACGTAACGTGCCTCGGTGGTGTACCGCCACGGCGACATCGCGAGGTTGCGGCTAATAAAGCTTTCGCTTTGAAATGCCTTACACGAGCACCAAAATAACACGACAACAACACTGCTTACTAGTTGACGTTGCCTATACGCTCGGCGTCCGCTCGCACAGCCTCAACTGCGTCAGGCCTGACGCCTGCCTCCCTTTCTGTATCGCTGGCCAGCGGTCCAAAAATAAAGCTGTTGTTGCTTTGCCTCAAACACGATGTCACATACCCAGGGGAGAGGGGGGGGAATTCGCCAGGGTTTGGTGCAGATCCCAGCAGGAAAAGCTCATCCATGCTTACCTCAAGTGGTGTAAAAATAAACTGGTTGTCGCGGGGTTCGCAAACGCGGCGTCTACTTCATCGCTTGTGTCGTCCCCCAATGCCTCATAATCAGTGTCCTCGCCAAAATAAAGTTCATCTTCCGACTCGGAGCTATTCGCCATTGCGACTTGCCCTGCTCCTGTCTCTCCGTGTTTACGCGCACGATGTGCGAGTCAAACAGACGACGTGCCCGCTCGACGTCACGGTTTTCCGGACCCACGTGACAACGCATTGTCTGGTTCTTGGCTTCATGTAAAAACCTGGCAACTACGAACCGAAACCAAAACAGGTGGTACAAATAGTACGATTATTAATTATATAGTACGAGTTCGTGCTTCTAACATCGTGTACCATGCTTACAGAATCGCTACGCATTATTTACAACCAAGAGGTGCAACACAAAAATGTGGTGTCTCTACCCCTTTAAAGGTCACCAGGTGGTCGAAATTATTCCGGAGCCCTCGACTACGGCACCTATTTTACCTTTTCTTCTCTCGGTCCCTCCTTTATCCGATTCCGTAAGGCGCGATTCAGGTGTCAGCCGAGATGCGAGACAGATACTGCGCCATATCGATTCCCCAAAAACCAATTTTCAATTTCTTTCCCTAACCGCGGTGGCTCAGTGTTTAGGACGCTCGACTACTGATCCGGAGTTCCCGGGTTCGAAACCGACCGCGGCGGCTCCGTTTTTAAGGAGGTAACACGGTAAGGCGCCCGGGTGCTGTGCTATGTCAGAGCACCCAGGTGGTCGAAATTTTTCCGGAGCCCCCCCCCCTACGGCACCTCTTTCTTGCTTTCTTCTTAAACTCCCTACTTTGTTCCTTCCCTTAAAGCGGTTCAAGTCTCCAACGATATATGAGACAGATACTGCGCCATTTCCTTTCCCCAATAACCAATTGCTATTATCACTTTTTTTTTTCCGGTCAAACCAGCCAGCACAAAGGCTGTGAGTATAGGCGTTCGTTTGTGACGTCGGAGCGGTTCACACATAGCAGCAACCTCTTCTGAATGAAGTATTAAATTTTTTACACGATGGCAGTTTGTAGAAGCGCAGTGTAGGGAGTTCTTTTTTTCTTGGAGACAGAATATTTGCACATTCAAGGAATCGAACTTGTTCATTGCGGTAGGACGACACGATGGAGGTCTCCATCGAGTGTCTACGTGCGCGGGTTCTTATTAGGATTGTATGATTTCTGACAGTTGAATGGAATTTTTTCAGCATTGTGTAAACTGCAAGACACAACAGACAGATGCAGAACGGAACAAACAAAAGATCATCTGGGTACCGGGCACACGGGCGTGGCAGGAAACCAAGAGGTGGACAGGATTGCTCGAGGATTTACTGATTACCGAGCATCCAACGTCAACAAACCTTGAGGAATCCCAGCCAGTACCTCAGGAGTACTCGGTCATACTAAACAACAACAAAGGCAACAGTGTGCGGTACCCACCACCGCACAAATCCTTAAACAAAGAAGAGGCTGTCACATGGAGAACTACAAATGGATATCCAAACCTAGATACACCCCCAATGCCCGGCATGCTCGGCCACAGGCACGGCCGAACACCTTTTGTGGCGCTGCCCTGCTTTTGACGTGGTGCGGGAGCGAGCACTTCAGTCCCTGGGCGGGCACCGACCTGGAACCTTGCAGGAATGGGTCGATCCACCATTACACATCGGATCATCGGACGCACTCCGGCTCCGGCGGGCTTTTCTCTTATACTTCAAGGAAGAAGAAGGTCCTGGCCGTCTCTTCGCAGAGCCGACCACAGGACCACCCCACTTCGAAGAAGAAGTGGAGACCGGCCCTCCTCCCCCTCCCCCACCTCCACCCCCATGAAGCCCCTCATTTCTGCCGCAAGGCTAGGCATATTTTATGCAGAAATATAGACGTACAAAAAAATACACCCCACACTTTACGAACACAAGTGTTCGTGGTGCCATAAAAAATCTACATTATATCACGTGAAATGGGCATGCCAAAAAGTCGACGTCGTTCCAATTATACTAAACCCAAGTGCGGAGCAATGGGAGGGTATGCTCTCCAGCGACTGCCGCGATGACCAGATCTGTCTGATACGGCGAGCTCAGCTGACGGCAGCATCCAGCGGAGCCCTGGATTAGGGGCCACCGACCGTTGCGGAGATGGACTAATCTGAACCGCGTAGAAGCGCTTGCGTTAGAGCTCAATAAATTTATCCTATTAGCCTCGTGTAGTTTCGGACAGCTGAATCGAATTTATGGATGGTTTTTGCCAGTGAGGGTGAAGCCTGTCTGCCAACGCAAAGAAAGAGTCCTTGCTACTGGACACTGCTAGCACAACTTCCGCCTACCTTTGGTAAAATTGTGCTAGCGGGGTCCATGAGAACGTGCTACTGATTCTTTCTTTGCGTTGGCAGACAGGCAACACCCTCATGGGCAAAGCCATAAAAAAAATCCCTTCAGCCGTCAGAAATTATACAAAGCTAAAAAAAACGCGCGCCGAGCGCGCACGCACTCGATAGAGACACCTGTCGCGTCGCCCTACCGTAACGGACTGCTTCGATTCCTTGAATGTGCAAATATCCTGTCTCCAAAAAAAAACATACTGTAAAATCCGCTGCTACAAAGCTACTTTTCAGCCTCCCATTCTAAATAAACAGCTCATTCATTCATTCATTCATTCATTCATTCATTCATTCATTCATTCATTCAGAAGCGGTTGTTGTTTTGCGTGAACCGCTGCGGCGTCACCCACCCAAAGCCTAGACTCAAGGCTAGTGCTGGCCGGGGTGACTTAAACGAGAATTGAAGAATGGTTTTTGGGGAAATGAAATGACGCACTAACTCCCTCACCTGAGCCGCGCCTTAAGGAAACAAATAAAGGAGGGGCTGAGAGCAAAGGGAGAGAGAAGTGCCGTAGTGGAGGGCTCCGGAATAATTTGAACCACCTGGTGATCTTTAATGTGCACTGACATCGCACAGCACACGGGCGCCGTAGCGTTTCGCCTTCATTGAAACGCGGCCGCCGCGGTCGGGTGCGTACCCGGGAACTCCGGATCAGCAGCCGAGGGCCCTAACCACTGAGCTACATCACAAATGAAGTCTGAAAAGCGGCTGCGTTCCTCCGCAACGCAACGAAGAAACGCGCGTTCGAGGACGACACTGGCCGTGAAGGAAAAGAAGGGCGGCCTGAAAGGTTTCTGAAAATTCCTATATAGCCCGCGATGTGGGGCGTCTGTGGGACCAGCATGGGTAAGTGAAAATTGGGCAGGCCTTGTTGATACTAAACGTTGTTAGGGCTGACGCAGACCACTTTCCTGGATCTATTTCCAGACCGGTCCCCTGTACGGCACTCGAGGACAGTTGCAACGTAAACGTAGGCTCTATGCCAAACCCATAGGTGCTGCCCACACACAACCGCTGTAGGTCGCACATGAACTATGCCGGGGCTGCAAATGGCGCGTCTCCGCGTGCTTACTACACCCATCTTGTCGAGAGCTGATGCATCATAAATGCAGGCTCTACGCAAGAAAATAAGTCGCCGTCTAATCCGTGCTACCCGTGGATTAACCTACTGCACTGCGTGCTGTGTCGTGTTTTGTCAGATTCGCTTATATTTTAAGAACTGCGACAATGATGGCGATGAAACATCTTTTTATACGTTCGTTTTGTTGCGTTGGTGAGAAATCATCTGGCAATAACGGTGACAAAGCGCTTGCGTCATGTCTGCTGAAAACAAATTTCCAGTCCATCGCGTCTCGGCAGGAGTACTTTGTTGCGTTAGTAATTTTTTCCAATGCAGTCAAATGTTCTAGGAGAGGTCGGTGATAATAAATAAAATAACGAGGACGCCATCGTCGGCACAAGCACACACGTTTAATGCACACCACGAGACCACGAAACACAAAAAGCTCACACACGAAGAGTACAAACTCGCGCACTACGAGCATGAGCCAGAGCCGGCAAACGCACCCACGACATGACTAGTATTTGTGGGTTTGCATTGCCTGAGGCAAATCCTTGTACGGTTATCTCTTTGGGTTCACACACAGGCCTCGCCTTCACAGGTAACGCCATCCAAAAATTACGTCGACTGAGCCAGAGTACCCGGGTTCGACACGGAGCCTTTGCGTTTCGATGGAGGCGAAACGCTAAGGCGGCCGTGTGCTGTGCGATGTCAGTGCACTTTAAAGATCCCCAGGTGGTCGAAATTATTCCGGAGCCCTCCACAACGGCACCTTTTTGTTGCTGTCTTCTTTCACTCCTTCCTTTATTCCTTCCTTTACGGCGCGGTTCAGGTGTCCGCCGATATATGACAGATACTGCGCCATTTTCTTCCCCCTAAACCATTTATTTATTCATTATTTCCAACCCGCGGTGCCGACTACTACTACTACAACGCCGACGGCTTTTCGAGCGAACGAGGTGCATACGCTGTCGAGTAAATATTCAGGGGGGGGGGGGCAGTTTGTTGACCTATAGCGCGGCGAGGCGAAAGCCTTCAGCGCTGCTTTTGTCACTGATGTGTGGTTAAGAAGTTTAGTACACAATTGTTACTGCATATACGTTGGCAGAAGCAGCCAAGTCGTTAGCACGCTCCGCTGCGGAACTGAAGGATGGTGGCTCGAATTGCGCCATGCGCAAGGAGGTTTTTTTTTTTTATCGAGTTGACGTCCTTTGGTTGACAGCTACTGTGTGACAGTTTTCGCGAATGGACGGACGAAGATGAAGCCGATGCCGGCGCATTCGCTCATTGGTCTTTTGTCGCTGTGTAGCGGGGGAAGTAGTACGCTTGCGTTTGCCCGTATTCTGAGACTCCATTGAAGGGAGCGGAGGGAGGTTGCGCGGCACCAACTCGGTCGACAGCTGCGAGGCGTCCGGCGCGGGGTCGGCACGCGCGTGTGGCGCCCCCTCGCGCATGCGCACTGAACCACCAATGTCGCAGAAGCGTAACGGACGGAGGGACAGGGTCGCCGAAGCGATATGAGGCTTTAAAGGCTGTCGCCTTAAAATTTCGAGAGGACACAACTACCCACCGGAGTGGCTGAGTGGTTAGGGCGCTCGGCCACTGAGCCGGAGTTCCCGGGCCCGAACCCGGCCGCGGTGGCCGCGTTTCGATGAAGGCGGAATGCAACAGGCTCCCGTGTGCTGTGCGATGCCAGTGCACGTTAACGATCCTCAGGTGTTCCAAATTATTCCGGAGCCCTCCACTACGGCGCCTCTTCCTTTCTTCTTTCACTTCTTCCTTTATCCCTTCCTTTAAAAAAAATTCTTTGTTGAAAGGAAATGGCGCAGTATGTCGCACATATCGGCGGACACCTGAACCGCGCCGTGACGGAAGGGGTAAAAGAGGGACTAAAAGAAGAAAGGAAAAAAATGGTGCAACCGTCTGGAAGGCGCTGAAGAAACGAGCGTTAGCTGTTTGGTAGCGCTCTCAGTTGTCCATGCGATTACCATGTGATTGAGCTGCCTAGTGCCGACGTCACGGCCGCCATGTTAAGCCTAACCATCACTAAATATTAACCTAAATATGCAATATTGGTGTCAAACATGTACTCACCGAGCCCGTTACGAATATGCCATACGTAAATTATGATATAGCGAAGTAAAAAACGCCGGTTCTAAAAAGAGGCACACGAAATGTAAATCATTCGTTTTTTGCCGTCAATGTCCAGGAAAAAGCCAACGGTTGTTTCACAATCGTCTCCGGTTACGCCATCAAGATACCAGGGGGTAGTGACGCATTTCTGGTGCCGAGGTAGAAATCTTTACTTTCGTTTCTTCGTTTTTTAAAAAAAAGACTTTCATTCGTTTAAATGGACAGACAGGGTGACGTTTGATCGAATCCACGAAGGACTCTTCGTGCTTTTGATGAAACAGTGGCGGAAGGATCGCCCAACAACTTGTGGAGCGCAGACGCCAGAAAAGTCGCATGTACTTCCTAGACCCTAAACGGTGTATCCTTCCCGAATTTTGTTGATGGGGAATGAGCTGCAGTTCGCGCTGTTTTCCTTCGTCCATGTCGGCGCGAGCAAATGCAGGGTTTCCAGGATCTGCTGCAGCATGTACACTCGCTGGAATCCCTCGTTGAGGTTCATCTGGGTTTTGAAAAGAAATGCGTCTGAATATTTTTACAAATAATTCAGTGCCGCTCACCAACTGCTATCTATCTTCAAAGGCCTCAAGCGTAAACAGCTGCCACACCGTACCTCACTCGTTATACGATGTCTCAAGGTGGCTGATGATGATGGGTTTTAACAGCGCAAGCACAGCCTTCTCCGAAGACAACCTTCGCACACAGTATTTTCAGTCAGAGACTCATTTCTCGGGCTTTTAACCAAAAGTAAGCTGAGCACCAGGCCACGGGAACGCTTGCCCATTGCATCCCCGGTGGATACTCGTCGGCAGTGGGTGATCAAACTTGGAACCTCCCGAATGTGAAGCGTATGCTCAAATAACTGCAAACACTAGGGTTGTTTCCAGATGGTCACCTTTGCCTAATACAATTGGGGCTGGCAGCTTTACGACTGCGTTAGTAGTTCTCCAGATCAGTTAAACGGGTGAACTGTGAAATTCATTGATCCACATGTGAAGCACTCCACCATAAGCAACACCGACGGTGCCAGGTAAAGAAAGCGACTAATACATCTTGTTAAAATTCGCGAAGCCGGCTACAAGAGAACGTCTTGCAAGCTAATTTTGACCAACTCAACCGTAATTAAAAATTTGTTTTGTTGGTATGTAGAAACGAAAACTTGGACCGTCTCTCCGTACTGTGATTCGCTGGTTCAACAGCTGTAAGCATGAAATGTCTACAAACAAACTGTAGACACAATGTACCTAGGGTCCGGAACGGAACTTGTCGCCGTCGCCGTTAATACCCGGCGCTGAAGCACAAATATTTGTTGCCACCACATGGCGAGAGCCCTGCTGCTTCTGCGGTAAGCCACCGCAATGCTCATCGGCGCATGCGCGCTAAGGCTACCGCCCTTTGATTCTTTTCCGCACTGCAAGTTCAAAGCCCCAAGACTGTCGAGCGGAGAAAATACCTCCTGGTGCGCGTTATCTATCTTGTTCTCGAGAACCGAACAGCCGCATGTTCGCTTGTGCGGCTGTCAGAGTTGGTTGCACGCGGTGTTCTGTGGCACACTTTTTTCTGCGACACGTTTTTCGTGGTGTTCTGTGGCACTTTTTTCTATTTCTTTCGACTAGCTGCTTTCAATTTTTTTTTATTGAGTAAGCATAAAGTAGTTAATGGCGTCTGTTTGTAGTCTCTTCTTGAAGGAGAGCGCTACCCCTGACTGGGTATTTGGAAAAGTCAGGTTTTTAGATATCTCGGTCAAATTGTCGCACAACAGTTCATCTTCCAGCCTTAAAAATAAAGCCTCTATATATAATCGCAACATATCCCATCGATGCTACTTACAATGTTGCTGCAGGTAAGACTCGCATTCCCAATCCTGCCGTCTAACTCGGTGTCGTAGATTGCCACACCAAACTTCATCCATGGATACGCTTCTTTGAAAGCGCACATCTGCGTTGGGAGAAAATCTACAACTTGGTATTACATTCGGCTTTAACGAAAGAATGGAACAAAGCTTTCGCAGGTTAGGATTTCCCCCTACAAAAATTTTTTTAGACAGTCTGTAGTTTGTCTATAGACTTCTGCCTATTAAGTCTATATACTCTCTATAGACAAACCCTAGAGAACAGTCTATAGCAATACAAAATCCCATAGGTAGTCTTTAGACGATCTATAGATTTATGGCCATACACTTTTAATACACTTTTGTCTACAGACAATCTGCACACTATGAATACACAAAAATAAATATCTATATGAAGGCAGTAGAGTCTATAAAAAGTCTGTAGACAGTATATAGACCCTGTTTAGAAGGGTTCGTTACCGCCGCCGCAGAGAGCGTTAAGCCTGGCCCGCATGGAGCGTTTTATGCACGCCAAAACCTGCCGCGTGTTATGCACATGCGCACGGCGGCTCCTCCGAACTTGCACCACCATGGGCGCAAGAAGGAGGCGCGAAAAGCGCCCCGTGATAGTGCAAGTTCGGCGGTCTAACCACGTGCGTTTGACACTTTGTGCGTTTCCGCCCGCGAAAAACACTGCATGCGGGCCAGGCTTTACGTCGGGCATAATAAAGCAGCAATTTCCCATTATCATCCACCCAAGTGCAGCCACACAGCTATGAAGGAGATATTTCGCAGAAACTCCGCAGATATTTCGTTCTGATCCGAGGTTCTAACCCGAGTCTACGACCTCACCGGGGCGGTAGCTCTACCAATTTGCTAACCTGTTCTTTTCTGCCTTGAGGGATTCCCCTAAACGTTGGACAGCACATCGTATTTCTATGAGAGCGGTGCTATAACATTCGCTATGAACGCAAATTGAATAGCTTTTGCTGAAATAAAAGCACCGGTCAGTTAATACACAAAGTAGTTTGCACTAAGGACTTCATATTGCGTCAAGGGACGCAATGTTTTAATCCTGTCACAAAACTAGACAAATTAAAATGCCGCGATGTGCACATTGACAGTCCATTGTAATGGAAAGTCTTAAGACCGAGTTCGATTTGACAGCTGCCAGCTACGCTGCCTCGCCTTTCGATGCGATATACCTGTTCTCTGTGGTTGCCTGCCCTGAATTATCTGAATTCCTCCTCTTGATTTCGGGCAATCTGCTTTCTAAATCCGCGGTTCTCTGCCAATCTCTGGGGGTTGACTTTATCAGTTTCCTTTGCATCGCTTGCCGCGCTTTCCTTAGTGTAGTTATTAGATTTGCTCGTTTGGGATTCATGTTTGCGTCACACACGTAACAGCACATGTGGGACGCGTGGGTATTGTATTCTATTAAATAATATGAGGCAGCTATAAACTGACAACGTCTGCTATAAACTGACAGCATCTGCAAAGCGCACTCGAACCCATTTTTGCTCCTCTTGTGTGAGGGCGAGAAGACAAAATGACAGCACGGAGTCCGACATACAGTGGCAGTGCAGGAAATATTGACTTGCGTCACAAGCCTTTCTTACAATGTGTGGGCGAGAAGAATATTTTACTGGAGACCTTCGGGAAATGATGCTTGTTTCATACAAAACTAAGGCCACTCCGATCAGCAACGAGATATTCCCATAAAGGCGGCCGCAGTAAACCGAGCGCCTGGGGAACCGACGCGCCCTGGTTTCAAAGATTTGTGTTCGGCACGTTTAGACTTTGCACGAACTCTCAACCATCCTTCACATACAGTGAACAAGAACTGTCAAGTTTTTGTTAGAATCTGTGACTAAAAATGAACTTGTTTCAGGTCGTTTATTTTAATTCCTATATTAGAATATTATTCCGCAGGGCACCAAACACAACGGCGCAATGAGCCTACATAAAAATACTTTGGAGGCCATTGGCGTACAGTAGCGAACAAATATCTTACCAGCAGAAAGTTTTGTCCGTGGGCGAGGATCACTAGCGTCAAAATAAACTGAATAAAAGGAAGCGAAATAGGTAGAGGTTATGTAATAACGCTTGCGTGTGCATTTTAATATTCTTTATGTCATTCAATGCGGCGATTTTCTAAACTTGGGACTTCGACGTTATCGCGCTATCCAGACTTTCTTATTGCTCCTAAAGCTTCGTAAACGCTTACCTTTGCGCGTAAAGATTGCTCCGCCTCAAAAGTGTACAGGAGTCTAGCGTCACTTTCATATAAGCCTATAGCAGCCTCCACGGTAGAGTTGTAGTAAAGATTTCTGAGGAGGTTGCCAAAATCCTTGTATAAAGTGCAAGCCTTTGAAGAAAAACCACAGCAAAACATGGTTTCATTGTTATTACAGCAGCATTGACACAACTTCGCCGCAAACAGGACCGTAAAGTTCTCCTGATACGAGGCAATTAGGCGAGCATTCAATGACAAACTCAAGTGGCCACGTATAAGAATCCGCTGCCTCAGATCTGCTGCCGATATATGAGACGGATAATATTAATAATAATAATTGGTTTTTTTGGGGGAAAGGAAATGGCGCAGTATCTGTCTTATATATCATTGGACACCTGAACCGCGCCGTAAGGGAAGTAATAAAGGAGGGACTGAAAGAAGAAAGGAATAGGTGCCGTAGTGGAGTGCTCCGAAATAATTTCGGCCACCTGGGGATCTTTAACGTGCACTGACATCGCACAGCACACGGGTGCCTTAGTGTTTTTCCTCCATAAAAACGCAGCCGCCGCGGTAGGGTTCGAACCCGGGAACTCCGGATCAGTAGTCGAGCGCTCTAACCACTGAGCCACCGCGGCGGGTAGACGGATACTGCGCCATTTCATTTCCCCAAAAAAACAAATATTTGATCTTATACATTTATAACCTCACGCAATGTGTGCGGTCCTATATCCTTTATAACGTGTCTTTCACCTAAGATTTTAGGCAATTTTTAAAAGTAGGTTTTTTCAGGTGGAAGACCGCTTTTTCTCGGCCCGGCATTGCCAATTGTGTAGTACATCATTATACATAAGTTATTGTGAATAGCTAAGTTTCGAACTATTACAGTCAGGCGCCTTACTTATTGAGAGTCGTGTAGCTCACAATAAGTAATATCCGTATCACGTTTTATAATTTCAAAAACGCCGGTACCCTCCGCTCTGTGGCTCAACAAATTTTGGCTATTTCGACAAGTTACATGCACTGGAGAGGTTGCTTTGCCTGCAAGCTTCTCGAAAGCGCATGCATTTTTGCGCGCTGTAGGCTGAATTTGTTGGGCCACAGCGCCGAGGGTAACTGCGCTTTCGAAATTCTAAGAACTGATATGGACATTACTTAGGATGGGCTACATGCCTCTCAATAATTAAGAAGCCCAATTGTAATAGTTAAAATGTTAGCTACTCAATATTAGTTAACCAGCCTGCTAGTTAGCAAGTCTTAGCTGTATTCTAGAGTATCAAAAAGCTGGCAACGCTAAGCTGAAATTAAAGCGCTTTTTCCACTCAAAACGCGTTTTTTTAAAAGTTGTGTGAAGTCTTAGATGGAACACCCTGCATGTTAAGAAGCCTTCCAAGAAGTAGGAAAATCAGTGAAGACGAACAAAACACGTATCTACTTTGCACTGCACTTATTTGTACATCTTGGAGGTTGCACATAAGAGCTGACGAGGAAGTCATTGTCTGGCTATATGAAAAGAAAGCATTGGACACAAGATGTAAGAGGCAGCAACATGTTCAAATTTATTCTAACATAGTATGGAATGCGTCGATTAATAATTAAGGAATAAGAGTGTATAATGTTTCACCCCGCTGCTTGAACATTGAGTCATTTGGTTTTCATATAAGTACGCGATTTCAGTTGCGTTTGGCACATCCTTTCAACCGAGGCAGAGGAAATGCGCTTTGTTTCATTAAAACAGCTGTAAATATCAGTTCATATAAAACGCGTATGGTTTGAAGAAACACGTTATTTTATTTGGCTGGTGTGTAAAAATTCCAAAAGCTTTTTTTCAAGCAATGTTCAAGCACAAATGCAATTTCATTACCTGAGAAGCAAAATCTGGTTGCGTACTTCATCAAGCATTTCGTGTAGTAAAGATTTCTGAGGGGGGCGCCAAAATTCCAGTAGTAAGTGAGAGCCTTTGAAGAAAAACCACGGCAAAACGTGATTTCATTGTTATTACAGCAGCATTGACACAACTTTGCCGCAAACACGACCGTAAAGCTCTCCTGATACGAGGCAATTAGGCCAGCATTTAACGACTAACTAATGTCGCCGTGTGTAAGAATCCGCAGCCTCAGAGCTGTCGTGTTTAACGCGCGATAAGACACTAGCTTCGCAAAATCATCGGTACAAGGACACAAATGCGGCTGAGGCAGCGTTTCGATGGAGCCCAACCGCAAACGCGCCAGTGTGCTGTGCCGTCAGTGGGCATTGTAGACCCCCAGATGGTCGAAATTATTCCGGAGCCCTCCACTACGGCACCTCTTTCTTCCTTTCTTAGTTCCTCGTTTTTGCCTTCTCTTAGGGCGCAGTTCGGGTGTCTCGCAGACATTTGAGGAATTTACTGCGACATTTCCTTTATTTAAGAAAGGAAATTGTAAATTGGTTCTGGGGGAAAGGAAATGGCGCAATATCTTATATCTCGTCGGACACCTAAACCGCGCCGTAAGGGTAGGGATAAAGAAGGAACTGACTGAAGAAAAGAAGGAAGAGGTGCTGTCCGGAGGGCTCCGGAATAATTTCGAGCACCTGAGGATCTTTAACGCGCACTGACAAATTGTTGTTTTCATTTTTGCCGTGTTCTTGTAGTATAATGAAAATGCTAGTTTAGAGGAAAGACATGGGGCCCATGTTCTGTGTGATGAAAGATCCACAGGTGGTCTAAATTATCCAGGAGCCCTCAACTACGACAACTATTTATTTCTTTTCACTAAAAGTTTCCTCCTTTCTCATACGGTGCGGTTGGGGTGTCCGCCGAGATTAGACAATTCTTGCACCGTTTCCTTTCCTGAAACAACCTATTTTTAATAATTATAATTAATTTTTTGGGAAAGGAAATGGCGCAGTATCTGTCTGATATATCGGCGGACACGTGAACCGCGCCCTAAGAAAAGGGATAAAGGAGGGAGTGAAAGAAGAAATGAAATAATTGGTGTTTGAGGAAAGGAAATGGCGCGGTTTCTGTCCCATATATTGTAGGACACCTGAACCGTGCCGTAAGGGAAGGAATAAAGGAGGAAGTGAAAGAAGAAAGGAAGAAATAGGTGCCGTATTGGAGGGCTCCGGAATGATTTCGACCACCTGGGGATCTTTAACGTGGACTGACGTCGTACAGCACACGGGCGCCTTAGCGTTTTGCTGGCCGTAAAACCTATTTTTCAAAGGCCAGTGTTCATTGTAGAGCACACGGCTGTTCATTTTTTTGCTGTGCGTCGACAACAGGGCAAAGCAAAATGAAGAGTAACAATAATATCTGCTTCGCTTAAATCTGAGATTGTAATTTGACATTGATTAAAACTTCGATGCAACCCCACCAGTACACAATCAGTGTTGAAAGCAAGCAAGGGTTCCACTTATACTTTGAATTTATTGAGCGGAAGCCTCTTACTGGATCACTGATTTTTTGTGCGCTCAATGCATTAGCTAGTGGCACCGACACAAGTAAGCACCGGCTCCATTTGCAGTGCAGTCGCTCTCCGTTCCAAGACACGAGCTTGTTGATGTCCGGGACGGCTTAGTTTTGTAACTAATTTTCTCGGCCAGGTATATTATGTGCTCCCAAGTACCCTATTTGTAGACATTGATTGCTGGTCCGGCGGTCAAACTTCCCTTTTTGTATTTAATAAGCAGATGTAGCTATGGCTAGCCAGCCCGTCTTCATAAACTTTATTCTTTGTTTAAATTCACCTTGCAATTATGGGGCGATAGTTTTAAAGTGTCACCGCGGTCGCTTGGGGATTTCTTGGCGCGCCATTACGCAGATATTGGCAGCTTTTCACGTGACATCATATCCTGCTGTATTACACGTCAGCGCGCGTAATCTGAGCCGCTAATTAGTGGACCTTAAAACTAAGTTTTCCTTTAATGTCATTTGTGCACGTTGCTGCGCGACGTGCTTGTACAAATCCTCTGTTTATCCTCCTGAACCAACATCCTCATTGGCGAAGTAGTTGTGCCCGGCTCCCGAACGAAGGGACTCCGGTTCACTTCCGCCTGACAACCTTTTAAAGCTTTACCACGGCCGCTGAATTACAACCGCCATTTAACGGCGGTGGTTTTACTATTCACGCGGCTCCGATTTCGCTTCGTCTGTACTAATGACCCTGAACTGGAGGAGCGGAGCTGCATAAGTTACCACGTTACGTACCACGTGACTCGCACCAGCTGCAGTAACGCGCTCTGCCGTCGTCGCGGCGGCTACGCTCTGCCTATCCACTGTCTCGCTGTGGACGAAGCAAGTCAGCTGGAGCCGACGTCCTCAAGAGTGGGTACTCGCAGACGTCGGACCGAGTCTGATCACCCGGTCGACATTGCCAACTGGTCGAGGGATTTAGCAATCGATAGGGAGCGTAAACGCGCTAAACGGCCAGCCGAAAGGAATGGAGGGTGGGAGCTTCGCCTGGCTCGACGGCGAGCGAAAGATGCCGAATGAAGCCGGCGACGCGCCTTGTTAGCAGCTGCGGTGGAGACTGGCGAGACACTGGAAGCGAGTTCTCGCAGTGCGGAACCCGCAACGATCCACGTGGTCCGTCTGTATGCCAGACTGTGCTTCGGCCTCAAGAACCTTAGTAAGTGACCTCACATGTAATCTGTGCTTTCGCTTGCATAGCTACGGTTAGCTGAGCTAAGCCGTCCCATTTTTTTCTTTGCAGCGAGCCTGTTTTTCTACGTCGTTACACCCATTCTACGAATTTAAATTTCGCAGTCGCGCCGATCAGGGGTTTTCCTCCCAACGTGACCATTAATGCGTTGTTTGTCTGTGCCTTGATGTCTTCTAAAATCAAGAATTGTTATCGGTCATATTTCATGGCAGTTGACAGGCGTAAATGCATTTAGTGTAATTTCTTACTGCTGCTTACTAACAGTAACAACTAGCTCTCCCTGCAATCCACTTTTCGAGGTAACTTACGCTGACTCTATAAAACCCAGTTAGACGGCTGTACCTCTCGCTTGCCGTAGACATCTCAATGACACCGTGAGGGGACAAATTGGAAAAGAACGGCATGTAAGTACACTCCGTCTCCGCTGACACCGAACACCGATAAGTGGACGCGATCTTGCTCTGCGTTTCCTTCGCCTACAAACCACAGTTAAGGATGCAACCCCGTGGAAACCTTACCTCGTAAATGGCAGGGAGGCTGTGACAACGCTCGACGCAATGTTGCAGGACGTCACCAGTGAGGACCACCTCAACGTAGCCGCATACCTGCACTACACCCTGAGCCCGAATACGCGTATATGAGAGTAAGAAAGAGAGTATGCTTCCTAGGAAACTTAGCGCAGGTAAAAACTAGATGTGTCCGTTAAGAGACAAGGAGGGCAACGCCATAAGCAATATGGATAAGATCGTTAATGTAGCCGAAGAGTTCTACACAAATCTATACAGTAGCCAATGTAATCAGAAAGTTAATGATAAAGACAGTAGCACACACCATTGCGGCTGCCCGCCAGTAACAAAAGAGGAAGTAAAGAAACCATTATAGGAACAGCACAAAGGGGAAAAGCATCTGACTGGGATCAGGTAACAGCAGATCTGTTGAAAGACGGAGGACAGATTCTGCTACAAAAACTAGCCACCTTGTGTACGCAATGCCTTACGATCTCGACGATACCACAAGCTTGGAAGAATCCAAAAATTATCTTAATTCTTAAAAAGCTGACGCCAAGGACTTGAAAAAATTACAGACCGATCAGCTTACTGTCCGTTGCCTACAAGGCATATACAAAGGTAATACTAATAGAGTCAGGACAACCTTTGACTTTAATCAACCAAATGATCAGGCAGGCTTTCGTAAAGGATATTCAACAATGAATCATATTCGCAGTATAAATAAGGGGCTAGAGAAATGCAAAGAAAACAACCAACTCCTATATATGTCCTTCATTGATTACGAGAAAGCATTTCATAAAGTGGAAACCTCAGCTTTCATACAGGCTTTGCGTAATCAGGCTGTATAAGAGCCTTATGTCAAAATACTGGAAGATATATACAGGAACTGCACACCTACCATAGTCCTCCATAAAGTGAGCTAATAAATTCCAATATGAAAGGGCGTCAGGCACGGAGTCACGATCTCGCCGATGCTATTTACCGCCTGTTTACAGTTGGTATTCCGAGGCCTGAATACGGAACAGTTGGGGATAAGAGTTAATGAAGAATACGTAAATATTCTGCGATTCGCTAATGACATTGCCTTGCTCAGTCACTCAGGAGGTGAACTGCAAATCATGATCAATGAGTTATGCAGGACAGAAGGGTGGGTCTAAAAATTAACATGCAGAAAACCAAAGTAATGTTCAACAGTCTAGCAAGGGAACAGCAGTTCACTATTGGAAGCGGGGTGCGGGCAGTGGTAAAGATCTGCTTAGGGCAGGTAGTGGCAGCTGATCCCGATCATGACAGGGAAATAGCGCATTTGGCAGGTTCTCTCGGATAATAAATAGCTGATTGCCAAAATCCCTCAAGAGAAAATTGTACAACAGGTGTATATTACCGGTACTCTAATACGGGGCAGAAACGTTGAGGCTAATTAAAATGGTTCAGCTTTAATTAAGGACGACGCATCGAGCAATGCAAAGAAAAAGGATAGGTGTAACGTTAAGAGACCGGAAGCGGCCAGAGTGGGGAGGGAACAAACGCGGTTTAATGATATCCTACTCGAAATCAGGAGGAAGAATTGGGCAGGGCATTTAATGCGAATGCAAGATAATCGCTGGTCCTTAAGGGTAACGAAGTAATTCCAAGAGAAGACAAGCGTAGTAGAGGGAGACAGAATTTTAGGTGACAGGGTGAGATTATGAGGCTTGCAGGAATAGGGTGGGCGCAGCTGGGAAAGCACGGGGTTAATTGGAGAGACATGGGAGAGACCTTTGCCCCGCAGTGGGTGTAGTCAGGATGATGACGAAGCTGTCCTCTAGAACACTCCTTTTTATAAAGGGAGTGTGCTAGAGGACACCCGACTACATTTCAGCACCATTATGTTTATGTCGAGCAGTCCGCAGAAGAACCCTGACGTCATGCCTCGTTGCGCACTCAAGACGAGTAGCGCGCTGACCATTGACATTACAATTTTCGTCTTTACCACGCAGAATACAAGCCAGCTGACCGAGTTTCACTTTGGACATCTATTTGTCACGGTGGACTCGGTGAAAACGTTTTAGCAACAACTGCGGGCCGTACAAGATTATTCGCCTGCTATGTTAGCGGGACTGAAGTTGTTCTTGATGGAGTTACATGATCCGAGCGACGCCGAACCCGAGATGTAGTGCGTGTCGTGGGTCGAAAGCCTATTTAGGAGCGCTAATAACCATGTGTTCGTGCTCATGCACTTTATTTCAAGGAGAAAGCTTTATATGTTTCATTAATTCAAAGCTACTAGTAGTCGGCGTCGGAGCACAAAATATCGGAGAGCCATGGAGATGGCAAGAAGTAGAGAAAGAGAGAATATTTTTGCCATAGGTGCCGCGAACTAGGGCCGGTGGGTCCTGTGCGGCCTCGTGTGGGGGCCACGTACTGGGTTCATGAAATGAGTGAAAGTTGCGTGGCTGGTTGAGGAGTTGGTCCCAGCATTACGCAGAGGGAGCTGGCAGCAGGGCTTCTGGAGGAGAGTTATTTTCGCATCCCCAAACGATGTGCGCCTGAGTTGCGGACGATACGTGGTTGCAGTTTGGGCATGCGGAGTGGTATTCTCCATTGGTGATCAGTGATACCTTTAAGTGGCTGAGGATTAAGTGCGTCTGCAATCTTCGGAGCAGGGTGGCTTATGCTCTCCGGAGGTCGGGTTGAAGAGGCTGGAAAGGGCATCACGTCTTTTTATGAACATTGGTGATGTCGGCAAACGTCCGGGGGGCTTCAGCGAGGACTCTAGAATCTGTGGCGCGGCCGCAAGTATTGTTAATCCTCGAGCAAGTCGGCCGGCCCCTCGTTACCAGCCTGTTATGCGTCAGTGATTTAGGCAGGGGCTTATTATTTTGTCAAACGTGTTAGGTTCCCCAACCTGATACATGTCCCTTCGTTTCCACAGTTGCCCTCATGGGCGGGTACCCAGATTAGGTCAATTTTGCGGTCGGGTGTGCTGCCGCGCAGGATGCGTGCGGCGGCAATGAAGATGCAGTTTGCCGAGTAGTTTAGGATTGCTCGTTTTGAGTCACCGAGGACTGTCCGGGTACGGCGGTCAGCGATAGCCAGCGCTATGGCTGTCTCTTCTGCTGCTGAGAGGGAGGGGGGCGCACATCGCGGCGGCGGAGGTAAGGTTATATCGCGGCGTGGTTGCACAGACCACGTAGGTTGCACCTTGCCTTGCCGCGTTTATGTGTGTTGTGTGTTCGTCGGCACGATAGAAATCATCCAGTCCTAGGGCTTCGTGCTAAAGGCGCGCGCCGTGTCGGTGAGGCAGCCGCTTCGTCGGTAGCGGTTTGACAAAATGGCGGGTATGTAATACACCTGGCAAGAAGTGGAGAGGGAAGGGACTGGAGCAGCTAAGGAGCGAGGACGTATTACCGGAGAGGGCGTCGAAGTCGAATATAAGACTTCAGATGGCGGAAGGCGGCTGAGCTTCGGAGGCAGCAGGTGCCAGCATCAGACCACTTGCTGCATGACTTAGTCGCGCCAGTGCTCACGCAGTAGGAGTGATAAGTGTCGTTTCTGAGGGTTTCGCGGCTGCGCGCGTCACTGTCTCTTCAGATTTCCCTGCCAACGGTGTGTGTGCAATGCAGTTATTGTTTGCCGACACGCGTTCCAAGTAACGGCGTTGCTGCTAACGCTTTATTTTTTCCGTAACTTAGTAACCTACCCGTTACGATTTCGATACCGTAAAGGCTAACGCACTTACGTTAACATTTTAAGGTAACGTAAAGTGTCACGTTACTAGTTACTTTTCATTTGACGCGATGTTTATTGCCTCAGGGCATAAAAACTATGAAGCGTGACACGAATAAGATGATTCATCATCATCATCAGCCTTACTACACCCACTGCAGGGCAAAGGCCTCTCCCAAGTCTCTCCAATTAACCCTATCCTTTGCCAGCTGCATCCGCCCTTTACCTGCAAACTTCTTAATCTCATCCGCCCAGCTAACCTACTGCCGCCCCCTGCTACGCTTACTTTCTCTTGGAATCCACTCCGTTACCCTTAAGGACGAGAGGTTATCTTGCCTTCGCATTACATGCCCTGCCCAAGCCCATTTCTTTCTCTTGATTTCGACTAGGATGTCATTAACTCGTGTTTGTTCTCTCACCCAGTCTACCCGCTTCCGATCTCTTCCGTTGTCCTTAACTTAAGCTGAACTATTTTCGTTAGCCTCCACGTTTCTGCCCCGTAGGTGAGTACCGGTAAGATTATGCTGTTGTACACTTTCCTCTTGAGGGAAATTGGTAAACTGCCACTCATGATCTGCGAGAATTTTCCATATGCGCTCCATCCCATTCTTATCCTTCTACTTATCTCCCTCTCATGATCTGGATCAGCTGTCACTACCTGCCCTAAGTAGGCGTATTTCGTCACAATTTCTAGGCTCTCGCTGCCAATTGTGAACTGTTGTTCCCTTGCTAGGCTGTTGAACATTACCTTGGTTTTCTGCATGTTAATTTTTAGACCCATCGATCTGCTCTGCCTTTCTAACTCATTGATCATGATTTGCAGTTCACCTCCTGAGTGACTCCGCAAGGCAATGTCATCAGCAAATCGCAGATTATTTAGGTATTCTCCATTTATTCTTATTCCCAACTGTTCCCAATTCAGGCCTCGAAATACCTCCTGTAAACATGCGGTGAACAGCATTGGCGAGATCGTGACTCCTTGCCTGACGCCCTTCCTTATTGGAATTTTACTGCTGACTTTATGGAGGACTATACTAGCTGTGCAGTTGCTATATATATCTTCCAGTATTTTGACATAAGGCTCTTCTACCCCCTGATTACGCAATGCCTGTATGACTGCTGAGGTTTCCACTGAGTCGAATGCTTTCTCGTAATCAATGAAAGCTATATATAGAGGTTGGTTATATTGTGCTCATTTTTCTATCTCCTGATTGACAGTGTGAATATGATCTATTGTGGAATATCCTTTACGAAAGCCTGCCTGATCATTTGGTTGATTAAAGTCTAACGTTGCCCTGACTCTATTAGCAATTACCTTAGTAAATAGTTTGTAGGCAACGGATAGTAAGCTGATCGGCCTGTAATTTTTCAAGTCCTTGGCGTCTCCGTTCTTATGAATTAAGATAATGTTTGCATTCTTCCAAGCTTCTGGTACAGTCGAGGTCACAAGGCATTGCGTATACAGGGCGGCTAGTTTTTCTAGCACGATGTCCCCTCCATCCTTCAACAGATCTGCTGTTACCTGATCCTCCCCAGCTGCTTTTCCCCTTTTCATTGCTTCTAAGGCTTTCTTCATCTTTCGTTACTGGCGGGATGACGCATTGCTGTGCACTGCTGTCTTTCTCATTAACGCTCTGATTACATTGGCTACTGTACAGGTCTGTGTAGAACTCTTCGGCTACGTTAACTATCTTATCCATATTGCTAATGACATTGCCCTGCTTGTCTCTTAATGCATACATCTGGTTTTTACCTATGCCTAGTTTCCTCTTCACTGTTTTTAGGCTACGTCCGTTCTTTATAGCATGCTCGATTCTCTCCATATTAAACTTCCTTATGTCGGCTACTTTGCGCTTATTTATTAACTTTGATAGCTCCGTTAGTTCGATTCTATCGGTAGGGTTAGATGCTCTCATGTTTTGGCGCTTCTTAATCAGATCTTTCGTCACCTGAGACAGCTTCCCGGTATCTTTTTGAACTGTCCTGCAGCCTACTTCTACTGCGCCCTCCGTAATTAATGATGTCAGATTATCGTACATTGAATGAACATCAAGATCATCTTCCTCAGTTAAAGCCGAATATCTGTTTTGCAGCGCTATCCTAAACTCCTGTGCTTTCCCTCTTACGGCTAACTCGTTAATGGTCTTCTTCACTAGCTTCTTCTGTTCCCTCTTCAAGTCTAAGCTAATTCTAGACGTTACAATTCTGTGGTCGCTACAACGCACCTTTCCGAGGACGGCCACATCCTGAATGATGCCAGGTTTAGCGCATAGTATGAAGTGATTTCATTTTTATTCTCACCATTGGGGCTCTTACAGGTCCACTTCCTGTTTTCTCGTTTGAGGAAGAAGGTATTCATGATCCGCAAATTATTTCTGTCCGCGAATTCGACTAATAACTCTCCCCTGCTATTTATAAAGCCTATCTCATAGTCACCTACCGCGTTGTCATCAGCCTGCTTCTTGCCCACCTTCGCATTGAAGTCGCCCATCAGTACAGTGTACTGCTATTTTACTTTATTCATTGCCGATTCTACGTCCTCAAAGAAACTTTCAACGGTCTGGTCATCATGGCTGGATGTGGGTACGTAGGCCTGCACCACTTTCAGCTTGTACCTCCTATTCAGCCTAATTACTATAGCTGCTATCCTCTCGTTAATACTGTAGAACTCCTCTACGTTGCCAGCTATATTCTTATTAATGAGAAATCCCACCCCTAGTTCTCTTCTATCCTCTAACCCGCGATAGCACAGTATGTGTACGTCCTTTAGTACTGTATACGCCTCACCTGTCCTCCTGACCTCACTAAGCCCTATCACATCCCATTTAATTCCAGCGTGTTCCTCAAACAGCACTGCTAGGCTAGCCTCGCTAGCTAAAGTTCTAGCGTTAAACATTGCCAGGTTCAGATTCCAATGGCGGCCTGTCCGGCCTCTAAGATGATTAAATAAATGAAAATAGGTGGGCTGATCTGATGAAATAAAGATGTGAACGATGATGTGGACCCTGTGTCCAGGAGATATAGGAGTCCGGATTGTCCGGTGGGAGGCCCACTGCCGCCAGCTGCCGAATTCTCGTCAGCTTCAGCGCCGGGCAGTCCCACAACAGGTGGTGGATATCCGCCTCACAGCCTCTGATCTTCCAGACTGAACACCCGAGGCTGGGATATAAATATTTGAAATGCGGCAACTTGCGTGTCAGAGCTGAAGTTAGGGCAACCCCGACAAGTATCCTCCGAAGCGCAACCTACTCTGAATGGGAAGACGACTAAGGAGGGTTACCGCACACGGAGGGATTAGCGCACGTGTGCGGCGCCGGAGGCGCTCCTTTCTAGATAAAAGCAGGGTGGTGTCATCCAGAGAGGACTCGAGGCAAAGACGAGGTTGGAGTCAAAAAGCGAGTCTCATAATCTGCGTGTCTTTGTGCGTCCAGGAGATCACGCGGAACCCGCTCAATACGGATTTGCTGCGGGATGCGTGTCGCTAGACAATGGATGTCTTGGGAGATTTCTGGGGTGTGACTGACTCGTCGTAGTAGGCATGTGACGTGAAGGACGTCGGTGCGAATGACAATGCGGGCCGAGGATAGCATTTGAACGGCGGTCACAGAGCAAAGTGTCTCTTGAACCGCAAGCATCTCCGCACAGAAGATGGAAGGAGGTTCTGAAAGGCTAAACCTTGACGTTTTGTTCAGAGCAGGCTTGCAAGGACAGTAAAAGTCCTTTGGTGTTTCGCAGCCCTGGATACTCGTCAACGTACATAACGATGGAGCCATGCGGCAGATTGGCGCCTTACTATGTAATTCGGTCGCGAAACGACGATGCCGCGCGGGTAGATGATAGCCGGCGTTGGTCACTTGGCTTGTTGTCTCTTAGCTGCACAAAACGCCAGGGAGGAAGCACTGGCGAAGGCGGCAGTAGAATCAAGCGCGATGAAGCATATGCCCTGAGTGCACAAGTTGTGTGTGTAAGGCTTGAATTTAGGCGGCGAGCATCGCGTCGTTGCTACACAAGCTCATCTAGTGTATTCAGCTGCGCATGTTATTGGAGTGCCATAATCGGAGTAATACGGGGAAGGCAAGTGATGACCCTCATTGCCTCTCGATTAACAGCTTCCAGACGATCCCATTGAGCCGTCGTCAAATGCTGGAAACGGGCTTGGTAAACAAGGCGCGGTTGCACAACTGCCCGCACCAACAGTCATGCAACATCAGAGCGCGCTCCGCCTGTTTTAGGAGAAATGCGTCTAATCAGACCCAACGCCTGAACTGCTTGCTTTTTAGCCCGAGAAAGAAAAAGAAGCTGTTCTTGACTCGGGTATTGTCAAGCCCAAGATTTTTACGGTTGCACTTTCTTGAATTGGTGCTCCGGATAGATGGAGACGAATTGGTGTTCCAGCCAGTTTACGGCGCCTCAGCGGTTGGCGACTGACACGAACGTGGTTTTCCTCATTGAAAGCTGCAGACAAGTGAAAAAGCAAAAGTCAACGTAATATCTATGGCTGATTGTAGGCCTGCTGCTTGAGTCATCAAGTCGTTGTGAGTGGTCCATACCGTTATGTCATCAGCATACAATAAGAACTTGATCTCAGAGACATCATGTAAGCGGCAAGCAAGGGGGATAAAAGCAATATTCAATAATGTTGGTGATAAAACCTATCCCTGGGGAATGCCGCAAAGAGGCACAAATGATCCGACGGCATCACCACTGAGGCGTATGGCAAAGTGTCGGCCTTCAAGGAAGGGTTTAGCAAAATCGCGCACTGTAACGGGGAAATGCACCATGTCAAGCGATTCCAGGATGGCAGCATGACTGATATTATCGCACGTCTTTTCAACGTCCATCGCCGGTACAGTAAGTACACTGTGGCTGCGAGTTGAGGCCAGAACTGCTGACGCCAAGACAGCCAGTCCATGTTCTGTACCTATGGACGTAGGAAAGCTAATTCGGGCGGGATGGTAGAAAATATGCTGCTCATGCCACCACGACAGTCATGTGGCGAGCATTTTTTTCGGTAAGCTTGCATAATGTGGGCGTAAGCGATAGGGGCCGGAAATTTCCGAGGTCTGTCGGCGGCTTCCCCGGCTTTGGTATGGGGATCACAATAGCCGATTTCCAGGTTTCTGGTACGACGCCTTCTATCCGTACCTTGTTAATAGTGGCGAGGAGTTGAAGCAGTACAGTGGAACCTAATTTCTTGTAAACCTCGTACGGAATGGAGTCCGGACCGGGCGCAGTCTTCCGACTGGCCTCGTCTATTGCTGCAAGCAACTCGAGTATTGAAAATGGGCTTGCAATTCTCTCGGCTTCAGCTGTAGATGGGAGCTTATCGACATATGCTGTAATGGCAGCCAAGGGGGCTCCTATGACCCTTGGAGGCTACACATTATACTTACGGAAAAACTTCCGCGCTGCCTCTCTGGCGAAATCATCCGGAGCTAAGTTAGCTGCAAAGCATGCTGTGGCTGCTGCGTGAGGACGACCGGAACCATGTTCCATTGCACGAAACGTTCACCAGAGAGCAGCATTCGATGACTTTGTCGAGAACTGTCACACCACGCATGCCACTGCCGTCGCGAGAGATCGCGTTGATATCTTCGAGCCTTGGCAGTAGGGTAATTAAGCCTTGTCCGTGCTTGCGCAGAAGACGGGTCTCGGGAAGCTGCCATCTCCGCTTGTCGGCGAGCAGCCCACAGGTTAAGGAGACCCACATCCGGGCGCCGGTCGATTCACGTCCGTCCAGGTGACAGCAGTTGCCTTACTCAGAGCAGTTTGTATGCGGTCCACAAGTAGTGTAGATGATTGCAGAGAGAGAGATCTTCGACGGTGGTGCGAAACGTGTCCGAATTGACCAAAGAACACCTACAGCGTAATCGGCGGGCACTTGATGGATGGAGACCGATGATGATAGGATGGTGGTCACTACCGCAAGTGTCTGGTCCCAGGTGCCACGATAGAGACCAGGGTGCTGACCCCCACGTAAGGTCCGGAGCACATGTTGGACTGCGAGAATGGCGCACAGTCCTCGTTGCTGAATCTAAATGGTTGAGTAAAACAAAAAGCACATCCGCCAATGCGTCCCGCACACGCCTACCACAGGGGCTTGAAGTAGTGTACCCTCAGTCCGTATGAGGGGCGTTAAAGTCACCACCGACTAAAACAGGCCGCCTTGGGTGCTGTCGTCGTAGAGTTAATAACCACCCCACATTAATGCGGGAGGGAGCTCCACAGACGGGTGTTACATAGCATGACACGTCCACAACAGTTGCCTTGGGAAGCTTCACAGCCACAGCGACTACCCCTTGATATGAGGTGCACCAGTTTTCTAGAGAGAGGCGAACTTCAAGAAAACGCGCATCAATATAAACCGCCGCCTTTTCCGGAGGGGCAACAGTGTGCAGACGACGGTCGTTCATTGAAGGAGACATGTATCCATTAAAGCCCGGAATGGATGGCAAGGCATTGTCTCCTGAAGTAGCAGGGCCCACAGCTGGAGCTTGTTCATGCGGAGTCGAGATTTGAGCTCTCCCAGCTTTGTGGAGAGGCCTCTGCAGTTCCATTGGAGCACACCACAACAACGTGTACTCGCCATTTTCGATTAGGCTTCCAAGCGTTGTAATAGAACTGATGTCAGGTTAGATAACTGGTTTATCATAATTCGGAGGAGGGATGTTGTTGAGTTATCCTGCAGTGCTTCAGAAGACATGGTAGAGTCCGCGAAAAACGCATGAGGGCTGGACGTAGTCGCAGGAGCTGCAGCATTGATTGGCGTAGAGTGGGATTCCGACGGTTATCTACGGCGAGCAAGCAGTTCACGGCGTTGCCGTAGATTAGAGACCTCAGCTAAAGGCGTGATTTTTGTCGTCAACTGCCGCCATTTTCTCACACAGTTTCCAGTATGCTGTGCTTTTTGTGTACCTTGAAGGCGACGGCGATCCTTGCGCACTTTATCACTGTACGACTGTTGGGCAGGGGCTGCAGGTGGATTAGGCTCAGAAAGCTCCGGCCAGTCGTCTTTATCCCACTGAAGAGCAGCAAACCTGTTGGATGTCTGTATCGGGGCTCTGTTTTCATTCAGACGCAGTTCCCTACGGATCCCACGCCGAACCTTCTCAGTTGCTTTCTGTTTTTTGGGCAAGTTGGAGAGGCGATCTCGTAGTCATCAGTCTTGCAAAATTCGCACCTGTAAGACGGTGTGCCTTGTAGCCTAGCCTCACCTTGCTTTGCAAAAGGACATGATCGGCGCATGTGGCCAGGTCTGAAACAGCTGTAGCTATAGACAGCATTCGGTTTGTAAGGACGAGGCCGCAGAATACAGCCATAGCAGTAAAGTCGTTCTGGGAGAGTTGGTGGGCTTTGTAGTGTGACGATACACGAGCGCCCCATTCCTATACCGCGCTTGGATGACACGGTGGGTTGGACAGTACAGCTCACGCTGGAGGGTCGTCTGGTCTTCGGCAACGTCGACGTTGTAAAAAACAGAGCGTTGTAGGGCCGTAGGTTCTACTAGGTACACCTGGACCGGCACCGAGATCTCGCTTGTAATCGATATGCACTTCAGCGTTTGCAGACGATCGACAGAAGCCAAAGTCGGCAGCCACACATTGATGGTATTAGATTTCGTTCTAAACGTGAAGCCACGAAAACCTTTGGTCCCAAGACACTCGTCCAAGTTCGCCTGAAGAATCCTGTTCGGAATGTCTGTCAGACTTTTGGCTGCCAGAGCTTTAATAGCCACTTTATACGATACCGATGTAGATGTCGGCACAGCCAACTGGCTTTCATACGCTGAGAAGAACGCGTGCCGTGTGAGCTGCGGTTGGCACAAGAAGAATCCTGTGCAGTGTCCCCTGATGGGCACTTTTGAGAACTGCGTTAAGCCGGTGGCACGGATGGAAGTGCTAAAGACAGGTCCATATTGGAGAGCTCTCCTACTCACGCTGCACGGTTGAAGCCCCATCCAGCAGTGGAGGCTGGGCAGCCATTTCCGAGTTCCGCCCAGAGGGCAGATCGCTCACAGGCAGAGGTGCATTTGGAGAAAGCGGGATGTGCTGCGCTGATGGACCGGGAGCAGGAACCAAGAGCTGGGACACAGGCTCAGTTGTCAAAAGAGGGGATGCTGAAGCCGTGGTGACCGACGCCGGCGAAGCCACCTCTGCCAGCGCGTCACCGGTGGCTCTAGGCCTAGCCTCGGAGCAAAGTCCAGCTGCCGGGATGACTGACGGACATTTGCTTACTGCCACCCATACAGACTGCGCATGAGCTTCGGGAGCCTCCTCAGATGGTGCGAAGTCAGTTCTCTTGATATAACGAACGTATTTATGCGGATGGCGAGATTTTTCACTGGAGCGATGTGTAGCCACCTTTATAGGGACAGTTCGTCTTCGTCTTCTTCCTACTAGTTACTTTTTGTTCCAGTTGTCGACCCCCCCCCCTCCGCCTCCCTTTATTTCAAAACGAAAGCGCGGAGTGCCTAAAGTGATGTTGCAGACAAACCAAATGTACAGGTGTTTTCGACAGCCCTTGATGGGGCTCGCGTGCATGCCAGAAACACCTGCCCTTGACGACGCACCCAACTGAAAGAAAAAGACTGAACACCCATAAAGCACAAAACACGTGCACGAACACGCATTCACACACTTGCCTTCACCTACCTCCCTTCCAAAACAACTGCACACACAAATCTCCAAAGAGTGGAAGCATGCCCGGCATTTTGTAACATCACATTGTTCAAAATGACTGTAAATTTGATGAGAGTTCAGCGATGTTTTCTTTACAAAGCTAGAATTGATGATGAAGTGTCATTTTTTCTTTAATGTCATGTTCAGAAAATGGCTTCACCATGTGCCACAGTGTCTGCAGCCATCACATATAACTCTGCAGGACTATTGAGGCCACTCTAACATAGCTGAGCTCCAGCACATTTGCGTAAATTATTCTCGTTAAATCAGGATTTCAGGTAAAATCGCTGTTTTGGCAAAAAGTTTTAAATGAAATATAACCTTTATAAAATTGTTATCGTGAGTTCTTGCAGCGAAGACGCACTGATTAAAATTTATGTCCATGCATCAGCGAAAAAGGAACAAGTGGTACTTTTTTTCGGTAACGGTAAGGCGTTATATTTTTTTTGTAGCTAAGGTAGGGCAGTAACGCGCTTTTTTTAGTGTGAAGAGTAACGTATTTAGTAATTTTTTCGGTAACGCCTAAAACACTGGACGCAGTGTGATGGAATGGCAACGACATCAATGTATGTGGCCTGCGAGGCGACCGCGTCTACGTGAACAGGGAGACGAGAGCGCCCACAAATGTGTGCTACCGGCTCCAAGGCAAGAAAGCCGATAAATCCTATACGACGGCTGCAGAGGCGGGCTGCAACATCGTGATCACCGCTACGGTAAGAGCGCGGAAAGCTAGTCTCAACCGGTTGAAGAGGCGTTGAAGTACACAACGAGAAGCGCACATGAAGCGACAGAAGCGTGCGGCCAACGTCGAGTTGCGGAAACGTGAAGCGGAAGCAATGCGGCAGAGGCGCGAACAGGAGGCTCAGGTAGGTGGTGGTGGTGGAAACTTTAATGGACTCAGGGGAGTTTAGGACACGCAGGTCCTTGGGCCTCCTCACGGCCCCACTGCACTGAAATGTTCAAACTTTTCACTCGCGGGGATATAGAGCTTTCTGATTCAAACTCGAAACCAGTCTTAAGTGTCAGTGGCGAATTTTTCTGCTCGTTCTTTCGTTGATAAGCATGTGATCGATTCTTCTTCAATACAGGCAATGCCGCGAACGCTCTTAACCATTGTTCTTGCTCACAGACGCCGGTGCGCGGCTTTAACCATTTCTGCCGCGAGAACTGATTAGTTCTATCTAGAATGACTGCAGCCACGTTTCAAATACTTTCATTGTTCGAGATTGCGCAGTTACCTTTCAGGCTCAATCGGAGTTTCTTGGCCAACTTTAAATTCACCGCGGCCGAGAAAAGCGGAAATGCTGTCTTTCCTGGTCCGCCCAACACATTTCTTGCCATCTGTACCGCCTGCTTCTTCAGGTATCTGTGGCCGAAAGTCCGCCCTATAGAGAGTCCTTTTAAGAACCACTACAGCAAACGCAAACTAGACTGACAAATCCTAGGCATTTTGTCCTCCACGCGCTATGGGCGCAATAGCCCAACTCGATATCTCCGCGACTGTTCGAGCAAGAGTTGAACTCTCAAACTATGGCACAACATTGATTCGTCCCGATTGGTCCCGATGCGGCGGCAAGCGCGCACGCAGCATCAGGTTAACCGGCGCCATCTGGCCTAATGAAAGCAATCTGCGCATGCGCACTGGCGACGCGCGGACTCACGGTACTCGGGTAATGGTATACAGCACGGTACGCGCTATGTTAAAAGCGTCTAACATCTGCGGGGATGGTCCCCGTTTCTCATAAGGCTAAATAACACGAACCGCTTGTTTCATCCTGACATGCGAAAGAAAGCACGCCATTGCTCTCATGCATGCTTCCCCGAACAAAATGGAGCAATGTTTATTTTCCCGTGAGATGTGCAGAAAGGACGCAGTCGTTGGTTGGTTCATGCGTCAGTGACGCTCCCGCCAGAAATAATAAGTCTGTCTTAGAGCGCAAATGCGAAATCCTTTCCCTGTCCTCATTCCACCTTAATTTTTCATCTGCTTTTCCTGTAATTTTTTCCTGGTTTTATTTTTATTTATTTATTATTTATATCCATGTTTATACATACATATACTTATAAACGTTATACATGTACCTATGTACATACATGCATGTATAAACATGTATGTATATGCATGTATGTATAAACTTTATAAACATGTATGTATATATACATGTATGTATAAATTTTATACACGTTTGAAATATTTTGAAGGGCCATCTTTATACTTTGCCTGTCTCGGTACTCAATTTCGCTTTGGTATTAGTCTCCCGAGATACTTATCAAGGCAGTGTGATCAGCGAATCGCGAATTGCCAGGCTTTTGCCGATAAGCTATTACCGCTAACTCTTCTGAGTCCACGGTCCTGAATACCTAATTTTATCGCGCGGTGAATAGTACTGAATAGATATTGTCGCCCTGGACTGACGTCCTTTCCGACTTGGATATTGTCACTTCCCTTACGGATGTATATTGTACCTATAAGGCCGCTATAGTTGTATTTATCAGCAGCTTTGCATATTTATCTTCTAAACACAGGAAAGGCAATGCCCACTGAACTGCTGTGGATTCATATAAGTGAAACGTTTTATCCTACTACAAGCAGGAAAATATCGGCGTTGCTTATATTCTGCGTATATCTTTATTAACTGGTTCAAGGTGGGAATATGGGCCACAGCCACTGGCCGTTAGGAAGGCCAGCCACCTTCGTTGGTCAACAAAAGTCTAAGATCCCTCAATTTTTTCAACGATTACATTAGGAAAAACCTTGCATGGTCATGGTATTTTTTTTTTGCAAGCTGTGCTACTCTGGTATCGAGAAATTCTTTTGCTCAGCTTATCCCGCTGTCTGTGGCGTCGGAAATCCATCTTGAACTCTTTTATTACCTGTAGAGTACTTTCAGCACTCAGCGCTAATTTCGCGGTGCTTAATTCACGAGAGGCGTTCCAGTCAATTTTTTAACAAAAAAAACTTATGATGATGACTGCCACCGCCAAAACACAGAGCATTATTACGGACGCAATGGTGTTTGTACCCTCGTCTAAGTCGGAATTGTTTTACGATTCGCCATGGTTTACTCCTTAAGTTGAGTAGATCCACAACCAGGTGAACAACTAATTTGGTTCACATGTGGAATAACTCGAACATTTGCCTTTAATTAAACGCTCCGATAATGATGGGACACTATCGGCAGCTGCTCGAAAGCTGCCCGCGCCAGTCACGCCGGACTTGCATGAGAAGTTATCGCTCGAAATTTTTACGAAAATTTCATTTCGTTTGCCGTGTGCATCTTTATTTCCTTTGTCTGCACTTTGATCAGTGCTTCTGCTCGGCTGAAAGTCCAGCAAAAAATACTCAATTTTTTCTTATCGCATTCCTATAGTGGCAAGATCAGACTGATTTCTGAAGCCTGAAAAGTGAATGAGGTGCATTGTCTTCGCTGTAATTTCTAGAATCGCGCAACTGCCAGCCTCAGCGGAGTAACACTCCAAATAGCCGAATACAGACACTAATCCATTGCATTTGGAATGCCTAATGAAATAAAGTTTCGAGCCATTTTTGTTCAAGGAACACAAGCCACGCAGAGCAGACGGCATCTCGCGTCTTGATCTCGGCAGAAAAATTTTGCAATTAAAGAAATTTTATTTTCATTCGTGGCGAACACCTAGCATCGCTACATGCATTGTAGACGTTCAGGTTCTAGGAATTCCAAGAATACAGATTTGAAACTTTCACTCCCTCCCTTATCTCTTCCCTTACGGCGCGGTTCAGGTGTCCAACGATATATGAGACAGATACTGCGCCATTTCCTTTTCCCAAAAAACCAATTATTAAAGAATGAATGCATGCTTCGCATGATAAGCTAAGGATTATTTCACTCACGTAGCTGTTGATGATTTTCGCTATAGGTTTATGGCTCCGTAATTCAACTGGCATTAGGCAGAAATCCACATGTCTAAAGAAGTGGAAGTTAATGGGAGGTTGTCAGAGGCAGACACAATGTCGACGCGACAGCGTTAAGGAGTTCGTGCCGCAGAAAAGCCGGTGTCGTCGGCGTTGGCCGTGAGCGAAAAATCCCTTCTCCTCCTGCTCGCAATGTACGCCACTGCCCCAAAAGATAGCGCGCGACGGCAGCGCAGAGAAAGGAAGGGACGCCTATCACATATATCGGTCGACAACTAGGACCGCGCCGCAAGGGAAGGAAAATGAAATGAAAATTGGTTTTAAAGAAAAGAAGTGGGCCCTGTGTCACATATCTCTGTTGACACCCCAGCCTCGCCGTAAGAAAAGAATAATGAAATGAAAATTCATTTTTAAGGAAAGGAGGTGACGCGTCTGACATATCTCTAGTTTGGGCGCTGTGGGGCCGTGCAGGCACGCAGGAATCCCGCGTTGAGCGGCTAACAACGCAGCGCACGTCCGAAGCGGTTCACCGCGAAACTTGCGGCTTGCTGCCCGTTCGTTTGCCCCGCCGCGGTGGCTCAGTGGTTAGGGCGCTCGACTACTGATCCGGAGTTCCCGGGTTCGAACCCGACCGCGGCGGCTGCGTTTTTATGGAGGAAAAACGCTAAGGCGCCCGTGTGCTGTGCGATGTCAGTGCGCGTTAAAGATCCCCAGGTGGTCGAAATTATTCCGGAGCCCTTAACTACGGCACCTATTCTTCCTTTCTTCTTTCACTCCCTCCTTTACCCTTCCCTTACGGCGCGGTTCAGGTGTCCAACGATATATGAGACAGGTACCGCGCCATTTCCTTACCCCCCCCCCCCAAAAAAAAAACAACCAAAACCAATGCCCGTTTGTTCAGCGCGGAAGCTATGCTGGCGTTCGTGGCATCGGGTTTGTCGAGAACTATGTGCCGACGAACTGAGGCTGCAACTTGAGCCCCGCGCGTTTCGGCAAGGCGCATGGCAACGCATCTACGTGGTTTTTCACTCCGCGCGTCCGTTTCACCGTATTACGTAGCAGAGCGATTTGTCTAAAGGGCAAGGCGTCACGCCGAACGGGCGATTGCGTTCCGTGGACTCACTGGAAGTGCTGCAACACGTTGTCACGTTCCACTCTCAAAGGCGATGTGCAAGGGTCCTACAATTTTTTTACAATGTGAATATGAGGCGGCGGTGACGAAGAATTTTGCAGTCCACCAAGTCCACGATGCTTCGGCCCTTCAGTGATAAGGGCGCTCGACTGCTGCGCCAGAGTACACGCGATCAATCCAGTCGGCTGAGGCAGCGCTTCGATAGAGACTAACCGCAAACGCGCCAGTGTGCTGTGCGATGCCAGTGGAGATTATAGACTCCCAGATGGTCGAAATTATTCCGGAGCCCTCTACTACGGCACCTCTTTCTTCCTTTCTTCTTTCGCTACCTCCTTTATGCCTTCCCTCACGGCGCGGTTCTGGTTCCACCCAGACCAGTGAGGAAGTTACTGCGACATTCCCTGTCCTCAAAAATGCAGATTGTAAATTGGTTTTGGGGAAAGGAAATGGCGCAGTATCTCACATCTCGGCGGACACCAAAACCGCACCGTAAGGGAAGGGATAAAAGAGGAACTGACCGAAGAAAGGAAGAAAGAGTTGCCGTAGTGGAAAGCTCCGAAATAATTTCGAGTACCTGGGGATCTTCAACGTGCACTCACCAATTTTTGAAGTGAAATGCTTCACTATGCTAGTCAACACCGCGCTTCGCGCGAGCTGCCGTATTTCGGAGGACGAGTGACGTCACGCGCGTCGCAGGTGGCCACTGCCGCGCGCTATGCGTCATCGTTTGACGTTCGCCGCTCTTTCACTCCCTCTCTTATCCCTTCCCTTACGGCGCGGTTCAGGTGTCCAACGATATATGAGACAGATACTGCGCCATTTCCTTTCCCCCAAAACAAATTATTATTATTAAATGCGTGTTTATCGCTGAGGCCGACTGTATAACTGCTTGCCAGAAAATAGGCGTGCGCATTTAACATGGAAGGAGAAGAATGATACTACCGATACAGAAATGCTACCACGGGAGTTGGCTGAAAAGCAGCGAAGAAATGAAAGGCTGAAAGCTCAACGAGCGTCCGAGGCAACCGAACAACGAAAAGAACGTCTCGCTAAACAACGCAGGAAAGCCGAGTCCGAAACGCCAGAAGTATGACAGGCCCGTCTGGATAAATGGCCTGTTTCTCTCTCTCTCTCTCTCGCTCCGTGGTGTCCACCGAGATATGTGAGACGGTTACTGTGCCATTCACTTTCCTCAATATCCAAACAAAACAAGTGAGACGACGGCGTTCATAGAGTTTATTGGCGTTGACAACTGTGCAACGGCCGTTCCGCACAACCGGCTCCATATAATGAAAATGATAGCTTATAGGAAAGACATGGCGCCCGAGTTCTGTGCGATTCAAGATCCACAGGTGGTCTAAATTATTCAGGAGTCCTCCACTACGGCAACTCTATTTCTTCTTTCACTACCCCTTTCCTCTTTTCTCTTACGGTGCGGTTGGGGTGTCCACCGAGCTTAGACAATTCAGGCGCCGTTTTCTTTCTTGAAACAACCTATTTTTGAAAGGCCAATTTTTATTGTACACCACACGGTTGTTTGTTTGTTTTTTTTCTGTGCGTCTTCAACAGGGCAAAGCATAATTAAGAGTAACAATAATTTTCTCTAAAAAGCAGCGCTGAACAGACGAGGACAGAGACGAGGCGACAAGGACGGGCGCTGAACTGACAACAATTTTTTATTGAAGGAATTCACATTTATAAACGTGTTGCAGCTACAGTTCGCGCATGCTCAGGAAAGTCACCTCTTTTGGTGAAAGGGCGATAGAGGCTGTGCTGACGCAGCCCTCTCCCAAGCAATACATCTGATTTGATTCAGCTATTTCTCTGGTCATACGTACACTGCTCTTTCTGATTATGGAGGTGTCACCGAGTGCAGGAGTACAATCTAGGCAAGTGATACAGTGACTTGCAAGGAAGCCTTCAAAATCTTTTCCCTCGCGTGCATTTTTCACGTTCAAGGCATGCTCTCTTAACCACTCGTTCACGCATCTCCCAGTTTGGCCAACATACGTCTTTCCACAACTTAACGGAATTTTGTAAACTACACCTTCTGTGCAATCAACATAAGGCCGCCTATGTTTTTTGCCACAGCCACGCTTCTGGGTCGCCTCCGGATTAGTGATCCTGCAAAGCTTGGACAGCTTGTGAGGGGCAGAGAAGACCACTTTCACTTTCATGGACAGCAATGTTATCAAGGTTTTTCGTTACGTGGACGATTTTTTAGTTGTCTTAGACTGTGACGCGCAGGCGATTCAACGTATCAGTAAGAATGTACTGGGTTCATTCGGTATTGTGATGAATCCTCTTGACCTCACCCACGAACTTCCAGTAAATGGCCAAATTAGATTTCTAGACATCCGGTTCCACTTTAAAGATGATGGTGTCTGCTGGTGCTATGAACCGCGCGCCAACAAACCACTTCTGGCGTTCAACTCCGCCCACTCCAAGCTCGTTAAACGAGCTATTGCCATGTCTTGCCTCAAGAACGCTCTCGTCAAATCCTGCCCGCATCTGATGTCGCAAGCATTCAATCGTCAAGCAGATAGACTGCTTAGCGCTGGGTACCCGCACCACCTCCTGGTTTCAGTCGCTGAAAGCTGCCTAAAACACATGCGCAGCAAGGTACATACGTGCGATAGCCGCGCACAGCGCAGGCAGAAGGTAGCTGTTATACCTTACATACACTCACTTTCGCACAATCTGAAAAAGGTAGCCCAGAGTTACGACGTGAAAGTGGTCTTCTCTGCCCCTCACAAGCTGTCCAAGCTTTGCAGGATCACTAATCCGGAGGCGACCCAGAAGCGTGGCTGTGGCAAAAAACATAGGCGGCCTTATGTTGATTGCACAGAAGGTGTAGTTTACAAAATTCCGTTAAGTTGTGGAAAGACGTATGTTGGCCAAACTGGGAGATGCGTGAACGAGAGGTTAAGAGAGCATGCCTTGAACGTGAAAAATGCACGCGAGGGAAAAGATTTTGAAGGCTTCCTCGCAAGTCAATGTATGACTTGCCTAGATTGTACTCCTGCACTCGGTGACACCTCCATAATCAGAAAGAGCAGTGTACGTATGACCAGAGAAATAGCTGAATCAAATCAGATATATAGCCTGGGAGAGGGCTGCGTCAGCACAGCCTCTATCGCCCTTTCACCAAAAGAGCTGACTTTCCTGAGCATGCGCGAACGGTAGCTGCACTACGTTTATAAATGTGAATTCCTTCAATAAAAAATTGTTGTCAGTTCAGCGCCCGTCCTTGTCGCCTCGTCTCTGTCCTCGTCTGTTCAGCGCTGCTTTTCTAGAAAACTATGTACCAACACGCCCAACTCGCCGCATTAACCAAGTTCATTTCTAGTACAAAGGGCTCTTTTTCTCGTGTGTTCTGTCCGATCCGTGTTCTACTGTTTCACGCATTGCCGTCTCAGTGTGCCGAGCTCGGGAACTTTCCTTCTGCCTTCGAGCCAAGCGACTACCCGAAGATGTCAGCGCCTTGTTCGGTGGACTCCCGCCTTCTTTCGGTCATGGAATACGCGTTGTTAAGATCCTCCGATCGGAATGGAGACGCCAAGCACGCCTGTACCGCGACCTCCTGAGTGCCCAGGTCTGCAGCATGGGACAAGATTCCTCGAACCACCGTGAGCTGCGGGCTTTCCACAGCCTCGCCGACCAAACAACAGAGTTCCTCTGGCAACAAGTGCTGAGAAGACTGAGGGCCAGGCCTGCTCATGAGCCGCAAGGACCACAATGCAAGGTGCATGACATAGGTGATGTAACTTTGCCAGCTTACGTCAGTCGTGTCCTTTCTCTCGGCCCTAAGTTTGCGGTACCGCCCAAGGAATCTAGGCTAGAACAACTGTCTTTAGTACGTCAGGTGTCGCGCCTCACCTCGACCGAAGCGAGCACCCGCTTTGTCTCAGAAGGTGTTGACATCCTTAATCGTTGGAAGAGTACCGAGCACTGTCTACCCGTGAGACGTGTAATTAGTTTCCTACGTGACCACTCGCTTCGTCTTCTCCTAGCTGACAAAGAAGGCGGATTCGCTGTATTGCCTAGCTCAGTGTTCATATCCAAATCTAGGGAAGCTATTTCTGCTGTGTTTTCTGGTCATGCAAAGGTGTCTCTAGGCAAAGTCAAGTCCAGAGCGAAGAAACTTTGCGAGCGGTTGAATCTATCTGATCTTGTCAAGGCGATCGATAAGAGCAAGAAAGATTTTTTAGATGTCTTTTTTAGCGCTAAAACACATAAGGTAGATGTGCCACTGAGAACCATAGTCTCTGAAACTGGTACATGGCAGCACTCTGTTGCTCGTTTTTTACAGCTCCATCTTAAGCTTTTACCCGTGGACGACCCGTTTATTGTTAACAATTCCAACCAGGTTTTAGAATTTTTTAGCACTAACACTGACAAATGCTACCAGGCTTTCTCCATTGACATTAAAGATCTCTTTTATTCTTTACCTCACAAGCTCATCCTTGAGTGCGTTGAGCTTTTCATTGACAAATATGGCTCCATTGCTTTTCAAAATACTGCGGGGATCACAGTTGGGGGTTTTTTAGAACTTTTAAAGTTTTATCTCCAATCAACCTATATCCAGTTTGAAGGGATGCCCCACCTACAAAAGCAGGGTATATGTATCGGGTCCTGCATAGCCCCGGTTCTCAGTGACCTTCTGCTGGCTCATTTCGATCGTCAACTGCTCGCTTCTCCCATGGACAGCAATGTTATCAAGGTTTTTCGTTACGTGGACTATTTTTTAGTTGTCTTAGACTGTGACGCGCAGGCGATTCAACGTATCACTAAGAATGTACTGGGTTTATTCGGTATTGTGATGAATCCTCTTGACCTCACCCACGAACTTCCAGTAAATGGCCAAATTAGATTTCTAGACATCCGGTTCCACTTTAAAGATGATGGTGTCTGCTGGTGCTATGAACCGCGCGCCAACAAACCACTTCTGGCGTTCAACTCCGCCCACTCCAAGCTCGTTAAACGAGCTATTGCCATGTCTTGCCTCAAGAACGCTCTCGGCAAATCCTGCCCGCATCTGATGTCGCAAGCATTCAATCGTCAAGCAGATAGACTGCTTAGCGCTGGGTACCCGCACCACCTCCTGGTTTCAGTCGCTGAAAGCTGCCTAAAACACATGCGCAGCAAGGTGCATACGTGCGATAGCCGCGCACAGCGCAGGCAGAAGGTAGCTGTTATACCTTACACTCACTTTCGCACAATCTGAAAAAGGTAGCCCAGCGTTACGACGTGAAAGTGGTCTTCTCTGCCCCTCACAAGCTGTCCAAGCTTTGCAGGATCACTAATCCGGAGGCGACCCAGAAGCGTGGCTGTGGCAAAAAACATAGGCGGCCTTATGTTGATTGCACAGAAGGTGTAGTTTACAAAATTTCGTTAAGTTGTGGAAAGACGTATGTTGGCCAAACTGGGAGATGCGTGAACGAGAGGTTAAGAGAGCATGCCTTGAACGTGAAAAATGCACGCGAGGGAAAAGATTTTGAAGGCTTCCTCGCAAGTCACTGTATCACTTGCCTAGATTGTACTCCTGCACTCGGTGACACCTCCATAATCAGAAAGAGCAGTGTACGTATGACCAGAGAAATAGCTGAATCAAATCAGATATATAGCCTGGGAGAGGGCTTCGTCAGCACAGCCTCTATCGCCCTTTCACCAAAAGAGCTGACTTTCCTGAGCATGCGCGAACGGTAGCTGCACTACGTTTATAAATGTGAATTCCTTCAATAAAAAATTGTTGTCAGTTCAGCGCCCGTCCTTGTCGCCTCGTCTCTGTCCTCGTCTGTTCAGCGCTGCTTTTCTAGAAAACTATGTACCAACACGCCCAACTCGCCGCATTAACCAGTAACAATAATATTCCCGCCTCGCTTAACTCTCAGATTCTAATAGACATTGATTAAAACTTCGATGGAACGTCGCCAGTACACTATCAGCATTGAAAGCAAGCAAGGGTTCTACTTACACTTTGAATTTATTGAGCAGAAGCCTCTTACTGGTCCACTGCGTTTTTGTGCGCTGAATGCATTAGTAAAGTACCTAATCAAGTACGCACCGGCTCCATTTGCGGTTCACAGACAGCGTTCACCTACTTGAGCTTTCTCATGTTGATCACCACCACTTGGTTTTGTAACTAATTGTCTCGGCCAGGCATATCATGTGCTCCCATGTACCCTCGTTTGTACACATTGATTGCTGGTCTGACGGCCAAGGTTCCCTTTTTGTATTTGATAAGCGTATGTAGCTAGGGCTAGCCAACCCGTATTCATAAACTTTATTCTATATTTAAATTCACGTTGCAAAATCGGCCAGGTAGTTTTGAAGTGTCCGTGTGGTCGCTTGGGGATTTCTTGGCGCACCATTACGCAGATATCGGCAGGTTTTCACGTGGCATCACATCCTGCTGTATTACACGTCATCGCACGTAATCCGAGCCGATAATTAGTGGCCCTTAAGTTTTATTTAATGTGATTTGCGCACGTTGCTGCGCGACGTCCTTGTACAAATCCACTGTTTATCTTCCTGAACGAACATCGTCATTGGTGATGAAGTTGTGCCTGGCTTCCGACCGAAGGGACTCCGGTTCACTTCCGCTTGACAACCTTTTAAAGCGAAATCTTTACCACGGCCGCTCAATTGCAACGCACATGCTGCCATTGAGCGGCCGTGGCTTTACCAACCACGCGCCTAAGATTTCGCTGCGTCTGTACGAATGACCTTGAACAGGAGGAGCGGAGCTTTGTAGGCAACCACGTGACGTTCCACGTGACTCGCACCAGCTGCAGTCACGCGCTCCGCCGTCGTCGGGTGGCTGCGCGCTGCCTATCCACCGTCTCGCTGTGGACGAAGCAAGTCAGCCGGAGCCAGCGTCCTCGAGAGTGGGTACTCGCAGACGTCGGACCGAGTCTGATCATCCGGTCGACATTGCAAACTGGTCGAGGGATTTAGCAATCGATAGGGAGCGTAAACCCGCCAAACGGCCAGCCGAAAGCATGGGAGGGCGGGAGCTTCGCATGGCTCTACGGCGAGCAAAGATGCCGAATGAAGACAGCGACGAGCCTCGTTAGCACCCGCGGGGAGACTGGCGAGCCGCTGGAAGCGAGTTCTGGCAGTGCGGAACCCGCAACGACCCACGTGGTCCGTCTGCCTGTCAGACTGTGCTTCGGCCCCAAGAACCTTATAAAGTGACCTCACATGTAATCCGTGCTTTGCTTGCATAGCTAGGGTTAACTGAGCTAAGCCGACCTTTATTTTTTCTTTGCAGCGAACCTGTTTTTCTACGTCACTACACCCATTCCACGAATTTGAATTTCCGAGTCGCGCCGATACCGCATTTTCCTGCGAACGGGACCCTTAGCGCTTTTTCTTTAAGGGGTAATGCGTTGCTTGTCAGCGCCTTGATGTCTTATAAAATCAAGAAGGATTGATACCGGTCAAAATTCATGGCAGTTGACAGGAGTAAATGTATATTGTTTATTTTCGTAATGCTGTTTACTAGTATTAACAACTAGCTCTGCTTGCAATCCACTTTGTGAAATAACCTACGCTGACTCTATAAAACCCAGTTAGACGGCAGTACCTCTCGCTTGCTGTAGACACCTCTATGGCATAGTGAAGGGGGTTGAGTGGAAAAGAACTGCATGTAAGTACGCTCCGTCTCCGTTGACACCGAACACAGTTCAGCGGACGCGATCTTGCTCTACGTTTCCTTCGCCTACAAAGCACAGTTAAGGAGGCAACCCCGTGGAACCCTTACCTCGTAAATGAAAGGGAGGCTGTGACAACGCTCGACGCAAGGTTGCAGGACGTCACCAGTGAGGACCACCTCGACGTCGCTGCCTATCTGCACTCCACCCTAAGCACGAATACACCTATATGAGAGAGTAAGAAAGGGAGTATGCTTCTTAGGAAACTAGGTGTAGGTAAAAACCAGATATGTGGGTTAAGAGACAAGGAGGACAATGCCATTAGCAATGTGGATAAGATAGTTAATGTAGCCGAAGAGTTCTACGCAAATATATACAGTAGCCAATGTAATCGGAACGTTAATGATAAAGACAGTAGCGCACACCATTGCGGCATTACGCCGGTAAAGAAAAAGGAAGTAAAGAAAGCATTAAGAACAGTACAAAGGGGAAAAGCATCTGACTGGGATCAGGTAACAGCAGATCTGTTGAAAGACAGAGGACAGATTCTGCTACAAGAAAAAAGCAACCCTGTATACGCAATGCCTTACCACCTCGACCGTACAACAAGCTTGGAAGAATGCAAATATTTTCTTAATTCATAAGAATGTAGACGCCAAGAACTAGAAAAAATTACAGACCAATCAGCTTACTGTCCGCTGCCTACAAGGTATTTACTAAGGTAATCAGTAATAGAGTCAGGACCACCTTTGACTTTAATCAACAAAATGATCAGGCAGGCTTTCGTAAAGGATATTCAACAATAGATCATATTCACAATATACATAAGGGGATAGAGAAATGCACAGAATATAACCGACCCCTATATATATTCTTCATTGATTACGAGAAAGCATTTGATAAAGTGGAAATCTCAGCACTCATACAGCCTTTGCGTAATGAGGGTGCATAAGAGCCTTATGTCATAATACTGGAACATATATACAGGAACTGCACAGCTACCATAGTTCTCCATAAAGTGAGCTATTAAATTCCAATAAGGAAGGGCGTCAGGCAAGGAGTCACGATCTCGCCGATGCTATTCACCCCCTGTTTACCATTGCTATTCCGATGCCTAAATAGGGAACAGTTGGGGATAAGAGTTAATGGAGAATACATAAATAATTTGCGGTTCGCTAATGACATTGCCTTGCTGAGTCACTCAGGAGATGAACTGAAAATCATGATCAATGAGTTACGCACGGCAGAACGGTGGGTCTAAAAATTAACATGCAGAAAACCAAGTAATGTTCAACAGTCTAAAAAGGGAACAGCAGTTCAAGATTGGCAGCGAGGTGCAGGAAGGGGTAAAGATCTGCTTAGGGCAGGTAGTGGCAGCTGATCGGGATCATGAGAGTGAAATAACTAGAAGGGTAAGAATAGGGTGCAGCGCATATGACAGGTTCTCTCAGATCATGATTGGCTGATTACCAATATCCCTGAAGAGAAAAGTGTACAACCGCTGTATCTTGCCGGTACTCTCCCACGGGGCAGAAACGTGGAGGCTAACGAAAAGGGTTCAGCATAGGAAAGGGCGACGCAGCGAGCCATGGAAAGAAACAGGATATGTGTAACGTTAAGAGACCGAAAGCGGGCAGAGTCGGTGAGGGAACCAACCCGGGTTAATGACATCCTAGTCGAAATCAGGAGGAAGAAATGGGCTGGGCATTTAATGCGAAGGCAAGACAACCGCTGGTCCTAGGGGTAGCGAAGTGGATTCCAAGAGAAGGCAAGCGTAGCAGATGGAGGCAGAAAGTAAGGTGGCAGGATAAGATTATGAGGCTTGCAGGCATAAGTTGGGCACGGCTGGGAAATGACAGGGTTAATTGGAAAGACATGGGAGAGGCCTTTGCCCTGCAGTCGGTGTAGTCAGGATGATGACGACGCTGTCCGACTACATTTCAGCGCCGTTATGTTTATTTCGTGCAATCCGCAGAAGACCCCGACGTCATGCCTGGCTGCGCACTCAAGACGAGTAGCGCGCCGACCGTTGCCATTACAACCTTCGTCGGCGCCACGCAGAACACAAGCCAGCTGACCGAGTCTGAGTTTGGACATCCATTTGTCACGGTGGACTCCGCGAAAACGTTTTCGCCGCTACGGCGGGCAGCACAAGATGATTCGCCTGCTATGTTAGCGGGACTCTGAAGTTGTTCTTGATGGATTGTCATGATCCGAGCGACGGCGAACCCTAGGAGTAGAAGTGCGCGTCGTGGGTCGAAAGCCATTTTATGAGCGCTAATATAAGCACGTGTTCGTGCTCATGCACTTTATTTTAAGGCGAAAACTTTGTTTCATTGATTCAAAGCTGCTAGTTGTCGGCGTCGGCGCACAAAAGATCGGTGAGCTATGGAGATGGCAAGAAGTAGAGAAAGAAAGAGAAAGGGACAACTTTTATTTCCCACAGGTGCCGTGAACTAGGGCAGGTGGGCCCTGTGCGGCCCCCAGGTGGGGGCGACGTACTGGGCCCATAAAATGAGTGAGCGTTGAGTGGTCTTATTTGGCTGGTTGAGGAGTTTGTTCCAGCATTCCGCAGAGGGAGTTGGCAGGAGGACCCGTGAGGGAGGGTTATTTTCGCATCCCCTGAGGATGTGCACCTGAGTTTCAGATGATACGTGGTTGCAATCTGGTCACATGGGGTCGTATTCCCGGTTGGTGATGAGTGATAGCTTTGAGTGGCTGAGAATTAAGAGCACCTGATTTCTTCGGCGCAGGGTGGCTTATGTTCTGTCGAGGTCGGGTTTGAGAGGCGGGAAAGGGCGTCATGTCTTTTTATGAACATTGGTGATGTCGGCACAAGTGTGGGGGTCTTCAGCGATGGCTCCAGGATCCGTGGAGCGGCCGCCGGGATCGTTAATTCTCGAGCATGTCGGCCGGCCCCTTCCTTAGCAGCCTGTTAGGCGTCAGCGGTGTATGCAGGGACTTAATATTTTTCAATCTTTTTAGGTTGCCCCAACCTGATATATGTCCCTTCGTTACCACAGTTGCCCTCATGGGCGGGTACACCGCCTAGAATAATTTTGCGATCGGTAGTGCAGCCGCGCAGGATGCGTGCGATGGCAATGCAGATGCAGCCTGCCGAGTATAGGATTGCTCGTTTTGTGTCACCGAGGAGTGTGCGCGGACGGCGGTCAGCCATAGCTAGCGCTATCGCTGTATCTTCTGCTGCAGCGGGGGATGGGCGCAAACCGCGGCGGCGGAGATAAGGTTATATCGCGGCGTGGTTGCACGGACCACGTAGGTTGCACCTTGGCTTGCCGCATCCATGAGTGTAGTGTGTTCGTCAGCACGATAGAAATCATCCATTTCTCGGGCTTTGTGCCAAAGGCGCGTGCCGTGTCGGTGAGGCAGCCGCTTCTTGGGTAGCGGTTTGACAAAAAGGCGGGTATGTAATACACCTGGCAAGAAGTGGAGAGGGTAGCGACTGCAGCAGCTTCGGAGAGAGGATGTATTACCGGAGAGGGCGTCGCTGTCGAATATAGGACTTCAGATGGCGGAAGGCGGCGGAGCGTCGGAGGCAGCAGGTGCCAGCATCCGACCACTTGCTGCAAGAGTTACTCGCACCAGTGCTCACGCAGTATGAGTTATGTCTTTGCGAATGGTTTCGTGGCTGCGCGGGCGTCACTGTGTCTTCAGACTCCAATTCCGATTATGTGTGTGCAATGCAGTCAGTGTTGGCGGTAACGCTTTATTTTTTCAGTAACTTAGTAACGTACCCGTTACCATTTTGAAACTGTAAATGTTAACTTACTTACGTTAACATTTTTCGGTAACGTGAGGTGTCACGTTACTAGTTACTTTTTTTATTCCAGTCAGGACCCCCTCCGCCTCACGTTTTTTAAAAATGAAAGCGTGGAGAGCCTAAAGTGATGTTGCAGATAAACAAAATGTCCAGCTGTTCTCGACAACCCTTGTTGCGGCTCGACTGGATGCCAGAAACACTTGCCTTTGACGACACACCCAACTGAAAGAAAAATACTGAATACCCATAAAGCACGAAATACGTAGACGAATACGCATTCACACACTTGCCTGCACCCATCTCCCTTCCCAAACCACTGCACGCACAAATCTCTAAAGAGTGGAAGCGTGCCCGGCATTTTGGAACATCACATTGTTCAAAATTACTGTAAATTTTCTGAGAGTTCAGCGATGTTTTCTTTGGAAAGCAAGAATTAATGCTGTAGGGTCATTTTGTGTTTAATGTCATGCTCAGAAAATGGCTTCACCGTGTGCCACAGTGTATGAAGTCATCACATAGAACTCTGCAGCAACTTTAGGCTACTGTAATATAGCTGATTTCCAGCACATTCGTGCAAATTATACCTCTTAAATCAGGATTTCTCGTAAAATCGCTGTTTTGGCTAGAAGCTTTATATGAAATACAACCTTTGTAAAATTGTTAGCGTGAGTTCTTGCAGCGAAGACGCACTGATTAAAATTTATGGCCATGCAGTAATGAAAAAGTAGGGAGTAGTACTTTTTTGGGGTAACTGTAACGGTAAGGCGTAACATTTTTTTTTGTAGCTAAGGTAGGGCAGTAACGCGTTCCTTATTTTTTAGCGTAAAGAGTAACATATTTAGTAATTTTTCGGAAACGCCTACAACACTGGATGCAGTGCGATGGAATTGCGACGACATCAATGTCTGTGGCCTGCGAGGCGACCGCTTCTATGTGAACTGGGAGACGAGAGCGCCCACAAAGGTACGCTACCGGCCTCAAGGCACGAGGGCCGATAAATCCTTTACGACGGCTGCAGAGGCGGGCTGCAACATCGACGATCACCGCTACGGTAAAAGCGCGGAAAGCCAGTCTCAACCGGTTGAAGAGGCGTTGAAGTACTCAACGAGAAGCGGACATGAAGCGACAGAAGCGTGCGGCCAACGTCGAGTTGCGGAAACGTGAAGCGGAAGCAATGTGGATGAGGCACAAACAGTAGGCTCAGGTAGGTGGTGGTGGTGGTGATAACATTAATAGACTCAGGGAAGTTTAGAACGCGCAGGTCCTTGGGCTCCCTCACGGTCCCACTGCACTGAAACGTTCAAACGCTTCACTCACGGGGATATAGAGCTTTCTGATTCATACTCGAAACCAGTCTTAAGTGTCTGTGGCGAATTTTTCTGCCCGCTTTTTTTTCGTTGATAAGCATGTGATCTCTTCTTCTGCAAAACAGGCAATGCCGCGAAGGCTCTTAACCTTTGTTGTTGCTCAAAGTCGCCGGTGCGCGGCTTTAACCTTTTCTTCCACGAGAACTGGCTAGTTTTATTTAGAACGACTGCAGCCACGTTTCAAAGACTTTCATTGCTCGAGATTGCGCAGTTACCTTTGAGGCTCAATCGGAGTTTCTTGGACAACTTTAAATTCACCGCGGCCGAGAGAAGCGGAAATCCTTTCTTTCGTGGTCCGTCCAACACATCTCTTACTATCAGTACCGCCTGCTTGTTCGGGTATCTGTGGCCGAAAGTATAGAGAGTCCTTTTAAGAACCGCTTCAGCAAGCGCAAACTAGACTGACAAATCCTTGGAATTTTGCCCTCCTCGCGCTATGGGCGCAACAGCGCTTCTCGACATCTCCGCAGCGGCTCGAGCAAGAGTCGAACTCGCAAACTATTGGACACCATTGATTCGTCCGGATTGGTCCCAATGCGGCGGTAGGCGCGCACGTAGCTACAAGTTATCTGGCGCCATCTGGCGCCCTAAATGCAATCTGCGCATGTGCACTGGCGACGCGCGGACTAGCGGTACTCAAGTAATGGTATACAGAACGGTACGCGTTATGATAAAAGAGTCTGAAATCAGCGCGGATGGTCCTCGTTTCTCATATGGGTAAATAAGATAAACCACTTGTTTCATCTGACATGCGAAAGAAAGCACGCCATTGCTCTCAGGGATGCTTCCCCATACAAAATGGAGCAATGTATATTTTTCCGTGAGATGCGGAAAAAAGACGCAGTCGCTGGTTGCTTCAGGCGTCTGTGACTCTCCGGCAAGAAAAAATAAGTCTGCCTAAGAGGGCAAATGCGAAAGCCTTTCCGTGTCCTCATTCCACTTAAATTTCTCATCTTCTGCTTTTCCTGCATTTTTCTCTTTTTATTTTTATACATTTCTTATTTATAATATCTTTTCTGTTTTCATTTCTTTTATTTTTAGTTATTTTCACTTTTCGTTTTTATTTTTAAATTTCTTCTATATTTCATTACATATACGTTGCTTGAGAACTGCGGCTTAATGAACTTTTACGTCTTTGTTTTTGTTTCCACACAACTTATGATTGATAGTTCGTGCGGACAACTTCCGTGCACAAATTTCGTCCACGCCACTCATGAGCCAAGAAACGCTTTCGTCTTAATACTAATTGGTTTTAGGGGAAGGAAAATGACGCAGTATCTGCCTCATATATCGGTGGACACCTGAACCGCGCCGTAAAGGAAGGGATAAAGAAGGTAGTGAAAGAAGAAGTTAAGAAAGAGGTGCCGTAGTGGATGGCTCCGGAATAATTTTTGACTTAAAATGTTCTCTGGGACATTATGCCACGCGACTATCCACGCCTTGCCGCCGCTGCGCGCGTTGAGCCAACGGCACTCGCTCCTCGCAACTGCCGGAAATAGCGTGACGCTTCATTCGCTATATAAAAACAAGTGGCGTGTGCATACATTCGTGCGATTACCTTAACTGAGCTTTCGCCTGTCTTGCTAGGTCCAGCCCGGTTGAACCACAGGTAACTTTTGAGCGCTAAAAGCTCCACTTCTCGAATACAAATCTGAAGGTCAAATGACGCATGGATTTGACCTCTGGGATGCCGCGCATGTGGCTGAGACATCAAACAAATCACATGTCGCACTGGTACCGCTCGTTCAACAGCTGCGCTGACCGCGGCTCAAACCGCTCGCTCTCAGAATTCGCGTCACGTGCCTAACCACGTAATTCGCACCTGCTGATTAAAGGCCAGAGCTCGCCGCCTGGACACCCCCTCCCCCCCTCCCCCACACACACGTCACATGTGTGACAGCCCGTAAGGCAAGCACTTTCGTTTATAATATTCCTTCAGTCGCAACAACAACAGACACCGCAGAAGGCGAGGTGGCTTCCATGCCCTACAAGAATGGGATCTATAGGAGCTCACACCAATCTGGCGAGTGCTCCTTGTCACCGGGTGTATCTGTTGCTAAACCGTCGTCGTCGTTTTGGAGGATGCACCCACCGCGGTAACCCAGTGGTTAGGCCGCTCGACAACAGATCCAGATTTCCCGGGTTCGAACCCGACCGCGTCGGCAGCGCTTTTATGCAGGCAAAACGCTAAGGCGCCCGTGTGCTGTGCGACGTCAGTGCACGTTAAAGATCCCCAGGTGGTCGAAAGTATTCCGGAGCCCTCCACTTTGGCACCTCTTCCATCTTTTCTTTTTTCACTCGCTCATTTATCCTTTCCCTTACGGCGCGCTTCAGGTGTCCAACGATATATGAAACAGATACTACGCCATTTCCTTTCCCCAAGAAACCAATTATTTTTAAGCAAGGTCTCCAAGGGTTCTCTACTTACCGTACTTGGCCCCACCCCTGGTGGTTGTGGGCACGCCCAAATTGTGTGGTCGAGGGTCCATCTCGCCCCACAGTGTTGCACTGATCGTTATTCCTAAGCTATTTTAGCACGTAAAACGCCCAGACCATCCGAGGCCGCAACATAGAGACTACGGATGAAGGTTCGATAGAGCTCGCTTGTGTAGGAACAGATACGAAGGTTAAAATTAGCGACAGCAAAATCATCGTCTAAAATTTTGGAAAAGAGAGGATGTCACTGGAAGCGGCCAAAGTCCTCCCCCAAAGAACGCTGAATAGGAAAACTCAGTTAATTTGAACGCCCGCGCACGCTGCCTTCACTGGTAACGAGGCGGTTCACGAGGTATCGCTAGCTAACTTCCGGAAAGCCGTCGCCACCCCCCCCCCCCCTCGCCCCCGCCCACTGGGCATACGAATAGCGCCATAAAAACTGCGGGGAAACAATCGACCATTATAAAGTGGGACGTAGACTGGCACCCCCGCTACATGTTGGCCTAAATAATAGAGAAGCTGTCGTGTGGAGGCGGCTCCAATATATTTCCTGCCAACGCATACGTAGTTCTAGCCTAAGACGCTGGAGAGCGCAGGAAGGTTTCTAATCAGACGGATGCCTTCCAAAAGCCCTCCTGTGTCTCCAGCATTTAATATTCCCGAACAATTGTGCACTTAACATCTTAACCACACATCAGCGACCGAAGCAGCAACAACGCGCTAAAGGCTCTCCCATAACCGCACTTTGGGTCAGCAAACTGGCCCCCTGAATTTTTATGCTAATCCGCTGTCCTAGTGTGAATGTTCATGTATCGCGTTGCTGTTTGGATTGCACATGTGTAAACAAACTTTTGTAATAATAATTGGTTTTTTGGGGGGAAAGGAAATGGCGCAGTATCTGTCTCATATACCGTTGGACACCTTAACCGCACCGTAAGGGAATGGTAAAGGAGGGAGTGAAAAAAGGAAGAAAGAGAGAGGTGCCGTAGTGGAGGGCTCCGGAATATTTTCGACCATCTGGGGATCTTTAACGTGCGCTGACATCGCACAGCACACAAGCGCCTTAGCGTTTTTCCTCCATAAAAACGCAGCCGCCGCGGTCGGGTTCGAACCCGCGAACTCCGGATCAGTAGTCGAGCGCCATGACCACTGAGCCACCGCGGCGGGGTAAAAAAAAACTTTTGTAGCGAAAGCTAGCTACACCAGGATAGCCAGCGGTGCATTTTAGTTCAGTGTCACTAGTGTACTCAGCATTCGCCACTAGCTGCACCGCGCCACAAGTGTTCCCCCGCAGTGTCGCGCGGCACCTTCCTCAAAATACAGTTTCCGGTCCTCTTTCTTCTTTCCCTCTCTCCTTGCCGCCGCGGTGGCTGAGTGGTTATGGCGCTCAGCTGCTGGCGCGTAAGATGCGGGTTCGATCTCGGCTGCGGCGGTCGAATTTCGATGGAGGGGAAATTCTAGAGGCCCATATGCTGTACGATGTCAGTGCACGTTAAAGAACCCCAAGTGGTCTAAATTTTCAGAGCCCTTCACTACGGCGTCTCTCATAGCCTGAGTCGCTTTGGGACGTTAAACTCCCATAAACCAAACTAAACATTTTCCTCTCACCTATCCCTTCCTTTTCGGCGCGTTTCGACTGGCTACTGAGATATTTGAGACTGTTACTGCGGCTATTACTTTCCTCAGTGACCAAACAAAACAAGTGAGCCGCCGGCGTTCATTGGCGTTGACCGCGTTCTAGGGGCCATTCGTTTTCACCAATGGAAATGCGCACAACTGGCTCCCTCTGGTCGCTTTATTGTTGGAGGGGAATGATTCCCTGGGTCAGTGGAGACCTCCATATCGCTTTCATATACATACATGGGGTTGGTGTCCAACTCCAGAAACCTGCTTTTATTGCGTTCCGCACACTGGATAGACCATACCTATTCTTTTGAATTGCATATCATTAGTCTCGCTTGAGGAATTGCCACTCCCCATCGACTGCAAGACCGCCCAGTTTACCTTCATTTTTAAATCCAACAAAGCAGTAAGCCGGCCTAGTTGCATGGTGCCTTCTTTGCAAGGAAACAGCGCAGCAGAAGGTAATCGACACGGAAACCTCCGTCCCATCTCCTGTGTGGGCAAACTCATGAAGACGATGGTATCCGACAGGTCGTCCGAGTTCATGCAATCCCAACACCTTTATGCAGACACCATGTTCGGGTTTCCCCACACTGATCTGCACAGAATGCCCTGCTACAACTCACTTGGGCTGTCCTCGACCCGGTAAAATTCCCCCTCAATGACAAGGTCGTATTCGCCTTAGATTTGAAGGGAGCATTCGACAACGTTACCCACAATATAATTCTCGCCCACCTCTTTGAAACTAACCGCGCCGCGGTGGCTCAGTGGTTAGGGCGCTCGGCTGCTGATCCGGAGATCACCGGGTTCGAACCCGACTGCGGCGGAAGCGTTTCGATAGGGGCGAAACGCTCTTAGGTGCCCGTGTGCTGTGCGATGTCAGTGCACGCTACTCGAAATTAGTCCGGAGCCCTCCACTACGGCACCTCTTTCTTTCTTTATTCTGTCACTCGCTTCTTTATCTCTTCCATTACGGCGCGGTTCAGGTGTCCGCCGATATGTGCCATTTCCTTTCCAAAAGTAAGACAATTTCAATACATGCGAATATTTTTTTTTAAACGCAGATAATCTTACATTCGAATCCAGGATAACGAACATGGACCTTTTTATTTAGCAGCCAGGGGTAGACCACAGGGCGCAATGCTCTCTTACCTGTTATTCTATTTGGCTATGATGCACCTACCGGTCCAGCTGGGCGCTGTCGCCAGTGTGCAGCATGCTCTGTATGCCGATGACATCGCAACGTTCCAACAGGATCCCGCGTCTTGTCTTCTTGTCCACAAAGACTACACAGCAAATCTAGTGGATCTCGACCTCCCACTAGAGTACTCTTATGTAATGGTGACCCTCCTACCAGTCCGCCGCAGGGACCCACCGTTGCATATACTCAACGTGTACTGCTCTCCCAAACTAAAGCGAGTGACTTTTGCGGACCTCTTTAGCCGCGCGCTAAGAGTAGCGGGCCGCGATCCCCTGCTTATTGTGGGCGACTTTAACGCTCCCAGTCAGCAATAGGGGTATCGCAAGGATGAGTCACGCGGGCGTAAGCTGGCGGAGCTTGCGTCCACGTTGGGCCTCACCCTCCACACGGACCCTGTCCACCCAACCCGGCTAGGAAATTCCGTGACACGGGATACATGTCCGGACTTAACCTTCACTCGCAACATACAACACGCAGACTGGCTCAACACCGAGGAGACTCTCGGTAGCGACCACTGCATCATTAACACTACACTACGCACACGCCCCCTCAAGCGTCCCAGAACACAAGCCCATATCCCAGATTGGACGAAATTCAGGCAAAATTTTAACTCACTTGATAATACACTCATTACCGCGCAAGGCTACACAGCATGGTCCCAACAGCTGCTGGCACACCTTTCCTCGCATGAAACACACATCCAGCTCTCAGAGGCGGTCACGGACGTAGATAACCACCTTCTACACCTCTGGGAAGCCCGTCGCAGCCTCGTCCGCCATTGGCGACGCCAGAAACACAACAGAAAGCTTAAAGCTCGAATTGCCGAGCTTACCCAGAAAGCGGCAGAGTACGCGGCCCAACTCGCCGACTCCAACTGGGTAGTTAGATGCAACACGGCCGCGCGACAAATGTCCGGCCGAAACACTTGGCGTCTCTTTCGAGCCCTACTCGACCTAACCCAAACACGAACCGAAACACAAAAACATTTGCAGCGAGCCATGCACCATTTTCCTGGCAACACGACTCAACTGGCACAGAAACTTCGGGACCAGTATCTGTGTACAGCCCAAGACCCCCCTGGATCTGCGTACTCTTATGCAGGCAGAGAGAACACGGATCTGGATCAACCTTTCCAGCTCCATGATCTGCGGGCGGCTCTCGCTAAAATGAACCGGGGCACTGCGCCAGGACGGGATAAGGTCACCGTCAAGCTTTTGACGAACCTGCCCGACTTGGCATACCAGTCCCTCCTGGGATACGTCAATGCGATTTGGCGCGGGGACACCCCCCTGCCAATGTCAGTGCACGCTACTCGAAATCAGTCCGGAGCCCTCTACTACGGCACCTCTTTCTTTCTTTATTCTGTCACTCGCTTCTTTATCTCTTCCATTACGGCGCGGTTCAGGTGTCCGCCGATATGTGCCATTTCCTTTCCAAAAGTAAGACAATTTCAATACATGCGAATGTTTTTTTTTAAACGCAGACAATCTTACATTCGAATCCAGGATAACGAACATGGACCTTTTCATTTAGCAGCCAGGGGTAGACCACAGGGCGCAATGCTCTCTTACCTGTTATTCTATTTGGCTATGATGCACCTACTGGTCCAGCTGGGCGCTGTCGCCAGTGTGCAGCATGCTCTGTATGCCGATGACATCGCAATGTGGGCCACGCAGGGCTATCTCGAATACAATGAGGCCAACCTGCAGGAGGCGGTGACCATAGCGGACCGTTATGCTTGCCGCTGTAGCCTCCGTTGCTCTCTCCAAAAGTATGAATTGTGCACGTTTGTGCACAATTCAGACTTCAGCACAAGCGCCCTGTCACGTGGTATCTTTCATAATTCGCGGACTCTCTTTGTAACGCGGGAAGAAGGATTACGTGAGACTTATCGTGTAGGAAACATTTTTTAGAGGTTTCTGTAGGTGCTCTAGAACTTCGCGTATCAAACTTGGATCTGCAGCGAGTACTTAGAAAGTTGATGAAATAAATGAAGCTAATAAATTAGTTAAGAGAAAAATAAAGAACAAATTATTGTGCATTAGCTCAGCTAATCTGGGATATACAAAGGGAAAGATGCCGGCGTTCACTGTGCTCATTGGCGTTGGCGTTGACGACGTTCTAGATGGCGATGGCTTTGAGCAAAGGAAGTGCGCATAACTGGGTCCCTGGATATGTGGATGCCTCATTCGTGCTTTTTTCGGCGAGAGAAAGATGTGGCCTGAATGCATTAGCGCTGACAGCGTTGTGGCTGGCATGCTGCACTGTAGCAATAGCTAGGCCGCAGCGTTCATTTTGTGATCCATCTCTCGCGATCAACCATTAACTGCATGCCACCTCCCAGGGTTGCAGGGAGGGCCCGCTGCCTATCCAGTGTGCGGAACTCAGTAAAAGCAGGCTTTTGCAGTTGGACCCCAACACCACGCACATGAAAGCGATATTGTGGTTTCCACAGGCCCACGTAGCCGGTTGAGCGCCTTTCCTCTCATGAAAATTAACGGCCTTTGCAAAGGGTTCAACACCAATGCACTCTATGAAAGCCGTCGGATAACTTGGTTTGTTTGGTTCTTGAGGAAAGGAAATGGCACAGTAGCCGTCTCACATATCTCGGTGGACACCCAAACCGCGGCGTAAAAGAAGGGTAAAGGAGGGAGGGAAAGAAGAAAGAGAGAACTGAAAATGGAAAGTTGGATGGCGAGGAAAGTCGCGGCGCTGCGCAGCGGCGAAACACCTGTGGCTCGGTGCTACTACTGGCGCATGAGCTATAGTGACTAAAGAGCGAGGGAGAAAAATGCACCGTGCGTGACGTCACTCGTGCTCCGACTTACGCCGGCTCGCACGAAGGGCCGTGTGGACTAGCGTAGTGAAGCTTTTCGCTTCAAAATAGCCCGAGTTACTCTAGGCTAGTGCCAATTTTATGCACTCGGTTCCATTCACGACAAAGTTAATATTAATAATTGGTTTTTGTTGAAAGGAAATGGCGCAGTACCTGTCTCATATATCGCTGGACACCAGAACCGCGCCGTAAGGAAAGGGATAAAAGAGGGAGTGAAAGAAGAACTTTCTGAGCTCGCCTTGATCAGGTCGACACAAACAACCATTGAAGACTCTCTGCGTCGACTTTCATCACGCGTCGAAGTACTCGAAAAAATTGTTAAAAACAACCCTGAAAATGATGCCGCATCTAAAGCTACCCCGGACTTGACTAAACTTTCTTCTGACGTCAAACTGCTGACGACCAAGTACGATGACGCCGAAAATCGCTTACGCCGCTCGAACTTATTGTTCTTTGGAATCACAGACGATCTCGATGAAACTTGGGCACAATCTGAAGAATGCGTTGTTTCTTTCTGCTCGGACAAGCTTGACATTTCAATTGAAAATCATCAGATCGAACGTGCGCATCGATTGGTTCGATTCGAGGTAGGCAAAAACCGCCCAATCATTGTAAAGCTAACGCATTTCGAAGACAAATCAGGGATATTGCTTGCTGGTCCGAAGCTGAAGGATACATCGTTTTCTATCCGCGAGGATTATTCAGCCAAGGTACGCGTGGCTAGAAAGAAACTTTTCACTTATGGTCAACAGAACAACGCCTCTTTCAAGATTCGTTTTGACAAGATGCTGATTGGCAAAAAGGTTTTCACTTATAATGCAGATACGGATTCCGTTGTCGAACTAAAACCATAGCGATTACTGAAAACACCGAGACCCCCACAATCGCCTCATTCCAATCCTTCACAGCGCAATCGCTCAATCGATACCTACAATAATGTTTCGCTTTTGCTGACAAATATTCGGAGTTACCTGTCCAAAAAAGAATCGGTTGAGGCGCTTCTCGACGACCACAGCACTGACATCGCATTATTCACTGAATCCTGGCTAACATCCGATATAGATGATATCGAACTTTTGCACGACAATCAATCATTTCACTCCTACCGGCGAGACAGAGTTGGTCGTCGGGGAGGCGGCATTCTCGCTCTGGTGAAAACAAGCCTTTCTTCTACCCCAGTTGATATCAACTGCCATAGCAAAATACTCTGCATCAAATTTAATTTTCCCTCTTGCACCAACATTCTAATTGCATGCTATCGAGCCCCCGACACGGATCCTTCCTTCATAAGCGACCTCCACTCTGTTCTTGAAGATTTGCAGTCTAGATTCTCTCATGCCAACTTCATACTCTGTGGCGACTTCAATTTTCCAGACATCGATTGGGATAACTTGACTGCGTCATCTCGTCCATCAAAATATTTCTTGGATCTGGTCCTTACGTTTAACCTTACCCAAACAGTGCGTGCACCAACTCGAGGCTCAAACATACTAGACCTCGTCCTTGTATCCAATCAAGAATTAGTTCAATCGCTTTCGTGTACTAGTGGTCTATGTGATCACTGTATCATAACTTTCAACCTGTCTATTGAAATTCCTATACGCCAACCGTCTGTTAAATACATCCGTGATTATTCTAAGGCCGATTTCCCAAGCATTAACTCCCACCTTGAAGAATTTCTTCAGACGTTTCAAATTTCCATACATAGCAGATCCGTGAATAACAACTGGTGTCTATTTAAAGAGAAAATGTTATCGCTTATAGAAGCTTACGTCCCGCTCATCTGCATTCGTGGGGATGCCAATAAACCATGGTACTCAAATGCGCTGAGGAAGTTGTCGCGAAAGAAAAAACGCCTATTCCGTAACGCAAAGAAATCAGGATGCGCTAGGAAGTGGGACAAATACCTTGCAAGTCTGCACGAATACACGCAGTTATTACGATCTTCAAAAGGAAAATTCTACTGTCACGATCTCAATGAGATAATGCGGGTAAACCCCAAGAAGTTTTGGAACTTGCTCACGCCCAATAAAAACAGTTCGCACAATATTTCCCTGAAGGCACGAGACGGCTCCGATGTCCCAATTTCCGAGCGCTCCGACGTCATGAATTCCTATTTCACGTCCGTATTTACCCAGGAGCCAACAGCAAGCATTGTTTCCGTGCCAAGTCTAAACTATGCACCTATGCCACCTGTTACCATCACAGCAGAGGGAATTTTAATACTCATAGATAATCTAAAGATATCCACTTCCCCTGGACCAGACAACCTCCCTGCTAAGATTTTTAAAGCAACTAAATATTTCACGAGCCAAATCTTACAACTCATTTTTGCCCAGTCTCTTAACACTAGTCAGATTCCTGACGACTGGAAATTAAGCAAAGTTGTCCCAGTTTTCAAAGCTGCAGATCGCTCCGACCCCTCAAATTATCGACCAATTTCACTGACATGTATCTCTTGTAAACTTTTCGAACATATAATATACTCGCACATCGCATCTCACCTTGACCACAACCGTTTCTTCTTTCCCAATCAGCATGGTTTCAGGGCAGGTTTTTCGTGCGATACTCAGCTGTTCAAACTTACAACTGATCTTCACCTAAATCTAGACTCCGCCTTCCAAACCGATATAATTTATTTAGATTTCGCCAAGGCATTCGATCGCGTCCCTCACCAGCGTCTCTTTTCCAAACTCTCAGCTCTGTCACTTGACCCGCTTGTCTTATCCTGGATCCACTGTTTCTTAACCAACCGTTTGCAATTCACCGTCATCGCCAGTCATGCATCTCAAACTACTAGAGTAATCTCCGGGGTTCCCCAAGGATCGGTTCTTGCTCCATTACTCTTTTTAATCTTCATCAACGATTTGCCATCTGGTATTTTATCATCTGTCCGTCTCTTTGCGGATGACTGCGTCATTTATCGCCGCATCAACAATAGCAGTGATCAGGAATTATTACAGGATGACCTAAGCCGAATTCAGAAGTGGTGTTCCGACTGGCTAATGCAGCTCAACGTTTCTAAATGTAAGTTCATGCACATCTCACGTAAACGTTCGATTCTTCATTTTTCGTACTCCCTGAACTCCATAGCGCTGTCTCAAACTAATTCATACCGGTACCTCGGCATCGAGATAACAACCAACCTAACCTGGGCTAATCACATCACGAAACTATGTGCTAGTGCCTCCAGATCACTCGGATTCATCAGGCGATCACTTTCCATCTCCACAGCAGCCACCAGACAACTAGCATATGAAACGTACATTCGACGTAACTAGAATACGCCTCAACAATATGGAATCTTCACCAAGCCTACTTGATAGATTCACTCGAAGCCATCCAGAATCGGGCAGCACGCTTCATCACCTCACAGTATAAATCTCAGCTCAGCATCACAGCGTTGAAATCATCCCTCGGCATCAAGTCATTAGCCTTTCGCAGGAAAACTTCAATTCTTTGTTTTTTTCACAAACTGTACTTTAACTTTCCAGCACTTCGAGAAAACCTTCTACGAGCTCCGGTACGATCATCTCGTCGTTTATTTAACTCCTTAAGCATACAGCGTTTGCACGGCTCCACCAATTATTTCAATAAATCTTTCATTCCCAGTGCTATAGAAAGCTGGAATAACCTCCCCGAACACATTATCATTGAGACTAATCCTTCCAGATTCAGACAGCTCCTAATCGACCATCTCAACGACGAATAATTTTTTCCTGCACCCTATGCCAGCTTCCAAGCCCTGCTAACTGACCATCCTGTGCTACTTCCAAAGTTGCAATTTGTTTTTGTTTTTGTTTATATTTCTGCTACACTCTGTCATGACGTGATTATTTGAATTTGTTACTTCTGTCTTTTTTCGTCTTGTTCTACTTTTTTTTCTATTCTATATTTTCTATATTTTTCTGTATTTTTATATTCCTTCTATATTTATATTCATTCCACTTATATTCATGTATGACGGCTGAACACCCCTGTACAACCCCCCCCCCCCCTTATGTAATGTCCCTGACGGGACCCTTAAGGGTTAATAAATGATGATGATGATGATGATGAAGAGAGAGGTGCCGTGTAGTGGAGGGCTCCGGAATAGTTTCGACCACCTGGTGATCTTTAACGTGCACTGACATCGCATAGCACACGGGCGCCTCAGGGTTTTGCCTCCATAAAAACGCAGCCGCCGCGGTCGAGTTCAAATTTGATTTCATTTTTAAAACCTTGGCTAAAGTTATGCGGGACAACCTGTATGTTCGATATTGCCGAAACATGGCGGTGTATATTTCGTCATTTTTTTCAATGCGTGGCAACAGTGAAGGTTGTTCCGTACAGTTATCGGAGGCTAATGTCCGTTTGGTTTATTTCATGGTTGTGTATAACGATTTGATATGATATTACAAGACTATTTCGTTACTTGCTAGTTCACATATGCAGATGACTACTCGTCCTTCGCCGGAGACGGATTCGTTGAGAAGAGCGTGGAAGTGTAGCCAACGTCATTTTGACGCTGTTGTCTATTTAAAATGTCACAATTATTGCATGTTGTGACACCGAATGCAAACCAACAGGCCTTCTAATCTTTGCAGCTTTCGTGAATGGCACAAGCTTCTCGTTGAGTCCCTTATGAGGCCGCGTGCGCTATATTATCTCTCTAATCATCACCCTCATGTAAATCAGCCTGACTAATCCCTGTTCAGGAGAACGGCTTCTCCCTTATCCCTCAAACAAATCGTGTCCTTTGACAGGTTCGGCCACCTTATCCCCGGAAACTACTTAATCTCATCTGACCATCTGATATTCTGCCGCCTGTTTCGCTTGCCTCCTTCTATGATCCTACCACTTGTGACCATCGGTTATCTGTCTTGACATCACATGTGTTCGCAATGGCCATTTGTTCTTGATTTCAAATAGGCTAAGATGTAGCCGAGTATGTTCACTGGCCAGTTCTCCTCTCTTACTGTGGCGTAACGTGCATCTATCATGTTATTTCTATAGTCCGCTGTGCTGCCCGTAACCTAATTACAAGGCTTTCCGGAAGCATAGGCAATGTTTCAGCTTCATATGTAAGAGCGGGCAAGATAAAAATGTGTAATGCTTACGTCGTGAAGGATACTGGAAATCAGCTATTCATGACCTGAGACTTGCTGCTAAATACACGACAGAAAATTATTTTTTTTTATTTTCCTGGTTATTTCCATTGCGTCGTCATAAGGAGCGTCTATCTGCTCTTAGTAGGTGCATTCAGGTTTCGCATACAGAAGTAAAATACGCTGCCCTTCCGAGACAGGTGAAAACAAATGTGTCCCCACCGTCTGGAGAATGTTGGAGTAAGGAGCGTTAGCTGCTTGGTAGCGCGATCTATTGTCCATGATATGTATTTCCACGTGTTTAGGCTACTTTTCCATACATCACGGCGAGCGGGTGCCTTCCGCTTTGAGGTCGGATATTTTTTTTACCAATTTTGGCCGAAAATTTTTCGACTCTTTGGAGGGCCATTTTTCCTTACCTCAAGGCGGTAGGTGCCCTGAATGAATGAATGAATGAATGAATGAATGAATGAATGAAAACTTTATTGTCCACCCAGAAGGAGACCCCAAATCCGCGATCCCGGCACGCATACCTGGGACATGGCTAAGGAATCCTCCTCAGACAAGTGAAGATGCACTGCTTTTTTGCGGCCTCAGCCGCTAGGCGGGCGGCTTGCTGCTGAATGCCGGGGTCCTTGCTCCACAGCCAAACTTGTCAGGCTTCAGTACTGTTGATGTTTAAGCCGGCGCCCGGGGAATCGGCGCATTCCCAAATTATGTGACGAGAGGTGCCTGTGTCACCACAATTCGCCATGAGGTACGAAGTTGTGAGCTACCGAGTGCTGATGTCACGGCCGTCATTTTAAGCCTGACCGTAAATAAATATTAGCCTAATTAGGCGATACTGGTGTCTTACATGTACTCACCGAGGCTGTTACGAAATGCCATTAGTGAGGTTATGACGTGATCAGATAAATAAATATAAGCAATCAGTTTAAGCTTAACTATAACTAAATATTAACTTCCTTAGCTTATTTTAGTGTCTAACAAGTTCTACTCATCTAGTCGAGTGCAAATATCTCATTTGTTTTAGGATGGCCTCATTACTATTTAGTATAAGCGAGTAATCATAGTAATGTGACTAGCTAATTTCGACGTCACAAAATCAGTGACGTCACCAATCGTTTACTTATTCGATATACTTACAACGTCACCAATCAATCAGCAAATGGGTTGCTATATCGATTTACTATAGGTGGCCGCCATCTTCAATTCCTTGTTTTCACGCTGAGTGGGGGTGGTAGCAGACCCCACGAAATATAGAAGCATCATGAAAATGAGCTAACGCTCTTAAAACTTTATACATCTTTGAAATATTCTGAAGGGCACTCGATTTTGCTTTGCTATTACTCTCCTAAGGTACTTATCAAGGCAGTGTGATTAGCGAATCGCGAATTGCCAGGCTTTTGCCGAACAGCTTTTACCACTAACTCTTCTCAGTTCATGGTCCTGAATACATAACTTTAACGCGGTGGTGTAGTACTGAATAGATATTGTCGTCCTGCACTGACGTCCTTTCCGTCTTGGATATTATCACTTTCCTTAGGGATGTATATTGTACCTATAAGTCCGGTATAGTTGTATTTTTCAGCAGCTTTGCATACTTATCTTCTAAACACTGGAAAGGCAATGCCCACTGAACTGCTTTGGATTCAGATAAGTGAAACGTTTTCTCCTACTACACGCAGGACAATATCGAGGTTGCTTATATTGTGCGTATATCTTTTTTTTACAAGTCTTTATTTCTTCATAAAATAGGCCTAGCCTTGCGGCAGAAATGAGGGGCTTCATGGGGGTGGAGGTGGGGGAGGAGCAGGAGGGCCGGTCTCCACTTCTTCGAAGTGGGGTGGTCCTGTGGTCGGCTCTGCGAAGAAACGGCCAGGCCCTTCTTCTACCTTGAAATATAGGAGAAAAGCCCGCCAGAGCTGGAGTGCGTCCGATGATCCGATGTGTAATGGTGGATCAACCCATTCCTGCAAGGTGCCAGGTCGGTGCCCGCCCAGGGACTGAAGTGCTCGCTCCCGCACCACGTCAAAAGCAGGGCAGCGCCACCAAAGGTGTTCGGCCGTGCTTCTGGCCGGGCATGCCGGGCATTGAGGGGTCGGGTATGAGTGCGGGTTGATGAGGTTGAGCTTTGCTGGCGACAGAAGCTGGCCAGTCTGGGCGCGGCGGAGGAGTACCGCCTCTACCCTTCGGAAAGTTCTAGGTGGGCGGCGGTATAATTGCTCAGGGTTCGCCACGTGCTGGAGGATGCGGCGGCGATAGCATTGTGCGCGATGCCATGTCTCGGCCCTATTCACAGGAGGTGACGACGGATGTGCAACGTCATCACGGGCCCAAGAAGCGGAAACGAGTGTGCATCCAGGCAAAGGTGCGGAAAGAGCTGCAGCGCGCGCTGCCTGGTGTGCCTTTTCGTTTCCAGTGATTCCTTCGTGTGCAGGAATCCATCTAATAGCAATAGGGTAGCCCTCCTCTCGCTGGCGGCGGGCTTCAGTTCGAATTGCGCTAAGAACGGCATAGTCTGCTCCCCCCGCGCGGCATGCGGTGTACGCTGCTTGCGAATCAGTGTAAACATGATAGGTGCATGGAGCCGGATCCTGTCGATCTACTATTCGAGTAATGGCAAGGCGTATGGCAATGAGTTCGAGATTAGTGACAGTGTGTTCTTCGGAGAGCCGTTCAACTATTGTGGTATCTGACTCAGAGTCGTGACAACCTATTGCGGCGCCAAGTTGAAACTGAGCGGCGTCTGTATATAGTTGGATAGCCCCTTCCTGGGCTAGCTTGTATGACATCTCGTGACGTTTAGCGGCAGCTTTGCGCCTTTGGTGATTAGCTGAACTCATGTTCTTTGGTAGTGGCATACCCTCTACTAAATCGATTAGTTCCCATGGTGGGGCAGGAGACGACAGCATCTCTAATTTGTCAGTGTTGTAGCCTAATGCCCGCAGGATTTGACGGCCAGCCGCCGTTGTGGAGAGACGGACACGCTGGGCTTGCAAGTGCTGCTCGGCCACATCCTGTAGGGCATTGATTTTGCTGCATGCGTGTAGGTCCTCTACTGGCAGAACTGTGGTAGGCCAGTAACAAGACGCATCGCCTTCCGATTGATTCGCTCAAGCTGAAGGCGTTGGGTCGCGTTAAGCCGCATTTAGGAATATGCATACAGTATTTTTGATGTTATGAGGGCCAGGGCTATCTGACGGAGTCCCACCTCTTTGATTCCCCACCTACGAGCAGAGACGCGGCGCATAAAATGTAAAGCCTGATGGCAACTAAGCACCGTGTTATGAATCCAGCTTTTGGCTCCTCCATCCTCGTCAATAAGCATTCCGAGTATACGGATTGTTTGTTTCCGGCAAATAACCGAATCCCCTAAATGAAGAGAGATAAGATTTCGTTCGGCCTCGGCTCGCAGCCGCGGACCGTTTATGACAGCCACGTACTCGGTTTTTTCCGGAGAGGTTTTCATGCCACATTTCTTGATGTAGTCGTGGACGGCATTAAGGCCTGTCTGCAAGGCTAATTCCTGCTCCGCACGGGACCCAGAATTGGTCCAGAGCGTTATATCGTCCGCATACACGGCAAAATTAAGACCGGGTATCGACGTTAGAATTGGCGGAAGACCTGACATCGCGATATTAAAAAGAGCCGGAGATATGAGGGCGCCTTGGGGTACGCCGGTTCGGTTAGGTTGCCGTGCACCCTGAGTATCCCCAACCATTACCGAGAAAGTTCTGTCCGCAAGAAACGCTTTCACGAAGCGGTAGAGGTTCCCGCGTATCCCCACTTCCTGGAGCCGTTGAAGTAGGGTAGAGTGGGGCACGGAATCAAAAGCCTTTTGGACGTCAACCCCAACAACCACCTGGAGCTGTGCGCTGCTAGGGTATGCGAGAACGTCGTTATGAAGTCTTCTGAGAATATCTTGCGCGCAGAGTCCTCGTCGAAAACATACTTGCATAGGAGACAGGACGCTGAACTTGTCTAAGTACCATTCCAGTCTTCTCAGAGCCCTACGTTCCCTGACTTTACAAAGGTTGGACGTCAGCGATATCGGCCTGAGGTCTTGTAATGTCCGACTTGGCTTACCGGGTTTTGGAATTGGTATGACAACTGACTCCTTCCAGGCAGGGGGAAGAGCACCATTGGTCCAGCATTCGTTGAATACTTTCAACAGGGCAAGTTTATGTGATTTGGGAAGGTTAAGAAGTGTTGAATAGCGTACACCATCCGGTCCCGGGGCACTTTTATGGTTTGAGTCATACAAGGCTGCCTCCAGTTCGTCTAATGTGAAGGGAACGTCGGATCATTCGATGTATCTGAGACGGGGTCCGCAGGCAAGGCATCCACCTTTTCAGGTTGGGGAAAAAGGACCTTCCCTCCTTGTAAAGCTAGATCAGCCGGGGAGACGTTCAATTTCAGGGCCATGCCTTGGGAAGGGGGAATCGGCCGTTTGCGTCCAAGGACAGCTCGAAATATGTGCCAGGCCTTCGACAAGTTAACTGTTCCATTGAGCGAGTGGCACAGCAGCTGCCAATCTTGGAGAGCGAGCTGCATAGTATACTGCTCGACCTCTTGAGTAAGGCGGGTGAGGGCGCGCCTACGGTGGGATGTCCGACCAGAGCGGCGGTACGCCTTGAGAGCACGAAGCCTACGATTCCACAGACTCAAAAGGTGGGACTCCGGCTTCGGGGCATCGTATTTAACTGAAAGCGTCGTTGTGGCTTTCTTCATGGCACCGTTGATCTGAGTAATGAGTTCGTCTAATTCTGTGGGAACGTTCACCTCACCGAGCATTCTGCGAAAATCGTCCCATGAGACGTGCTCCTCTATTCGATGGCGTTGTTGCCGCTTTAGTGACTTTCGCCCTCGAGGGGCCCATGACACCACCACGGGATAGTGATCACTGCCCATGACATCATCAGCCCGTGACCATATGATCTCATTAGGATGGGAAACAAGTGTCAGGTCTGGAGAAGTGTCTTGTTGACCTTTGTGCTGGCCACAACGACTGGGCAGCGTAAGGTCGTTAACGATGGTCAGTTTGTCTTTGACAATGTGCTGCCATAGATGCCTTCCCCTAGCATCTGAGCGATGATATCCCCAGCCGGTGTGCATGGCATTAAAATCACACCCAACTATAACGCGATCCTGAGGATATATCCTTAAGAAGTGTTCTATAAAAGATATATCTACTCGATATGTCGTAGTACCGAAGGATCTGGCATAAACCGAAAAAACCAATGCTTGTTGGTCCCCTTCTAATGTAAGGCGCACTCCCGCTACCTCTTGCGTCTGCGTGCACCACGCGGACGTATCAAGCTCGGTGTGGGCAGCGCGAGAGAGAACAAGTACGCATGCTTGTCCATAGGCTACTGGATTCGCGGATCGCGATCCTGGCCCAGGACGTCGGTGCTCTATGGAAGGGGTGCAGTAAGGTTTGTACCCTATTAGATTGGGCCTATTAGTACCAGTCTCCTGAAGCAGGATAGCTAGAGGAAGCGTCGGCGTGATGGAAAGTCTCCTTTGAAGTTCTGCTTGTTTGCGACGGATTCCCCGGCAGTTCCATTGTAAGAACCATATAGGAGAGTCCGAAGCAAAAATTTCATGAGGTTTCGCGCTAGTGCCCGCCATTTTGAAACTGGAAGGTGCGCGGAAGAGAGGATGATGTGTGCCCAATTCCGGGCTCTTGATTCGGAGAAGCCTGCGACAGTCCTAAGAGTGGAAGCATGCGCTTGATCACCTCAGCAGTGACCATTTCGATAATGTGCTTGAGTTGGTCTTCATCTAAGTGCACCGTGCGTGAGCGATCTTGCGCCAGATGCGTTTCTGCACCGCGCTGTGTAGCACGGAGAGTTTCAGCATAAGCACGGTGTATGTGTGCTTGCTTTGGCGCCGTCGCGGAATGCTCAAGAGATCTCGTTAGGGATGGAGGTGTGGCATTCCTTAGACTAGTGCTCTCAGTTTGTGTAGAGTGGCCGTGCGCATTTTTCCCTCTAGTTTTATGTTCACTGCCTCGTTCCTTTGGTAACGGCTGACTTTGTATTGGAGGGAAGTCCTCCTTAACAAGCACAAGTTGCTCCGAGGGTGACCGCTGTGCGCTGGCAGGGCTCTTGTGCGCAGCCGTCGAAAACGTTTCGTTGCCCTGTAGAAGCTCGGCTTGTTGCTTGCGCTCCTTTCGTCGCGATACTCGGATTCGGCGGACAATGCCGTTCCTCAGGGTTTTGATAGCCTGTCGCCGAACAGGGCACTTCGGGTCTGTAGCTACGTGTTGACCTCCGCAATTACGGCATAGTGGTTCTGTCGGGCATACCTCGAGGTTGCCATGTGCGGGGCGACCGCAGAACGAGCATTGACGTTGGTCGACTAGTGGACACGAATTTGTCCTATGTCCGATTTTATTACAGGTCTCACATATGACAGATTTCGGGTGATAAGGTATGACCGGCAGGAGTATGCTGTATAGATGGATTTTGCGGGGAAGGCTGGAGCCCTCAAATGTTATGAGAGCTGCTCCGTTCTTGCCCATTGGTCTGGCACTGATTACCTTGCACGAATAGCACGTGAGGTTGGCCATGAGCTGTTCGCTTGTTAGCCCGTTGGCCCGATATATGACCCCGCGGATCTGGCCGGAGCGAATGGTTTCATAGGCTTGTATAGATGTAGGCTTTCCAGAAATTAAGACAGACTGCAGTCCGAGAAGATGGTCCCTGGCATGCGTATGCGATACGTCGACCGCAAACTGATTGCTTCTTTCAAGAGGCCGTACTTGAAAGCCTGAGTGAAAATGTATTTTTTGAAGCTCATCGCCAATGGCTCTGTGCAGCCAGTGTGCGGGGAGTGAGCCTAGTTGTCCAGGTGAAGTTGGCTTCTTTATTAAAGTATGTTTAACACAGGTTGGATCGGCAGCTGTAGCTTTGTTCTTTCGCCTAACGGCTGCCAGTCATCCTCTTCAGAGTGGTCATTATCAGCCGAGTGATCGGTTCTGCCGAATGTGGTGACCATGGGGGCCGAGGAAGGGCCCCACGATTGAAAATGCGTATCCGCGTAGCAACGATTTATTGCTGTCTGCGAGCGGCCAAATTTTACGCCGTGTCGTTTGTTCACCAAGCGAGCGTTTTCTTGAGTTATCTGAGAAGTGCCTAACCTCATCCTAGGCTGCTTGGCAAATTTCGAAAATGGAAAAGTGCAAGATCCTACCTGAGAATGGTTATTTCCAGGCATGTTTTCCGTGGAAAGAACAGAGAAGGGATTGGAGACAGGTATCGCCGCAACCACTTGGCTGCATTCGTCGTCCGTCATGCCTGCGTCGGCGTCAAGCACAGCGACAGATTGCGCCGCGTTATCTGTGCCGCTACGAAGCGATGTTGCCTCGGCGGCTTGCTGCGGCTCCCCGGGAGCCATGTTGGCGGCATCGGCGGTGGGCGTATCGGATGTATCCGGATGGTTTTCTGTGGTAGTCTTCGACATGGAAGCGTTGAAACTGTTGTCCACAGGTGACAAGGAACACGATGGCACTGGCCCATCCATTTTTGGGAGGCTAGCCCAAAAACGTCTGGGCCAAAAAGCTTCGAAAAGTCGGAGCGATGCGAACGTGCGTCAGTTCGAGACGGCTGCTTGCAGCGCCCCCCCTGCGTATATCTTTATAACCTGGCTTAAGGTGTAAATATGGGCCACAGCCACTCGCCGCTGCTGGGAAGGTCAGCCACCTTCGTTGGTCAACGAAAGTCTAAGATCCCTCAAACGTTTCAACGATTACCTTAGTGAATACCTTGCGTGATCATGGTTTGTTTGCTGATGCAAGTTGTGCTACTCTGGGATCGAGCAATTCTTTTTCTCAGCTTATCCCGCTGTCTGTGGTATAGAAAATCCATCTTGAACTGTTTTATTACCTGAAAGTATTGAAAGCTTTGAGCGCTAATTTCGCGGTGATTAATGCACGGGAGGCGTTGAAGTGAATTTTTTAACAAAAAAAAAAGCTGATGATGATTACTGCCAGCGCAAAAACCCAACAGCATAATAACGGAGGGAATGGTGTTCGTACTCTCGTCTAAGTCGAAATTGTTTTACGATTCGGCATGGTTTATTCGCTCAGGTGAGTAGATCCACAACCCGGTTTTGGCCACGTACTGGGCCAATGAAATGAGTGAAAGTTGCGTGGTTTTATCTGGCTGGTTGAGGAGTTGATCCCAGCATTCCGCAGATGGAGCTGGCAGGAGGGCCCGTGGGGGAGGGTTATTTTCGCATCCGCAGAGGATGTGGGCCTGAGTGGCGGATGAACTGTGTATGCAATTTGGGCATGTGGGGTCGTATTCCCCATTGGTGATCAGTTGTAGGCTTGAGTGGCCGAGAATTAAAGGCGTCTGCAATCTTCGGAGCAGGGTGGCTTATGCTCGGTCCACGTCGGGTTCAAGAGGCGGGAAATGGCGTCACGTCTTTTTATGAACATTGGTGATGTCGGCACAAGTCTGGGGGGCTTCAGCGAGTGCTCCAAGACCCGTGGCACGGCCGCCGGGATTGTTAATCCTCGGGCAAGTCGGCCGGCCCCTTCCTTACCAGCCTGTTATGCGTCAGTGGTGTAGGCAGGGGCTTATTATTTTTCAATCTTGTGAGGTTGCCCCAACCTGGTATATGTCCCTTCGTTACCACAGTTGCCCTCATGGGCGGGTACCCAGATTAGGTTAATTTTGCGGTTGGGAGGGCAGCCGCGCAGGATGCGTGCGACGGCAATGCAGATGCAGCCTGCCGAGTGGTTTAGGATTGCTCGTGTTGAGTCACCGAGGACTGTGCGCGTACAGCGGTCAGCGATAGCCAGCGCTATGGCTGCCTCTTCTGCTACGGCGAGGGAGGGGGCGCACATCGCGGCAGCGGAGCTAAGGGTAGATCGCGGCGTGGTTGCACAGACCACGTAGGTTGTGCCTTGCGTTGCCGCGTCCATGTGTGTAGTGTGTTCAACAGCACGATAGAAATCATCCAGTTCTCGGGCGTTGTGCTAAAGGCAAGCGTCGTGTCGGCGAGGCAGCCGCTTCTTCCGTAGGGGGTTTGACAAAAAGACAGGTTTGACAGGTCTCTCCTCCGGCTACTGACGCTGCTGCTAGCGGTCGGGACACCGGACGTTAAACATGCGTGTCTCGCGGCGGCATATTCACGACGGCGTTAAGCCAGTTGTTCGATGCGCTGTTCGTCTGTTTCTGGGGCGATTCGTTTCCTGTTCATCTCGTTCCGCTGTCGATTCCCGGCCTCCTCGAGCTTATCAGAATCGTCGCCGTCCATACAGTCACCTCAACTGTGGTTGCGGCGCATGCCAGCTCTCCTTTTCAATCCTGTGACAAGCGAGCGGATGCGAACGCAGCGACGAGGAACGCGTTGTCACGCCCTACCAAACGGCGGCGGCGGCGGCGAGCAGCGTGGTGTGACGTCATGACAGATTGCGCGGCGAGCGCGCGAAGCACAGTAACCTTCCGTGGTGGGGCGCGTTGTGACGTAACGTGCCTCGATGGAGTACGGCCACGGCGACATCGCGGGGTTGCGCCTAATAAAGCTTTCGCTTTGAAATCCCTTACACGAGCACCAAAATAACACGACAACACTGCTTACTAGTTGACGTTGCCTATACGCTCGGCGTCCGCTAGCACAGCCTCAACTGCGTCAGGCCTGACGCCTGCCTCCCTTTCTGAATCGCTGGCCAGCGGGTCAAAAATAAAGCTGTTGCTCTTGTTTTGCCTCAAACATGATGTCACATACCCACGGGGGGGGGGGGGGGGGATTGGCAGGGGTTTGGTGCAGATCCCAACAGGCAAAGTTCATCCACGTTCACCTCAAGTGGTGTAAAAATAAACTGTTTTTCGGGGTTCGCAAACGCGGCGTCTACTTCTTCGCTTGTGTCGTCCCCCGATGCCTCATAATCAGTGTCCTCGCCAAAATAAAATTCATCTTCCGACTCAGAACTATTCGCCATTGCGACTTGCCCTGCTCCTGTCTCTCCGTGTTTACGCGCACGATGTGCGTGTCAAACAGACGACGTCCCCGCTCGACGTCACGGTTTTCCGGACCCACGTGACAACGCATTGCCTGGTTTTTGGCTTCATGTAAAAACCTGGCAACTACGAACCGAAACAGAAACAGGTGGTGCAAATAGTACGATTATTATTATATAGTACGAGTTCGTGCTTCTAACATCGTGTACCATGCTTACAGAATCGCTACGCATTATTTACAACCAAGAGGTGCAACATAAAAATGTTGTGTCTCTACCCCTTTAAAGGTCACCAGGTGGTCGAAATTATTCCGGAGCCCTCGACTACGGCACCTATTTTACCTTTTCTTCTCTCGGTCTCTCCTTTATCCGTTTCCGTAAGGCGCGATTCAGGTGTCAGCCGAGATGCGATACAGATACTGCGCCATATCGATTACCCCAAAAACCAATTTTCAATTTCTTTCCCTAACCGCGGTGGCTCAGTGTTTAGGACGCTCGACTACTGATCCGGAGTTCCAGGGTTCGAACCCGACCGCGGCGGCTGCGTTTTTAAGGAGGTAAAACGGTAAGGCGCCCGTGTGCTGTGCTATGTCAGTGCACCCAGGTGGTCGAAATTTTTCCGGAGCTCCCCACTACGGCACCTCTTTCTTGCTTTCTTCTTAAACTCCCTACTTTGTTCCTTTCCTTAAAGCGGTTCAAGTCTCCAACGATATATGAGACAGATACTGCGCCATTTCCTTTCCCCAATAACCAATTGCTATTATCAATTTTTTTCCGGTCACACCGGCCGGCACAAAGGCTGTGAGTCTAGGCGTTCGTTTGTGACGTCGGAGCGGTTCACGCAGAGCAGCAACCTCTTCTGAATGAAGTATTAAATTTTTTACACGCTGGCAGTTTGTAGAAGCGCAGTGTAGGGAGTTCTTTTTTTCTTGGAGACAGAATATTTCCACATTCAAGGAATCGAACTTGTTCATTGCGGTAGGACGACACGATTGAGTTCTCCATCGAGTGTCTACGTGCGCGGGTTCTTATTAGGATTGTATGATTTCTGACAGTTGAATGGAATTTTTTCTGCATTGTGCAAACTGCAAGACACAACAGGCAGATGCAGAACAGAACAAACATAAGATCATCTGGGTACCGGGCACACGGGCGTGGCAGGAAACCAAGAGGTGGACAGGATTGCTCGAGGATTTACTGATTACCGAGCATCCAACGTTAACAAACCTTGAGGAATCCCAGCCAGTACCTCAGGAGTACTCGTTCATACTAAACAACAACAAAGGCAACAGTATGCAGTATCCACCACCGCACAAATCCTTAAACAAAGAAGAGGCTGTCACATGGAGAACTACAAATGGGGTTATATCCAAACCTAAACACTACCCACACTTTACGAACACAAGTGTCCGTGGTGCCATAAAAAACCTACACATTATAACATGACATGGGCATGCCAAAAAGTCGACGTCGTTCCAATTATACTAAACCCAAGTGCGGAGCAATGGGAGGGTATGCTCTCCAGCGACTGCCGCGATGACCAGATCTGTCTGATACGGCGAGCTCAGCTGACGGCAGCATCCAGTGGAGCCCTGGATTAGGGGCCACCGACCGTTGCGGAGATGGACTAATCTGAACCGCGTAGAAGCACTTGCGTTTGAGCTCAATAAAGTTATCCTATTAGCCTTGTGTAGTTTCGGACAGCTGAATCGAATTTATGGATGGTTTTGCCAGTGAGGGTGAAGCCTGTCTGCCAACGCAAAGAAAGAGTCCTTGCTACTGGACACTGCTAGCACAACTTCCGCCTACCTTTGCTGAAATAGTGCTAGCGGGGTCCAGGACAACGTGCTACTAATTCTTTCTTTGCGTTGGCAGACAGGCAACACCCTCATGGGCAAAGCCATAAAAAATCCCCTCAGCCGTCAGAAATTATACAAAGCTAAAAAAACGCGCGCCGCCCGCGCACGCACTCGATGGAGACACCTGTCGCGTCGCCCTACCGTAACGGACTGCTTCGATTCCTTGAATGTGCAAATATCCTGTCTCCAAAAAAAAAAAAATTTCTGTACAATCCGCTGCTACAAAGCTACTTTTCAGCCTCCCATTCTAAATAAACAGCTCATTCATTCATTCATTCATTCATTCATTCATTCATTCATTCATTCATTCATTCATTCATTAATTCATTCATTCATTCATTCAGAAGCGGTTGTTGCTTTGCGTGAACCGCTGCGGCGTCACCCACACAAAGCCTAGACTCAAGGCTAGTGCTGGCCGGGGTGACTTAAAGAAAATTGAAGAATGGTTTTTGGGGAAATGAAATGACGCACTAACTCCCTCACCTGAGCCGCGCCTTAAGGAAACAAATAAAGGAGGAGCTGAGAGCAAAGGGAGAGAGATGTGCCGTAGTGGAGGGCTCCGGAATAATTTGGACCACCTGGCGATCTTTGTTGTGCACTGACATCGCACAGCACACGGGCGCCGTAGCGTTTCGCCTTTATTGAAACGCGGCCGCAGCGGTCGGGTGCGTACCCGGGAACTCCGGATAAGCAGCCGAGAGCCCTAACCACTGAGCTACATCACAAATGAAGTCTGAAAAGAGGCTGCGTTTCTCCGCAACGCAACGAAGAAACGCGCGTTCGAGGACAACACTGGCCGTGAAGGAAAAGAAGGGCGGCCTGAAAGGTTTCTGAAAATTCCTATATAGCACACGATGTGGGGTCTCTGTCTGACCAGCATGGGTAAGTGGAAATTGGGCAGACCTTGTTGATACTACACGTTGTTAGGGCTGACGCAGACCACTTTCCTGGATCTATTTCCACACCGGTCCCCTGTACGGCACTCGAGGACAGTTGCAACGTAAACGTAGGCTCTATGCCAAACCCATAGGTGCTGCCCGCACACAACCGCTGTAGGTCGCACATGAACTATGCCGGGGCTGCAAATGGCGCGTCTCCGCGTGATTACTACACCAATCTTGTCGAGAGCTGGTGCAGCATAAATGCGGGCTCTACGCAAGAAAATAAGTCGCCGTCTAATCCGTGCTACCCCTGGATTAACCTACTGCACTGCGTGCTGTGTCGTGTTTTGTCAGATTCGCTTATATAGCAGGAACTGCGACAAAGATGGCGATGAAACATCCTTTTATGCGTTCGTTTTGTTGCGTTGGTGAGAAATCATCTGGCAATAACGGTGACAAAGCGCTTGCGTCATGTCTGCTGAAAACAAATTTCCAGTCCATCGCGTCTCGGCAGGAGTACTTTGTTGCGTTAGTAATTTTTTCCAATGCAGTCAATTGTTCAAGGAGAGGTGGGTGATAATGAATAAAATAACGAGGACGCCATCGTCGGCACAAGCACACAGGTTTAATGCACACCACGAGACCACGGAACACAAAAAGCTCACACATGAAGAGTACAAACTCGCGCACTACGAGCATGAGCGAGAGCCGGCAAACGCACCCACGACATGACTAGTATTTGTGGGTTTGCATTGCCTGAGGCAAATCCTTGTACGGTTATCTCTTTGGGTTCACACACAGGCCTCGCCTTTACAGGTAAGGCCATCCAAAAATTACGTTGACTGAGCTGGAGTACCAGGGTTCGAAACGGAGCCTTTGCGTTTCGATGGAGGCGATACGCAAATGCGCCCGTGCGCTGTGTGATGCCAGTGCACGTTAAAGGTCCCCAGGTGATCAAAATTATTCCGGAGACCTCCACTGCGGCACCTCTTTCTTCCTTTCTTCTCCCAGTCGCTGCTTTATACCTTCCCTTACGGCGCTGTTCAGGTGTCCGTCGAGATGTCAGACATGCTGCGCCATTTCCTTCCCCACAAAATAAATTTTCAATCAGATACCGTTATTAATTGTATGCAAGCTCCGGCATTACAAAATACACAAATAGTCAATCCTATGGCCTCTCGATGGAAACCTTTACCCCCTCATCCTATTGTAATGAACCAGTTCCATTCCTGGAATGTGCAAGCAATCTCACTTCGGAGAGGAAAGATTTGGTCGACTCTGCTGCTCCAAGGCACCAATGTTTGCAAGCGTCGAAGACTTTATATAAAGGCGCTGTTTCTGAGCGGGAACAACTCGTACTTACCTGTGTTAGTAGTTAAGAGCTTGAGGGGGCGATTAGCTCGATTTTAGAGGGAAAATGGGGCAGGCGCTCCTACTGAGGCTCACAGAATCATTACAGGACAAGTGTGAAAGTTGTTGAGACAAAATTTGGAGGACACTTGAGATTCGTCTTTAAGAGTGACGTGACAGCGCGTCGCAGCGTTGCCGAGGAGTACACAAACGCCATCGCCCGTTCGGCGCGACGCGTGGCCCATTGGACAATTTAATTATAGGACGCCTGTTTCACATACCTCGGCAGTCACCCGAGCCGGGCTGTAAGGGAAGGCAAATGAAATTTCATTGCTTTTAAGGAAAGAAATGACGCCTATCTAACATTTCTCTCTGGACATCCGGATCGCGCCGTGAGGGAAGGAAAATCGATCAATCGACCGATCAATCAATCAATCAATCAATCAATCAATCAATCGATAGACCAATAAATCGATCGAATAATAAAAAAAATCAATCGGTCAATCAACGATCAATCAATTGATGATGAATCCATCAATTAATCCATCAATCAGCCCTTAACGCTATCGCGTTAAAATTTCTTCTCTTACGGCGCGGTTCAGGTGTCCACCGTGATGCGCCATTTTTTGCTCACGGCCAAAGACGCCGACGCCGAGAACACAGGTTTTCTGTGACATGAGCTTCTCAACGCTGTCGGGTTAAAAAATTGGGGGTCGCTTAACCTTCAAGAGTGGGACGCGACCGCGTGTTGCAGCGTTGCGAAGGAACGTCATAGCCCGCTCGGTGCGACGCCTTGCCCGCTGGACAATTTAAGGAGAGGAAATGACACCTCTCTCACATATCTCGGTGGACACCCGAACCGCGCCGTACGTAAGGGACGAAAAGTGAAATGAAAATTGGTTTTAGGGTAAGGAAATGTCTCATATATATGCCAGTGGGCACCCGAACCGCGCCGTAAGGAAATAATAATAGTAATTGGTTTTTGGGGAAAGGAAATGGCGCAGTATCTGTCTCATATCGTTGGACACCTGAACCGCGCCGTAAGGGAGGGGATAAAGGAGGGAGTGAAATAAGAAAGGAAGAAAGAGGTGTCGTAGTGGAGGGCTCCGGAATAATTTCGACCACCTGGGTATTTTTAACCTGCACCGACATCGCACAGCACACAGGCGCCTTACCGTTTTGCCTCCATAACAACGCAGCAGCCGCGGTCGGGTTCGAGCCCGGGAACTCCGGATCAGTAGCCGAGCACCCTAACCACTGAGCCACCACGGCGGGTTGCGCCGTAAGGGAAGGAAAATTAAATCGAACTTGGTATTAAGGGAAGGAAATGATGCTGTCTCACACACGCGGTTGCTCATTGGTTAGGGGCGCTCGGCTACTGATTCGCAATTCCGGGTTCGTACTCGACCGCGGCGGCTGCGTTTTTATGGAGGCGAAACGCTAAGGTGGCCGTGTGCTGTGCGATGTCAGTGCACGTTAAAGATCCCCAGGTGGTCGAAATTATTCCGGAGCCCTCCACAACGGCACCTTTTTGTTGCTGTCTTCTTTCACTCCTTCCTTTATTCCTTCCCTTACGGCGCGGTTCAGGTGTCCGCCGATATATGACAGATACTGCGCCATTATCTTCCCCCAAAACCATTTATTTAATCATTATTTCCAACCCGCGGTGCCGACTGCGACTACTACAACGCCGACGGCTTTTCGAGCGAACGAGGTGCATACGCTGTCGAGTAAATATTCAGGGGGGGGGGGGCAGTTTGTTGACCTATAGTGCGGCGAGGCGAAAGCCTTCAGCGCTGCTTTTGTCACTGATGTGTGGTTAAGAAGTTTAGTACACAATTGTTACTGCATATACGTTGGCAGAAGCAGCCAAGTCGTTAGCACGCTCCGCTGCGGAACTGAAGGATGGTGGCTCGAATTGCGCCGTGCGCAAGGAGGTTTTTTTTTATCGAGTTGACGTCCTTTGGTTGACAGCTACAGTGTGACAGTTTTCGCGAATGGACGGACGAAGATGAAGCCGATGCCGGCGCATTCGCTCATTAGTCTTTTGTCGCTGTGTAGCGGGGGAAGTAGTACGCTTGCGTTTGCCCGCATTCTGAGACTCCATTGAAGGGAGCGGAGGGAGGTTGCGCGGCACCCAACTCGGTCGACAGCTGCGAGGTGTCCGGCGTGGGGTCGGCACGCGCGTGTGGCGCCCCCTCGCGCATGCGCACTGAACCACCAATGTCGCAGAAGCGTAACGGACGGAGGGACAGGGTCGCTGAAGCGAGTATGAGGCATTAAAGGCTGTCGCCTTAAAATTTGGAGAGGACACAACCCCTACCCGCCGGAGTGGCTGAGTGGTTAGGGCGATCGGCCACTGAGCCGGAGTTCCCGGCGGCCGCTTTTCGATGAAAGCAGAATGCAACAGGCTCCCGTGTGCTGTGCGATGCCGGTGCACGTTAACGATCCTCAGGTGTTCCAAATTATTCCGGAGCCCTCCACTACGGCGCCTCTTCCTTTCTTCTTTCACTCCTTCCTTTATCCCTTCCTTTAAAAAAATTCTTTGTTGAAAGGGAATGGCGCAGTTGTCGCACATATCGGCGGACGCCTGAACCGCGCCGTGAGGGAAGGGGTAAAAGAGGGACTAAAAGAAGAAAGGAAAAAAAATGGTGCAACCGTCTGGAAGGCGCTGAAGTAACGAGCGTTAGCCGTTTGGTAGCGCTATCAGTTGTCCATGCGATTACCATGTGATTGAGCTGCCTAGTGCCGACGTCACGGCCGCCATGTTAAGCCTAACCATCACTAAATATTAACCTAAATATGCAATATTGGTGTCTAACATGTACTCACCGAGCCCGTTACGAATATGCCATTAGTTAAATTATGATAATGCGAAGTATAAAACGCCGGTTCTAAAAAGAGGCACACGAAATGTAAATCATTCCTTTTTTTTTCGTCAATGTCCAGGAAAAAGCTAACGGTTGTTTCACAATCGTCTCCAGTTACGCCATCAAGATACCAGGGGGTAGTGACGCATTTCTGGTGCCGAGGTAGAAATCCCTACTTTCGTTTCTTCGTTTTTAAAAAAAAAAGATTTTCATTCATTTAAATGGACAGACAGGGTGACGTTTGATCGAATCCACGTGGACTCTTCGTGCTCTTGAGGAAACAGTGGCGGAAGGATCGCCCAACAACTTCTGGAGCGCAGACGCCAGAAAAGTCGCCTGTACTTCCTAGACCCTAAACGGTGTATCCTTCCCGATCTTTGTTGATGGAGAATGAGCTGCAGTTCGCGCTGTTTTCCTTCGTCCATGTCGGCGCGAGCAAATTCAGGGTTTCCAGGATCTGCTGCAGCATGTACACTCGCTGGAATCCCTCGTTGAGGTTCATATGTGTTTTGAAAAGAAATGCGTCTGAATATTTTTACAAATAATTCAGTGCCGCTCACCAACTGCTATCTTCAAAGGCGTCAAGCGTAAACAGCTGCCACACCGTACCTCACTCGTTATACGATGTCTCAAGGTGGCTGATGATGATGGGTTTTAACAGCGCAAGCACAGCCTTCTCCGAAGACAACCTTCGCACACAGTATTTGCAGCCAAAGACTCATTTCTCGGGATTTTAACCAAAGGTAAGCTGAGCACCAGGCCACGGGAACGCTTGCCCATTGCATCCCCGGTGGATACTCGTCGGCAGTGGTGATCAAACTTGGAACCTCCCGAATGTGAAGCGTATGCTCAAATAACTGCAAACACTAGGGTTGTTTCCAGATGGTCACCTTTGCCTGATACAATTGGGGCTGGCAGCTTTACGACTGCGGTAGTAGTTCTCCAGATCAGTTAAACGGGTGAACTGTGAAATTCATTGATCCACATGTGGAGGTACTCCACCATAAGCAACACCGACGGTGCCAGGTAAAGAAAGCGACTAATACATCTTGTTAAAATTCGCGAAGCCGGCTTCAAGACAACATCTTGCAAGCTAATTTTGACCAACTCAACCGTAATTAAAAATTTGTTTTGTTGGTATGTAGAAACGAAAACTTGGACCGTCTCTCCGTACTGTGATTCGCTGGTTCAACAGCTGTAAGCATGAAATGTCTACAAACAAACTGTAGACACAATGTACCTAGGGTCCGGAACGGAACTTGTCGCCGTCGCCGTTAATACCCGGCGCTGAAGCACAAATATTTGTTGCCACCACATGGCGAGAGCCCTGCTGCTTCTGAGGCAAGCCACCGCAATGCTCATCTGCGCATGCGCGCTAAGGCTACCGCCCTTTGATTCTTTTCCGCACTGCAAGTTCAAAGCCCCAAGACTCTCGAGCGGAGAAAATACCTCCTGGTGCGCGTTATCTATCTTGCTCTCGAGAACCGAACAGCCGCATGTTCGCTTGTGCGGCTGTCAGAGTTGGTTGCACGCGGTGTTCTGTGGCACACGTTTTTCTCTGACACGTTTTTCGTGGTGTTCTGTGGCACTTTTTTAATTTCTTTCGACTAGCTGCTTTCAATTTTTCTTATTGAGTAAGCATAAAGCAGTTAATGGCGTCTGTTTGTAGTCTGTTCTTGAAGGAGAGCGCTACCAGTGACTGGGTACTTGGAAAAGGCAGGTTTTTAGATATCTCGGTCAAATTGTCGCACAACATTTGATCTTCGAGCCTTAAAAATAAAGCCTCTATATATAATCGCAACATATCCCATCGATGCTACTTACAATGTTGCTGCAGGTAGGACTCTCATTCCCAATCCTGCCGTGTAACTCGGTGTCGTAGATTGCCACACCAAACTTCATCCATGGATACGCTTCTTTGAAAGCGCACATCTGCGTTGGGAAAAAATCTACAACTTGGTATTACATTCGACTTTAACGAAAGAATGGAACAAAGCTTTCGCAGGTTAGGATTTCCCCTTACAAAAATTTTTTTAGACAGTCTGTACTTTGTCTATAGACTTCTGCCTATAAAGTCTATATACTCTCTATAGACAAACCCTAGAGAACAGTCTATAGCAATACAAAATCCCATAGGTAGCCTTTAGACGATCTATAGATTTATGGCCATACACTTTTAATACACTTTTGTCTACAGACAGTCTGCACACTATGAATACACAAAAATAAGTATCTACATGCAGGCAGTACAGTCTATAAAATGTCTATAGACAGTATATAGACCATATTTAGAAGGGTTCGTTTCCGCCGCCGCAGAAAAGCGTTAAGCCTGGCCTGCATGGAGCGTTTTATGCACGCCAAAACCTGCCGCGTGTTATGCACATGCGCACGGCGGCTCCTTCGAACTCGCACCACCATGGGCGCAAGAAGGAGGCGCGAAAAGCGCCCCGTGACAGTGCAAGTTCAGCGGTCTAACCACGTGCGTTTGACACTTTGTGCGTTTTTGTACGCGAAAAACACTGCATGCGGGCCAGGCTTTACGTCGGGCATAATAAAGCAGCAATTTCCCATTATCATCCACCCAAGTGCAGCCATACAGCTATGAAGGAGATATTTCGCAGAAACTCCGCAGATAATTCGTTCTGATCCGAGGTTCTAACCCGAGTCCACGACCTCACCGGGGCGGTAGCTCTACCAATTTGCTAACCTGTTCTTTTCTGCCTTGAAGGATTCCCCTGAACGTTGGACAGCACACCGTATTTCTATGAGAGCGGTGCTATAACATTCGCTATGAACGCAAATTGAATACCTTTTGCTGAAATAAAAGCACCGGTTAGTTAATACACAAAGTAGTTTGCACTAAGGACTTCATATTGCGTCCAGAGACGCAATGTTTTAATCCTGTCACAAAACTAGACAAATTAAAATGCCGCGATGTGCGCATTGACAGTCCATTGTAATGGAAAGTCTGAAGATCGAGTTCGATTTGACAGCTGCCAGCTACGCTGCCTCGCCTTTCGATGCGATATACCTGTTCTCTGTGGTTGCCTGCCCTGAATTAGCTGAATTCCTCCTCTTGATTTCGGGCAATCTGCTTTCTAAATCCGCGGTTCTCTGCCAATCTCTGGGGGTTGACTTTATCAGTTTCCTTTGCATCGCTTGCCGCGCTTTACTTAGTGTAGTTATTAGATTTGCTCGTTTGGGATTCATGTTTACGTCACACACGTAACAGCACATGTGGGACGCGTGGGTATTGTATTCTATTGAATAATATGAGGCAGCTATAAACTGACAACGTCTGCTATAAACTGACAGCATCTGCAAAGCGCACTCGAACCCATTTTTGCTCCTCTTGTGTGAGGGCGAGAAGACAAAATGACAGCGCGGAGTCCGACATACAGTGGCAGTGCAGGAAATATTGACTTGCGTCACAAGCCTTTCTTACAATGTGTGGGCGAGAAGAATATTTTACTGGAGACCTTCGGGAAACGATGCTTGTTTCATACAAAACTAAGGCCACTCCGATCAGCAACGAGATATTCCCATAAAGGCGGCCGCAGTAAACCGAGCGCCTGGGGAACCGACGCGCCCCGGTTTCAAAGATTTGTGTGCGGCACGTTTAGACTTTGCACGAACTCTCAACCATCATTCACATACAGTGAACCAGAACTGTCAAGTTTTTGTTAGAATCTGTGACTAAAACATGAACTTGTTTCAGGTCGTTTATTTTAATTCCTATATTAGATTGTTATTCCGCAGGGCACCAAACACAACGGCGCAATGAGCCTACATGAAAATTCTTTGGAGGCCATTGGCGTACAGTAGCGAACAAATATCTTACCAGCAGAAAGTTTTGTCCGTGGGCGAGGATCACTAGCGTCAAAATAAACTGAATAAAAGGAAGCGAAATAGGTAGAGGTTATGTAATAACGCTTGCGTGTGCATTTTAATATTCTTTATGTCATTCAATGCGGCGATTTTCTAAACTTGGGACTTCGACGTTATCGCGCTATCCAGACTTTCTTACTGCTCCCAAAGCTTCGTAAACGCTTTCCTTTGAGCGTAAAGATTGCTCCGCCTCAAATGTGTACAGGAGACTAGCGTCACTTTCATATAAGCCTATAGCAGCCTCCACGGTAGAGTTGTAGTAAAGATTTGTGAGGAGGGCGCCAAAATCCCAGTAGAAAGTGCAAGGCTTTGAAGAAAAACCACGGCAAAACATGAGTTCATTCGGTAGCTGGCTCGGTAGCTGTGCATCAACGCAGGCTACTAATCCGATACTTTTCACAATGCAGATGTTTGCCTTCGCTGTGCAACTGCTATTTGCCGCTCTACCGTCTGCCTCCTTTTCATCAGTTTTGACCGCCGCCCCGAAGTTCCTTGAAAAAGGCCTTTTTCATCCACCTGCCCCATCTCCGTTGCTGCCCCATCGCCTACCCTCATCGCCGCCAGAGGACGTCATCTTGGACCATCAGTGGCCAGTCCCATCACGAAGAACATCATCTGATAATTCTATCAGCCATATAAAGCCCCTGCTGTCATCGCCGCCGCTCTGTGGGCTCGGTAGCTGTGCATCAGCGCAGGCTACTAATCCGATACTTTTCACAATGCAGGTGTTTGCCTTCGCTGTGCAACTGCTTTTTGCCGCTCTACCGTCTGCCTCCTGTTCATCAATTTTGACCGCCGCCCCGAAGTTCCTTGAAAAAGGCCTTTTTTATCCACCTGCCCCATCTCCGTTGCTGCCCCATAGCCTACCCTCATCGCCGCCAAGGGACGTCATCTTGGACCATCAGTGGCCAGTCCCATCACCAAGAACATCATCTGATAATTCTATCAGCCATATAAAGCCCCTGCTGTCATCGCCGCCGCTGTGTGGGCTCGGTAGCTGTGCATCAGCGCAGGCTACTAATCCGATACTTTTCACAATGCAGGTTAGTAATGGGTTTTCCCTATTTGCTAAAAAAAAACCAGTAACTACTTTTTAATGCAGCTGCTGATCCCTCAGTGCTGCTGTAGTATTGATGCCTAGTGTTCACATGTTCTTCCTTTTCTTTTACCGTTGTCAGGCGATGTTGAAACTAACCCAGGCCCCGACCGTTACGACAGCATACTTTCCGAGCTACAGAAACTAACTACCGGATAAGCTACATTAATTTTAGATCTGCAGGACATTAAACACCCCCTGAAAACTACCAAAACAACCCTGGCCAACTTAAACAAGCGCATGGACACTCTAGAATCACACTACGCCACACTTTCTACTCTGCATTCTGAAATCGACGCCCTGAAAACTTGAAAAACACTGAACTTGCCTGCAAGGTCGACAAACTGGAAGCACGTATGGACGATGCAGAAAATCGGTCTCGCCGTAACAATCTCATTTTTTTACAAAATTCCTGACACTAACCCACTGAGTCGTATGCAGACTGGGAAGAAACAGTCATTCGCCATTGCTCCACTCAACTAGGTTTTGCCATCGAGCCCAATCTAATCGAGCGTGCTCACCGCTTCGGGCGCCGCTCTACTGATCGCATCAGGCCAATCATTGTTAAATTTACGTCATCTAAAACTAAAGAAAGCATCCTTTCCTTAGGCAATAAGCTGAAAGGCACCAACTACAGTATTGACGAAGACTTCTCCCTTCCCGTCCGTAACGCCCACAAACGTCTTGTAGCCTTTGCCAAATCGGTATCCGTTAAGTTCTCTTTGCGCTTCCAAACATTATACATTGGTCCTAAACGCTACATATTTGATGAATCATCACAAACAGTCAAAGAGGTAAAATAGCAACCATCTCAGCCCCTGTCGAGAGATCGTTCTGGGCATGTACACCAAGAAGTCCTTTCATTGTCGGCAATCTTTACTAACGTGCGAAGTCTCATTTCAAAGCGCGACATTGTTTCCCATATCGTCACTTCATCTGCCAGTAACATACTAGTCTTGACAGAAACGTGGCTTAACAGCGATATTTCCGATAGTGAAGTGCTTGCTGACTTGCCTAATTTCTGTGTTTTTCTCAAAGATCGCCCAGATCGAAGAGAAGGAGGGGTACTGATTTCCTCCGCTCGAGACCTATCATGCTCAGCCATTAACCTTTTATCAGATAGAGAAATAATATGGCTTTTATGCCACGCTTCACTTAAATCAGTTGTGATAGGCGTTTGCTACAGGCCTTCTAACAGTCCAGATTTCCCGCGAAAACTTAACGCATTGAATGAAATTAAACCTAAACACTCTAACACATGCACTCTCCTATTCGGAGACTTCAATTTTCAGAGTATCGACTGGAATAATCTAACCGCTACAGGTAATGAGGATGCTAATGAAATTTTAGACGTTTGTCTTAATTTTAGTCTCATTCAAACTATATTCGAGCCAACTCGTGTAACTGAAGACTGCGCAAATATTCTAGATCTATTATTAACGAATAACCCTGAATGCGTTCATTCTATCACGTATCTACCAGACGTCAGCGATCATCACGTCATACATGCTGGCTTCACGATTAAACCATCCTTACGCGCAACAACTAAAAGAGCTATCCGAGTATACGATAAAGGAAACTATTCAGCAATAAAAAATGAAATTCGCGCATTTTTGCCAGCATTTCAATCTAACTTTAATCAAAGATCCATTCATGATAACTGGTCCTTGTTTAAGAGGAAAATCGACGATTTGGTCGACAGGTTTATTTCGATCATAAATATATGAACTAACCCTCAAAACCCATGGTTCACAAATACACTCAGACGCCTTAAAAAAATGAAGCGTCTTTTCCGATCGGCCAAGTTGCTTCCTAGTCAGAACACTTGAACAAATATTACGCAGCCGAAAAAACGTACTTATCAAGTATTCGAGAAGCCAAGCGCATCTTTTTCAGCTCCAATCTGCCTAAAATGTTGTCAACTAACCCCCGTAGGTTCTGGCAAGTCATTAACCCCCAGCACACACGGACTATTTCCCTCACCGATGGTTCGGGTGAAACTGTATGCGAAACAGAATGCGCCAATATGTTCAACGCAGCCTTTTCTTCCGTGTTTACTAATGAAACAGATCCGGCATTTCCTCCAAACGCCCCGTTATTAAAGATACTATGCCTTCTCTTACATTTTCTTCAGCAGGAATTTCGTCACTAATTGAAAACATTAAACTTTCATCCTCTGCAGGAACTGACAATATCAACGCTAAAATACTGATTAATACCAAAGATATATGTTCATCTCTGTTGTGCTTGTTATTCGCTCAGTCACTCTCCACAGGTCAACTGCCCATAGACTGGAAAACTGGGAAGGCCGTTCCAGTCTACAAATCAGGTAACAAGAACTCGCCACTTAATTAACGTCCCATCTCTCTAACTAGTATTCCCTGCAAAATCATGGAACACGTCATCTATACCCATATCATGACATTCCTTGATTCGAACAACTTTTTTCAACCTGCTCAGCACGGGTTCATTCACGATCTGCATGCTAATCTTGATTGTAATCTACAGACTGACATTGTATTTTTAGTTTGCAAAAGCCTTTGATAAAGTACCCTATAAACGCCTCCTGATAAAACTTTGCCAATTAAATTTGCACTCCCATATATTGGAGTGGATTGAAGAGTGTTTAACTAATCGTACGCAGTTTGTCTCCGTTAACAATCAGAACTCTAACTCACTCCTAGTAACTTCGGGCGTTCCACAGGGATCTGTGCTTGGCCCACTACTGTTTCTCGTGTACATCAATGACCTGCCTTCAAACGTAACATCTAACATATGCATGTTCGCTGACGATTCTCTCCACTGCTGACCAATCTTCTCTTCAAAATGATCTCAATGCTGTTCAGGAGTGGTGTAATAAGTGGGTAATGGAACTTAACCCACGTAAATGCAATCTTTTCTCCATCAGCCGCCGCCGTAATCCTCTAATTTTCTCTTACGAAATATCAGAAGTTCCCGTACAACTAGTTCAGTCATACAAGTACCTAGGCATAACAATTTCTACCGATCTTTATTGGAGCTTGCACAATATCGTCAGCAAACAAGACGCTAGGTATCCTCAAGCGCCATCTTCAACATGCTCCAAAAAATGTCAAGTTATTAGCTTGGAAATCATTCGTCCGGCCAAACTTGAATTTGCATCGCCCATTTGGAATCCTCATCAAGCTTACCTCATCAATGCCCTCGAATCTGTTCAAAATCGTGCTGCTCGCTTCATTAATTCATCCTACTCTTATGACATCAGCTTTTCCTCCTTAAAAACAGCATCCGGATTATCACCCTTATCGCTCCACCATCACATTGCCAGCCTGTCTTTATTTCACAAATTCTTCCACAGCCCAATGCACATCGCACCTTATATTCTTCCCCAGCGGGCATATCTCATCCCACCAGCCATCAACTACAAGTTGCCCGTCCACGCTCACGCACCGTCACTTTTTCTAATTCCTTCTTTCCTCGTTTCTAATTCCTTCTTTCCTCTCCATCATCACTTGCCCAAGTCTTTTCGCTGAAAATGTAAAAACTTTCCTGTTATTGTGAATCTGTGATTTTAATTGTTGCCACCCCTCAAGTGTCACCCCTCTTTTGGGGCCTTTAGGCAATAAAATGAAATGAAAAAAAATTACAGCAGCATTGACACAACTTCGCCGCAAACACGACCGTAAAGGTCTCCTGATAGGAGGCAATTAGGCCAGCATTTAACGACAAACTCATGTCGCCGTGTGTAAGAATACGCAGCCTCAGAGCTGTCGTGTTTAACGCGCGATAAAACACTTGCTTCGAAAAATCATCGGTAAAAGGACACAAATGCGGCTGAGGCAGCGTTTCGATGGAGCCGAACCGCAAAGGCGCCAGTGTGCTGCGCCGTCAGTGACATTGTAGACCCCCAGATGGTCGAAATTATTCCGGAGCCCTCCACTAGGGCACCTCTTTCTTCCTTTCTTAGTTCCTCCTTTATCCCTTCCCTTACGGCGCAGATCGGGTGTCTCCCAGACATGTGAGGAATTTACTTTGTCATTTCCTTTATTTAAAAATGTAAACTGTAAACTACTGATCACCCGCCGCGGTGGCTCAGTGGTTAGGGCGCTCGACTACTGATCCGGAGTTCCCGGGTTCGAACCCGACCGCGGCGGCTTCGTTTTATGCGAAGCATACTAGCCGCACAATCGAGCTCTTCTTTGCTGCGCCGCGCGCGGCCGCGTAGCTACCACTTGACCTACATCGGCGCACCACGTGATATGACGTCACAACAGCTGTGAAAGCTGGGGCTCAACTCGTGCGCTCGCTTGCGGACGCGCAGCCTCCGCCGGCGGCCTACCTCCCGCTCCTACCGCTAGGAGATTACTGACGTCACGCTATTGTATAAAAGGCGACGCACTCGTTGAGTCAGTTAAGCAGCGAGATGTCGGCCAGGGAGAGGGCGGCTCACCAGACCGCAAAGCGCAAGTTACAAAGTGCCACGGAAACGGGAGAAGAACGAGAAGTACGGCTTGCCAAGCGACGTATGCTTCGCATCCTAGGCTTAACCATAAGCTAAGCCAGGCATTTTTATGGAGGAAAAACGCTAAGGCGCCCGTGTGCTGTGCGATGTCAGTGCACGTTAAAGTTCCCCAGGTGGTCGAAATTATTCCGGAGCCCTCCACTACGGTACCTCTCCTTTCTTTCTTCTTTGACTCCCACCTTTATCCCTTCCCTTACGGCGCGGTTCAGGTGTCCAACGATATATGAGACAGATACTGCACCATTTCCTTTCCCCCAAAACTAATTATTATTATTATTATTATGATTATTAAACTACTGATCCGGAGTTCCCGGGTTCAATCCCGACCGCGGCGGCTGCGTGTTTATGGAGGAAAAACGCTAAGGCGCCCTGCGCTGCGTGATGTCAGTGCACGGTAAACGTCCCCAGGTGGTCGAAATTATTCCGGAGCCCTCCACAACGGCACCTATTTCTCTCTTTCTTCTTTCACTCCCTCCTTTATCCCTTCCCTGACGGCGCGGTTCAGGTGTCCAACGATATATGAGACAGATACTGCGCAGTTTTCTTCCCACCAAAAACCAATTATAATTATTATATTAATTGGTTTTGGGGGAAAAGAAATGGCGCAGTATCTCATATCTCGTCGGACACCTAAACCGCGTGTTAAGGGTAGGAATAAAGGAGGAACTGACTGAAGGAAGGAAGGAAGGAAGAGGTGCCGTCCGGAGGGCTCCGGAATAATTTCGAGCACCTGGGGATCTTTAACGCGCACTGACAAATTTTTGTTTTCATTTTTGCCGTGTTCTTGTAGTATAATGAAAATGCTAGTGTATAGGAAAGACGTGGCGCCCATGGTCTGTGCGATGAAAGATCCACATGTGGTCTAAATTATTCAGGAGCCCTCTACTACAACGTCTCTTTATTTCAACTTGCACTAAATGTTTCCTCCTTTCTCCTACGGTGCGTTTGGGTTGTCCGCCGAGATTAGACAATTCTTGCACCATTTCCTTTCCTGAAACAACCTATTTTTAATAATAACAATTAATTTTTTGGGAAAGGAAATGGCGCAGTATCCGTCTGATATATTGGCGGACACCTGAACCGCGCACTAAGAAAAGGGATAAAGGAGGGAGTGAAAGAAGAAATGAAATATTTGGTTTTTGGGGAAAGGAAAAGACTGTCTGTGCCAGGAAGAAAGAAAGGAACGTGCACAGGCCTGCTCACTGGCTCAAGCCGAGCCACAATCGCTACCACGTGCAGATAGAAGGAGAGTTGAACGACGGGATGGAAAGACAGGATACTAAAGACGCGCTAAAGAAAAGTCCGATCCCGGAGGTAATGCAATACCGGGCCAACCGGTGGCGCGAGTGAAGCATCCTTCAAACTCTCCGCCACATTTCCAAAAATAAGTCCAACTTGGACCCATAACAGATACTCTACGGGTTTGGGAAAAGGAAATGGCGCAGGATCTGTCCCATATATCGTTAGACATCTGAACCGTGCCGTAAGGGAACGAATAATGTAGGGATTGAAAGAAGAAAGAAAGAAATAGGCGCCGTAGTGGAGGGATCCGGAATAATTTCGACCACCTGGGGATCTTTAACGTGGACTGACGTCGTACAGCACACGGGCGCCTTAGCGTTTTGCTGCCATAAAACCTATTTTTAATAATAATAATTGGTTTTTGGGAAAAGCAAATGTTCAAAGGCCAGTTTTTATTCTACAGCACACGGCTGTTTATTTTTTTGCTGTGCGTCGACAACAGGGCAAAGCAAAATGAAGAGTAACAACAACATTTCCGCTTCGCTTAAATCTCAGATTGTAATTTGACATTGATTAAAACTTCGATTCAACCCCACCAGAACACAATGAGCGTTGAAAGCAAGCAAGGGTTCCAATTATACTTTGAATATGTTGAGCGGTAGCCTCTTACTGGACCACAGATTTTTGTGCGCTGAATGCATTAGCTAGCGGTACCTAATGAAGTAAGCACCGGCTCAATTTGCGGTCAGAACGCACTCCGTTCCCGGACACGAGCTTGCTCATGTGGATGTCCGCCACCACATAGTTTTGTAACTAATTGTCTCAGCCAGGTATATTATGTGCTCACAAGTACCCTTTTTTGTAGACATTGATTGCTGGTCAGGCGGTCGAACTTCCCTTTTTGTATTTAATAAGCTTATGTAGCTATGGGTATTTAATAAGCTTATGTAGCTATGGCAAGCCAGTCCGTCTTCATAAACTTCAATCTTTATTTAAATTCACCTTGCAATTATGGTGCGATGGTTTAAAAGTGTCCGTGCGGTCGCTTGGGGATTTCTTGGCGCGCAATTACGCAGATATCGGCAGCTTTTCACGTGACATCATATCCTGCTGTATTGCACGTCAGCGCACAAAATCCGAGCAGCTAATTACTGGACCTTAAAACTAAGCCTTCCTTTAATGTCATTTGTGCACGTTGCTGTGCGACGTGCTTGTACAATTCCTCTGTTTATCCTCCTGAACCAACATCCTCATTGGCAGAGAAGTTGTGCCCGGCTCCCGACCGAAGGGATTCCGGTTCACTTCCACCTGACAACCTTTTAAAGCTTTACCACGGCCGCTCAATTGCAACGCACTTGGTGCCGTTTCGCGGCGGAGGCTTTACTATCCACGCGGCTCCGATTTCGCTGCGTCTGTACTAATGACCCTGAACTAGAGGAGCGGAGCTGCATAAGTTACCACGTAACATACCACGTGACTCGCACCAGCTGCAGTAACGCGTTCCGCAGTCGTCGCGGCGGCTGCGCGCTCCTATCCACCGCCACGCTGTGTACGAAGCAAGTCAGCTGGAGCCGACGTACTCGACAGTGGGTACTCGCAGACGTCGTACCGAGTCTGATCACCCGGTCGACATTGCCAACTGGTCGAGGGATACAGCGATCGATAGGGAGCGTAAACGGGCTAAACGGCCAGCCGAAAGGAATGGAGGGCGGGAGCTTCACCTGGCTCGACGGCGAGCGAAAGATGCCGAATGAACACAGCGACGAGCCTTGTTAGCAGCCGCGGTGGAGACTGGTGAGACTCTGGGAGCGAGTCCTCGCAGTGCGGAACACGTAACTACCCACGTGGTCCGTCTGCCTGTCAGACTATGCTTCGGCCCCAAGAACCTTAGAAAGTGACCTCACATGTAATCGGTGCTTTCGTTTGCATAGCTAGGGTTAGCTGAGCTACGCCGACCCCTTTTTTTTCTTTGCAGCGAGCCTGTTTTTCTACGTCGTTACACCCATTCCACGAATTTGAATTTCGCAGTCGCGTCGATGAGGGGTTTTCCTCCAAGCGGGACTATTAACGCTTTGCTTTAATGGGTAATGCGTTGTCTGTCTGTGCCTTGATGTCTTCTAAAATCAAGAAGAATTGATATCGGTCATATTTCATGGCAGTTGACAGGCGTAAATGCATTTCGTTTATTTTCTTACTGCTGCTTACTAGGAGTAACAACTAGCTCTGCCTGCAATCCACTTTGTGAGATAACTTACGCTGACTCTATCAAACCTTGTTAGACGGCAGTACCTCTCGCTTGCCGTAGACACCTCAATGACACCGTGAGGGGACAATTTGAAAAAGAACTGCATGTAAGTACATTCCGTCTCCTTTGACACCGAAAACAGATCAGTAAACGCGATCTTGCTCTACGTTTCCTTCGCCTACAATCCACAGTTTAAGGAGGCAACCCCGTGGAACCCTTACCTCGTAAATGGAAGGGAGGCCGTGACAACGCTAGACACAATGTTGCAGGACGTCACCAGTGAGGACCACCTCGACGTCGCTGCCTACCTGCATTCCACCCTAAGCACTAATACGCCTATATGAGAGTAAGAAAGGGAGTATGCTTCCTAGGAAACTAGGCGTAGGTAAAAACCAGATGTGTGCGTTAAGAGTCAAGGAGGGCAATGCCATTAGCAATATGGATAAGATAGTTAATGTTGCCAAAAAGTTCTACAGAAATCTATACAGTAGGCAATATAATCAGAACGTTAACGATAAAGGCAGTAGCACACATCATTGCGTCATCCCGCCTGTAACGAAAGAGGAAATAAAGAAAGCATTAGGAACAGTGCAAAGGGGAAAATCATCTGACTAGGATCAGGTAACAGGAGATCTGTTGAAAGATGGAGGACAGATTTTGCTGCAAAAACTAGCACCCTGTATACGCAATGCCTTACGACCTGGACCGTACCAAAAGTTTGGAAGAATGCAAACATCATCTTAATTCATAAGAAAGTAGACGCCAAGGACTTGAAAAAATTACAGACCGATCAGCTTACTCTCCGCTGCCTACAAGGTATTTATTATTGTAATCACCAATAGAGTCAGGACAACCTTAGAGTTTAATCAACTAAATTATCAGGTAGGCTTTCGTAAAGGATATTCAACAATAGATCATATTCACAATATACATAAGGGGATAGAGAAATGCACAGAATATAACCGACCCCTAAATATATCCTTTATTGATTACGAGAAAGCATTTGATAAATTGGAAACCTCAGCACTCATACAGCCATTGCGTAATCAGGGTGCATAAGAGCCTTATGCCAAAATACTGGGACATATATACAGGAACTACACAGCTACCATAGTCCTCCATAAAGTGAGCAATTAAATTCCAATAAAGAAGGCTGTCAGGCAAGAAGTCACGATCTCGCCGATGCTATTCGCCACCTGTTTACAATTAGTATTCCGAGGCCTGTACAGGGAAAAGTTGGGGATAAGAGTTAATGGAGAAAACGTAAATAATCTGCGATTCGCTAATGACATTGCCTTGCTGAGTCACTCAGGAGGTGAACTGCAAATCATGATCAATGAGTTACGCAGGACTGAACGGTGGGTCTAAAAATTACCATGCGGAAAACCAAAGTAATGTTGAACAGTCTAGCAAGGGAACAGCAGTTTACAATTGGCAGCTAGGTGCAAGAAGTGGTAAAGATCTGTTTATGGCAGGTAGTGGCAGCTGATCCGGATCATGACAGGGAAATAACTGGAAGGGTAAGACGGGGTGTAGCGCATATGGCAGGCTCTATCGGATCAATAATAGCAGATTAACAATATCCCTCAAGAGAAAGTGCACAACAGCTGTATCTTACCGGTACTCTCCTACGGGGCAGATACGTTGACGCTAATTAAAATGGTTTAGCTTTAATTAAAGAGGACGCAGCGAGCCATGCAAAGAAAAAGGATAGCTGTAACGTTAAGAGACCGGAAGCGGGCAGAGTGGGTGAGGGAACAAAGGCGGTTTAATGATATTTTAGTCGAAATCAGGAGGAAGAAATGGGCAGGACATTTAATGCGAAGGCAAGATAAGCGCTGGTTCTTAAGGGTAACGAATTGGATTGGAAGAGAAGGCAAGCATAGCAGGGGGCGGCAGAAGGTTAGGTGGGAGGATGAGATTATGAGACTCTCAGCCATAGGTTGGGTGCAGCTGGGAAAGGAGAGGTCTAATTGAAGAGACACGGGAGACGCCTTCGCCCTGCAATGGGTGTAGTCAGGATGGTGACTAAGCTGCCCTCTACAGCCCTCCCTTTTATAAAAGGAGTGTGCTAGAGCACACCCGACTACATTTCAACACCGTTATGTTTATATCGTGCAGCCCGCAGAAGAACCCCGACGTCATGCCTGGTTGCGCACTGAAGACCAGTAGCGCGCTTACCATTGACATTACAATCTTCGTCGGTGCCATGCAGAATACAAGCCAGCTGACCGAGTCTGACATTGGACAACCATTTTTCACGGTGTACTCGGTCAAAACGTTTTAGCAACCACTGCGGGCCGTACAAGATTATTCGCCTGCTATGTTACCGGGACTCTGAAGTTGTTCTTGATGTAGTGACATGATCCGAGCGACGCCGAACCCTAGGAGAAGTAATGCGTGTCGTTGGTCGAAAGCTATTTTATGAGCGCTAATATAACCATGTGTTCGTGCTCATGCACTTTATTTCAAGGAGAAAGCTTTGTACGTTCCATTAATTCAAAGCTGCTAGTTGTCGGCGTCGGAGCACGAAAGATCGGAGAGTCATGGAGATGGCAAGAAGTAGAGAAAGAGAGAACTTTTTTGCCACAGGTGCCGCGAACAAGGGCCGGTGGGTCCTGTGTGGCCTCAAGTGGGGGCCAGATTATTTGCCCATGAAATGAGTGAAAGTTGCGCGTTAGGTTGAGGAGTTGGTCCCAGCATTCCGAAGAGGGAGCTGGCAGGAGGGTTTCTGGAGGAGGGTTATTTTCGCATCCCCAGAGGACGTGCGCCTGAGTTGTGGACGACACGTGGTTGTAATTTGGGCATGCGGGGTGGTATTCTCCATTGGTGATCAGTGATAGCCTTCAGTGGCTGAGGATTTATTGCGTCTATAATCTTCAGAGCAGCGTGGCTTTTGCTCTCTGGAGGTCGGGTTGAAGAGGCTGCTAAGGGTGTTACGTCTTTTTATGAACATTGGTGATGTCAGCACACGCAGGGGGGCTTCAGTGAGTACTATAGAAACTGTGGCGCGGCCGCCAGGATTGTTAATCCTCTGGGAACTCGGTCGGCCCCTTCCTTATCAGCAAGATATGCGTCAGTGGTGTAGGCAAGCGCTTATTATTTTTCAATCTTTTTATGTTGCCAGAACCTGATATATGTCCCTTTGTTACCACAGTTGACCTCATGGGCGGGTGCCCAGATTAGGTTATTTTGCGGTCGGGAGTGGAGCCGCGCAGGATGCGTGCGGCGGCAATGAAGATGCAGCCTGCCGAGTAGTTTAGGATTGCTCGTTTTGAGTCACGGATGACTGTGCGGGTACGGCGGTCAGCGATAGACAGCGCTATGTCTGTTTCTTCTGCTGCGGTGAGGGAGGGGGCGCACACCGCGGCGGCGGAGATAATAAGGGTAGATCTCGGCATGGTTGCACAGACCGCGTAGGTTGCACATTGCCTTGCCGCGTGAATGTGTGTAGTGTGTTCGTCGGCACGATAGAAATCATCCAGTCCTCGGGCTTTGTGCTAAAGGCACGCGTCGTGTCGGTGAGGCAGCCGCTTCTTCGGTAGCGGTTTGACAAATGGTCGGGTATATGATACACCTGGCAAGAAGGGGAGAGAGAAGCAACAGGAGCAGTTTCGGAGGAGGACGTATTAACGGAGAGGGCGTCGCAGTCGAAATAGGACTTCAGATGGCGGAAGGCGGCGTAGCTTCGGAGGCAGTAGGTGCCAGCATCAGACCACTTGCTGCATGACTTAGTCGTGCCAGTGCTCACACAGTAGGAGTCCTAAGTGTCATTGCTGAGGTTTTCGCGGCTGCGCGCGTCACTGTCTCTTCAGACTTCCCTGCCGACGGTGTGTGTGCAATACAGTCAATGTTGGCGGTAACGCATTCCAAGTAACACCGTTACCGCAAACGCTTTAATTTTTCCGGTAACTTAGTAACGTACCCGTTACCTTTTCGAAACCGTAAAGGCTGACGCTCTTACGTTACCATTTTTCGGTAACGTGAAGTGTGACGTTACTAGTTATTTTGCAATTGACGCGATGTTTTTGTCTCAGGCCATAAAAACTATGAAGTGAGACACGAGTAAGATGCCTAAATAAATGAAAATAGGTGGGCTGATCTGATGAAATCAAGATGTGAACGATGATGTGGACCCTGTGTCCAGGAGATATAGAAGTCCGGATTGTACGGTGAGAGGCCCACTGCCGCTAGCTGCCGAATTCTCGTCGGCTTCAGCGCCGGGAAGACCCACAACAGATGGTGGATATCCGCCTCAGTCTCTGATCTTCCAGACTGAACACCCGGGGCTGGGATATAAATCTTTGAACTGCGGCAATTTTTATGTCAGAGCTGAAGTTAGGGCAACCCCGACCCGTATCCTCCGAAGCGCAACCTACTCTGCATGGGAAGACGACGAAGGAGGGTTACCGCACGCGGAGGGATTAGCGCACGTGTGCGGCGCGGGGGGTGTTCCTTTCTTGTTAAAAGGAGGGTGGCGTCATCCAGAGTGAGGACTCGATGCAAAGACGAGGTTGGGGTCGAAAGGCGGGTCGCATAATCTGCGTGTCTTTGTGCGTCCAGGAGGTCACGCGGTACCCGCTAAATACGGATTTGCTGCGGGATGCGTGCCGCTAGACGATAGATGTATTGGAAGATTTCTAGGGTGTGACTGACTCGTCGTAGTAGGCGTGTGACGTGAAGGGCGGCGGTGCGAATGACGGAACGGCGGCCACGGGAACGTGGAACGAATGGGAACGGCGGCCACAAAGCAAAGTGCCTCTTGAACCGCGGGCATCTCCGCGCATAAGATGGAAGGAGGTTCTGAGAGGCTAAACCTGGACGTTTTGTTCAGTGCAGGCTTGCAAGAACAGTAAACGTCCTTTGTTGTTTCGAAGGCCTGGATGCTTGCGTCAACATACATAACGATGGAGCCATGCGGCAGATTGGCGCCTTGCTCTGTAATTCGGTCACGAAACAGCGATGCCGGGCGGGTAGATGATGGCCGACGTTGGTCAGTTGGCTTGTTGTCTCTTAGCTGCGCAAAACGCCAGGGAGGAAGAACTGGCGGAGGCGGCAGTAGAATAAAGTGCGATGAAGCATATGCCTGAGAGAAAAAGTTGTTTGTGTAAGGCTTGACTTTAGGCGGCGAGCATCGCGTCGTTTCTGGACCAGCTCATCTAGTGTATTCAGCTGCGCATGTTATTGGAGTGCCATGATCGAGGTAATCAGGGGAAGGCAAGTGATGACCCTCATTGCGTCTCGATTAACAGCTTCTAGACGATCCCAGTGAGCCGTCGTCAAATGCTGGAAACGGGCGTGGTAAACGAGGCGCGGTTGCTCAACTGCCCGCACCAACTGTCGTGCAACATCAGAGCGCGATCCACCTGTTTTAGGAGAAATGCGTCTAATCAGACCCAACGCCTGAATTGCTTGCTTTTTAGCCCGAGAAAGCCAAGCAGTACCTGTTCCTGACTCGTGTATTGTCAAGCCCAAGATTTTTACGGTTGAACTTTCTTAAATTGGAGTTCCGGATAGATGAAGACGAATTGGTGTTGCAGCCAGTTTACGGCGCCCCAGCGGTTGGCGACTGACACGAACGTGGTTTTCCTCACTGAAAGCTGCAGACCAATTCAAAAAGCAAAAGTCGACGTAATATCTATGGCTGATTGTAGGCCTGCTCCTTGAGTCATCAGGTCATTGTGAGTGGTCCACACCGTTACGTCATCAGCATACAATAAGAACTTAACCTCACAGACATCATATAAGCGCCAAGCAAGGGGGATAAAAGCAATATCAAATAATGTTGGCGATAAAACCGATCCCTGGGGAATGCCGCGAAGAGGCACAAATGATCCGACGGCATCACCACTGAGGCGTATGGCAAAGTGTCGGCCTTCAAGGAAGGATTGAACAAAATCGCGCACTCTAAGGGGGAATTGCAGCATGTCAAGCGATTCCAGGATGGCAGCATGACTGATATTATCGCACGCCTTTTCAACGTCCATGGCCAGTACATTACGTAAACTGTGGCTGCGAGTTGAGGCCAGAACTGCTGACCCCAAGACAGCCAGTCCATCTTCTGTACCTATGGACGTACGAAATCCAATTTGGTTGGGATGGTAGAAACCATGCTGCTCAAGCTACCAAGACAGCCGTGTGGCAAGCATATTTTCGGTAAGCTTGCATATTGTTGGCGTAAGCGATATAGGCCGGAAATTTCCGAGGTCTGTCGGCGGCTTCCCCGGCTTTGGTATGGGATTCACAACAGCCGATTTCCACGTTTCTGGTACGACGCCTTCTATCCATACCTTGTTAATGGTGGCGAGGAGTTGAGGCAGTACAGCGGTACATATTTTATTGTAAACCTCGTACGGAATGGAGTCCGGACCGGGAGTAGTCTTCCGACGAGCCTCGCCTACTGCTGCAAGCACCTCGAGCTTTGAAAATAGGTTTGCAATTCCCTTGGCGTCGGCTGTAGACGGGAGCTTATCGACATATGCTGGAATGGCAGCCAAGGGAACTCCTGTGACCCTTGGAGGAACACATTATACTTGCGGAAAAACTTCGGCGCTGCCTCTTTGGTGAAATAATCCGGAGCTAAGTTAGCTGCGAAGCACGTTGTGGCCGCTGCGTCAAGACAGCGGGAACCATGTTTCATTCCACGAAACGTTCGCCAGAGAGCAGCATTCGATGACTTTGTCGAGAACTCTCCCATCACGCATGCCACTGCCATCGCGAGAGATCGCGTTCATATGTGCGAGCCTTGGCAGTTAGGTAATTCAGCCTTGCCCGTGCTTGCGCAGAAGTCGGGTCTTGGGAAGCTGCCATCTCCGCTTGTCGGCGAGCAGCCTACAGGTTAAGCAGACCCACATCCGCCGCCGGGCGATTCACGTCCGTAAAGGTGACAGCAGTAGCCCTATTCAGCGCAATTTTATGCGGTCCACAAGTAGGGTAGATGATTGCAGAGAGAGATCTTATACGGTGGTGCGAAACGTGTCCCAATTGACCACAGAACACCTACAGCGTATTCGGTTGGCACTTGATGGATGCAGACCAATGATGATAGGATGGTGGTCACTACCCCAAGAGTCTGGCTCCAGGTGCCACGATGGAGTTCCGTGTCCTGACCACCACGTAAGGTCCGGAGCATATGTTGGACTGCGAGCAAGGCGCACAGTCCGCGTTGCTGAATCTGAATGGTTGAGTAAAACAAAAAGCGCATCCGCGAATGCATCCCACACACGCCTACCACAGGGGCTTGAAGTGGGGTACTCCGAGTCCGGATATGGAGCGTTAAAGTAACCACCGACTAAAACAGGCCACCCTGGGTGCTGTCGTCGTAGAGTTAATAACCACCCCACATTAATGCGGGAGGGAGCTCCAGCGGCGGGTTTTACATAGTATGACACAACCACAACAGTTGCCCTGGAAAGCTTCACAGCCACTGCGACTACCTTTTGGTATGAGGTGCATCAGTTTTCTAGAGAGAAGCGAACTTGAGGTAAACGCGCATCAACGTACACCGCCGCCTTTCCCGGAGGGGCTGCTGTGTGCACACGGCGGTCGTTCATTGAAGGAGACATGTATCCATTAAAGCCTGGAATGGATGGCAAGGCATTGGTCTCACGCAGTAGCAGGGCCCACACCTGGAGCTTGTTCATGCGGAGTCGAGATTTGGGCTCTCCCTGCTTTGTGGAGAGGCCTCTGCAGTTCCATTGGAGCTCACCAGAACAACGTGTACTCGCCATTTTCGATTAGGCTTCCAAGCGTTGTAATAGATATGATGTCAGGTTAGATAACCGGTTTACCATAAATCGGAGGAGGGATTTTGTTGAGTTATCCTGCAGTGCTGCAGAAGACCTGGTAGAGTCTGCGAAAAACGCATGAGGGCTGGACGTAGTCGAAGGCGCTGCAGCATTGATTGACGTGGAGTGGGATTCCGATGGTTGTATACGGCGAGCAAGTAGTTCACGGCGTTGCCATAGCTTAGAGACCTCGGCTAAAATGCGTGTAATTTGGTCGTCAACTGCTGCCATGTCCTCACGCAGAGGTTCCAGTATGCTATGCTTTTGGGTAGTTTGAAGGCGACGGCGATCCTTGCGCACTTGATCACTATACGACTGTGGGCAGGGGCTGCAGGTGGATTCGGCTCAGAAAGCTCCGGCCAGTCGTCTTCATCCCACTGAAGAGCCACAAACCTTTTGGATGCCTGCAACGGGGCTCTGTTTTCATTCGGACGCACTTCCTTACGGATCCCACGCCGAACCTTCTCAGTTGCCTTCTCATTTGTTGGGCAAGTCGGAGAGGCGATGTCGTGGTCGTCAGTCTTGCGAAGTCTGCACCTGTAAGACGATGTGCCTTGGGGCCTAGCCTCATCCTGCTTTGCTAATGGGCATGATCGGCGCATGTGGCAACTACTGAAACAACTGTAGCAATAGACGGCCCCCTGTTTGTAAGGGCGAGGCTGCTGAATACAGCCATAATAGTAAAGTCGTTCTGGAAGAGTTGGCGGGTCTTGTATACTGTGACGATGCACAAGCGCCCTATTCCCATATACCGCGCTTGGATGACACGGTGGGTTGGACAGTACAGCTCACGTTGGAGGGTCGTCTGGTCTTCGGCAACGTCGACGTTATAAACAGCACAGCGTTGTACTTCCGAACCTTCTACTAGGTACACCTGGACCGGTACCAAGATCTCGCTTGTAATCGATATGCACTTCAGCGTTTGCAGATGCTCGACAGAAGCCAAAGTTGGGAGCCATACAGCGATGGTATTAGATTTCGTTCTAGACGTGAAGCCACGAAAACCTCTGGTCCCAAGACACTTGTCAAGGTTCGCCTGAAGAATCCTGTTCGGAATGTCTGTCAGACTTTTGGCTGCTAGAGCTTTAATCGCCACTTTATACGATACCAATCTCGATGTCGGCACAGCCATCTGGTTGGCATACGCTGGGAAGAACGCTTGCCTTGTGAGCTGCAGTTGGCAGAAGACGAATCCTGTGCAGTGTCCCCTGATGGGCGCTTTTGAGCACTGCGGGATGCCTATCGGCACGGATGGAGGTGCTGACGACAGGTCCATTGGAGAGCTCTCATGCTCACGCTGCACGGTTGAAGCCCCGTCCAGCAGTGGAGGCTGGGCAGCCATTTCCGAGTTCCGCCCTGAGGGCAGATCGCTCACAGGCAGAGGTGCATTTGGAGAAAGCGGGATGTGTGCTGCGCTGATGGACCGGGAGCAGGATCCAAGAGCTGTGACATAGACACAGTTGTCAAAAGAGGTGTTGTGGAAGCCGTAGTTACCGACGCCGGCGAAGCCATGGACCTCTGCCAGCGCGTAACCGGTGGCTCTAGGCCTAGCCTGTGAGCCCAGTCCAGCTGCCGGGATGACTGAAGGACATATTCTTACTGCCACCCACACAGACGGCGCATGAGCTTCGGGATCTTCCTTAGATGGTGCGAAGTCAGTCTCTTGATATAACGAACGTATTTATGCTTATGGCGAGAGTTTTCACTGGAGCGATGTGTAGCCACCTTTGTAGGGACAGTTCGTCTCCTTCCCACTAGTTACTTTTTATTACAATTGTCGACCTCCCCTTTCCTCCGCATCCCTTTGTTTCAAAACGAAAGCGCGGAGTGCCTAAAATGATGTTGCAGATAAACAAAATGTACAGGTGTTCTCGACAACCATTGATGCGGCTCGCGTGCATGCCAGGAACACCTGTCCTTGACGACGCACCCAACTGAAAGAAAAAGACTGAATACCCATAAAGCACGAAACACGTGCACGAACACGCATTCACACACTTGCCTTCACCTACCTCTCTTCCCAAACCACTGCACACACATATCTCCAAAGACTGCAAGCACGCCCGGAATTTTGTAGAATCACATTGTTCAAAATTACTGTAAATTTGCTGAGAGTTCAGGGATGTTTTCTTTCGAAAGCTAGAATTGATGATGAAGTGTCATGTTTTGTTCAATGCCATGTTCATAAAATGGCTTCACTATGTGCCACAATGTCTGAAGCCATCACATGTAACTCTGCAGGACTATTGAGGCCACTCTAACGTAGCTGAACTCCAGCACATTTGCGTAAATTATTCGCATTAAATCAAGATTTCGGATAAAATCGGTTTTGGCTAAAAGTTTTAAATGTAATATAATCTTTAAAAAATAGTTATTGTGAGTTCTTAAAGCGAAGACGCACTGATTAAAATTTATGGCCATGTAGTAAAGAAAAAGTAACGAGTGGTACTTTTTTTTCGGTAACGGTAAGGCGTTAGAATTTTTGTAGCTAAGGTAGGGCAGTAACGCGTTTCTTTTCTTTTTTTAGCGTAAAGAGTAACGTATTTAGTAATTTTTTCGGTAACGCCTAAAAACACTGGACGCAGTGTGATGGAATGGCAACGACATGAATGTCTGTGGCTATCGGGGCGACCGCGTCTACGTGAACAGGGAGACGAGAGCGCCCACAAATGCGCGCTACCGGCTCCAAGGCACGAGAGCCGATAACTCCTACACGACGGCTGCAGAGGCGGGCTGCAGCCGTTCAGCGGTTAGAGCGCTCGGCTGCTGATCCGAAGATCAGCGGGTTCGAACCCGACTGCGGCGGAAGCGCTTTGATGGGGGCGAAACTCTTAGGTGCCCGTGTGCTCTGCGAGATCAGTGAACAGTGCTCGAAATTAGTACGGAGCCCTTCAGTACGCACCTCTTTCTTCCTTTCTTATGTCCCTCTATTCTTCATCTCTTCCATTACGGCACGGTTCAGGTGTCCACCGATATGTGCCATTTCCTTTCCAAAAATAACACAATTGCAATACATGCGGATATTTTTTACCCGCAGACAATCTTACGTTCGAATCCAGGATAACGAACATGGACCTTTTCATTTAGAAGCCAGGGATACACCACAGGGCGCGGTGCTCTCTTACCTGTGATTCTATTTGGCTATTATGCACCTACCGGCCCAGCTGGGAACTGTCGCCAGTGTGCAGGATGCTCTGTATGCCGATGACATCGCAATGTGGGCTACGCAGGGGTCCCTCGGAGGCAATGAGGCCAACCTGCAGTAGGCGGCGACCATAGCGGACCGTTATGCTTGCCGCTGTAGCCTCCGTTGCTATCTCCAAAAGTCTAAATTGTGCACATGTGAGCACAATTCAGACTTCAGCGCAAGCGCCCTGTCACGTGGTATCTTTCATATTTCGCGGTCTCTCTTTAGAACGCGGGAAAAAGACCACGTGAGACATATCGTGTAGACGTATAGTGAGACATATCATGAAACAATTTTTTTAAAGGTTTGTGAAGCTGCTCTAGAACATTCATTATCACACTTGGGATCTCCGGCGAATGTTTAAAAAGTTGATGAATTAAACAAAGCTAATGAATTAGCTAAGAGAAAAAAAATATTGTGGATTACCATAGCTAATCCAGCATATACAAAGCGAAAGATGCCGGCGTTCACTGTGTTCATTGGCGTTGGCGTTGACAACATTCTAGATGGCGATGGCTTTCAGCAAATCAAGGGCGCATAACTGGCTCCCTGGATATGAGGAGGCCTCATTCGTGCTTCGATACATGTGGCGGAGGTGAGAGAGAGATGTGGCCTGAATGCATTAGCGCTGACAGCGTTGTGGCTGACATGCGGCACTGCAGCAACAGCTAGGCCGCAGCGTTCATTTGGTGATCAATCGCTTGGGATCAACCATTAACTGCATGGCACCTCCCAGGGTGGCAGGGAGGGCTCGAAGCCTATCCAGTTTGCGGAACGCAGTCAAAGCAAGCCTTTGGAGTTGGACACCAACACCACGCACATGAATGCGAGATTGAGGTCTCCACTGACCCCCGGAGCCGGTTGCGCGCCTTTTCTCTCATGAAAATTAATGGCCTTTGCAAAGGGTTCAACGCCAATGCCCTCAATGAAGGCCGTCGGCTAACTTGTTTTGTTTGGTTTTTGAGGAAAGAAAACGACACAGTAACCGTCTCTGATATCTCGGTTGACACCCAACCACGGCTTAAAGGAAGGGATAAAGTAGGGAGGGATAAGAAGAGAGAACTGAAAATGGAAAGTAGGATGTTGAGGAAAGGCGCGGCGGTGCGCAGCGGCGGAACACCTGTGGCTCGGTGCTACTAGTGGCGCACGCGCAGTAGTGACTAGGGAGCGAGAGAGAGAAAAATGCGCCGTGCGTGACGTCACTCATGCTACTACATACGCCGGCTCGCGTGAAGCGCGATGTTGACTAGCGTAGTGAAGTTATTCGCTTCAAAATAGCCTGAGTGACTCTAGGCTAGTGCCAATAATATGCACGCGGTTCTATTCGCGTCCGAAGTTGCTTTCATTTTTCAGACCTTGGCTCAAGATATGTGGGACAACCTGTATATTCGATGTTGCCGAAACATGGCGTTTTATAATTAGTCCTTTTTTCCATGCATGGCAACAGTAAATGTTGTTCAGTATAGTTATCGGAGAGTTACGTTAATGTCCCTTTGGTTTTATTCATGGTTGTCTATAACGGATCGGTAAGATATTCCAAGACTATTTCGGTGCTTCGCAGTCCACATATGCAGATGACTACACGTCCTTCACCTGAGACGGATTTGTTGAGAACAGCATGGAAGTGTAGCCAACGTCGTTTGGATGCTGTCGTCTTTTTAAAATGTTGCAATTATTTCATGTTTTGACACCGAATGCATTCCAACAGGCCTTCTAACCTTGGAAGTTTTTGTGAATGGCACAAGCTTCTCGTTGAGTCCCTTATGAGGCCGCATGCGCTATATTATCTCTAATCATCACCTTCATGTAAATCAGCCTGACTAATCCCGGTTCAGGACAATGGCTTCTCCCATATCCTTCAAACAAATCGTGTCCTTTGACAGGTTCGCCCAACTTATCGTCGGAAACCACTTAATCTTATCTGGCCATCTGATATTCTGCCGCGTGTTTCGCTTGCTTCCCCTCACGATCCTACCACTTAAGACCATCAGTTATCTGCCTTCACATCACATGTGTTCGCAATGACCGTCTGTTTTTGATTTCAAATACCCTAAGATGTTGCGGAGTGTGTTCACTGGCCAATTATCCTCTCTCCCTGCGTTGTAACGTGCATCTACCATGTTGATTTCTACAGTGCGCTGTGCTGCCCGCAACGTAATTACAAGGCTTTCCGTAAGTATAGGCAATGTTTCAGCTTCATATGTAAGCTCGGGCAAGATAAAAAAGTCTATTGCTCTCGTCGTGAATGATACTTGAAATCAGCTATTCATGACCTGAGAGTTGCTGCTAAATAAACGACACAAAATTACATTTTTTTATTTTCCTGGTGATTTCCATCGCGTCGTCATAATGAGCGTCTATCTGCCCTTAGTAGATGCATTCATGTTTCGCATACAAAAGTAAAATACTCTATCCTTCCGAGATGAGTGAAAAAAATGTGCCGCCACCGTCTGGAAGACGTTGGAGTAAGGACCGTTAGCTGCTTGGTAGCGCGATCTATTGTCGATGCGATGTATTGCGACTTGATTAAGCTACATTTCCATACATCACGGCGAGCGGGCGCCTTCCGCCTTGAGGTGGGATATTTTTGGTCAATTTGGGCTTAAAAAGTTTTCCGACTCTTTGGAGGGCCATTTTTCCTTACATCAAGGCGGTAGGTGCCCCGAATGAATGAATGAATAAATGAAAGAATGAATGAATGAATGAATAAAACTTTATTGCCCACCGAGAAGGAGCCCTAGATCCGCGGTCCCTGCAGGCGGACCTGGGATGCGGGTAGGGAATCCTCCACAGACAAGTGAAGATGCACTGCTTTTTTACGCCCTCAGCCGCTAGGCGGGTGGCTTGCTGCTGAATGCCGGGTTCCTCGCTCCACAGCGAAACTTGTCAGGCTTCTATACTGTTGATGTTTAAGCCGGCGCCCGGGGGATCGGCGCATTCCCAAATTATGTGACGAAAGGTGCCCCTGTCAATACAATTCGCCAAGAGGTACGAAGTTGTGAGCTACCGAGTGCTGACGTTATAGCCGTCATTTTAAGCCTGACCATAAATAAATATTAGCCTAATAAGGCGATACTGGTGTCTTACATGTACTCATCGAGGCTGTTACGAAATGCCATTAGGGAGGTTATGACGTGATCAGTTAAATAATTATAAGCAATGAATTTAAGCTTAACTATAACTAAATATTAACTTCATTAGCATATTTTGTTGTCTAACTAGTTCTACTCAACTAGTCGAGTCCAAATATCTAATTTGTTTTCGGATTGCCTCATTATTACTTAGTCTAAGCCAATAATAACAGTCAGGTGACTAGCTTATTTTGATGTCACAAAATCAGTGACGTCACTAATCATTCACCTATTCGATATACTAACAATGTTACCAATCAATCGCAAACTGGGTTGCTATATCGGTCTACTATGGGTGGCCGCCATCTTCAATTCAGCGGTTTCACGATGAATGGAGGTAGTAGCAGACTCCACCAAATATAGAAGCGTCATGAATAAGAGCTAACGCTCTTAAAAATTTATACATCTTTGAAATATTCTTAAGGGCCATTTTATACTTCGCCTATCTGCGCACTCGATTTTGCTTTCTTATTACTCTCGTAAGGTACTTATCATGTGGAGTACATGGAGTACAGGTACGTGGAGTACAGGTACGTACATGTGGAGTAATTCGAATATTTGGCTATACTTAACGCTCGGATAATGATGGGACATCTTCGCCAACTGCTCGAAAGCTATCCGCGCTAGTTACGCCGGATGTCCATGAGAAGTTATCGCTCTGAATGTTCACGAAAATTCGTGTGCCGTGTGGATCTTTATTTCCTTTGTCTGCACTTTGTTCAGTGCTTTTGCTGGGCTGAAAGTCCGGCAACAAATACGCATTTGTTTCTTATCGCATTCCTCTGGTGGGAAGATCAGATTGATTTCTGAAGCCAGAAGAGTGAATGAGGTGCATTGTCTTCACTGTAATTTCTAGAACCGCCCAACTGCCAGCCTCAGGGGAGTAACACTCCAAACAGCTGAATACAGACACTAAGCCATTGAATTTGCTATGCTTAAAGAAATTAAGTTTCGAGCCATTTTTCTTGGATGAACACAAGGCACGCAGGGGCAGGTAGCATCTCGCGTCCTGTGCTCGGCAGCAAATTTTGCAATTAAGAAAATTTTATTTTCATTCGTGGCGAACCACCTAGCCTCGCTACATGCATTGTAGACGTTCGTATTCACGGATTTGCAAGAATGCAGGTTACAAGGAATGAATGCAACCTTCGCACGACGAGCTCAGGATTGCTTCACTCACGTAGCGATTGATGATTTACGCACTGAACGAACGGGCAGCAACCCTCAAGTTCCGTGGTGAACGCGCTTCGGATGTGCGCTGCGCTGTTAGCCGCTCAACGCAAGGGCTCCTGCGTGCCCGCAGGGCCCCACTCCGCCCAAACCAGTGATATGCTAGACGCGTCACTTCGTTTCCTTAAAAATCAATTTTCATTTCATTATCCTTTGCTTACGGCTGCGAGCAGTTTAAACGCTAGAACACCTGCTCCTTCACTGTGCCGCGTTCGCCGATGCTCGTCGCGATATTCTCGCGGCCTATAGGGCGCAAGGCATTCTACCAGACTCCATCAAGACGCTATTGTGGCCGCAGGGCAGTGCGCGCACTCGTGAGCGAATTTGGGTGAGCCTCTGTGCATTCCTCGAACACACGGGCTTCACGTCCCGTCTGTTCTCCGTCAGGTAGTTACACGCAGTGACAGAATGCTCCGCGAGTTCTACCTTGAACGATTAATAACTGGACGCCCCACTCCAGTTGTAACCATCACAGTGCTGTGCGTGTGTGTGATTTAATTACTCTAAAATGAACTAATCACGCGCACAACCTGTACACATTTCTTATTGTGTAAATTATTTGTACATATTACTTCTCCCCTAGCCTCTCTTCCTGTCCACTCACCTCTTTCATTTCATTTCTCCATTCTGCCTGCTATCCTTTATTTCCGCTGCCCCAGCTCAGGTGCTTCAGTATCAATGGCAGATGCCGGGGCTAGCAAAAATCTTTTCCTTGCTGGAGACGCCGCCGCTGCCCAAGGGATAGCAGCCGCCGTTTAAGCGGGGGGCGACTTCGTGTCGCTCCTCTATATCCGCTGGAAATAAAGTTTCACAACCAACCAACCTTCCTTTTTAATATTATTTTTAATAAAACCAGTACTGCCATCATTGTACAGCAGACGGCTGCTTTTTTTTTTGCTGTGCGTCGACAACAGGGCAAAGCATAGTGAAGAGTAACAATAATATCTCCGCTTCGCTTAAGTTTCAGAATATAATTTGACATTGATTAAAACTTCGATGCAATGCCTCCAGTACACAATCAGCGTTGAAAGCGACAAAGGGTTCCACTTATATTTTGAATTTGTTGAGCGGAAGCCTCTTACTGGACCACTGATTTTTTGTGCGCTGATTGCATTAGCTAGCGGTACCTAATCAACTAAGCACCGGCTCCATTTGCGGTGCAGTGGCGCAAGAAGATATTGCTCATGTAAATGTTCGGCACCACTTGGTTGTCTCGGCCAGATATATTATTTGCTCCCATGTACTCTTGATTTTACACACTGATTGCTTGACTGGCGGTCAAACTTCTCTTTTTGTATTTGATAAGCGTATGCAGCTATGGCTAGCCAGCCCGTCTTCATAAACTTCATTGTATATTTAAATTCGTGTTGCAATTATGGAGCGATAGTTTTTAATTAGTGTCCGTGCGGTCGCTTGGGGATTTTGTGTCGCACCATTACGCCGATATCGAAAGCTTTTCACGTGACATCAGATGCTGCTGTATTGCACGTCAGCGCACTTAATCCGAGCCGCTAATTTGTGGCCCTTAAGACTAAGCTTTCCTGTATAGATTTTTGCGCACGTTGCTGTTCGACGTGCTTGTACAATCTTCTGTTTATCCTCCTGAACGAACATGCTCATTGGTGAAGAAGTTGTGCCCGGATCACGACCGAAGGGACACCGGTTCACTTCCGCTTAACAACCTTTTAAAGCGAAAGCTTTACCACGGCCGCTCAATTGCAACGCACTTAGTGCCATTGAGCGGCCGTGGCTTTACTATCCACGCGGCTCCGATTTCGCTGCGTCTGTACGAATGACGTTGAAGAGGAGGAGCGGAGTTGCGTAAGTAACCACGTGACGTGCCACGTGACTCGCAGAAGCTGCATTCACGCGCTCCGCCGTCGCCGCGGCGGCTGCGCGCTGCCTATCCACCGTCTCGCTGGGGACGAAGCATGTCAGCCGGAGCTGACGTCCTCGAGAGTGGGTACTCGCAGACGTCGGACAGAGCCTGATCACTCGGTCGCCATTGCCAACTGATCGAGGGATTTAGCGATCGATAGGGTACGTAAACGCGCTAAACGGCCAGCCGAAAGCATGGGAGGGCGGGAGCTTCGCCTGGCTCTACAGAGAGCTGAAGATGGCGAATTGCCGAATGAATACAGCGACGAGCCTTGATAGCACCCGCGGGGGTGAATGACGAGCCGCTGGAAGCGAGTTCTGGCAGTGCGGAACCCGCAACGACCCACGTGGTCCGTCTGCCTGTCAGACTGTGCTTCGGCCCCAAGAACCTTATAAAGTGACCTCACATGTAATCCGTACTTTCGGTTGCATAGCTAGGGTTAGCTGAGATAAGCCGACGTCTTTTTTTTCTTTGCAGCGAACATGTTTTTCTACGTCACTGTACCCATTCCACGAATTTGAATTTCCCAGTCGCGCCGATGCCGGGTTTTCATCCGATCGGGACCAATAACGCTTTTCTTTAAGCGGTAATGCGTTGTTTGTCAGTGCCTTGATGTCATCTAAAATCAAGGAGGATTGACATTTGCCATATTTCATTTCAGTTGACAGGCGTAAATGTATTTCGTTTATTTTCTTAGTGCTGCTTACTAGTAGTAACAACTAGCTCTGCTTGCAATCCACTTTAAGAGATAACTTACGCTGACTCTAAAAACCCAGTTGGATGGCTGTGCCTCTCGCTTTTCGTAGACATCTCAATGGCACCGTGAAGGGGGTAAAGTGGAAAAGAACTGCATGTAAGTACACTCCGTCTCCGTTGACACCGAACACAGATCAGTGGACGCGATCTTGCTCTACGTTTCCTTCGCCTACAAAATACAATTAAGGAGGCAACCGGCAGAGCCCTTACCTCATAAATAGCAGGGATGCCGTGATAACGCTCGACGCAATGTTGCAGGACGTCATCAAAGAGGACCACCTCGACGCCGCAGCCTACCTGCATTCCACCCTAAGCACGAATACGCCTATATGAGAGTAAGAAAGGGAGTATGCTTCTTACGAAACTAGGCGTAGGTAAAAACCAGATATGTGGGTTAAGAGACAAGGAGCACAATGCCATTAGCAATGTGGATAAGATAGTAAATGTAGCCGAAGAGTTGTACGCAAATCTATACAGTAGCCAATGTAATCAGAACATTAATGATAAATACAGTAGCACACACCATTGCGATATTCCGCCAGTAACGGAAGAGGAAGTAAAGAAAGCATTAGAAACAGTTCAAAGGGAAAGAGCGGCTGGCTAGGATCAGGTAACAGCAGATCTGTTCAAAGATTGACGGCAGATTCTGCTACAAAAACTAGCCACCCTTTATACGCAATGCCTGACGACCTTTTCCGTATCACAAGCTTGGATGAATGCAAACATCATCTTAATTCATAAGAAGGGAGACACCAAGGACATGAAAAAATTACAGACCGATCTGCTTACTGTCCGTTGCCTACATGGTATTTATTAAGGTAATCACTAATTGAGTCAGGACTACCTTAGAGTTTAATCAACTAAATGATGAGGCATCCTTTCGTAAAGGATATTCAACAATAGATTATATTCACACTATAAATAAGGGGTTAGAGTAATGCACAGAATATAACCAACCCCTACACACACACACACACACACACACACACACACACACACACACACACACACACACACACACACACACACACACACACACACACACACACACACACACACACACACACACACGCACACGCACACGCACACGCACACACACACACACACACACACACACACACACACACACACACACACACACACACACACATATATATATATATATATATATATTGTAAAGAAGACGAGGAGCATATGCGCCAGCCGCATGGTCATCGCCTGGTGCATGCTCCTGGCTCCATTGTAAAGAAGACGACGAGCATGTGCGCGAGCTGCATAGTCATCGCCTGGCACACGCTCTCGGCTGGTCTAGCTGACCCGGTGTTGGCTCTGCTCCCGTTAGGAAGCTTCTCAGAATAAACCCCACCTTACATTTGGTGGAGGTGCTGGGTGTCGTCCTCTCGCCCTGGAACTACGCAACCGAACGATACCCCCTACCGCGATGCCTAACCACCAAGCCGTCCAAGTGAGCCCGGCCGCCGTCGTCTGTGCTGGTTATCTTCGCCAGCGAGACCCCGCTATCTTCTGTGGCACGGACGACCAAGATAATGAGGATTGCCTCGCATCGTACGAGCGGGTGAGCGCATACAACAAGTGGGACGCGGAAACCAAACTGAACAATGTGATTTTCTATCTTACGGGCGTTGCGAATCTGTGTTCTCAGAGGTATTCGGCCGCCCGGAAGTCAGGAAACTTCGTGCCGAACAGCGCTTGCGTGCGCGGTCACAGCAGGTTGGCGAGAAATTCACGAGTTACATCGAGGATGTCGTCGATCTGTGCAAGAGGGTGAACGCTCAGATGCCCGAAGCTGACAAGATCAGGCATATTCTCAGGGGCATTGATGACGACGCCTTTCAGATGTTGGCGCGAGACCTGCGCACTTTGCGGAAGTCGTCACCCTGTGTCAGAGCTTCGACGAACTACGCAAGCAGAGGACTCTGACATGCGAACACACCACGAACGTCGACTCGCTTGCTGAACTGAACGATGCAAGAGACCAGTCATCGCTCCTACCGCACATCAAGAGCTTCATCCGAGAAGAAGTTGCTCGCCAGCTCTCGCTTATTTCCCGCCATCATGAGCCATCACCGCACATAACTCCGAATTTTCAGCACATCATTCAAGAACAGGTCGCTGAAGCTCTCCCGCAAGCCCCTCATCCCACACCTCTTGCGGCCCCGCTGACATATGCGGATGTTGTTGCGCGACCTCGTCCACCTACCTATGCTCCGCCTCCTGGTCCCGTTCGAGAGCCCGCTGCTTTTATTTCGCCGCCTGCTCATCTGCGAAACTCCTGGGGCACGCCTGATAATAATCGACCGCCTGCTCAACTAGAAAACTCCTGGCATTGCGTAATAAAGGCATTGCGTAATAAAGGTGCATAAAAGGCCTTATGTCTAAATACTGGAAGATATATGCATGAACTGCACAGCTACCATAGTCCTCCATAAAGTGAGCAATTAAATTCCAAAGAGGAAGGGCGTCAGGCAAGGAGATACGATATCGCCGATGCTATTAACCGCCTGTTTACAGTTGCTATTCCGAGCCCTGAATGGGGAACAGTTGGGGATGAGAGTTAATAGAGAATATCTAAATAACTGAGATTCGCTAATGACATTGCCTTGCTGAGTTACTCAGGAGATGAACTGCAAATCATGATCAATGAGTTACACAGAGCAGGACGGTGGGTCTAAAAATTAACATGCGGAAAACCAAAGTAATGTTGAACAGTATAGCAAGGGAACAGCAGTTCACAATTGGCAGCGAGGTGCAGGAATTGGTAAAGACCTACTTAGGGCAGGTAGTGGCAGCTGATCCGGATCATGACAGGGAAATAGCTGAAAGGGTAAGAAGGGCTGCAGCGCATATGGCAGTTTCTCTCCGATCATTAATAGCAGATTACCAATATCCCTCAAGAGAAAAGTGTACAACAACTGTATCTTACCGGTACTCTTTCTACGGGGAGAAACGGTGAGGCTAATTAAAATGGTTCAGCTTTAGTTGAGGGCGACGCAGCGACCCATGGCAAGAAAAAGTATAGGTGTAACGTTAAGGGACCGAAAGCGGCAGAGTGGGTGAGGAAAGAAACGCGGGTTAAAGGCGTCCTAGTCGAAATCAGGAGGAACAAATGGTCAGGGCTTTTAATGCCAAGGCAAGATAACCGCTGGTTCTTAAGGGTAACGAAGTGGGTTCCCAGAGAAGGCAAGCATAGCATAGGGAGGCAGAAAGCTAGGTGGCAGGAGGAGATTATGAGGCTTGCATGCATTGGATAGGCACAGCTGGAAAGGGAGAGGGTTAATTGGAGAGACATGGGAGCGATCTTTGCCCTGCAGTGGGTGTAGTCAGGATGATGACGAAGCTGCTCTCTAGAGCACGCCCTTTTATAAAGGGAGTGTGCTAGAGGACACCTGACTACATATCAGCGCCGTTATGTTTATATCGTGTAGTCCGCGGAAGAACCCCTACGTCATGCCTGGTTGCGCACTCAAGACGTGCAGCGCGCCGACCGTTGACATTACAACCTTCGTCGGCGCCACGCAGAATGCAAGCCAGCTGACCGAGTCTAAGTTTGGACATCCATTTGTCACGGTGGACTCAGTGAAAACGTTTTCGCCGCTACTGCGGGCCGTAGAAGATGATTCGCCTGCTATGTTAGCGAGACTCTGAAGTTGTTCTTGATGGAGTGACAAAATCCGAGCAACGCCGAACTCGAGGACAAGTAATGCATGTCGTTGGTCGAAAGCCATTTTATGAGCGCTAATATAATCATGTGTTCGTGCTCATGCACTTTATTTCAAGGCGAAAACTTAGTTTCTTTGATTCAAAGCAGCATGTTGTCGCCGTCGGAGCACAAAAGATCGGAGAGCCATGGAGATGGTAAGAAATAGAGAAAATAAAGAGACAACTTTATTTCCCACAGGTGCCGTGAACTTGGGCAACTGGGTCCTGTTAAAGTTGCGTGGTCTTATGTGGCTGGTTGAGGAGTTGGTCCTAGCATTCCGCAGAGGGAGTTGGCAAGAGAGCGCGGGGGGGGGGGGGGTTATTTTCGCATCCCAGAGGATGTGCGCCTGACTGGCGGATGATTCGTGGTTGCAATTTGGGCATGTGGGGTGGTATTCGCCATTGGTGGTCAGTGATAGCCTTGAGTGGCTGAGAAATAAGAGCGTCTGATTTCTTCGAAGCAGGGTGGCTATACTTCTTCGTGGTCGGGTTGGAGAGGCGGGAATGAACACTGGTCTTTTTATGAACATTGTTGATGTTGGCACAAGTCTGGGGGGCTTCAGCGAGGGCTCCAGGATCCACGGCGCGCTTCCGGGATTGTTAAGCCTCGGACAAGTCGGCCGAGGATTAACAATCCTTGGCGGGCTGTGTCGGCCCCGGACCAGCGGCGGCTGCGTTTGTATGGTGGCAGAACGGGTAAGGCGCCCGTTGCTGTGCGATGTCAGTGCACTTAAAGATCCCCAGGTGGTCGAAATTATTCCGGAGCTCTCCACTACGGCACCTCTTTCTTCGTTTCTTCTTTCCGATATATGAGACAGATACTGCGCATTTCCTTTACCCCCCAAAAAAAACAATTATTATTATTATTATTAAGTCGGCCGGCCCCTTCCTTACCAGACTGTTATGCCTCAGTGGTTTAGGCAGGGGCTTATTAATTTTCAGTCTTTTTAGGTTGCATTTTGTTACCACAGTTGCCCTCATGGGCGGGTGCCGAGGTTAGGTTAATGTTGCGGTCGGGAGTGCAGCCGCGCAGGATGCGTGCGGCTTCAATGAAGATGCAGCCTGCCGTGCAGTTTAGGATTGCTCGTTTTGAGTCACCGAAGACTGTGAGCGTACGGCGGTCTGCGAAGGCCAGCGCTATCGCTGTCTCTTCTGCTGCGACGGGGGGGGGAGCACACCGCGGCGGCGGAGATCAGGGCAGATCGCTGCGTGGTTGCACGTACCACGTAGGTTGCACCTTGCCTTGCCGCGTCCATGTGTGTAGTCTGTTCGTCGGCATGATAGAAATCATCCAGTTCTCGGGCGTTGTGCTAAAGGCGCGACTCGTGTCGGCGAGGCCGCCGTTTCTTCGGTAGTGGTTTGACCAAAAGACAGGTTTGACCGGTCTCCCCTCCGGCTGCTGTCGCTGCTGCTACCGGTCGAGACATCGGACGCTGGAAGCGCCTGTCTCGCGGCGGCATATTCACGGCGCCATTTAGCCAGTCGTTTGGTGTGCTGTTCGTCTGTTTCTGGCACGATTCGTTTCCTGTTCATCTCGTTTCGCTGCCGATTCCAGGCCCCTCCACCTTCTCAGAATTTTCGCCGTCCATACTGTCGCCTCAACTATGGCTGCGGCGCGTGCCAGCTATCCTTTTCAATCCTGTGACGTCTTATCACGCATGCGACGCAGCTGTCGAAGCGAGCGGAGGCGAACGCAACGACGAGGAACGCGGTGCCACGTCCTACCAAACGATGGCGGCGGCGGCGGCGAGCGGCGCGGTGTGACGTCATGCCAGATGGCGCGGCGAGCACGCAAAGCATTGTAACCTTCCGCGGCGAGGCGAGCGTTGTAACGTCACGTGCGTCGATGGAGTACCGCCCGGTCGAAATCGCGAGTTTGCGGCCAATAAAGCTGTCGCTTTAAAATAGAGGAGGCGCTGGTCGTGCGGGTTTCGCCAAGAAAGCATTCACGCTGCGCGAAACGGTCACCGCTTACGTCAGTGTCGCTCTCAGCTGCCCTAAAGATCCAAAGCAGGAGCAGAAGACGACGAAGTAGAACAAGCTTCTATGATGGCGACGGTCGCGGCCTTCACGGCGGCTCTCATTCGACACATCCGTACCACCGGGCGGCAGGCTCAGTCTCGCCGGCGTTCGGACGCCCAGCTGCAGACGCTGGTGAGCCTTCCAGCGTTGCTGAGCAAGCGGACCCACCTTCACGTGATCGCTGTCGTGCTGGGCGTTTCCGTCGTTGGCTGTGCGTGTATGCTAACCTACTCGCCCACCGACCACGGCATGCTCGAGCTGAACGCCGAGGATGTTGGCGTCGGGAAGGGGAGCGTCATGGACGCCAAGCTGCAGACGCTGGTGGACCAGCGAGGCTTAGTACCAGGACGGGTCTTGATGTGGTGGAGTTCCGAGATGGGCATTTCCATCCGGGGGTGTTGTGCGTGTATGCTGATATATTAGCCCACCAACCACGGGAAGCTGGAGCGGAGCGCAGATGTGCGTAGTTACATAGTGTCCAGTGACAAGACGATTGCGGCCAATGTGCTTGCCGCAAATGAAAGACCTGTGCAATACGCATAGTAGCGCTACCCGTGCTTTGAGACGGGACGATGACCTGATATTGTGGCCTGAAAGATCTTCGGCCAGCATTTGTAACGTTCAAATATAGAATCTATAATTGTGTTCGTGCATACAGCTTTCATTGTGTGATATTTCTGGCGACGGCGCCTGTTGTCGCCCCTTGCGGATGGAGTAACGCGGTCGGTTTCACGTAAAAAAAAGTGCGTTACAAATAGAGGGATAATGAAGCCGGTTTGAAATTACTAAGGATGCTATGCAGATCAGAACAACCCGAGTGAGATCAGCGCGCCGATCCTGTTCCCGCTGGCAGGTAAATGAAAAAAATAGCGGCGGTTCAACTTCTGCTCAACCTGGTTAGAGCGCGAATGCTGTGATGTCTCGGGAAAGTATAAACGCGGCTTGACCCCTAAATATGAGTGCGTTCCGCACACTGGATAGGCAACGCGCCCACGTGCTGTAACGTTGTAACTGCAGACATGCTGCAGTGGCGCATGTCTGCCAGAAAGTTGTCAGCGCTAGCGAATGCAGCCTACATCTCGAACCTCACCTCCACGCACGTCGTAGCGCGAAGGAGGTGTGCACTGCCACAGAAAGCCAGCTATGCGCCTTCCTTTCCTCAAAATCATCGGAATCTGGAGCGTTGTCAACGCTAACGTCAGTGAACACAAAGAACGCGGGTGGTCTACAGCTTCAGTGCCGCGTTCCTGATACAACGCTATGAATGCCAACTCATGCAGTGCGCATCTGTCTCTACCGCTACGTTGCTTAAAGCACGACTGAGGTGGGTTTTTCAAATTTTTTTTGAAGAAAGGGAGTGGCGCAACGACTGTCTCAACTATATCGGTGGGCAATCGAACCGGATTAGAGGAAAGGAAATGGCATAGTAACTATCTCACTTTTCCCGGAGGAAACCCGAACTGCGCCGTAAGGAAAGAGATAAAGAAGTGAGTGAAAGAAAAAAGGAAGAAAAACGTACTATAATGGAGGCCTCCAGAATAATGTCGACCACCTCAGGGTCTTTACCGTGCGCTGACATCGCACAGCGCACATGCGCCTTTTGCGTTTCGGCTTCAACGAAACGCGTCCTCGCGGTCGAAACGCGTCCTCCGGCTCAGTTTATGGGTTCCTTAACCACTGAGGCACTGCGGGAGTTCAGCCGCCAAGATCTAGGGATTCCCAAGTAGCACAGCGTTTAGGGCCCATCTGCGAACGATGTGGGCAACGTGGGATTGGTAAACCCCTTTTTAACCCAGCTTGGACCCTTGCGGGCATCATGTGGGCAAATATAATTTGGGCTGGCCCATGCCAAGCCAATTAGGGCCCCATATTGGTAATTTTGGGGCAATGTGAGCCCATGCTGCCAAGTTCAGCCCGCACAGGTCTCTTGCCGGCAAGATTAGGGCAAACTTGAAAACGAGTTGGGCTCAGTGCAAGAAAACTAGGGGCAAGCCCAACTTTGGCAGCCTGCCTATCACCCCATTTGGTCCAACATGGGCTCCAAAGGGGCTAAACTAGTTTTCATCCCCAAAAAACCCGAATTGGGCCTTAGTGGGCAGTGATAGGGTTGATTTGATTCTAAACTGGGCTATACACAGAAACATGACGGGCAGCCCTAATTTCGACAGCCCCTCTTGGGCCCAGCTTGGACCCTTGTGGGCCCTCTTGTGGGCCAAGACAATTGGGGCTGGCCCATGACAAGCCAATTAGGGCCTCATATTGGTAATTATGGGGCAATATGAGCCCATGCTGCCAAGTTCAGCCCGCATATGTCCCTTGCCAGCAACAATTAAAACTTGAAAACGAGTTGGGCACAGTGCAGGAAAACTAGGGGCAAGCCCAACATGGACAGCCCGCCTATCATCCCATAGCGCTGGTCTACACCAAGTTAGCCCACGCATATACCTACCAAAGCGCCATGTATATGTATTACATGGACACATGTACCGGTTTGCCCCTCCAAGACCCATGTGCGACCCGCTAGGGTATTAAGTGGGCCATCCAAGTTGGGCCTGCCCACGTTCTTTCTGCAGGCAGCCCAGCTACTTCGCCTAAACCCTATGCGGGTATTACAGGGCTCCAGTCCAGCTTGTATAGCCCGTGCAGAAACCATGTGGCATCCGCTGGGGTATTTCATGGGCCGCCCAAGTTGGGCTTGCCTACGATCATTTAGCATGCTTGACTGAAACACCAATTTATACCAAGCCCCTCGCTTAAACGCCAGCGTGCCAACTTTGTTAACTGTGCACTGCTCTGTATGGGGCAACGAATTGATTTTGCATGCTATTTGCAGAATTCCGGCAGTTTGCAGGATCATGCACTAACTCTCCGCAAAGATGTTAGATAACGGTCGTATCTTCGTCAACAGTTTACACGGTAAGCCACTAAGTCAATGCACAGAGTGATATTTCAGAAATCTGTAGCATGATCTCCATTCAGCTGTGATTTTTTAGTCTTTCTTACTTGTCAACGAGACGTGTACTCTACTAAAAATTTTATTGAGCAATCAGAGCTGACAAAATCTCTGAGTTAAAGATGCCGCAATGATAGACCAGGAACTGAACAAAAACAGCAGATGAACAGAAATGGATAGGATGCCACTCAGGGTGGCGCACATGATGTACTCAGTGATGTAAACAGTACAGAAAACCAAAATGTGAATCATATTATATGTTAAAATTTATCCAAGAGAACCACTGCGATAGGTGTGCTGGAGGGTCCATCCCTATATAGTTTAGGGCGGCGGAGACTGTACAGTCCCCTACAAATTAGACGAGTGCGACGCGGACGAAGAAAACAAGCTCAGAACCAGGTGTGAAACTGCTCTTATTTTCCTTAGCGCGTGGCTCCGCGCAGGCGGTGCCAGCGCGTGTTGCAAGCCGGTACGGCGCAACACTCATGATGGCATGTTAGTGCCGCTACACTGTCATAGCTCGCAAGACATCTAGCCATATTTCTCGAGAGCTGCTGGCGCCAAACTATATATTATACCTAAGTATTTACTTTCCTAACCTGGGTGTTTCAGTGAGTTTCTAGATTTGCAATGTGCAGTTTGCTTCAAACCATCAAGAATATTGGAATAAGGCTGGCAAAGGGATATCAAGATAATGGCATTGCGAAGCAATGTCATACTTATGAACAAAAAAATAAAGGAAAAGTTATAAAGACAGCAGCGAAACAATGAACTGTTTCTACTGCATGCAAAATAAATATTATAAACATTTATGGCTTGTTAATATGTACACTAGGTTCCTCAGTAAAACTGTTCATAAAGCAAGTTGTCTGCAATAAATAATTGTGAGGAAAAAACAATAAATATGATCTCAAAAAATGTTCAGGTCGCTTCAGTGTAGAGTAGTTTGCAGTGAAGATGTAATTTGTTGAAATTTTGGAATGCCCAACTGTGTCACCCAGACGGTCATTTTATTTATCATAATTTGATGCTTTCTGAAGTGCTGAGCGGGTTATAAGATGCACAATGACATCTCATGACGTAACATATGTATTTTCTAGTATGAATGCTAATGTACTGTAAGCTAGCTGGTACTACATATTTGTACTCAGTCGACCAATACGTGCTGAAGGTAGCTTTCGATATGGTAAATTCTGCATAATAAGTCTCCTTCACAGTCATTCATACAATGTAACAAATGGTAAGGCGCTTCGACGGAGCACTATCGCATTGGAAAGCACAAAAGATAAAATGAAGGCATCATCGTCGCATTTATACATACTTTCATTAAAATTTCAAAGTACAGGAAAGGAAACATGGATGGGGAAAATGAGGTTTTGTCTTGATCATTGACTTTAGTGACATGGCGAGAATAAATTAACACCAAAGGGATCTGTGAATTTTCACTTTGCCATGGTCTACACTGCAAATTTTCATATTAATGTGGCAAAAATACATGAAAAAGTTTAGTCCTCTAAAAATTTGTCTATAATTTGCTAAATTTGCTGTGCAGCGGAGCCAATCCAGGTCACAGATTAAAATTAACTCAAGGGTGCATTTGCGATGAACATGTGCTGGTCAGTTTGCAAATTATAGATTATAGTCATCTCTTTCATGAGTAAATACTTCCCGAAAAAAAAAGATGGATCGAAAGAAGGTAGAAAGAGCACAGGCTAGTTCATATGCGCAGTCGTCTTGCCTTACTACTATCCACAGCGCTTAATGTTGCCCGTGTATGTCAAGTAGTAGAAAAGCTTAAGATCGTGGGGTGGAGTCCAGATATGGTAGCAGCATTTTATTTGAGGCAAAATCCAATAGCAACCATTTGCCATGCAATTTTGATGCACGTTATAGGGCTCCAGTTGGTATTATCTGCAACCCTTTACTACAGTATCCATCATAGACTAAGCATTATTTTTGGACTAGCAAAGCTGCCCATATTACATATATGTGAATAGCATAGATATGATTCTATAATGAAAGATTACCACTTCAGATGGGGACGAAGAAATACAGACAGGAGGCGCAGTAAAAAGATGACTGAAGTTATTACCTTGATGAAAGACCCACAAGTAGAGTTATACAGGACTTGTGTACACTGCACTGGAATTATTTGAAAAACAGGAAAAATACAAAAGATATTGCTTTCTAAACACATAAGGCAGACTGCCACTTACATATCCCAACTCATTTCGTGACAAAGTAATATAACGCTTGCTAAACAATTTTCACATTACCTATAATGTGGAATGTTTTACAGATTTCACATTGTAACTAGGCGGCTCCCGTACCAAGCAGATGTGTAGCACCGTTGGGCGGCTCAAACTCATAATGCCTGCAATTTAATGCCAGAAATCCACACATTATTAATGATGCAATGCCTGTGCTGTGCTCTCGGAGTCCATGATTTAAGCTCTGTCCTGAATACGCGTTTTTCAAGCGTTAGGTTTGTTTTTAGTTCATGGTGTTGGCACGTTTGACTTGAGTGCCAGCCACGTGCTTCGTCAATCATCATAAGATCTCCGGTCCAAAAAGCATTTGGTGTTTATTCATTGCAGGCCGCGCATTATTCTTCTCGAAGAAACAAAAACTTCACGAGTGGCCACCAGTTCAACGTTTCTGAATGGGTGGTGCGTGGGAGTGGCGACGGCAGTGGCTTAAAATTTTCGACTGTGATGCCAAGCGAAGAGATTTCCGTGTTACAAAATCTGGACGATTTTTGGAAGGCAGGGAAATTACGCCAACAGGCTGCGTGAATACACCCTGTCGGGCGGCTGTGTGCGGGTGGATACTGTCGGCATGGGCGGCTGTTCCACGTGATGTCATGATGCAGTTGTTTGCAAAGTGTGGAATTTCACTCAATAACGAATGTGTTGTTGGCCGCAGCAGTGATGACAACAGCACCACCAGTGCGGACAACGGCACAAGTGGGGAGCTTCTGGATAATAAATTTTCATTGTGGAACGTGCTTTGTTTTTGTTTCGGACATTATATTTCGCGGCGGGGAGGTCGACTTACATTCAAGTTGACTTACAACAGTAAACACGGTACGTGACGAAAGATGAAGTGATGATTTCGACATGGTGCACAGGCAATGAACAAAGAACCCGCACTGAGCACAAAAACAGCGAGCACTTAGAGCCGGAGCATGGGCCACTGAAGCACTTCGTTCACTTCGATGTCACTGATTATCAGCAACATGGCCCTCTGGGCACAAAACATAGTGGCAGTGTAGTCAGATTCGGGCACACGAGGGCACAGCGATTGGTAGGGTCTCAGGCACAAGACGTGCGCAACATCAGGTTGAGGTAGGTCGAAGGTAGTCTCCAAGAAGGCCGGAATGATCTCATAGGTGACGGCAGTGGCCTAGCACCGCACAGAGAGCCTGATGCAGCGAGATAGTGACCAAAGCAGGGCAAGGTAGCTAGGGGTGAAAGAAACCATGTGGTGAAGGCGGTTGTAATAGCCCTGCTGTGATTTCTGTGAGGCGAGTAGTCGGGAGCATGCTAGATGGTGGGCTTGGTTGGCACAGGCAATCACAACGTGTGCATGTTCAGAAAGTAGAGCAGTAAAGGTCGGAAGCAGTGCCAACAGGTAACAGGGGCTCTTAGCCGCACAAAAGATAGACTAGGGAGCAACCAAAGTGCAATGAAGGGAAGAGTTCTTTGCAAATGTAACATAAGAGAACGCAATATCCCCGTCCCGAAGATCCAGTGAAATGTATATTGCGAGCATAATGGTAAGAGTGCTGCTAAGGCGCTAGGTCGGGCTATTTGTGCCTATCATGTGTTAGAAGGTGGCAAGGGCATAGCATGAGCCGAAAGGTGTAACCTTAAATTCATACAGCCCAGCAGGCACAACAAATGCCGTCTTCTCACGGTCCTGTTCATCCATGGCAATTTGCCTACATGCTGAGCACAGGCCAGTGGAAAAGAAACATTTGGCATCTTAGAGGCAATGAAGGGTGTCATTGATTCGCGGCAATGGCTAGACATGTTTTTTGGTTTATCTTATTGAGGTTTCGGTAATCCGTGCAGAACTGCCAAGAGCCATATTTTTTAGAGGATGATTGGTTAGTCCCAAGGGCTGCGGGAAGGCTCAATAATGTTCTTGGCAAGCATTTTTACTACCTCGTTTCGGATAACCTGGCGCTTGGGGTGGAACATACGGAAGGAGTGCCAGCAGTCAGGAGGGGCACCACCAGTTCCTATGTGATGTGTGACAGCTTGACCGAGGGCAGCGTTATGCAGATTAAAAATGTCAAAAAAAAGACGAGAAAAGTGTGAAAAGCTGGGCAGATTAGGCAGGTGAGGGGTCAGTTGCTTACATAGTAGTGAACACGTATGTTGAAAAAGGGAAATGCTGGCGGGTGGCATCGGGGCTGCGAACTAGGGTAGCATCTAATGCAGCGACTTGGCAACAAGAAAGGCGAGAAAGCATGGTCACACAGATTCCGGATGGAAGTACTAAAGGGCAGAAGCTGAAATTCAGAACTGGTAGGAACAGTGTGTTGGCCTTGACAGCAGCAAACTTAAGGGGCAAACGTAAGGGGGCAGCGCAACGTTGCAGATGAGCAGTATATCGAGAATAGGTGCAACCACATAGTCACCATTAGGGACCGGCCACAATGGGCACAGGGCAACAAAGGATGCAGTTTGAGATGGCAGGAAAACATTATCTTCAGAGAATAATAGAGGTGGGAAACCCACAAGGCAGTTATCGAAGAATGAGACCTCAAGATGGTCCTCCTATAAGCAGCCAATGAGAAGTGAATGTTCCGACAGGAAATCTAAACCGAGAATCAGATCATGGGCGCACATGTGTCAAACTGCCAAACAAGCTGAGGTGCCGTGGCCAGCAGTAGCAACACGAGCGCTGCATTGGCCGTCAGCAACAAGAATGCCAGTATCCACAATGCACAGAAAAGATGTCGCAGAAATAAGAACATTGCGATGGCAGGGGTGAAATTTGGAGCTAATCACAGACTCATGCATACCAGTGTCGATGAAGGCATATATGCAGTGTCATTTCTGGGGGCTGCATGAGCTAGTTTTCCAGATTGGAGCGAGATGGGGCGACTGTGGGGATTGAAAGAAACAGCCTAGAAGCGACAACAAGAGGAAAAATCGGCGAGAAGCATGCCTCTGAGGTCTGTGGTGGAGCTTGTGATGAGAAGCGGCTGGAAAAGTCTGGGCGGGAGCTAGAGGTGAAGGCACTGTGGGGAGGTGAAAAGCATGGAGAGTGACTAGTGGAGTTGCCGTAAGGATGCGACTAGAGGCTGCAGCAGTGCCGAGCAATGTAGCCTATGTTAGAGTAGTGAAAGCGGTTTGGTCGGTTGTCTGCGGGTATCCGGAGAAACAGTGCGCGTGGATACTGGTGGTTGGAACCTTAGTGCCAGCTGGGCTACCAAGAGCACACACACTGCCGGATTGAGGCTCCAGTTGGCAACTTCTTGCTACACGAATGCCTAGATGAGCAACACGATAGGCAGATGCATATGACTGGGATATGCACAAAGGCCTTTAATTCTAGTCACACAATCCTTGCGACTGCGTCTGCGAGGGCAGGCATTTCAAAGAGTGGACCTGGTGGTAGCTGCTGGTCCTCAGAGGAAGAGGTTGCTAATGTGTTAAGAAGCCGAGAAAACAGCTGCGGAATACAGAAGCTTTCAATTTGCTCGAAGCGATGGCGAAGCATTCCTTGATGGTGTCAATGATAGGGCAGTCCTTGCAGACAAGCAAATGAAAAGCATCATCCACAATGCCGTTGCAGCCCACGTTGTCTGATTCAGTCAAAGCAACGTGCACTTTGTGGCGAAGCGCCAGGACATCCGGAATATAGGTATGTAGCCCTCTGTTGCGGACTGGGCGCGCGACGAAAGCTGTTGTTTCGAGGTTACCTTCCATGCATCAGGTCTTGCAAATAATATGCGTAGTTTTTCCTTGCAGGTGGCCGGGCTCATGAGCTTATTCTCATGTGTTTCATATTACGCCCTAGCAGTGCCGGCAATGTAAAAGATGACATTCGCCGGCACCAGAGTAGGGTCCCACATGTTATAGATGATGACTGGCATGTATGACCAGAGCGAGTCAGCGACATCCGTGTCGTCAATTCCAAACATTCCGGGGTATCGGGGTGACACCATGACTACGAAAGGAGCGCTAGCCATTTTATGTGACTCTGTGCCGGTCTGACTACTTCAAGCTTCATGGCGCAATCATACACCCAGCTCCTCCACCAACAAAGGTAAGTGGCGAATGACACAGTGACGACCCTGACACAGTGCACAGGCAGGGAACACAGAGCCTGCAATAAGCACAAAAGCACCGAATACCAAAAGCGGCAACGTGCACCACCAAAACACTTCATTCACATAGCACATTAAGTGAAAGAGGGGAAATCATGCAGCATCACTTGCACTAGATAAGAAGGCACTATCACAGTAAAGTAGTAACACAAGAGACACTGGCAATCTAGGGAAGGGGTATTGAACACCGATTTTGTGCAAACTGATACTGTAAAAAATAGCAGAAGCAAGACATATTAGGGCTGTGCTAACCGAAGCTCTGGAGATAGAGATAACAACCCTAAGAGAGGACGTCTTTTATTTATGGGACGAGAAACCTTCATAGATAGTCCCAGAAACACCAACAATGCATCGGCTGTGCTGCAATTTAAGCGAAGCAACGTGCCATGCGCATCGGCCTGCAACCGCGGTTACACTAAGCAGACAGCCCAAATTACACAGCGTGTCGCCTGTCAGTTTGCTATGCAGCTGACCCATTTTTTACAAGGGGAAGTTTTGGGCCACTTGGTCAGAAATGATGTAGAGGAAAAAGAAACCGCAACTTCAGACAGGACGCAAGACTGAGAAGTGGTCTTACCTCCTGCCTGAAGTTGCGCTTTTTTCCTCTACAACCATCAGTGTGTTCACCTCAACCACACCTATGTAGGCCAGACCGAGATAGGATATCTGTGAACACTAACCAGACGACGTCCTCACTTCAGCAGACATTAGAGAGACATGAAGCACGTGTCTGCAACCGAAAGAGCATAGGTAACATGTGTACTCCACCGTTGTCACTACAACTCATGAAGAAGATAGACAAAAGTAGCTGTTGTGTTTGAACAGAACAATAAATGCTATTTTTACTGCCTGCAACCCACAACACTATGTTAAGCAAAACACTCAGATAATACAGCTATGATATAACAGCTACTTCCTATGATACACTAAGCCAAGATATACTTCTGCTAAATATGATAATGGAGCGGAAAAACAACACCGAGAATACACTTCTACCATGATAGACTTTGCTGGCTATGAAGATGGAACACAATGCTCAAGATAAACTGTAATATAGTCTTAGCTATTCATTATGATGGAGAGGAAACAAAATAAACCCAGTCTTCCACACAACTTTCACACATTTCAAGCGGAATGAACCCACAGGCCACATCCTGATCTCATGTGATGCATTCTCTGTGCGGGAATCATGAGCTGTTCTGATGGAAGCGGAGCATAGAAGTAGTTCCTTGCATGAAGAAACTTCGGAGACACCTCTGTCAGACTGACAGTGCTGTCATTGCTTAGTAAGCAACACGTGTCCTTCTCTACACCTCCTTTCAAGGATGATACATCTGTCGAGCGCATAGTCGGTGAGAGTTCTCTCGGTGAATAAGCCAACTCAGACAATCTGCGGCTCACCTGTCCAAGTGGCTTTCTGCTGGTGCACAACAACCATTTAACTCACCCAAACAGTTCTTAAATGGGAAGGCACTAACATTGTCCAGCGGACCATAAATTAAGGCGTCATCCGCAATGTGACACAGCATGCTTACATTGTAGATAAGAAACTCAGCTCCATAAAGAACCCCACACTGCTGTGAAAAATACTTCAGGAGATCTGAGGCAAACTTGTTCACCTCTGTCGCAAGAACATCATTGAGCAGAATGCACATCGTCACATGAAGGCACAGGAAGTGTTTGTATTGGTTGTCATCCAGTACACCGCGTAGCACCATAGGGCCAGTGTAGAGAAGGAAGGACCTAAACTCCACTGTCTTCCATTTAATATCCTAATATCTTCCTAATATCTTCTTCAATGAGTGGCTGATCCCGTGTAGATACGGCATAACAGCCGTCTTCTCTTTTTTATTCCATGGTTTTTTCGGGTGGCCAGATTGGCGGAGATTTTTCAGGAGCTTGAATCCGATCCCTGAAATGAGGGCATCCGGGAAGCCCGCTTCGCGTAGACGTTTCATCTGAGACTCTGTGCTAGCTTGCTGACGGTGATGGCACGGTCTTTTGAGGGCATTCTTCAAGGCGCCCAAGGCTATTGCTCGTTTGACGAGCTTCGTTTGCTAAAACGAGTATGGCAAAAGCTTTTCTTTGACCTCGGAGCATAGCACCAGAACAGATGGTACTCACTTGGAAAAAACCGCAGGTCAAGGTACTGAAGTTGGCCTTCATCAGGCAGTTTTTTGTCAATTCAAATTCTCCTAAGTTTTCAGAAAATACCTTGAAAAGTGTCTCCACGTCCTTTCCTGGGTCCTGATCAGACGTTTTGTAGACGATGAGGAAGTCGTCGACAAAACGAAAAACCCTTATTACGTTGGTGTTGAGCAACGCTTCTTTTAGCCGACGATCCGCCTTTGCAAGCAGAAGATCGCTGAGTAGAGGTGCGACACAGGAGCCGATGCACACGCCTTGCCTCTGTACGAACAGTTCATTGTTGAAGCTGATAAACGTCGAAATTAGGTAAAAGGCCATAGCTTCGAGGAACTTCTCTGTGCTGATTCCGCAGGCGTTCTGAAACAGTACGCTACCCATTGCTTGAATGCCTCCTCTAACCGCATCAAACAGAAGGGTGCGGTAGTGAATGGTAAAGATCCTTTACATCGATGGAAAAAACACTCACACCTTTTGGGCATGAGACATGAAGAAAAGCAGAGACTTCTTCAGGCTTCTTAACCTGCAACGTATCTTCCACGGCTAGCAAAGACAATGAGTCTTGTAGAAACGTGCCCATGGAGTGCTGCCTGGTGCGTTTTCGACACGATCACCCTGAAAGGCCAGTTGTTCCTATGTGTCTTCACCGTGAAGAACGCACTTAGGCAGTCCTTTGCTTTTTCTCACTGCTGTACCCAGCTTTGTCAGGTTGAAGGCATCAAAAAGATGCTGGGCTTCTTTCTTCCCACCTTGCGGCTTGACATTATTGAGCTTACGGAAGTTCTTCGTAAAGGCTTCACTTGCCTTCTCGCCAAAGGTCGACGAAGGCAAAACTGCAAATCCTCCTTTGTCCGCTACCAGAAGTCGAAGGTTCACCTCTCGCAAGGACAATGCCACCTCATCAAACCGTGCCGATGTTCCCTTCTTTGTTGCCTTTTTTTACACATCGACGCCCTCACTGATGCATCTGCCCGCCTCTTCAGCGTGCGCTTTGACCGACTCCTTCTAACAAAGGAGGGAAGCTCGACTTTGCCAAGCCGAGGTTCGATGCAGAACTTTGGTCCTAACTCAAGGACACGAGAAGCTTGAACCGGTACTTGCGTGTTGCCAAAGGCGTGAACTGTCTGCCAAGGACGGCCTTGGCTATCTTTCTTGGGAATCGAGCCTAGAACCTTCTTCCAAAAGAAGTCCGCCAACTGCGATGCATTTCGAAAGGCTTGTTGCAGGCGTTTCTCAGCTCCTCCCGGCCGGGCTTCGCGAAAGCAGGCTAGTCTTAGGCACTCCTTGAATTACTCTAGTTGGTGCCAGGCCTCGGAGCGAAGAAGACGGCATAATCTGTCGCCATGCTTCCCTGACGGAGGTGAGGGACCTACTATTGCAGTTTTACCGCTGCGGTGGCCAAGTGGTTGAGCATCCGCCTCGCATGCGGGAGGTGCGGGGTTCGATCCCCAGTGCCGTCGGGTACCCACCGGTGATACAATGGGTACAAGCTTTCCCCTGGTCTGGTGCTCGGCTTATTTAGGGTGAAATGCTTGAGAAATGGGTCTTCGACCCCACCTTGAGAATTTGAAAAATACCTTGTGCCATGGCGCTCTTTGGCCATAGATGCCCTTGCGCCATAAAAATCCATCATCATCATCATCACTATTGCAGTTTTGCCTTCGTCGACCTTTGGCGAGAAGGCAAGTGAAGCCGTTATGAAGAACTTCGTAAGCTCAATAAGGTTAAGCCGCAAGCTGTGAAGAAGCCCAGCATCTTTGTGATGGCTTCAACCTGACAAAGCTGGGTACAGCAGTGAGAAAAGGCAAAGGACTGTGCCTATGTGCGTTCTTCACGGTGAAGACACATAAGGACAACTGGCCTTTCAGCGTGATCATGTCGGAAAAAGGCACCTGGCAGCACTCCATGGGCTAGTTTCTACAACACTCACTGTCTTTGTTAGCCGTGGAAGATCCGTTCCAGGTAAAGAAGCCTGAAGAAATCTCTGCTATTCTTCATGGCTCATGCCCAAAAGGTTTGAGTGTTTTTTCCATCGATGTAAAGGATCTTTACTACTCACCCTCCCACCCATCTCTGTTTGATGCGGTTAGAGAAAACATTGAAGCATTAGCAAACATTAGCAATCCTTGTACGAGTACGCAGACAAATTGCTTTTAAAGGTGACCTGGCTTTTAGCCGCCCAAGAAAAGTGATAAGAAAGCAGGGGCAATCGTCCTTCCAACTTGATGATGGAAAAACGTGGAACGCTTCAAAGTTGTCAAGGATGCCACGAGCTTCTGCATCTATCTGTGGGTGGGGGGAAAGGAGTGATACAAATGACACCGCTAGGGAAAGCAGCTCACCGCCTACCATGGAGAGACCCGTTTCAGAAGCGCCAACCGGAACTTCAGCTGTGGCTGCTGCGAAGCAGCCGCCTATGTCACCAGTGACCGGCTGTGAGCCGGAAGAGACAAATGACACCGCTAGGGAAAGCAGCTCACCGCCTACCTTGGAGAGACCCGTTTCAGAAGCGCCAGCCGGAACTTCAGCTGTGGCTGCTGCGAAGCAGCCGCCTATGTCACCAGTGACCGGCTGTGAGCCGGAAGAGACTTCGCCTGCCGCCAGTGGGTTCTCAGAAGCATCGGGACCTCAGCGTAGGGCACAGCCATCAAGGAATAGACGACCTCCAGACCGCTATGGACACTAAGTACAGAAACACACGTTTTGCAGTGAACATGAACGTGTCACAATCTGCACGAGTGTTGAGTTTGCCGACGTTGTGAAATATGGACATAAATGGAGTTGTATCTTGTTTTCCCCTTTTGTTTTATATTTTTGTATTAAGTGCATAAGACAAGCACATTGTTGTTACTGTAAATATATTTCTGTAAAAGAACACTAACGTACTACCACTACTAAATCACTAACCCATGTAGCTGTCTTTTTTTATAAGGAAGGAAATATGTTGTATATGTGGTTCCGGTTTCGGTTTGGGGATCACCAGCCGCCAGAGGCACCAGTGTCGCTATGTGTATATATATGACTGTATGTGGCAATAAACCGGGATGGTTTTGGTTGCTAGCAGTTCGTGTACTTGGGCGGCACCCGCCGCTACAACAGGTACCGTACGGTTTCAGAACGCCTTCGGAATCAGCACAGAGAAGTTCCTCGAAGCTATGGCCTTTTACCTAATGTCGACGTTTATCAGCTTCAATGATGAACTGTTCGTACAGAGGCAAGGCGTGTGCATCTGCTCCTGTGTCGCACCTCTACTCAGCGATCTTCTGCTTGCAAAGGCGGATCGTCGGCTAAAAGAATTGTTGCTCAACAGCAACGTAATAAGGGTTTTTCGTTTTGTCGACGACTTCCTCATCGTCTATAAAACGTCTGATCAGGACCCAGGCAAGGACGTGGAGGCACTTTTCAAGGTATTTTTTGAAAACTTAGGAGAATTTGATTTGACAGATGAAATTCCTGATGAAGGTCAACTTCAGTACCTAGACCGGCGGTTGTTTCCAAGTGAGGACCATCTGTGCTTGTGCTATGCTCCGAGGTCAAAGAAAAGCCTTTTACCATACTCGTCCTCGCATACGAAGCTCGTCAAACGAGCAATAGCCTTGGGCGCCTTGAAGAATGCCCTCAAAAGACCGTGCCATCACCGTCAGCAAGCTAGCACAAAGTCCCAGCTGAAACGTCTACGCGAAGCGGGCTTCCCGGATGCCCTCATTTCAGGGATCGGATTCAAGCTCCTGAAAGATCTCCCCCAATCTGGCCACCCGAAGAAGCCACGGAATGAAAAAGAGAAGAGTGCTGTTATGCCGTATCTACACGGGATCACCCACTCGTTGAAGAAGATAGTAGGGCGTGCTGTAGTGGATCTGATTCTAACAGCACCCAGAAAGCTCAATTTGCTTTGCAGATTGGTGAACGAAGATGCCCCAACACAAGCGCGGTGCAGTAAGAAGCATGAACAAATGTTCACCACCTGTGACACGGAGGTAAATTGGACGTTGCATAAACGACCGTTTACGAGAGCACGCCACTAACATCTGCACGGGATACGGCAGCACGCTGGCAAAACACGTGTCTGGCTGTCACTGCACACCTAACTTTGGAGGAAGCCAGATTTTGAGGCGATATAATCACCAGCACAAGCGCGAGCTGTATGAAGCTTTCATCATAGATAGGAAAGCCGCGTCATGCGTTAGCACACCATGGATGGCATTGACAAGAAAAGAGATTCAATATCTTGAATAACTATGACGACTTGATGCGACTGAAGGAGTTCTTCATCGCCTTCCACTGTTTTTTTTCTTTCTAGCATTTATTGTGAGCAATGCAATAAAACCTGCAGTTGTAAATCAGCGCTGTGTGTGTGTGCGTGTCTCCTGTCTCGTGTCCCGTGTAAGCGCGCTGTTTTTCGGTGAGATCAGCTTTTCGCTCAGTCGTCAGTAACTTGCGAGCGTCACGAGGTAGCGAATGGACAGGGCGACGCAAAAGCAGACAGAGGTAATTGACTACCGAATGGGTGAGTGAATGCTTCCGAGCTATGTCCGCTATCTCTCGTGCAGCTTCTGTCGTTGAGGTGCTTGCTTCTGTGCTTTCTTGCGCGGTAGACGGATTCTCCTCGGACGAACACAAATATTTGCAGTTTCATCAGAATCGGCTGGCAAGTGAGAGCATTCAGAAACGCAATTCGTCCTGCAGATGCTTCAGAGCATTCTTCGGGCCTTCTGCGTGTGTCCGCATTGTCGGCATTGATTTCACTGTCTTCGCGTGCCGTCGTGGAAGGCCCAAGGTCGCCCTCGGCGGGGGAGGAAATGTCACGGTAAAAATTCGCTGACCTCCCTGTTCCGCCGCTGGTATTTCTGCCACTTACTGGCCATTCCAAATGAGAATGAGTGCGATCGAGAAGACTCAACCGGAGTGCGCAACGAGCTGGAGCTCTTCAAAGGTAGATGAGTCGATCGGCTGTTCTGCTCAGCCGGCTCAGCGGTCATCGGCTTGCGCAAAAAAAGAAAAGTGGTAGAAGCGGAGTGGCGGAAGTACGTGTTGGTGGACTGAGGTAACTGGAAAGCGAAGTTAAAGCGGGAAACTTAAATTAAGCTCTTGGAATGTTTTCGTCAAATATGATGACCTCTCATCAGAGAATTTGAGTGATCACTTTCATTAATTTAATGGAGCTACTTCCACTAAATTATTTTCTTCCACCACGACTGTAACTGAGTTACTAGATGAGCAAACTGGCAAATATCCACAGTGCTGGGCGCCAGACGAAACGTGCATTGTTTATGCTCACTATTAATGAGCAAAATTCAGATCAAGCTCAATAAGTAGATCGCAAATTGTAGGCTACTTAAAGTTCTTCAGTCATACATGGGCTTAAAGCCCCATCATGACGTCTTCTGGCGACCAGGAACTTACCGACGATTACGGTACTCGGCAATGCTAAGTTTGAGCGCAGCTCTTTAGGTATTTAAGTTTTGTGTTTGAAGCACGTTTTCTATGACTGCTTGGATCAAAAACGATGCAAACGCGTGAAGAGGCTTATCAAGCATAAAAACAAAATGAACATAATAAAAATAAAATAAAACTAGAACAATGAACAGGAAAAGTAATAGAAATAAATAAAACTAAAACCGACAAAATTTCTAATAATAAAGAAAACAAATTGAAAAATAAAAAATTCAGGGAGAAAGGAAAAGGAAAGGCCTTCGCATTTCCGCTCTTAAACATACTGAGGTGCATTCCTGTAATTTTTTAAGGCGAAAGCCTTTAATAACTCATCGCTATCCGTCCGTCCCTCCGTCCGCGAATTCTGTCACACTATGACGTTATCAATAGCATATTTGCTATAATTCATACTATTTGCAATTACTAAGTAATGGGCGGTTAGTAATTAGCCATCAATTAGTGATGAGCCTACTTTTTAATTAGGTATTAATTAGTAACTGATTAAAAATAAAAGTTAAAAATAGACATACACAAAGAATTTGAAGAAAAATCAAAAAATAAAAAAGGTTAAAAGAATTAAAAAAAACAACAAATGAAAAGTTTAAAAGAAACGATCGTTAACGTCCCCCTTAGGGTTTCTGAATTTGTAGCCGTGCTGCCCAACAAGCACTCATTAATTAGCAATTAGTCAATAATTAGCCAAAGTGGGTGCAGAATGGCTTTCGCCTTGCGCACTTAAGCTCGCCCTGAATTTTCGTAGAGGAGCCGCAAAGAAGAGAAAGAGGATCGACATGCAGGAGCGAAGCAAGACGACGAAGACGAGGTGATTAAAGAGGGAGCGTTCTGGGGAACGGTGCCATATTACTTGAGGAGAAGAAGAAGAAGAAGAAGAACGGCTGCCTGTCTGTCCCCTTTGATGCGTCACAATATATCTATGTTGCTGCTGCCAACTTGGACAACTTGAATTTCAGTGACCCATACCCGACATGAGGTCGGAAGATCCTTAAATGTGGATGGACAGTCGGTATTTGGACGCTGGAAACCGTCTATTCTCACTTTTCTACACGGCGCTCGGTGATTACTGAACGTCTTCTCAAGATTAATGTGTACAGACAATTACCATGCACACGAAAATATTTTTTGCATTTCCACCTCGACTGTTACGAAATTTTTAACTCAAAGCAACAAGACGAGAGTTTACACATAGGACTGTGTTTTGTGATTATCTGGGTTTCTCCCACGTTAAGGCAGTTTTGTGCACAATATTCGTTCATCCTACGAATGCATGCACTGAACCTCGACTGTCATATATTGTTGAACATTTATAGCACAAGAATGGTTGGCTATATACAGCTGATTCACTGTCTTTTATTCTTCTTTCCAAAGTCCGAATGCACTTTGTGGTCACTTTTGTGTACCTTGCCATATCTGCAACATGGCCTTAGGCGCGAACTCTTAGGGGCATGGTGTCGCCTTTTTATGCATATATGAAGCCGACTACCGTAGGTTGTGCTCGGCGCCATGGTCGCGAAGCTATAGCAAGAGATCACGATTTGAAAGTCAGTACGTATTGTTTGATTGGAACTAAGGTACCTTCTGAGCGCGCAGATATATGAAAAAAAATATACCCAGAAAGATATGACTGAACATATATTCTATTGAGACGCTTTGAATGTCGATGCCAGCAAGATCAGTATCACTATAGGGTCTGGTGTTCTTGCACCGCCGGTCTGGGTCTATACTTGCACCGCCGCGGTGGCTGACGCTGTGGGCTACTGACGAGAGTACCCAGGTTCCATCCAGCCCGACCGCGGCGGTTGTGTTTCGATGAAGGCGAAACACAAAACGGCTTCAGTGCATGATGAACGTCCGCAGGTGGTCGAAATTATTCCAGAGCCCTCCACTACGGCGCCTCTCTCACTCCCACCTTCCTCTCTTCCCTTACATCGCGGTTGAAGTGTCCACGTAGAATTGAGACAGATACTGCGCTTTCCTTTCATGAAAAAAGCAGTTTTTGTATCACTGGTCTATTTCTCGTTCTTTCCCTGACCATGGTAGTACACTATAGGCAGTAGCTTGTGTGTTTAAAGGAATATGTAGCGAGCTTTCATTAAAGGCAAGATAAAAAAATCGCACAGAGGCGCAAGGGCCGACCCAGCGTCGTGCAGTGTGTCTGTCTGCGTCCTTCTGCTGGTTATCTTTGTTAGAAATATGTAAAAATGATAGATCTAACGTTATGAGACCGGAAGCGGCAGAGTAGGTGAGGGAACAAACGCAGGTTAATGATATCCTCGTCGAATTCGAGAGGAAGAAATGGGCTTGGGAAGGGCATGTAATGCGCAGGGAAGATAACCGCTGGTCTTTAAGGGTAACGGAGTGGATTCCAAGAGAAAGTAAGGGTAACAGGGGGCGGCAGGAGGTTAGGTGGGCGGATGAGGTTAAGAAATTTGAAAGAATAGGGTGGGCGCAGCCGCAAAAGGACCGGGTTAATTGGAGAGGCACGGGAGAGGCCTTTGCAGTAGGTGTAGGCTGGCTGATGGTGATAATAGATAGATAGCTTTTAATTGCGTGTTTTATTCTTTTAAATGATGCGTAAAGCAAATTACGATACACTGATCACCATTTGGCCTTCGCCATTCATATGTTTCGGTTTCAACTGCGGAGTGGTGAAGAAAAGTGTACATCGTCCAAGTTCAGTACTGGTGATGCTAGGAATGAAAAGATTGCGGTTTAAACACGCCTTCGTTGTTGTGATTTACTACATCGCTAAAATGTCTAGCGCATCACTAACAAGAAGAAAATATGCAGCCAAAATTTGGAGTCTGCACTCAATGCCGCAGCCAGCCACATTATTTCATTCTATTTGGTGTTGCTTTGATAAGCCACCACTACCAGGTCAAAAAATCTTAGACGCCAGCAAATAACTAATATCATTATAGTGTTTCATGAGAATGGTTATCCAGATTAAGAAAGAAAGCATTAAAAATGGTTTCAGAGAATGTTTATGGTACAGTGTAGTCATAGTGGGGCCAGCGACTGCTTTGTTTTAAAAAAGGCAAACATATCACCTATCCACATCCACAAGGTTGGAAGACCGAAGCGCAATGTCATTCCGTGGTAGAATATAATCCGAATAATGGCGGGGATGAATACCTAGCTGAGAAATTTGTACAGAACATTTTGCGTCGCTTTATGCCGATAAATTAAAACACTGGTGAAAAACTGTACATGCTTAAGGAATTGTGCTGACAACAGTTTGGTCTTCAGTGTCCAGTGGTGAGGAACCAAACAGGAACTTCCGGCCCGGACTACCAAGCGCAGTGACACGTAAAAACACAGCTCGTATTTGAAATTTCTTCCCTGTGTGCTCACCGTGCCCGTGTTGGAGCTTGTATAGGTGCGTGCAGTGCGTGCAGTCCAGCGTGAAGCACCAGCTTTGTCAGATTTATCATCCGTTTTGTCGAAGACTGCTCTCCAAGATAGGTAAGTAAATTTTTGTCAGTACTAGCGCTGGTTTTCAGTAGCCACTTTGGATCCTACTCATGGAAATTGGACAACACGCATATGTATGTATACAAAGGCTGCAATGGAGCCGCACCGCTGCGCTCGGGTGCCTGGATCACGTGGTTAAACTATCAGCTTGTGTGCAATTTGTAGTTACACATAAATCTCTCTTGGACTTCGCGGGTGCACTATGACTAGCGTTGTTTGCATGCTGACAATCCTATCATGTGACCACCGCTTTGCTGTCAACCGCGGGCTCTGACAACGCGGTATATTTCAACCGTAGTGCCGCGTTTTGCTTTGAAGCGGTTGGCCGTTTTCTAGATTTGTCGACAGCAACGATAACTGACGTCTGAGCAGTTGGAAGTCTTTGGAACGACATTCACGACGTTGGTCCAGGATCGCTGTGGGGTCTACTTAAAATGTTGAGCGGCTACTTAGGCGTCTTACATGGTTTGCTAGTAATGCAAGGAATGTTTTCATGTTGGCAGTATAGCTTCTGCGTTTTTCTTACTGAGAAACCCGCCGCGGTGGCTCAGTGGTTATGGCGCTCCGCTGCTGACACGAAAGACGTGGGTTCGATCCCGGCCGTCGCGGCTCAATTTCGATGGAGCCGAATTTCTAGAGGCCCGTGTACTGTGCGATGTCAGTGCACGTTAAAGAACCCCACGTGGTCGAAATTTCCGGAACCCTTCACTACGGCGTCCCTCATAGCCTGAGTCGCTTTGGGACGTTAAGCCCCCATAACTGGTATTTTTAAGGCGAATAGTCATGCTGGACCGTAGTATTCCTGTCGGAAACGGAAATATTTTAGCGAGTGCTAATACGCCTGACGCGTGTAAAATTTTTACGAGTGTCGACAAAAGCAGTGTGGAATGATTCAAGCATTAGCTTGCCATTCATATTTGTGGCTTTACCTTTCATAATTGCGTTTCAGAAAAAGGAAGAGGCCAAAGCAGCAGTACCTTTTCTGCGTTGTAGCGTTCACGAAAGAAATGGATTCAGTCGGTGCAGTGCCGACTAGCTGGCTGACGAAGTCAAGGCAAAGGTGCTTGTGGCCACCTCAAGGCAGTACAGTCTGCCATTGAGCAGATGGCGAGGAAAAGGGTAGAGCCACTACTGGACTGGCAGCGATGCCCTTGTAGGGTGTTGGGATATGCAGGTAAGAAAAGAGATGAGCTTTCGAGAAACTCAGATCATTCTTTTTCTGTTTTTTTCTTCCCTAGTCACAGAACTTTAGAAAAAAGTTAAGTTATGGACTTCAGTAATGGTGTCTTCGCCTGGTCGCTCCCTCGATCCGGTTAGGATCTGGCCGAGTGGGAGCCGCTCTTGCTCTGAGCGCATAGCGAGACTAGTCAAGCCGAATAGTCAGCGAGTTTTTAGACTGGAAGCGCAGGAGGCAGAAGGGGGACGCAACTTCCGGAGCCACTACGCGGCACCGCTGCTGATATCAACAGCAGCCGCACGTAAGGTTCCTTGATTACCTTTAGCCGCACGTGGCCGCACACAGTTTGCATCGCGGTCGCCGCTTAGCCTGTATCAATTCGATTATTACTGGATTTTAATTTTTAGTCTGTTTTTCTTGAGAATTGCTGTAAAACAGTAAATCTTAATTATCATAGCTTAATGATCTGTTGAATTTACAAGCTTGTTTCGTTATCAGGAAATGATTATCATGTGAACAAAACCAAACCACAAATTGTGGCATTTTTGTTCGAGCCTTAAAAAGGCACTGAAAGCGGGGGGGCAACGAGAGTAAGAAAAGCTGATGAAACTGGTAGATATTGAATTGCCTATCAGCCTCCTGCAAAAATTTCAGTATAGCTAATGTAAAGCAGAGATATTGGCAACTAAAAACTGCCTCCATGATTTATCTCTCAGCTCGTACACAAGCCGTCACAGCTACAGACAGGAGGGAATACAAAGGGGGAGCTGCTGCAGTCACCTTCGGTGCCGGGCAAGCACTCGTCCTTTTTCTCTGTATTGCTCGCGAACCAGTGATAGCACTCTGCATCATGACGTTATTTGCGCTAGCCAATGCAATGCGCGCACTCTCGGGTGAACGCCTGGTGATGTGGGTTGCGGCGCAAGAGCGCGAATTTTCGGAAATGTCTTGAAAGTTACCAGCTTGCTCCCGAGGACTTGTGCGTGACAAGCACGCTCAGTGGCGTTTCCACTACATAATGCACATATTTTATTCACGCTTTCTCAAACCCCCTTTTGCGACCGTTTAGCTTAAGTTTGGGCTCTTTATTATCTACGGTTACTCACATCTAGGCCACCTTCGATTCCAAATGGACGCCCTTAAGTTAGAGGCCAGAAAAGTAAATTGGCAAAAAAAACCTGCAAAATGCAAACAGCAGTTGAGATAGTCGCACACAAGAATTTTGACAGTGACATTTGTTAGCTAATATTGTCTAGCATTTGCCCAGCCCTCTTCTAGCTAGCCAGTTTTAGGATCAGGCCATGTATTGGTACAGCTACCTCTATTTATTGGCTTTGAAAGTTTCTTATAACGTTTCAGTTGTTTCCTCCTTCCTTTTCTGCTCGAGGTAAGCCGGTCAGATGTCGTGTGAAAAACAAAGGTTCCTCTTAGCCTGATGACAATAATGAACCTGAAGAGGAGCAAACCATTGGACGAAGCAGCATTCTACCGTATTTACTCGAATGTAATGCTAGGGTCACATTTCGGGTGTGAAAAGGAAAAAAAAACTATGATTGTAACGTGAGGGTAGACTTCGGGTGTGCGACAGAAAAACCGAAAGAACCCGAATGTGACGCGAGGAACCGACATCGCACAGTTGTGAGGGTCAAAGATGACTTTATTGAAATACAAGCCAAGCAGGCATTCCTATACACCCTCATCCTCACGGCAGTTGTCGCCGTCACTGTCATGATCACAGCTTGACTCTTCTTTGTCACTAGCTGCCACCCACAGCACGTCTTCCTCGCTTCCGTCTAGAGCATTTGAAATTGAGCATTTCTTAAATGCGCGGTAGTCCAAATAATGAGGCCGCCCGTACCAGGCTGCTTAAACCCAGTGGGCAATGGAAGACGCGCTTGGGCATTTCAGCCTACCTGCAGGTGTTATGCGAAGGAAGGCGCTAAAAGCGGCACAAGAAGAGAACACACACACACACACACACACACACACACACACACACACACACACACACACACACACACACACACACACACACACACACACACACACACACACACACACACACACACACACACACACACACACACACACACACACACACACACACACACACACACACACACACACACACACACACACACACACACACACACACACACACACACACACACACACACACACACACACACACACACACACACATGTGTGTGTGCTGGAAAATGGAGGTCATGCCACCCGGCATAACAACGAGATGCGTTCGGTCGCGCTGCAGCTTTTGTTGGACGCCGGTGGTCTGGTGACCTCGGAAAGAGTCCAGAACCAATATTGCTTCCAGATGCAGCAATGCGCCTGGCCTTCGGTCCCACATGCTTTGAATCCAATCTATGACAAGATTCGAGTCCACCCAACCTTTTTCGTGAAAGCGCACGATAACGTCTTTCGGGAAAGTTTCCTTCGGAATCGTCTTCCATCGAAAAATAATGAATGTAGGGAGCTTGCGGCCGTCAGCCAAACATGCCCGCATAACGGTAATCTGATTTTTTTCGTTGCCTGTGCTTCTAAGGCGAACTTCATGCTCACCAGACTTGTGCACTGTTCCGGACACAGGCATGTCCAGATACACGGGTGTCTGGTTGGCATTGCCGATATTTCGAAGTGGCATGTTGGCAGAGCGACGAAGATCGATGACGTACCTCTGTAACTCTCGAAGTTTTGGTTCGAAGTCCCCGGGCAGCTTCTGACAAATAGAAGTCGTGCGTCGAAGGGAGAACCCGGCCCTTCGCATAAAATTCTGCACCCAGTCTCGTGATGCCTTAACTGGTTTTGGGTAAAACCCGTCTCCCGCGCAAGCTCCTGTGCTTTGCGCTGAAGCATTTCAATGCTTACTCCAAGTAGTCAGGAACGTTGCTCGCTAATGTACTCTGCAAGGCGACGCTCCAAATCCGGGAAGCGGCCTTTCTTAAGCCCCCGAAAGCCTTTTCACAGGCTGTTGCAATTAAAAAATTCCTCGCTATGTTTCCTCTATCTCTGCTCGTCGGTTCGTTGACGTCCAGACATCTTGCAGCCGCTGAATTTCCCACTTTCTCAGCAAGAAGAATAGCGTTGCGCTTGAAGCCAGCTGTATGCTGAGCGCGTGAGCACGCCATTCCGCTTGAAGACAACTCGACCGTTTGATAGGGATGGGCCTAAGACTCGAAGCACGGGACACACAACTATACGCACTGGCACCAAACACGAGAAAGAGCCGCCGCGGTGGCTGAGTGGTTATGGCGCTCGGCTGCCGACCCGAAAGACGCGGGTTCGATCCCGGCCGCGGCGGTAGAATTTCGATGGAGGCGAAATTCTAGAGGCCCGTGCAGTGTGCGATGTCAGTGCAAGTTAAAGAACCCCAGGTGGTCGAAATTTACGGAGCCCTTCACTACGGCGTCTCTCATTGCCTGAGGTGCTTTGGGACGTTAAACCCCTATAAACCAAACCAACCAAACACAAGAAAGAGCGAACAAAGCGCGCTGCTCCATGCCCTACTGCCTGTTAGTCACGTGGCCACGGTTTTGCATCAGTTCCAAGGATTAACAGACAGATGGCGGTGGGATCTCTCGCTCCTATGCTGGCATCTTGGCGGCGATTGCGAGCGCTCTGTGCCTCCGAGATGGCTCTTAATTTTGCGGTCGCAGAGGCCACACAACCTCGCTACAGGTTGCGAGCATTCGTCAAGAGTTGGCGCCCTCTCATCGCGCCAGTGACTATCTGGCGTCGACTCTTGTTGGCTTGTTCTCACTGGCGTCATTTTTTTGCGTTTGCGATTAGGTTGCCGCTTTGTCCTAGTAGTTGTGACCTGTGGTTCGTGTACTGGTTTACCGGCGAGTTGGAGTGCGTGATTTCGAATTAGCAGTACGATCAACGCACACGTGTGTTTGGTGCTCTTCATAGCGTTTTTACACCTAGTATTCGATGGTAACGCGGGGGGTGGGTGACATTTTCCTTCTACTTTCGGTAAAAAAACTCACGTCACATTCGAGTAAGTACCGTAGATTGAGGTAATCTGTGGGAGGCCACATTATCAATGAAAACCCTGTCAGTATTACGCTACCTCCTAGAAACTTTCTGTGCTATGCGATGCTGGCACCAGACAAATTGTGCAGCGGCACTCAACTTGTCACTTGCATGCCTAATGTCGATGTGAAAGGTACCCCTTTCCATATTTAGTACCACCTTGGATGCCCGACAATGTACGAATGGGCTGCTAACTACTTATTCATCAGAGTAAATGCTCTAGACTCACTGATTGCCTGTGCACTGCCACTGTATGGCTTTGGGTCTGTGGAAACTGCTAATAGCAAAGTACTTATAACATTGTCTAGTTCCAAGATGTCGTATGGGTGAATAGTCTTGTGGATGCGTGATGAGCAGCCGCTTGAGAATCTAGAATATCACATTCATTGAGCCTCATATTTTATTAGTAATTACTGTAGTATACAATCCTGCATTAAATTGGCGTGCAAAAGCAGTCCCATTAGGGACATTGTTTTTTTTGTTAACAGTAAAAAAAATTTGTGGGACTCTTTGGTATGCTCATGCCTGTCAGACGGAAAAATACTTTGAATGCAGAAATATCGAATTTAAATTTATAGTTTTTCCACCCCTTGATCCAAATTTATGATGTTTACAATAAAAAAGATCCCATGGTCACCATCTTCAAGTTGCACTGTAATATAGCATCTGGAATATGTGCTAAAAATTGGTTAGTACTGATTTCAGCTCTGTAATTGGTGAGCAGCTGTGCACCTGTATTTTTATTTATGGCTATTTTTAGCTTAGAAAGGCTGTTTTCAGTGGGATGAATATTTTTGGGATTAGCATGCATTACTTATTCAAACAGGCTAACAGCAGTTTTCTCTAGATAAAGTGAAACTATTGCAGGAAACTGTAATTACATTCTTTCACTGGCTTATTAAAAACAGATACATATAATATAGATGATATGCGACACTAGCTGAATATTCGTGTTCGAAATAAAAGGTATGAAACACAGGTTTTAACATAAAAGTACATGTTTGCGAGCAGCAAATTTTATTCATTGATTTCTGCTCATTGTTTATCAGTGTTTGCTGAAATTTATTGTCATGCTTACAAAGATGTGCCAATAATTGGGAAACTACAAATAGCTGGTCAAATGTGTTTTATTCGGTTTACTTAACGAAAAAGTGTAGTGTAATTAATTTGCCGTTATTTTGAATGGAGCATGCTGTATTTTTTTCGTTTTCGTTTGCTTTCTCAGAGAACAGTCTAGTTTGTGAGTCGCTTGCAACACTGTGCTCTTCAATTTGGTTTGTACAGCTTCCACATCTTTACAGATTTGCACAAATTTCGTGCCTACTTTTGTGGTTAATGCAAATACAGTTAATGTGTTTTGCTGCAGTCTTCTCTATGTTATTACAAGGTTTGGACACATAGCTGAGAATTCATGTTTTGCACATTCATGTTTTGCGGAGTTTATAATTACCTGTCTGATTACAGCTACTGTGGAGTGGAGGGTACCTGATACAGATGTGGCCCGCATCAACTCCTATATTACAAGCTTTTTGTGTGGCGCCAGGGACCGGAACAGTGGGCGGAAGGCCAGGATGAACCTGACGTGGGCACTCCACCCTGACCACAGATGGAGCTTTTGTGAAATAATGCAATAAAACATGCAATAGAACAAATTTGAGTTTGATATATCATACTTCAGCTTTGCACTGCCATGCCAGAGTCTGACTCTGGCCATGTTAAAGGCAGAAAAGCTTAAGATATTGGTGCATCTGCATAAGATGTTGCGGTGAATACATCGGATTTTCTATAATTTGACCTGTTTATGCATGACGAATGTGTGTGCAGCCAGTATTTTGCAGAGCTGAAATGAGTTGCCCACTTGGCCCAAACTGGACTTCATCAGGGCAGCCCAGTTTGGTTGCCCTTATAAAGGCTGGTCTGGGCCAAATTGGGCAGCCCATTTGTGCCCAGACTGGGCTTCATCTCGGCAACCAAGGACGGCCGTCCACTCGGGCCCAACAAGGGCCCCACCAGGGCATTGAAAATGGACTGCCCAGTCGGGCCCAACAACGGCCAGGGCATTGAAAATGGGCTGCTCACTCGGGCCCAACAAGGGCCCCACCAAGGCATTGAACGTGGGCTGCCCACTCGGGCCCAACAAGGGCCCCACCAGGGCTTTACAAATGGGCTGCCCACTCGGGCCAAACAAGGGCCCCACCAGGGTATTGAAAGTGGGCTGCCCAACAAGGGCCCCACCAGGGCATTGAAATGGGCTGCCCACGTTGGGCCAGATGTGGTTTTTCTGGGGCAAGCTAAATGGGCTGCCCAAGCTGGTTCTCTTCTGGCTCCTTTAGGGCAACCCAAGTGGGCACAAGTTGCAAATCCCACATAGGTCCCATATGGGATGCCCACTAGGGGCCGACAAGGGGCCCCAATTCGCAGCCCACTTTGTGCTACTTGGGTTGTATTATAAGCTTGATCGTCGTAAGGCCTATCCAGCAGCAGATAAACAGCCCAGCAGGGAAGAGGAAATCATGTGGAGGAAATTGCAAACAGGGGTGTTTCCAAACCCTAAACATAAGAGTAAATGACATCCGGGAGTCTCAACTTCTAGATATACGACACGCCGCGGTGACTCAGGGGTTAGTGTGCTCGGCTACTGATCCGGAGTTCCCGGTCTCGAACCCGACCGCACCGGCTGCGTCTTTATGGAGGCAAAACGCTAAGGCGCCCATGTGCTGTGCGATGTCAGTGCACATTAAAGATCCGCATGTGCTCGAAATTAGTCCGAAGCCCTCCACGACGGAACCTCTTTCATCAGTCACTTCCTGCTTTATCTCTTTCCTTACGGCGCGATTCAGGTGTCCAGCGATATGTGCCATTTCACTCCCCCCGAAAAAAATAATTTCAATACATGCGGCAATTTTTCACCCGCAGACAATCTTGCATTCGAATCCAGGATAACGAACATGGTCCTTTTAATTTAGGAGCCAGGGGTACACCACAGGGCGCGGTGCTCTCTTACCTGTTATTCTATTTGGCTATCATGCACCTACCGGCACAGCTGGGCGCTGTCGCCAGTGTGCAGCATGCTCTGTATGCCAATGACATCTCAATGTGGGCCATGCAGGGCTCCCTTGGGGACAGTGAGGCAAACCTGCAGGAGGCGGCGACGGTAGCGGACCGTTATGCTTGCCGATGTTGCCTCCATTGCTCTCTCCAAAAGTCTGAATTGCGTACGTTCGTGCACAATTCAGACTTCAACACAAGCGCCCTGTCACGTGGTATGTTTCATATTCCGCGGTCTTCCTTTATAACGCGGAAAAAAGTACCACGTGAGACATATCGTGTAGGAAACAATTTTTTTAAAGCTTTCTGAAGGTGCTCTAGAACTTTGCGTATCACACAAGGGATCTGCAGCGAATACTTAAAACGTTGGTGAATTAAAGAAAGCTAATGAATTAGTTAAGGAAAAAATAAAATTAAATAATGGATAGACTGACCTTAAGGCTGCGTGAAGCGCGCAGCCTTAAGTCTAGTCTGTCGCACTCCTCGCATGCCCTGAGGACTTATGCAACGTCACATTCCATTCTTCAGCCGCCAACTCCAGTTCTTCCCCCATGGAAGTTTGTACAGCTCAGCGACAACAAGCCAACAGATAATCGCCGGCCAACATCTGCTCATTCGGCCTCGTTGCTTTGCCAGAAATATGAGGAAGATGGTTGCCTGCCTGAAGGATCCATTGTTGTCTACGTAGACACAAGCATACAAGACTGCAAATCAACATCAGCTATCTACTGCCCGTGCAGACCTGCTCTGAATCAAACCTATTGGTCTCAGCTTACGGAAAGGCCTTCGTGCTTATGTGCTGAGCTCGTTGCAGTTCAAGGAGCACTCTGCTCCGTGGCCGACATAACTATGCTCCCTGCGGCCCGCGTTTTCATCCGCCCTGACGCCCTTCAAGTTGTCCGGTTGCCACGACGTGTTAGCCGCTTTCCAACGATATGTCAGGACATTCACCGGCTCGCGGCACGCATACCGCAGCCAGTACGTATTGAGTGGCTCCCACGGGATCTGCTGACCTATCAAAGCCAGGCAGATTTAGCGACCCGCCTTGCGAATACAAACTTATCACCGCCTAGGCTCCTTCATTTGGACAATTTTACCCTCCTTTCATCAAGAAAGGAACTCCTCCGGCGCCGCACACGTGCTCTCATCCCGCCGTGTGCGTTAACCTCCCCCCCCCCCCCCGCGGTCTTACCTGTGCAGAGGAAGTTTCGCTTAGGAGGAACCGGGTCGGGGTTGCCCTCGCACCAGCCTTCACTCGGAAGTGGCCTCAGTACCGAAAATTGTTTCCTCGGCCAGGGTGTCCAATATGTAAACATGAGGACATTGAGGCCGACATTCATTCCTTACTGTGGGACTGCCCAGCTCTCAAGCCTATACAAGGATCCGGCACCTGATGGTAGCGGGTCTTTCACCAAGCAACCCTGCTTCATACATTGCCTGGACGCAGGGACCGTACCATCGTTTTCTACTGGACTTCATCAAATCAGCTAACCTTTTTCCATTAATTTAACCTCTACTACATCAATCATCACACCTTCACCCATCATTAATGCCCTGGGGCAATAAATATAACTTAAAAAACTAAAAAAGATTGATGTGGATTAGCTCAGCTATTCCATAATATACAAAGCGAAAGATGGTGGAATTCACTGTGTTCATTGGCGTTGACAACGTTCTAGATGGCGATGGCTTTGACCAAAGGAAGGGCGCATGACTGGCTCCCTGTATATGAGGAGGCCTCATTCGTGCTTTTATACATGTGGCGATAATGAGAGAAAGATGTGGCCTGAAAGCATTAGCGCTGACAGCGTTGTGGCTGGCATGCTGCACTGCAGCAATAGCTAGGCCGCAGCTTTCATTTGGTGATCCATCTCTCGCGATCAACCATTAACTGCATCCCACCTCCCTGGATGGCAGGCAGGGCTCGCTGCCTATCCAGTGTGCGGAACGCAGTCAAAGCGGGCTTTAGCAGTTGGACACCAACACCACGCACATGAAAGCGAGATTGAGGTCTCCACTGACCCACGGAGCCGGTTGTGCGCCTTTCCTTTTGTGAAATTTAACGGCCTTTGCAAAGGGCTCAACGCCAATGCACTCTATGACGGCCGTCGGCTCACTTGTTTTGTTTGGTTTTTGAGGAAAGGAAATGTCACAGTAACCGTCTCACATATCTCGGTAGACACCGAACGGCGGCGTAAGGGAAGGGATAAAGGAGGGAGGGAAAGAAGAAAGAGAGAACTGAAAATAGAAAGTCGGATGTTGAGGAAAGGCCCGCCGATGCGCAGCGGCGGAACACCTGTCGATCGGAGCTACGAGTGGCGCATGCGCAGTAGTGACTAGGGAGCGAGAGAGAGAAATGCGTCGTGCGTGACGTTACTCGTGCTCCGACATACGCCGGCTCGCGCGAAGCGCGGTGTTGACTAGCGTATTGAAGCTTTTCGCTTCAAAGTATACTGAGTGACTCCAGGGTAGTTTGGTTTATGGTTTATGGGGATTTAACGTCCCAAAGCAACTCAGGCTATGAGAGACGCCGTAGTGAAGGGCTCCGGGTATTTCGACCACCTGGGGTTGTTTAACGTGCACTTACGTCGCACAGAACACGGGCCTCTAGAATTTCGCCTCCATCGAAATTCGACCGCCGCGGCCGGGATCGAAACCTCGCCTTTCGGGCCAGCAGCCGAGCGTCATATCCACTCAGCCAACGCGGCGGCTGACTCTAGGCTAGTGCCAATATTGTGCACGCGGTTTCATTCTTGTCCTAAGTTGCTTTCATTTTTAAAACATGGCTCAAGTTTTGTGGGAAAACCTGTATATTCAATATTGCCGAAACATTGCGATTTATAATGCGTCATTTTTTCGATGCATGGCAAAAGTGAAGGTTGTTCCGTGCAGTTATCGGAGGCTAATGTTCCTTTGGCTTAATTGATGGATTTGTATAACTAATTGATAAGATATTCCAAGACTATTTCGTTACTTTTGAGTTCACATATGCAGATAACTACTCGTCGTTCGCCGGAGAAGGATTTGTTGAGAACAGAATGGAAGTGTAGCCAACGTCATATTGACGCTGTTCTCTTCTTAAAATTTTGCAATTATTTCATGTTGTGACACCGAATGCATTCCAACAGGCCTTCTAACCTTTGCAGTTTTCGTGAATGGCACAAGCTTCTCGTGGAGTCCCCTATGAGGCCGCGTGCGCTATATTATCTCTCTAATCATCACCCTCTTGGAATGGAATGGAAGGGATATAGGAGGAACTGAATGAAGAAAGGAATGAAGAGGTGCTGTCCGGAGGGCTCCGAAATAATTTCTACCACCTGGGGATCTTTAACGTGCACTGACATCGCACAGCACACGGGCGCCTTAGCGTTTTTCCTCAATTAAAACGCAGCTTTCCTCCTTTCTTTTACGGTGCGGTTGCGTTGTCCGCCGAGATTAGACAGTTCTTGCACTGTTTCTTTTCCTGGACTAAATTATTTTTAATAATAATAATTGGTTTTTGGGGAAAGGAAATGGCGCAGTGCCTATCCCATATATAGTTGGACACCTGAACCGTGCCGTAAGATAACGAATAAAGTAAGGATTGCAAGAAGAAATGAAGAAATAGGTGCCGTAGTGGAGGGATCCGGAATAATTTTGACCACCTGGTGGTGGTGGTAGTGGTTTTATTAAAAATAATAGTAAAAAGGAAGGAAAAGATTTTTGCTAGCCCCGGCATCTGCCATCGATACTGAAGCACCTGAGCTGGGGCAGCGGAAATAAAGAACAGCAGGCAGAATGGAGAAATGAAATGAAAGAGGTGAGGGGACAGGAATAGAGGACAGGGGCAGAAGTAATATGTACAAATTATTTACACAATAAGTAATGTGTCCAGGTTTTGCGCGTGATTAGTTCATTTTAGAGGAATTAAATCACACACGCGCACAGCACTGTGTAGGTTACAACTGGAGTGGGGCGTCCAGTTATTAATCGTTCAAGGAACTCGCGGAGCGTTCGGTCACTGCGTGTAACTACCTGACGGAGAACAGACGGGACGTCAAGCCCGTGTGTTCGAGGAATGCACAGAGGCTCACCAAAGTTCGCTCACGAGTGCGCGCACTGCCCTGCGGCCACAATAGCGTCTTGATGGAGTCTGGTAGTATGCCCTGCGCCCTATAGGCCGCGAGCATATCGCGACGAGCATCGGCGAACGCGGAGCAGCGAAGGAGCAGATGTTCTAGTGTTTCCACTGCACCGCATCTGTCACACACATCACTCGTCGCGATTCCGTGACGCACCCGTCGTTCCCCGGGCCACACGCAGCCAATGCGCGCGCGGAGGATCATTGCACGTTGCGACCGTGTAAGTGCGCGACAGCCGGTGACACTATCGATGCGCTCACCTCCCGCGATGCGTGGGTCGGGGTGCTGCTTTCGCAGATGGTCGTGAATGGCCGCACGCACGTCCTCCACCGCAAGGGGCAGATCGCTGGCAGGTAGTTGGTGTGCAGCGGTCGCGAGGTCGTCAGCTTCTTCGTTGCCGGCGATGCCGCAGTGACCGGGCACCCACTGTGCACGCACGGCACAACCTCTCTGCGCGAGGCGCTCGATGCGCGAGCGAATTTCCCGCACTAGTGGGGTACCGCGGCCGTTAGATTGCAGGCGGCTGAGGGCGGCGCGGGAGTCGCAGAGCAGAGCACTCGTGGGCGGCGGAGGGCCGAGGGTGAGCAGCAGGTCCAGCCCGAGCCGGATCCCCATCAACTCCGCCGTGGTGGAGGAGCCCAGGAAGGTTGCGTGTTGCTGGCTGTGCAGTCGCAGGGCGGGGATGGTGGCCGCCGCAGCAAGGGAGCAGCTGTCGCGGGCCACTGAGCCGTCGGTGTACACGAGGAGATGGTCCTGGAGCTCCTCGTGTATGACGGCTCTGGCCAGCTGCTGCACAGCGCAGAGGGGTGTGCTCCGCTTTCCCGCGATGCCGACGATCTGTCGCTGTACCTCCGAGGCAGCAGGCCAGGGCGCGCAGGAGCCGTAGGGGGGTGGGCCTTGGGTCAATTGCTGACACTCGAGCAGCGCCGCGCCCATTCGTGAGCGCGGGTGCGAGCGCATACGCTGCAGCAGCGAGCTGCCGTCCGGTGCGCGGTGAAGCCGGTCGATGTGATTCAGTGCCCTGCGCGCTGCTTGGAGCTCAAGGGGCCACGCTCCTGCCTCGGCCAACGTTGCGGCGCATTGCGAGTTTTTGGGCAGGCCTAGGCACACGCGCAGGGACTTGCGGTGCTGAAGCTCGAGCTTCTTCCAGCACGGCTTGCGCACCGTGACGAGCGGCAGCGCATAGAGCACCGCCCCCAGAGCTGCGGCATTGTATAGACGCAGCGCGGCTTGCTGGGAGATGCCCTGGCCTCGAGCGGTGAGCTTGTGCACGGCAGCGGTGATCCTCTTCATCTGCAGACAGGCCTTGGTCGCCGCGGGGCGGAAGGAAAGGCGCCAGTCGATGTCCAGGCCAAGGTACCGCACCGATTTACGCCAAGGAATCGGAGTCCCGTCCAGTGACAGTGGCGCAAGGTGCGCGCGCGAGCGCGAAACGCAGGCCATGGCCACCGATTTGTTCGCGCTCAGCGACAGACCAAGGCCGCGCAAGCTGGCATAGATTGCGGTCAGGGCTTCCTGAAGGCACTCCCGCAAAGGAACGCCTCGCCCGGTGGTCCCCGGCACCACAGAGCTATGTCGTCTGCATATATGGACATGTACACATGCTGTCGCCCGCTCGTGGGGAGGGAGGCCGGCACCACCGACATGGCCACATTAAACAGAAATGGTGATAGGACAGAGCCCTGAGGCACGCCCATGTCGACCGGGCGAGGCTTCGAGAGCTTACCCCCTACTCGTACGCGCATGGTGCGCCCGCTCAGGAAGCCATGAACGTATCGCAAAAGGCGCCCGCTCACACCGGCCCTCTCAAGCACCGCAAGAATTGGTGCGCGGTGAACGTTGTCAAAAGCGCCCGAGACGTCCAGCAGCAGCAGCAGCACAACCTGGCCTGCCGCCCTGGCATGCTCCAGCGCTGTAACAACGTCCGATATAGAATCAGCCGTGCACCGCATCCCACGGAAACCCGTCTGCCGCTCGTCAAACAAATCAGCCTCCGCAGCCCGCTCATTCAGACGCTGCAACGCCATATGCTCCATGAGCTTACCTGCCGCCGATGTTAATGCCACTGGCCCGTATCCGCTCAGCTCCGTAGGTGGGCGCCCTGCCTTTCGGATGGGACAAACGACCGCGGTTCGCCAATCCTCCGGTAGCTCCCCGCGTTCCCACAGCAGGCTGATCTGCTGCAGGAGGATCTGTCGTTGCTGCGCATCCAGGTTTCGCAGCATTTGGTATGTCACCCCGTCCGGTCCGGGCGCCGAGCGGCGGCGGCAGCGCTGCAGCGCATTGTTCAATTCCGCCGCGGTGAACGGCGCATCACATGGACCTTCCGAGGCGACGGGCGAGGGACTGGCGTCGCTTCTGGGGCTCTCAGGAGCAGCTATGTTAGCGGCGTTTGCGGGGCTGGGCGGCGCGAACCGATCGGCAAACCGCTCTGCCAATTCTACAAAGCTGAGCCCGCTGGAGATTGCGAGGGCGGCCAGCGTTTGACGGTTTGCCTGTGGTTCGGTGATGCGCCGCAGGGTGTCAAACAGCCTCCGCGAGCTGACATCTTCCTCCATCCTTTGGCATAGTGAAGCCCACTGCCGGCGGTATAGCTTGTTGGCGTGGCGGCGCGCTGCTGCGTCCAAGCGGTTGTAGACAGTCCAGTCGGCGGCTCTGTCAGCCCGTCGCGCCCGTCGCTCTGCGCGATCTCTCTTCTCGCGCAGATTGAGCAGCTTCATATCAGGTGTGGGCTGTCCTGCCCTTACCTCTGCTCGTTGGGTGGCTGCGAGAGCGCTTCGGACTAGACTTGAAAAGAAATCTGCGCCAGTGGCCGCCGCCTCGTCGACCGCCCGCCTGAACGCACTCCAGTTGGTAATGGAGTAGGCACGTTTGGGGCGCGCCTCCATCGCAGTGGGTTCAATTAGGATGGAGTAATGATCCGAGGCCCAGAGAGATGGTGATCGGCGCCATGTCGCCTCGATGCCTCTGGATGCGAAGGCAACGTCGATGCAGGAGCCGGTTGTTCCGCGTCGTCGAAAGGTGGGCTCGCCGGTGTTCAAGGGGGTGAGTCCCAGCTGCGTTGCTGCGTCGTGCAGGTCGTCTCCCCGCGCGGAGTGGCGCGCACTGCCCCACGCACTATGGTGCGCGTTAAAATCACCACAGATGATTTGGCGCGGGGCACAGCACTAAGACACAGCACGAAAACACAGCGCGTTCCACGCGACAGCTGGACGCACATAAACACTGGCCACCGACGTGTCAACACCACCGACGCGCACTGTCACCACCACGCACTCCTGGGCGTCAGATTTCGCCGCCGCCGAGCCGACGAGGGTGTGCTGGACGTCCTGCCGCACGTATATCGCGCACCTTGATTTCCCGGGGCGATGAGATGTGACACAACAGGGCACTGCAGCACAGGTGGGTTCCTCGCACGTGGTGGCTGAGTGGTAGCCAATGTAGCCAGGTAGCCGCATCTGGGGCTCCCCGTCATGTGAACGTACGTACGTCTCCTGCAGCGCGATAACTTCCGGCGAATCCTGTGCGATGCGAACTCGCATTTCGGCGTACCGCGCCGCAAGCGAGCGCACGTTCCACTGCAGGATGGATGGTATGCGGGAGGGAATCCGGCGGCTAGCCATCATGCTGGCTTATCTGTGCGGGAGCACCCGCTGCTTCTAAGCAAGCCGGGTGTCCATCGGTGCCCTCCGGGAAAAGTGCGCTGAGGGCGCGCAACGCCAGCTTTAGGCGCGCGATCTCCGCGTCCCGTGCGTCAGGGGGCTGGCCGTGAGAAGCGGCCGCAGGCTCGGGCCGCGCTGTACGGGACGCCGGGCAACCGGATCGCCGCTGCCGCTGCCGGCGCTGCCGTTGCTTCTGTGTCTGCTGCTGCGGCTGCTGGGGTGTTCCCCTGACGACCTGCGCATAAGAAAGAGCGCGCGGCGTCTGCTGATGTTGCTGGGCTGGGGCCGCTGTCTCAGCCTGGACGACGGCTCGGACAACCTGCCTGGACATCGGGGCCATGAATGTGGCCATTAAAGTGGCCACGTGACGCTCTCGCTGCCAGTGCGGGCACGCTGGGTCAATGGCTGCGTTCCGCCCCCCGCAGTTAATGCAGCGGGGCTTGCTCGCGCAGGTACCAGGCTCGTGTGGCCCGCCGCAGCGCGTGCATCGGGCAGGAGCACGACACACCTCAGTGGCATGCCCCAGGCTGGCGCACTTGGCACACTGGAGCGGCCGGGTACGGCAGGGGCGGACCGCGAGCCTGCGCTTGAATATGGTGATGAACGCCGGGGGTGTCGGCGCCGCAAAACGGAGAGCGAGTGTGCTGCCCGACAGAGACGCCGACACCATCGGTACTGTTGACTCCGCCGCCGCTAGCAGCTCCTCCGCCGTTCTGCGCCCGTCCACACCGAAGACCAGGCCGGAGCTTTGATTCCGAGGAGGAGGCTCCTTGGCGCAGACCGGCACGCCGCGGATGACGGCCGTGGCTAGCAGGGCCTGTAGAGCATCGCTGCTCCCCGCGTCCACTGCCACCACATTCCGCCGCATGTTTACCCGGACGGCGAGGACGCCCGGGCGGGATCCGATCTCCTCGGCCAACTCCCAGCCCTGTTCCCTGGTGAAGGCGGTGCCCCGGTTCGCCGGCCGAAACAGCACCGTCCCCACCAGGCTGGACGGGACCTCCACGGCAGCCGCGGCTCGCTCCAGTGCAGCTCTCCGACGCCGCTGCGCCTTGGTAGTGATAATGCGCCACGGGACCAGGGTGGCCCCAGCATCAGCGTCGCCGCTGCCTGCGGGGCATTGCTGCGGCGCGCCGCGGAGTTGGGCGCGCTCGGTGCCAGCAGACGAAGCCCCAGCCGCAGCCTGGTCTCGTGCGGCGGGATTTGGTGAGGTCGCACCCGTTTTTCTTCCGGACGCCGTCGCCCCCGCAGCAACAGCAGCAGCATCAGCAGCAGGCTGTAGGTGGGCTCCATGGGGCTCCTGCTGGGAAGGCCCTGCTCCTTCGAGTGTGGAGGGAGAGGGAACAGTGACGGTGGGGGGCCTTCGAGCTTCCCGCTTGGCCACCGCAATGTCCCTTTTGGTTTCCGAGTCCCTCTCCTCCTCGGACCCCGTTGAGCGTCGCCGTTTCCGGAGAGCAGACTCGTCCATTGGGGTGCACATGCTCTCCTCGGCTGCAGGTGTCCGCTGTGAGCCCGCAGCAGCAGCATCAGGGGGAGAGGGCATCACAGCCGGTTCCCCAGGAGCAGCAATGGCGGCAGGAAGCGCACGGGTGGCCAGAAATGGCGGGAAGGGAGCCGCCATGGAGTTCTGCGTCTGGTGAGCGAGCGCCATGGCGTCCCGCAAGGCTAGAACGCGTGGGTCCGCCGGCGACACGTCCAAGGTCCCGATGACGTACTCAAGGTTCTCCGAGGTGGTGATGAGCGCCGCCGTCAGGCACCTCACCGTGTCCCGCAGATCAGCGATCTCGGCCTGCATTCGCCGAATGGTGCTGGAAGACCTTCCTCTGGACGGCGTTCGTCTCCGTGATCGTGAGCGAGAGCGGCCTGCCCTGCGTTGTTGATTGTCACCGCCAAACACAGGCCTTCGCTCGTTCACGGTGTCTGTGGCCTCCACGGGGAGACCCCGCAACGCCGCAAAGCCTTAGGCCCAGCGTCCGAAGGAACAGAGAGCTAAAAAACACGTCCGCTCGCTTCGAACGCCCACCGAAGAATCCTTGACCACCTGGGGATCTTTAACGTGGACTGACGTCGTACAGCACACGGGCGCCTTAGCATTTTGCCGCCATAAAACCTATTTTTCAAAGGCCAGTTTTCATTCTACAGCACACAGCTGTTTATTATTTTGCTGTGCGTCGACAACAGGGCAAAACAATGAAGAGTAAATATAATATCTCCGCTTCGCTTAAATCTCAAATTCTAATTTGACATTGATTAAAACTTCGATGCAACGCCAGCCAGTACACAATCAGAGTTGAAAGCAAGCAAGTGTTCTACTTTGAATTTGTTGAGCGGAAGCCTCTCACTGGACCGTTGATTTTTGTGCGCTGATTGCTTTAGCTAGCGGTACCCAATCAAGTGAGCACCGGCTCCCATTGCGGTTCACTGGCGCTCCGATTCCGGGCACGAGCTTGCTCATGTTGATGTCCGGTGCCACAAAGTTTGGTAACTACTTGTCTCGGCCAGGGATATAATGTGCTCCCAAGTACCCTTTTTTGTACACATTGATTGCTGGTCTGGCGGTCAAACTTCCATTTTTGTATTTAATAAGCGTATGTAGCTATGGGTAGCCCGCCCGTCTTCATAAACTTCATTGTGTATTTAAATTCCCCTTGCACTTATGGGGCGATAGCTTTAAAGTGTCCGTGTGGTCGTTTGGGGATTTCTTGGTGCACCACTATGCAGACATCGGCAGCTTTCCACGTGACATCATATCCTGCTGTACTACAAGTTAGCGCACGTAATCCGAGCCGCTAATTAGTGGACCTTAAAAGTAACTTTTTCTGTATTGTCATTTGCGCACGTTGCTGTTACAAATCATCTGTTTTTCTTTCTGAACCAACATCCTCTTTGGTAAAGAATTTGTGCCCGGCACCCGACCGAAGGGACTCCGGTTCACTTCCGCTTGACAACTTTTTAAAACAAAAGCTTTACCACGCTCGATCAATTGCAACGCACTTGGTGCCATTGAGTGGTCATGGCTTTAATATCCACGCGGTTCCTATTTCGCTGCGTCTGTACAAATGACCCTGAACAGGAGGAGCGGAGCTGCGTAAGTAACCACGTGACGTACGACGTGAATTGCAGCACCTGCAGTCACGCGCTCCGCCGTCGTCGCGGTGGCTGCGCGCTGCCTATCCACTCTCTCGCTGTGGACGAAGCAAGTCAACTGGAGCCGACGTCCTCGAGAGTGGGTACTCACAGATGTCGGACCGAGTCTGATCACCCGGTCGACATTGCCAACTGGTCGAAGGATTTGGCAATCGATAGGAAGCGTAAACGCGCTAGCGGCCAGCCGAAAGGAATGCATGGCGGGAGCTTCGCCTGGCTCGAGGGCGAGCGAAAGATGCCGTATGAAGACAGCGATGAGCCTTGTTACCAGCCGCGGTGGAGACTGGCGAGACACTGGAAGCGAGTTGTCGCACTGCGGAACCCGCAACGACCCACGTTTTCCGTCTGTCTGTCAGACTGTGCTTCGGCCCCAAGAACCTTAGAAAGTGACCTCACATGTAATCCGTGCTTTCGCTTGCATAGCTAGTGTTAGCTTAGCTAAGCCGACCCATTTTTTTTCTTTGAAGCGAGCATGTTTTTCTACGTCGTTACACCCATTCCACAAATTTGATATTCCGAGTCGCACAATGCCGGGTTTTCCTCCAAACGGGACCAATAACGCTTTTGATTTAAGGGCTAATGCTTTGTTTGTCTGTCCTTGATGTCTTTTAAAATCAAGAAGAATTGATATCGCTCATATTTCATGGTGGTTGACAGGCGTAAATGAATTTCGTTTATTTTCTTACTGCTGCTTACTAGTAGTAAACACCAGCTCTGCCTTCAACCACTTTGTGAGATAACTTACGCTGACTCTATAAACCCCAATTAGACGGTTGTACCTCTCGCTGGCCGTAGACATCTCAATGGCACTGTGAAGGGGGTAAATGGAAAAGAACTGCATGTATGTACACTCCGTCTCCGTTGACACCGAACACAGATCACTGGACGTGATCTTGCTCTAAGTTTCCTTCGCCTACAAACCACAGTTAACGAGGCAACCCCGTGGAACCCTTACCTAGTAAATGGAAGGGAGGCCGTGCCAACACTCGATCCAATGTTGCGGGATGTCACCAGTGAGGACCACCTCAACGTCGCCGCAAACCTGCACTCCACTCTAAGTACGAATACGCCTATATGAGAGTAAGAAAGGAGTATGCTTTGTATCAAACTCGGCGTAGGTAAAAACCAGATGTGTGCCTTAAGAGACAAGGAGGGCAATGCCATTAGCAATATGGATAAGATCGTTAATGTAGCCGAAGAGTTCTACACAAATCTATACAGTAGCCAGTGTAATCAGAACTTTAACGATAAAGACAGTAGCACACACCATTGCGTAATCCCGCCAGTAATGAAAGAGGAAATAAAGAAAGCATTAGGAAGGGTGCAAAGGGGAAAATCATCTGACTAGGATCAGGTAACAGGAGATCTGTTGAAAGATGGAGGACAGATTCTTCTGCAAAAACTAGCACCCTGTATACGCAATGCCTTACGACCTGGACCGTACCACAAGCTTGGAAAAATGCAAACATTATCTTGATTCATAAGAAAGCAGAAGCCAAGGACTTGAAAAAATTACAGACCGATCAGCTTACTGTCCGCTGCCGACAAGGTATTTATTAACGTAATCACTAGTAGGGTCAGGAAAACCATAGAGTTTAATCAACCAAATTATCAGGCAGGCTTCCGTAAAGTATTTTCAACATTAGATCATATTCGCAGTATAAATAAGGGGCTAGAGAAATGCACACAAAACAGCCAACCCCTATATATATATATATATATATATATATATATATATATATATATATATATAGAAAGATAAACGTATTTGGTTGCTAGAGGCAAAAATTCAAAGTTGAAAACGCTTCATTTAGCCATAGATTTATTTTGAGTCGACGTTTCGGACAGAGCCTGTCCTTTCTCAAGACTGACGTTACAGGGGTCTTCTTCCTCTTCTTAAGGAGTTGGCACTGGCACACATGTACGACACATGAACAAAAGAAACAAACGGTGGCAAAGAATACTAGAAAAGATACAGATAGAAAGGGAAAAAAGGGGGAACAAATAAAAAAGAAAAACGTGTTGTACCCAGCCGCCCACCCCGAAGCCGCGGGGAGCCGACCCCGGACGAGGGAAACAAAAAAAAGGAAAACACGGAGCGGGAGAGGATAATGGCTACCCATCAAGGCAACAGAGCGGCGGCGTGCAAGGTGGACAGGAGCAGACGGTGGCGGGATCGCCCTACACACAAAAGTTAGACGCGTGCACTCGCGTGCCCCGTACACACAGAGTAAACAAATAAACAGAATAAAATGCAGACAGGGTCGGAGCTTCCGTCATCTTGAACCACTTCGGCAGCCAGAGCCAAGGCCGAATCAGCGGCGCCGTGAGCTTAACTAAACACACGTGCACTGTGCATGAAAACACCCAGACACACAGCAGTAAAACATCCGAGCTCATGCCAGTGTCGTGTGGCGGCTAAATGACAATGGCGGGAGCATTTAAGCGAGTAAGGTGTACAGAAACAGACGGTGGCGGAATTGTCCAACATATATAAATTGGAGATGCTTGCACTCGCGTGACCTGGCCAGAAAAAGTAAACAAATAAACAAAATAAAATGCAGACAGGACAGGAGACTTCCGTCATCTGGAACCATTTCCGCAGCCCGAGTCAAGGTAGAATCAGCGGCGCCGTGAGCTTAACTACACACACGTGCACTGTGCCTGAAAACACCCACAAAAGAAAAAAAGTGGAAAAACATCCGAGTTCGGCCAAGTGTGGTGTGGGAGGTAAATGTGAATGGCGTGAGCAATTAGGCAAGGGTTCTTCAATTGCACCCCGTCGTCAAGGTAATCGAACTGGGAAGATAGGGGCAGGATGGGGTAGGGAATGAAGAAATTTGTGTGAGCTTGAAAAAGATGTCGCCGGCAAGAAACGACCGAGGTATGTCAAGCTGGCTCTCGTAATGTCAGCAACGGCCCTGCAAGGGGCGGATGGAGGACAATACACCTGGACTTTCATTAATGCCGTGAGGAATTGTTTCAAATTTGTAAATGAAGTACGACTCGCGTTGTTCTCTTTCCCGGGTGTTGTGGAACCCACCCTGTAGGACTGTTAACTTAATTGCATCAAATGGGTGGTTTCGCTCATTAATGTGTTTTGACAAGGGAAGGTTGGGTAGGGATAAGATATGCGCGCGGTGGTTATTAAAGCGAATTCGTAGAGGGTTGACGGTCTGTCCAATGTACTGCATACTGCACACACTGCATTCTAGGAGGTATATTACGTTGCAGGAATCACAGTCAAAGTTGCCATTAATTTCCCATTTGAAGCCTGAAGCTGTGCTTACTGCACAGCTTGATGTTTGTATGTGTTTGCAGACCTGGCATCTACTTTTTCGGCAGGGCCGGCACCCCAAAACCGGCTGGTTATTTGTTTTTGAGTGTACAAGAATATTTTTAATGTTTTTTGGTCGTCTGTAGATCACGTGAGGGGGAGCAGTGAAAATTTTGGTGAGGCGCTCGCTTTGTTCGAGGATGTTGAAATGTTTTCTGAGGATTTTGTTTACGTTAGGCGGGTTACTGGTGAAGGTAAGTACGAGATTGGCCCGGTGGTCTGTTTCGTCGTTGTAGCGACATCCCTCCAGTATTTGCTCTCGGTTGAGTTTAGATGCCTTTTCAATGGCATCGTCGACAATGGCGGGGGGGTATCGTTGCTTAATGAGGACTTCTCGCATGCGTTTGGAATTTTTTACGAAGTCCTCGTCTTGGGAACATATTCTTTTAAATCGATGTGCCCGAGAGTATGGGATGCTTGTTTTAGAGTGACGAGGATGGCAGCTTTGGAAGTGTAGGTATTGTTGGCGGTCCGTCGGTTTTCTATATACACCGGTGGTAAGTGAGCCTTTGTTTACCGAAATCTCAACATCTAGAAAGTTAATTTTGGTGTTGGAGTGCTTGTAAGTGAAGGATATGTTGGGGTGGACGAGGTTGAAGTTTTCAATAAAACGTACGAGTTCTTGCTCTGTGTCAGTCCATATTAAAAAGATGTCATCCAAGTAGCGTTTGTATAGGGTGGGCTTAATGGGGCAATCTTTCAGAAATTTGGATTCAATACTATGCATGAAGATATTGGCGTAGGTTGGTGCCATCCTTGTACCCATGGCTGTGCCATTAATTTGCAAATAGTGTTCATTGTTAAATTCGAAGTTGTTATATTCGAGTACGATTTTTGCCAGTATTTCTAAAACACGTGGGGTAGGGGTTTCCTCCTTTCTGTTTTGTTCATACGCTTCGATCAGAGATTTAATGCCATCGGAATGAGGAATGTTTGTGTAGAGAGAGACTACATCTAGTGTTGCCAGGAAGGCTCCTTCCGGGAGTTTGAGACCTGCTATTGCGCGAAGGAAATGGTTTGTGTCGCGTATGTATGATGCGTGTGTTGTTGGAATATGTCTAATTAGTGTGTCAATGTAACTGGAAATTGGTTCTGTAATCGTGCCAATGCCAGATACTATAGGGCGGCCAGGATTATTCTTTTTGTGGATTTTCGGTAACATGTAGAATCGGCCCGGCGACGGGTGTGGTGCGGTGAGGGCTTTAGATAACCGTAGGGATATGTCCTCATTCTTCGCAAGTTGACCCAGGGTCTCCGCTACAAAATGTTGGTATTGCGCAGTTGGGTCTGCTTCAAGACGTTGATAGAAACTAATGTTAGAGAGTTGTCTCAAGCCTTCTTCAATGTATTTTTCGCTGTCCATGACAACTATACCACCTCCCTTATCCGCTGGTTTTATGATTATATCAGTCCTTCTGCTCAGAGCCTTCAATGCATCCCGTTCGTTTTTAGACAAGTTCTGCCTCCCTGGAGTTTGGTTCTTGTAGGCGTAAATAATGTCTTTCTGGACGGCGTTAATGTACATGTCCAAGTGTTTGTCCCTTCCTATACTAGGAGTCCAGTGGTGGTTAGTAACGACGAGTTCTCTGCTATCCGCGGTAACCCGCGCCCGATCGAAGAAGTATTCCCGGAGTCGCAACATTCGTGCAAAGTTGTCCAAATCTTTTAACACCGAGAATTCGCTGTATTTACCGGTGGTAGGCAGAATGTAAGGCCTCGAGAAAGGACGGATATTTCCTCTGTCGTTAAGGCCCTGGTTGATAGATTAATAATATTGTGCTGGAAAGCAAAGTCGGCGCTTGGAACCGCAAGATTATTATTAGTAGATGCTGTCATTTCAGATCGTTCTACGCGTGTTTCTTGAACTGTTGACGTTTGTGTCGTTCTACTGGATTTGTTGTTGGAGTTTATTATAATAGTGGGGTTAATATTTGTAGCTGCCTCCGTTCTTGATTCTTTTTCGCTTGTTATTGATTTTGACCACACGTGTTCTGGAACCCCGTCTCGAATAAATTTTTTGTGTTTGGTCTTGCGTACCTCAGTCGCTCTCTTTTCTTCAAAGAACATAGGCTCTGTGGCCTCCAGCGCGGTAAGCGTAATTTGTTGATGAGCACGACTCTCTTCCATTCTCAGAGCCACCAACGCCTTCTCAAAGTGGCCAATGGTAACTACAAGCACGTGTGTGTAGTGCACGTGTGTGTAGTTAAGCTCACGGCGCCGCTGATTCTACCTTGACTCGGGCTGCGGAAATGGTTCCAGATGACGGAAGTCTCCTGTCCTGTCTGCATTTTATTTTGTTTATTTGTTTACTTTTTCTGGCCAGGTCACGCGAGTGCAAGCATCTCCAATTTATATATGTTGGACAATTCCGCCACCGTCTGTTTCTGTACACCTTACTCGCTTAAATGCTCCCGCCATTGTCATTTAGCCGCCACACGACACTGGCATGAGCTCGGATGTTTTACTGCTGTGTGTCTGGGTGTTTTCATGCACAGTGCACGTGTGTTTAGTTAAGCTCACGGCGCCGCTGACTCGGCCTTGGCTCTGGCTGCCGAAGTGGTTCAAGATGACGGAAGCTCCGACCCTGTCTGCATTTTATTCTGTTTATTTGTTTACTCTTTGTGTACGGGGCACGCGAGTGCACGCGTCTTTAACTTTTGTGTGTAGGGCGATCCCGCCACCGTCTGCTCCTGTCCACCTTGCACGCCGCCGCTCTGTTGCCTTGATGGGTAGCCATTATCCTCTCCCGCTCCGTGTTTTCCTTTTTTTTGTTTCCCTCGTCCGGGGTCGGCTCCCCGCGGCTTCGGGGTGGGCGGCGGGGTACAACACGTTTTTCTTTTTTATTTGTTCCCCCTTTTTTCCCTTTCTATCTGTATCTTTTCTAGTATTCTTTGCCACCGTTTGTTTCTTTTGTTCATGTGTCGTACATGTGTGCCAGTGCCAACTCCTTAAGAAGAGGAAGAAGACCCCTGTAACTTCAGTCTTGAGAAAGGACAGGCTCTGTCCGAAACGTCGACTCAAAATAAATCTATGGCTAAATGAAGCGTTTTCAACTTTGAATTATATATATATATATATATATATATATATATATATATATATATATCCTTAATAGATTACGAGAAAGCAATTCATAAAGTGAAAACCTCAGCTTTAATACAGGCTTTGCGTAATCAGGCTGTATAAGCGCCTTATTTCAAAATACTGGAAGATATATACAGGAACTGCACAGCTACCATAGTCCTCCATAAAGTGAGCTATTAAATGGGCGTCAGGGAGGGAGTCACGATCTCGCCGATGCTATTCACCGCCTGTTTACCGTTGGTATTCCGAGGCCTGAATAGGGAACAGTTGGGGATAAGAGTTAATGGAGAACACGTTAATAATCTGCGATTCGCTAAATGAAATTGTCTTGCTGAGTCACTAAGGAGGTTAACTGCAAATCATGATCAGTGAGTTACGCAGGGCAGAACGGTGGGTCTAAAAATTAGCATGCATAAAACCAAAGTAATGTTCAACAGTCTAACAAAGGAACAGCAGTTCACAATTGGCAGTGAGGTGCAGGAAGTGGTAAAGACCTACTTAGGGCAGGTAGTGGCAGCTGATCCAGATCATGACAGGGAAATAGCTGGAAGGGTAAGAAGGGCTGCAGCGCATATGGCAGGTTCTCTCAGATTATTAATAGCAGATTACCAATATCCCTCAAGAGAAAAGTGTACAACAGCTGTATCTTACCGTTACTCTCCTACTGGGCAGAAATGTTGAGACTAATTAAAATGGTTAAGCTTTAATTAAGGACGACGCAGCGAGCCATGGAAAGAAAAAGGATAGGTGTAACGTTAAGAGACCGGAAGCGGGCAGAGTGTGTGAGGGAACAAACGCGGGTTAATGACATCCTAGTCGAAAGCAGGAGGAAGAAATGGGCAGGGCATTTAATGCGCAGGCAACATAACCGCTGGTCCTTAGGGGTAACGAAGTGGATTCCAAGAGAAGGCAAGCGTAGCAGAGGGAAGCAGAAATTTAGGCGGCAGGATGAGAATGTGAGGCTTGCAGGCATGGGGTGGGCGCAGCTGTGAAGCAGAGGGTTAATTGTAGAGACATGGAAGAGGCCTTTGCCCCGCAGTGGGTGTAGTCAGGATGATGACGAAGGTGTCCTCTAGAGCACTCCCTTTTATAAAGGAAGTGTGCTAGAGGACATGCGATTACATTTCAGCACTGTTATGTTAATATCGTGCAGTCCGCGGAAGAACACCGACGTCATGGCTGGTTGCGCGCTCAAGACGAGTAGTGTGCCAACCGTTGACATTACAACCTTCGTCGGTACCACGCAGAATACAAGCTAGTTGACCCAGTCTAATTTTGGACATCCAATTGTCACGGTAGACACGGTGGATACGTTTTCGCCGCTACTGCGGGCCGCACAAGATTATTCGCCTGCCATGTCAGCGGGACTCTGAAGTTGTTCTTGATGGTGTGACATGATCCGAGCGACGCCAAACCCGAGGAGAAGTAGTGCGTGTAATGGGTCGAAAAGCATTTTATGAGCGGTAATATAACCATGTGTTCGTGCTCATGCACTTTAATTCAAGGAGAAATCATTATATGTTCCATTGATTCTAAGCTGCTAGTTGTCGGCGTCGAAGCACAAAAGATCGGAGAGCCATGGAGATGGCAAGAAGTAGAGAAAGAGAGAACTTTTTTTGCCACAGGTGCCGCGAACTAGGGCCGGTGGGTCCTGTGCGACCCCATTTGGGGGCCACGTACTGTGCCCATGAAATGAGTGAAGGTTAATAATAATTATAATAATAGTTGGTTTTGGGGGAAAGTAATTGGCGCAGTATCTGTCTCATCTATCGTTGGACACCTCAACCGCGCCGTAAGGGAAGGAATAAAGGCGGGAGTGAAAGATGAAAGGAAGAGAGAGGTGCCGTAGTGGAGGGTTCCGGAATAATTTCGACCACCTGGGGATCTTTAACGTGCACTGACATCGCACAGCACACGGGCGCCTTACCGTTTTTCCTACATAAAAACGCAGCCGCCGCAATCGGGCTCGAACCCGGGAACTCCGGATCAGTAGTCGAGCACCCTAACCACTGAGTCACCGCGGCGGGGCATGAAGTTTGCGCGGCTGGTTGAGGATTTGGTCCCAGCATTGCGCACAGGGAGATGGCAGGAGGGTTTCTGGAGGACGGATTTTTTCGCACCCCCAGAGGATGTGCTCCTGAGTGGCGGACGATACGTGGTTGTAATTTGGGCATGTGGGGTGGTATTCTCCAATAGTGATCAGTGATAGCCTTGAGTGGCTGAAAAATAAGTGCGTCTGCAATTTTCGGAGCAGGGTTGCTTATGCTCTGTCGAGGTCGTGTTGAAGAGGCGGGAAATGGCGTCACGTCTTTTTATGAACATTGGTGATGTCGGCACAAGTCTGGAGGGCTTCAGCGAGGACTTCAGGATCTGTGGCGCGGCCGCCAGGATTGTCAATCTTCGGGCAAGTCGGCCGGCCCCTTCCTTACCAGCCTGTTATGGTGAGTGGTTTAGGCAGGGGCTTATTAATTTTCAATCTTGTTAGGTTGCCCCAACCTGATATATGTCCCTTCGGTAGCACAGTTGACCTCATTTTCGGGAACCTAGGTTAGGGTAATTTTGTGGTCGGGAGTGCAGCATCGTGCAGGATGCGTGCAGCGGCAGTAAAGATGCAGCCTGCCGAGTAGGTTAGGATTGCTCGTTTTAAGTCACCGAGGACTGTGCGCGTACAGCGGTCAGCGATATCCAGCGCTATGGCTGTCTCTTCTGCTACGGCGAGGGAGTGGGCGCACACCGCGGTGGCGGAGATAAGGGTAGATGGCGGCGTGGTTGCACAGACCACGTAGATTGCACCTTGCGTTGTCGCGTCCATGTGTGCAGTGTGTTCGTCGGCACGATAGAAATCATCCAGTTCTCGGGCTTTGTGCTAAAGGCGTGCGTCTTGTCGATGAGGCAGCCGCTTCTTCTGTAGTGGTTTGGCAAACCGGCGGGTATGTAATACACCTAGCAAGAAGTGGAGAGGGAAGCGGCTGGACCAGCTTCGGAGCGAGGACGCATTACCGGAAAAGCCTTCGGAGACGAAATAGGACTTCATATGGCGGAAGGCAGCGGAGCGTCGGAGGCAGCAGGTGCCAGCATCCGACCACTTGGTGCATGACTTAGTCGCGCCAGTGCTCACGCAGTAGGAGTCATAAGTGTCGTTGCTGAGGGTATCACGGCTGCGCGCGTGACTGTCTCGTCAGACTCGCCTGCCGACGGTGTGTTTGCAATGCAGTCAATGTTGGCGGTAACGCGTTTCAAGAAACGGCGTTACCGGTAACGCTTTATTTTTCGGTAACTTAGTAACGCACCAGTTACCATTTTGAAACCGTAAAGGGTAACACACTTACGTTAACTTTTCTCAATAACGTGAGGTGTCACGTTACTATTTACTTTAAATTTGAAGCGATGTTTATTGCCTCAGGGCATAAAAACTATGAAGTGAGAGATGAGTAAGATGCTTAAATAAATGAAAAAAAGTTGAGCTGATCTGATAAAATCAAGAAGTGAACGATGATATGGACCTTGTGTCCATGCAATATATGAATCCGGATTTACCGGTGAGAGTCCCACTGACGAAGGTGCTGAATTCTCGTCGGCTTCAGCGCAGGGCAGTCCCACAACCCGTGGTGGATATCCACCTTCTCTCCACCTTTACCACTGTATATATTTCCACGCGTTCCGCGCCTTTTCATTAAAGTTGTTAGTCAGCAGTGTGTTCCGTGTTCCACGTGTCTCTCTTCGTTTGTGTCCCAAAGTTCATGCTGGCCCAAATCATGGGTGGATATCCGCCTCACAGTCTCTGTTCTTGCAGAATGGACACCCTGGGCGGGGATATAAATTTTTGAAATGCGGCCACATGCGTGTCAGAGCTGGAGTTAGGGCAACCCCGACCCGTATCCTCCGAAGCGCAACCTCCTCTGCACGGGTAAGACCACGGAGACGGGTTACCGCACATGGAGGCATTAGAGCACGTGTGCGGCGCAGGAGGTGCTCCTTTCTTGCTAAAAGGAGGGTGGTGTCATCCAGAGTGAGGATTCGAGGCAAATACGTGGTTGGGGTCGAAAGGAGGGTCGCAGAATCTGCGTGGCTTTGTGTGTACAGGAGGTCAGGCGGGACCCACTCTATACGGATTTGCTGCGGGATGCGTGCCGCTAGGCGAAGGATATCTTGGAAGATTTCTGGGGTGCGACGGACTCGTCGTAGTAGGCGTGCGACGTGAAGGGCGTCTGTGCGAAAGACAATGCGGGCCGTGGGTAGAATGGGAACGGCGGCCACAGAGCAAAGTGCCTCTTGAACCGCAAGCATCTCCGCACAGAAGGAGGAAGGAGGTCCTGAGAGACTAACCCTTGACGATTTGTTCAGAGCAGGCTTGCAAGGACAGTAAAAGTCAGTTGTTGTTTCGCAGGCCTGGACGCTTGCGTCAACGTACATAACGATGAATCCGTGCGGCAGATTGGCGTCTTGCTCTGTAATTCGGTCGCGAAACGCCGATGCCGCGCTGGTAGATGATGGCCGACGTAGGTCAGTTGGCTTGTTGTCTCTTAACTGCACAAAACGCCAGGGAGGATGAACTGGCGGAGGCGGCTGTAGAATGAAGTGCGATGATGCATATGCCCTGAGTGCACAAGTTGTGTGTGTAAGGCTTGACTTTAGGCGGTGAGCATCGCGTTGTTGCTGCACCAGCTCATCTAGTGTATTCAGCTGCGCATGATCTTGGAGTGCCACCATCGGGGTAATGCGGGCAAGGCAAGAGAAGACCCTCTTTGCCTCTCGATTTACAGCTTCTATGCTGGAAACGGGCTTGGTAAACGAGGCGCGGTTGCGCAACTGCCCGCACCAACTGTCGTGCAACATGAGAGCGGGCTCCGCCTGTTTTAAGAGAAGTGCGTCTAATCAGACCCAAGGCCAGAATTGTTTGTTTTATAGCCCGAGAAAGCCAAGCAGTACCTGTTCCTGACTCCTGTATTGTCAAGCCCAAGATTTTTATGGTTGAACTTTCTTGAATTGGAGTACCGGATAGATAGAGACGAATTGGTGTTGTAGCCAGTTTACGGCGCCCCCAGCGGTTGGCAACTGACACGAACGTGGTTTTCCTCACTGAAAGCAGCAGACCAATTGAAAAAGCAAACATCGACGTAATAACTACGGCTGATTGTAGGTCTGCTGCTTGAGTCGTCAAGTCGTTCTGAGTGGTCCACACTGTTAAGTCATCAGCATACAATTCGAACTTAATCTAGGAGAGATAATGTAAGCACCAAACAAGGGAGATAAAAGCAATATTAAATAATGTTGGCGATAACCTCGATCCCTGGGGAATGCCGCGAAGAGGCACATATGATCCGACGGCATCACTACTGAGGCATATGGCAAAGTGTCGGCCTTCAAGGAAGGATTTAACGAAATTGCGTACTTTAACGGTTAATTGCAGCATGTCAAGCGATTCCAGGATGGCAGCATGACTGATATTATCGTACGCCTTTTCAAAGTCCAGTACACTACGTACACTGTGGCTGCGATTTCAGGCCAGAACTGCTGACGCCAAGGCAGTCGGTCCATCTTCCGTGCTTATGGACGTACGAAAGCGACTTTGGGCGGGATGGTAGAAACCATGCTGCTCAGGCCACAACGACAGCCGTATGGCAAGCATTTTTTCGGTAAGCTTGCATGGTGTTAGCGTAAGCGATATCGGCCGGAAATTTCAGAGGTCCGTCGGCGGGTTCCTCGGCTTTGGTATGGGGATCACAATAGCCGATTTCCAGGTTTCTGGTACTACGCCTTCTATCCTTACCTTGTTAATGGTGGCGAGGAGTTGAGGAAGTACAGCGGAACTTAAGTTCTTGTAAACCTCGTACGGAATGGAGTCCGTACTGGGCGCAATCTTCCGACGGGCCTCGTCTATTTCTGCAACTCGAGCATTGAAAATGGGTTTTAAATTCCCTCGTCGTCGGTTTAGATGGCAGCTTATCGGCATATGCTGGAATGGCAGCCAAGGGTGCTCCTATGAGCCTTGGAGGAACACATTATACTTGTGGAAAAACTTCCGCGCTGCCTCTCTGGCGAAATAGTCCAGTGCTAAGTGTGCTGCGAAGTATGTTGTGGCCGCTGCGTCAGGACGACGGGAACCATGTTCCATTGCACGAAGCGTTTGCCAGAGAGCAGCATTCGATGACTTTGTCGAGAACTCTCACACCACGCATGCCACTGCCATCGCGAGAGATCGCGTTCATATCTGCGAGCCTTGGCAGTAAGGTAATTAAGCGTTGTCAGTGCTTGAGCAAAAGACGGGTCTCGGGAAGCTGCCATCCCCGCTTGTCGGCGAGCAGCCCACAGGTTAAGCAGACCCACATCCGGCGCCGGACGATTCACGTCCATAAAGGTGACAGCATTAGCCTTATTCAGCGCAATTTTTATGTGGTCCGCAAGTAGTGTAGATGACTGCAGAGAGACATCTACGGTCGTGCGAAACGTGTCCCAATTGAGCACAGAACACCTACAGCGCAATCGGCGGGCACTTGATGGATGCAGACCGATGATGATAGGATGGTGGTCACTACCACAGCAGTCTGGCTCGTGGTGCCACGATGGAGTCCCGGGTCCTGACCACCACGTAAGGTCCGGAGCATATGTTGGACTGCGAGCATGGCGCACAGACCGCGTTGCTGAATCTGGATGGTTGATTAAAACAAAAAGCGCATCCGCGAATGTGTTCCGCACACGCCTACAACAGGGGCTTGAAGTGGGGTACCCCAGTCCGGATAAAACAGGCCACCTTGGGTGCTCTCGTCGTAGATTTAATAACCACCCCAAATTAACGCGGGAGGGAGCTCCACCTGCGCGTCTTACATACTATGACACGACCACAACAGTTGCATTGGTAAGCTTCACAGCCACTCCGACTACCTTTTGATATGAGGTGCATCAGTTTTTTAGAGAGAGGCGAACTTGAAGAAAACGCGCATCAATCTACACCACCGCCTTTCCCGGAGGGGCTGCAGTGCGCACACGACGGTCGTTCATTGGAGACATGTATCCATTAAAGCCCGGAATGAATGGCAAGGCATTTATCTCATGCAGTAGCAGGCCCACAGCTGGAGCTTGTTCATGCGAAGACGAGATTTGGGTTCTCCCAGCTTTGTAGAGAGGCCTCTGCAGTGCCATTGGAGCTTACCAGAACAACGTGAACTCGCCATTTTTCATTAGGCTTCCAAGCGTTGTAATAGATTTGATGTCAGGTTAGATAACTGGTTTACCATAAATCGGAGGAGAAATGTTGTTGAGTTATCCTGCAGTGCTGCACAATACCTGGTAGAGTGCGAAAAACGCATGAGGGCTAGACGTAGTCGAAGGCGCTGCAGCAATGATTGTTGGGAGTGGGATTCCGATGGTTGTATACGGCGAGCAAGCAGCTCACGGCGTTGCCGTAGCTTAGAGACCTCGGCTAAAAGACGTGCAATTTGGTCGTCAACTGCTGCCTTGTCCTCACACAGAGGTTCCAGTATATTGTGATTTTGGGTAGTTTGAATGCGACGGCGATCCTTGCGCACTTAATCTCTGTACGACTGTTGGGCAAGGGCTGCCGGTGGATTGGGCTCAGAAAGCTCCGGCCAGTCGTCTTCATCCTACTGAAGAGCCGCTATCCTGTTGGATGTCTGCTTCGGGGCTCTGTTTCATTCGGACGCACTTCCTTATGGATCCCACGCCGAACCTTCTCAGTTGCCTTCTGTTTTGCGGGGCAAGTTGGAGAGGCGATCTCGTGGTCATCAGTCTTGCAAAGTCGCGCCTGTAAGACAGTGTGCCTTGGGGCCGAGCCTCATCTTGCTTTGCAAAAGGGCATGATCGGCGCATGTGGCCAGTTCTGAAACAGCTGTAGCAATAGACGCCACTCGGTTTGTAAGGGCGAGGCTGGAGAATACAGCCATAATAGTAAAGTCGTTCAGGGAGAGTAGGCGGGCCTTGTATACTGTGACGATGCACGAGCGCCCTATTCCGATATACCGCGCTTGGATGACACAGTGGGTTGGACAGTACAGCTCGCGTTGGAGGGTCGTCTGGTCTTCGGCAACGTCGACGTTGTAAGCAGCACAGCGTTGTACTTCCGAACCTTCTACTAGGTACACCTGGACCAGCACCGAGATCTCGCTTGTAATCGATATGCACTTCAGCGTTTGCAGACGCTCGACAGAAGCCAAAGTTGGAGCCACACAGCGATGGTATTTGATTTCGTTCTAGACGTGAAGCCACGAAAAGCTTTGGTCCCAAGACACTCGTCCAGGTTCGCCTGAAGAATCCAGTTCGGAATGTCTGTCAGGCTTTTGGCTGCCAGAGTTTTAATGGCCACTTTATATGATACCGATCTCGATGTCGGCACAGCCACCTGGTTGGCATACGCTGGGAAGAACGCTTGCCTTGTGAGCTGCAGTTGGCTGAAGACGGATCCTGTGCAGTGTCCACTGATGGGCGCTTTTGAGAACTGCGGAAAGCTGATGGCACAAATGGAGGTGCTGAAGACAAGTCCATATTTGAGAGCTCTCCTTCTCACGCTGCACGGTTGAAGCCCCATCCAGCAGTGGAGACGGAGCAGCCATGGCCGAGTTCCGCCCAGAGGGCAGATCGCTCACGGGCAGAGGTAAATTTGCCGAAAGTGGGATGTGCGCCGCCGCTGATGGACCGGGAGCAGGAACCAAGAGCTATGACCCAGGCACAGTTGTCAAAAGAGGTGTTGTTAAAGCCGTGGTTACCGACGCCGGCGAAGCCATGGACCTCTGCCAGCGCGTCACCGGTGGCTCTAGGCCTAGCCTCGGAGCCCAGTCCAGATGCCTGGATGACTGAAAGGCATTTGCTTACTGCCACCCGGACAGATCGCGCATGAGCTTCGGGAACTTCCTCAGATGGTGCGAAGTCAGTTCTCTTGATATAAGGAAAGTATTTATGCGCATTGCGAGATTTTTCACTGGAGCGATGTGCAGCCACCTTTGTAGGGACAGTTCATTATCTTCCTTCTAGTTACTTTTTATTCCAGTTGTCGACCCCCCCCCCCCCCTCCGCCTTCCTTTTTTTTCAAAAAGAAAGCGCGGAGTAGCTAAAGTGATGTTGCAGACAAACAAAATGTACAGGTGTTCTCGACAACCCTTGTTGCGGCTCGCGTGCATACCAGAAACACCTGCCCTTGACGACGCACCCCAACAGAAAGAAAAAGACTGAGTACCCATATTGCACGAAACACGTGCACGAACACGCATTCACACACTTGCCTTCACCTACCTCCCTTCCAAAACCACTGCGCACACAAAACTCTAAAGAGTGGAAGCATGCCCGGCATTTTGTAACATTACATTGTTCAAAATTACTGTAAATTTGCTGAGAATTCAGCGATGTTTTCTTTGGAAAGCTAGAATTGATGATGAAGTGTCATTTTTTGTTTAATGTCATGTTCAGAATATGGCTTTACCATGTGGCACAGTATCTGAAGCCATCATATATAACTCTGCAGGACTATTCAGGCCACTCTAACATAGCTGAGCTTCTGCTTATTTGTGTAAATTATTCTCGTTAAATCAGGATTTCGGGTAAAATCGCAGTTTTGGCTGAAAGTATTATTTAAATATAACCTTTATAAAATGGTAATTGTGAGTTCTTGCAGCGAAGACGGACTGAATAAAATTTATGTACCTGCATTATCGAAAAAGTACAGAGTGGTACTTTTTTGGGGTAACGGTAACGGTAACGCGTAACATAATTTTTTTAGCTAAGGTAGGGCAGTAACGCGTTCCTGTGTTTATAGCGTAAAGAATAACGTACTTAGTAATTTCTTCGGTAACACCAACCACACTGGACGCAGTGTGATGGAATGGCGACGACATCAATGTCTGTGGCCTGCGAGGCGACCGCGTCTACGTGAACAGGGAGACGAGAGCGCCCACAAATGTGAGCTACCGGCTCCAAGGCACGAGAGCCGATAAATCCTATACGACGGCTGCAGAGCGGGCTTCAACATCGACGATCACCGCTACTATAAGAGCGCGGGAAGCTAGTCTCAAGCGGTTGAAGAGGCGTTGAAGTACGCAACGAGAAGCTGACATGAAGCAACAGAAGCGTGCGGCCAACGTCGAGTTGCGGAAACGTGAAGCGGAAGCAATCCGGCAGAGGCGCGAACAGGAGTCTCAAGTAGGTGATGGTGATGAAAACTTTAATGGACTCAGGGGAGTTAAGGACATGGGCCCCCTCACGGCCCCACTGCACTGAAACGTTCAAACGCTTCACTCGCGAGGATATAGAGCTTTCTGATTCATACCCAAAACCAGTCTTAAGTGTCTGTGGCGAATTCTTCTGCTCGCCTTTTTTTCGTTGATAAGCATGTGATCGATTCTTCTGCAATACAAGCAATGCCGCGAAGGCTCTTAGCCTTTGTTCTTGCTCAAAGACGCCGGTGCGCGGCTTTAACATTTTCTGCCGCTAGAACTGGCTAGTTTTATCTAGAATGACTGCAGCCACGTTTCAAGGACTTTCATTGCTCGAGATTGCGCAGTTACCTTTGAGGCTCAATCGGAGTTTCTTGGAAAACTTTAAATTCCCCGCGGCAGAGAGAAGCGGAATTCCTGTCTTCCGTGGTCCGCACAACACATCTCTTTCTATCAGTACCGCCTGCTTGTTCAGGTATCTGGGGCCGAAAGTGAGCCCTATAAATAGCCCTTTTAAGAACCACTTCAGCAAGCGCAAACCAGACTGACAAATCCTTGGCATTTTGTCCTCCCCGCGCTATGGGCGCAATAACGGTACTCGACGTCTCCGGAGCGGCTCGAGCAAGAGTTGAACTGGAAAACTATTGGACACCATTGATACGTCCCGTCTGGTCCCGATGCGGCGGCAAGTGCGCACGCAGCTGCAGGTTAACTGACGCCATCTGGCGCCCTACAAGCGATCTGCGCATGCGCACTGGCGACGCTCGGACTCACGGTGCTCGGGTAATGGTATACAGAACGGTACGGGTTATGATAAAAGCGTCTAACATCTGTGCGGATGGTCATCGTTTCTCATATGGGTAAATAACATAAACCGCTTGTTTAATCCTGACATGCGAAAGAAAGCACGCCATTGCTCTCATGGAGGCTTCCCCAAACAAAATGGGGCAATGTCTATTTTCCCGTGAGGTGCGGAAAAATGACGCAGTCGCTGGTTGGTTCAGGCGTCTGTGACCCTCCCGCAAGAAAACATTGGTCTGCTTTAGAGCACAAATTCGAAACCTTTCCCTGTCCTCATTCTACATTAATTTTTCATCTGCTTTTCCTGTAATATTTCCCTGGTTTTATTTTTAGTCACTTCTAATTTCTATGTTTCTTTCATTTTTGCACTTTTATTTTTATTTGTTGTCAGTTTTTGTCTTATTTTCCAATTTCTGGTATATTTCATTACATATACGTTGCTTGACAACTTCGGTTTAATCAACTTTCACGTCTTTGTTTTAATTTCCACACAACTTATGATTGATAGTTCCTGCGGACAACTTCCGTCCACGCCACTCATGAGCCAAGAAATGCTTTCGCCTTAAAAATAATTGGTTTTGGGGGAAAAAAAGTGGCGCAGTATCTCTCTCGTATATCGTTGGACACCTGAACCGCGCCGTAAGGGAAGGGATAAAGGATGTAGTGAAAGAAGAAAGGAAGAAACAGATGCTGTAGTGGAGGGCTCCGGAATAGTTTTGACTTAAAATGTTCTCTGGGACGTTATGCCACGTGACTATCCACGCCTTGCAGCAGCTGCGCGCGTTGAGCCAACGGCACTCGCTTCTCTCGCAACTGCCAGAAATCGCGTGACGCTCTATTTGCTATATAAAACGTGTGGCGTGTGCTTACATTCGTGTGATTACCTTAAGTGAGCTTTCACCTGTCTTGCTAGGTTCAGCCGGGTTGAACCACAAGTAACTTTTTGGAGCGAAAAGCTCCACTTCTCGAATACAAAGCTGGAGGTCAAATGACGCATGGATTTGACCTCTGGCTCGCCGCACGTGTGGCTGAGATGTCATAACATGCCACTTGTCGCACTGGCACCGCTCGTTCCGCAGCTGCGCTAACCGTGGTTCAAACCGCTCGTTCTCAGAATTTGCTTCACGTTACTAACCACGTAATTCGCTCTCGCTGATTAAAGGCCAGAGTTCACCGCCTAGACACTCCCGAACCACATGTGTGAGAGCCCGTAAGGCCATCAATTTCGTTTATAATATTCCTTCAGTGGCAACAACAGACACCACAGAAGGCGAGATAGCTTCCCGGCCCTACTGGAATAGGATTTTTAAGAGCTCTCACCAATCTGGCGAGTGCTCCTTGTCACCGGGTGTATCTGTTGTTAAACCGTCGTCGTCGTTTTGGAGGACGCATCCGCCGCGGTGACTCCGTGGTTAGGCCACTCGACTACTGATAAGGAGTTCCCGGGTTCGAACCCGACCGCGGCGGCTGCGCTTTTATGCAGGCAAAACGCTAAGATGCCCGTGTGCTGTGCGATGTCAGGGCACGTTAAATATCCCCAGAAGGACGAAATTAGTCCGGAGCCCTCCACTACGAAACCTGTTTCTCCCATTCTTCTTTCACTGCCTCATTTATCCTTTCCCTTACGGCGCGGTTCAGGTGTCCAATGAAATATGAAACAGATACTGCGCCATTTCTTTTCGCCAAAAATCAATTTTTATTACTAAGCAAGGTATCCAAGGGTTCTCTACTTACAGTATTTTGTCCCACCCCTGGTGATTGTGGGCACGCCCAAATTGTGTGGTTGAGGGTCCACCTCGCCCCACAGTATTGCACTGATCATTATCACTAAGATATGGTAGCACGTAAAACGCCCAGACCATCCGAGGCCGCAACATAGAGACTGCGGATGAAGGTTCGACAGCGCTCGCTTGTGTAGGAACGGATGCGAAGTTTAAAATTAGCGACAGCAAAACCGCCATCGGAAACTTTGGAAAAAAGAGGATGTCACTGGAGGCGGCCAAAATCCTCACCCAACGAACGCTGAATAGGACAATTCAGTTAATTTGGACGCCCGCACACACTGCCTTCACTGGTAAAGAGGCGGCTCACGAGCTATCGCTAGCTAACCTCCGGGAAGCCATAGCCCCCCCCCCCCTCCCCTGGCCGCCCGCTGGGCATACGACGAGCGCCAGAAAAATTGCGGGGAAACACTCGTCCATTATAAATTGGGACGTAGACTGGTATCCCCGCCACATATTGGCCTAAATAATAGAGCTGTCGCGTGGAGGCGGCTCCAAAATATTTCCTGCCAACGCATACGTAGTTCTAGCCTATGACGCTGGAGAGTGCGGGAAGGCGTCGAATCAGACGGATGCCTTCCAAACGCCCTCCAGTGTCTCCAGCATTTATGATTCCCAAACAATTGTGTACTTAGCATCTTAACCACATATAAGCCACAGAAGCAGCCGCAACGCGCTAATGGCTCTCCCCTATCCGCACTTTGGGTAAGCAGAGTGGCCCCCGGAATTTTTATGCTATTCCGCTGTCCTAGTGTGAATGTTTATGTATGGCGTTGCTGTTTGAATTGTACGTGTGTAAACAAACTTTTGTAGCTAAAGCTACACTAGGATAGCCGGCGGTGCATTTTAGTTAAGTGTCACAAGTGTACTGAGCATTCGCCATTAGTTTCACCAAGCCACAAGATTTCCCCCGCAGTGCCTTGTTGCGAATTTCCTCAAAAACCAGTTTTCAGTCCTCTTTCTTCCTTTCTTTTTTCCCTCTCTCCTAGCCGCAGCTGTGGCTGAGTGGTTATAGCGTTCGGAAGCTGGCGCGAAAGACGCGGGTTCGATCTCGGCCGCGGCGGTTGAATTTCGTTGCAGGCGAAATTCTAGAGGCCCGTTTGCTCTACAATGTCAGTGCACGTTAAAGAACCCCAGGTGGTCTAAGTTTAGAGCCCTTCACTACGGCGTCTCTCATAGCCTGAGTCGCTTTGGGACGTTAAACAACCATAAGCCAAACTAAACCTTTTCCTCTCTCCTATCCATTCATTTTCGGCGCGTTTCGAGTGGCCACCGAGATATTTGAGACAGTTACTGCGCCATTTCCTTTCCTCAATGAATAAAGAAAACAAGTGAGCCGCCGGCGTTCATTGAAGTTGACAGCGTTCTAGGGGCCGTTCATTTTCACCAATGGAAAGGCGCACAACTGGCTCCCTCTAGTCGCTTCATTGTTGGAGGGGAATGGCTCCCTGGGTCAGTGGAGACCTCAATATCGCTTTCATGTACATACATGAGGTTGTTGTCTAACTCCAGAAACCTGCTTTTATTGCGTTCCGCACACTGGATAGACCATACCTATTCTTTTGAATTGCAAATCCCGAGTCTGGCTAAAGGAAGTGCACTCTCCATCGACTGGAAGACCGCCCAGTTCACCTCCATTTTTAAATCAAACAAAGCAGTAACCTGGGCTAGTTGGTGCATTCTTTACATGGAAACAGCGCAGCTGAAGGTAATCGACACGGAAACCTCCGTTCTATCTCCTGTGTGGGCAAACTCATGTAGACGACAGCATCCGACAGGTTCAGGTTGTCCGAGTTTATGAAATCCCAACACCATGTTCGGGTTTCCCCACACAGATCTGCGCAGGATGTCCTGCTACAACTCATTGGGGCTGTCCTCGACCCCGTAAAATGCCCCTTCAATGACAGGTTCGTACTCGCCTTGGATTTAAAGGGAGCATTCGACAACGTTACCCACAATATAATTCTCACCCACCTCTTCGAAACAAACCGCGGCGCGGTGGCTCAGTGGTTAGAGCGCTCGGCTAATGATCCGGAGATGCCCGGGCTCGAACCCGACTGCGGCGGAAGCGTTTCGATGGGGTCGAAATGCTGAGGTGCCCGTGAGATGTGCCATGTCAGTGCACCGTACTCGAAATTGGTCCTGAGCCCTCCACTGCGGCACCTCTTTCTTCCTTTATTTTGTCTCTCCCTTCTTTATCTCTTCCCTTACGGCGCGGTTCATGTGTCCGCCAATATCTGTCATTTCCTCTCCAAAAATAAAACAATTTCAATAAATGCGGATCTTTTTTACCCGCAGACAATCTTACATTCGAAATCCAGAATAACGAACATGGTCCTTTTCATTTAGGAGTCAGGGGTACACCACAGGGCGCGGTGCTCTCTTACCTGTTATTCTATTTGGCTATTATGCACCTACCGGCCCAGCTGGGCGCTGTCAAGAGTGTGCAGCATGCTCTGTATGCCGATGACATCGCAATGTGGGCCACGCAGGGCTCCCTCGGAGACAATGAGGCCGACCTGCAGGATGCGGCAACCATAGCTGACCGTTATGCTTGTCGCTGTAGCCTCCGTTGCTCTCTCCAAAAGTCTGTATTGTGCACCTTTGTGCACAATTCAGACTTCAGCGCAAGCGCTCTGTCACGTGGTATCTTTCATATTTTGCTGTCTGTCTTTGGAACGCGGGAAAAAGGACCACGTGAGACATATCGTATAGGAAACAATTTTTTAGAGGTTTCTGTAGGTGCTCTAGAACTTTGCGTATCACACTTGGGATCTTCAGCGAGTACTTAGAAAGTTGATGAATTACATGAAGCTAATGAATTAGTTCAAGGAAAAATAAAGAACAAACTAAGGTGCATTAGCTCAGCTAATCCACGATATACAAAGCGAAACATGCCGGCGTTCACTGTGCTCATCGGCTTTGGCGTTGACTACGTTCTAGATGACGATGGCTTTGAGCAAAGAAAGTGCGCATAACTGGTTCCCTGGATATGAGGAGGCCTAATTCGTCCTTTTATACATGTGGCGATGGTGAGAGAAAGCTGTGGACTGAATGCATTAGCGCTGACAGCGTTGTGGCTGGCATGCTGCACGGTAGCAATAGCTAGTCCGCAGCTTTCATTTGGTGGTCCATCTCTCGCGATCAACCATTAACTGCATCCCACCTCCCAGGATGGCAGGAAAGGCCCGCTGCCTATCCAGTGAGCGGAACGCAGTAAAAGCAGGCTTTTGCAGTTGGACACCAACACCACGCACATGAAAGCGAGATTGTGGTTTCAACAGGCCCACGTAGCCGGTTGTGCGCCTTTCCTCTCAGGAAAATTAACGGCCTTTGCAAAGGGTTCAACGCCAATGCACTCTATGAAGGCCGTCGGCTAACTTGTTTTGTTTGGTTTTTGAGGAAATTAAATGGAACAGTAACCGCCTCATATATCTGGATGGACACCCGAACCCCGGCGTAAAAGAAGGGATAAAGAAGGGAGGGAAACAAGAAAGAGAGAACTGAAAATGGAAGTTGGATGGCGAGGAAAGGCGCGGCGCTGCGCAGCGGCGGAACACCTGTGGTTCGGTGCTACTAGTGGCGCATGCGCAGTAGTGACTAGGGAGCGAGAGCGAGAAATGCGCCGTGCCTGACGTCACTCGTGCTCCGACATACGCCGGCTCGCGCGAAGGGCGGTGTGGACTAGCGTAGTGAAGCTTTTCGCTTAAAAATATCCCGAGTGACTCTAGGTTAGTGCCAATATTATACAGTCGGTTCCATTCGCGACAAAGTTAATCATAATAATAATTGGTTTTGGGGGAAAGGAAATGGCGCAGTATCTGTCTCATATATCGTTGGACACCTGAACCGCGCCGTAAAGGAAGGAATAAATGAGGGAGTGAAAGAAGAAAGGGAGAGAGAGGTGCCATAGTGGAGGTTTCCGGAATAATTTCGACCACCGGGGGACCTTTAACGTGCACTGGCATTGCACAGCACACTGGCACCTTGGCGTTTTGCCCTTAGAAAAACGCAGCCGCCGCGGTCGGGTTCGAACCCGACCGCGGCGGCTGCGTTTTTATGGAGGAAAAACGCTAAGGCGCCCGCGTGCTGTGCGATGTCAGTGCACGTTAAAGATCCCCAGGTGGTCGAAATTATACCGGAGCCCTCCACTACGGCACCTCTTTCTTCCTTTCTTCATTCACTCCCTCCATTATCCCTTCCCTTACGGCGCGGTTCAGGTGTCCAACCATACATGAGACAGATACTGCGCCATTTCATTCCCCTAAAAAACCAAATATTATTATTATTATTATTATTCCCTAACCGCGGTGGCTCAGTAGTTAGGACGCTCGGCTACTGATCCGGAGTTCCCTGGTTCGAACACGGCCGCGGCGTCTGCGTTTTTACGGAGGCAAAACGGTAAGGCGCCCATGTGCTGTGCTATGTCAGTGCACCCAGGTGGTCGAAATTTTTCCGGAGCCCCCCACTACGGCACCTCTTTCTTGCTTTCTTCTTCCACTCCCTCCCTAGTCCCTTCCCTTAAAGCGGTTCAAGTCTCCAACGATATATGAGACAGATACTGCGCCATTTCCTTTCCCCAAAAACCAATTGCTATTATCAATTTTTTTCCGGTCACACCGGCAAGCACAACGGCCTTGAGTCTAGGCGTTCTTATGTGACGTCGGAGCGGTTCACGCATAGCAGCAACCTTCTCTGGATGAAGTATTAAATGTTTTCACACGCTGGCACTTTGTAAAAGCGCCTTGTAGGAAGTTTTTATTCTTGGAGACAGAATATTTGCACTTTCAAGGAATCGAACTTGTTCATTGCGGTAAAATGACACAATAGAGGTCTCCATCGGGTGTCTGCGTGCGCGGGTTCTTATTAGGATTGTATGATTTCTGACAGTTGAATGGAATTCTTTTACCATTGTGTAAACTGCAAGACACAACAGACAGATGCAGAACAGAACAAACATAAGATCATCTGGGTACCGGGCACACGGGCGTGGCAGGAAACCAAGAGGTGGACAGGATTTCTCGAGGATTTACTGATTACCGAGCATCCAACGTCAACAAACCTTGAGGAATCCCAGCCAGTACCTTAGAAGTACTCGGCCAACCTCAACAACAACAAAGGCAGCAGTATGCGGTACCTACCACCGCACAAATCCTTAAACAAAGAAGAGGCTGTAACATGGAGAACTACAAATGGATATCCAAACCTAAATACACCCCACACTTTACGAACACAAGTTTCCGTGGTGCCATAAAAAACCTACACTATATCACATGACATGGGCATGCCAAAAAGTCGACGTCGTTCCAATTATACTAAACCCAAGTGCGGAGCAATGGGAGGGTATGCTCTCCAGCGACTGCCGCGGATGACCAGATCGGTCTGATACGGCGAGCTCAGCTGACGGCAGCATCCAGCGGAGCCCTCGATTAGGGGCCACCGACCGTTGCGGAGATGGATTAATCTGAACCTCATAGAAGCACTTGCGTTCGTGCTCAATAAAGTTATCCTATTAGCCTTGTGTAGTTTCGGACAGCTGAATCGAATTTATGGATGGCTTTGCCAGTGAGGGTGAAGCCTGTCTGCCAACGCAAAGAAAGAATCCTTGCTACAGGACACTGCTAGCACAACTTCCGCCTACCTTTGGTGAAATTGTGGTAGCGGTGTCCAAGGACAATGTGCTAGAGATTCTTTCTTTGCGTTGGCAGACAGGCAACACCCTCATGAGCAAAGCCATAAAAAAAATCCCACTCAGCCGTCAGAAATTATACAAAGCTAAAAAAACACGCGCGCCACGCGCGCACGCACTCGACGGAGACACCTCTTGCGTCGCCCTACCGTAACGGACTGCTTCGATTCCTTGAATGTGCAAATAATCTGTCTCTAAAAAAAAAATCCGTATAATGCGCTGCTACAAAGCTACTTTTGAGCCTCCCATTGTAAATAAACAGCTCATTCATTCATTCATTCATTCATTCATTCATTCATTCAGAAGCGGTTGTTGCTTTGCGTGAACCGCTCCGGCGTCACCCACCAAAGCCTAGACTCAAGGCTAGTGCTGGCCGGGGTGAGTGTAAAAAAAAATTGAAGAATGGTTTTTGGGGAATTGAAATGACGCACTAACTTCCTTACCTGAGCCGCGCCTTAAAGGGAAGCTGAAACGGTTTTAAAATCGCATTAAACGCTGTGGTTGGGAAGAATGGACCTTGAAAATCATGTGTGTAAATATTTTCCCGATTCTATCCGCAAACAGAGCTGCAATCACTTCTTAAAAACCCGCCGCCGGCACGCCCTCGTCGCTTCCGGAAGCGCCGGGTGGGGGGACGGCAGAGAGAGAGAACTGACGGAAGTGACGTCATTCACGGAGAGTCGGCCGGCCGTCCGGCTGCACCTGCTTCGCTGCGGCCCGCGCTTTGGCGAACCACAGATCAACGTAATCTTCTTCCAGTGCCGTTTACTTTCTCTACTTCGGGCATTCCCTGTAATGCTTGAAGCCTGTATATAAACCAGTTTTGGTATGGCACTTCTTTCGAACAGCGGTCAGCCCACAGCTTGGCAGGATCCGTCGGTTGTTCTCCCCAGCCTCTTCCACGTTAACCAGACAATTTGGTTGTACGCAACATGCCGAAACTGCCTGCACAAAATATGTGCAGCAATATTTCTCTTTTCGTTATATTACTGTCTTACCTGTTTGTAAACTGCCTTTTTGAGCTGGTTCACATCCATGCAGAGCTAAAGCCACTTCCAGCAATGTTTTACTGAGGCACACAGTCTTGAACTTTATGAGCTCGTTACGCACTGTGTGCCTTTTTGTATTTTCCTGATTGCTTGATCCTCATGGCAGCAGAAGCAATTCTCTTAATCTTTCATCAGCGGGCAGCACATGCAGCTGCATCTAACTCAACAAAAAACCGATTATATAGGCCTAGTATACTTGAGCAAAGCAAACATTTGCATTCATGAGCGCTTGGTCATGGCTGACGATCGACAATGGTACCAGAATTCATACAAATTTGTCCTTGAGTCAGAACGGCAAAGTGCTCGAGCAGCGGTACGCATATATCTGCCACAAGCCATTCTTCCGGTTATCTCGATACGCAACAGCAGCAACTATATCTCGCAGGCAGTAGTTTTGATGAGTAACACTGCATCTCTGAAACAGAGCCATAATTATTTTCAAAAGCGTGTTCAGCATGAAAAAAAAAACAACGCACGGGGGTAAGTGCAAAAGTTTCATGGTTGAACAGTGTCCCGAACATGCTACAGAAGGAAAGCGCACACGGGAGCTTCCTCTCGATCGCCTCGTCTCTTCGTGCTGTAGTACAGCAGTGCGCCCACTCCAACTCATGCAGTTTTGCATTCTTTTGTAGTTCTAAAAGGCCTTCGGGGGTAATTAGGCAAGTAACCATAAATAAATGAACAAACAAATGCTTTACCTCGCGCGACTCGTGTAAGCGTGCCGGTGATCTGATTTAGATCATGTTTACAGGCGTTACAATTGAATTTGGTGGCCAGGCTTTTATGCAGCAGCGATACACAGAAACGTTTCGGCGCAATTTACTTTTTTTTATTGCCACTTGCACCCACACAAAACACATGCACACGCATGCACCCACACAAAACACCTGCACACGCATGCACCTACGCAAAACATACGTATCAGTCGAGATTTGGTTTTCGTGTTACCCTGGTAGGACGTGAAAGGCCCATACTGGGTTAACGAAATTTCCGGCTTGCAGGCGCCGCAATGCGGTCGCTTCTCTATTAGCTTCTTATCAGGTGGTTGCGCCAGTTTTCTGTTTAGTCTGTAGTTCTCAACGCTTTCGGAATAGTTTTGCGCGCGCTCGTCCAGATTCCGACAGTCCGGTTGTTACATGGTTACCCGGAAGCAAAGAATATGGGAATGCGCTGCCTACCCCGGAGTCGACGAAGATATTGATAGCAGAGAAAGCTGGGAAGCTCTGCTGGGCAGCGAAGAGCCCGCTCGGCAGAAACAAGCCAATCCGCCTGGCGGCTGATGCCGCGAAGAGATAGCCTCTTTATTAGCCTTTAGTCACGGAGGCTCCGGCCCCCGCCCTCCAAGCCTGCGTACCGGGGCGGTGAGTAGTAAGGGGTCTCCATTTCCGGTGGAAATAAAAGCTGTCATCCACCCATCCATCAAGTCGAGATTTCCAACACGTGAACATAACGCGACTTGACTTTCGCTGCCGGCGCACTCCGCGGCGTCGCTGGTTCCGCCGTTTTCTGAAGCTGCTGATGGCTCGAATATGCATGGTGAAAGTCCAAACTGTTCAAAACTGCTTGAATTATGCATAATTTCCAGAACGTAGTCCTTAAAAGTCAGCTGAAGCAACGCGTTACGCAGCAACACCGTCGGTGCCTGCCGGAGATCCCCGTGGATGACGTCACGACGGTCCCGACCAATCGCGGGCAAAAGCGGCGTTCGCTCGGCGCCCTGAGGCGATGGGTCGCGTTTTTTTCTAAAAAACAGCTTTTTGAGTTTATTACCGCTCTTTTTGAATGAGATATTCTTTTTCAGTGGACTAATAACTACAAGATGACGTAGAGATCTCATTTTTTTCGAAAAGTGCTTCAGCTTCCCTTTAAAAAACAGATAAAGGAGAGGCTGAGAGGACAGGGACAGAGAAGTGCCGTAGTGGAGGGCTCCGAAATAATTTGGACCACCTGGTGATCTTTTACGTGCACTGACATCGCACAGCACACGGGCGCCGTAGCGTTTCGCCTCCATTGAAACGCGGCCGCTGCGGCCGGGTGCGAATCCGGGAACTCCGGATCAGCAGCCGAGGGCCCTCACCACTGAGCTACATCACAAATGAAGCCTGAAAAGCGGCTGCGTTCCTCCGCAACACAACGAAGAAACGCGCGTTCGAGGACGACACTGGCCGTGAAGGAAAAGAAGGGCGGCCTGAAAGGTTTCTGAAAATTCCTATACAGCACACGATGTGGGGCCTCTGTGGGACCAGCATGGGTAAGTGGAAATTGGGCAGGCCTTGTTGATACTACATGGGTCCCATATCAGCGTTGTTGGGGCTGACGCTGACCGATTTCCTGCATCTATTTCCACACGGGTCCCCTGTACGGCACTCGAGGACAGTTGCAACGTAAACGTAGGCTCTATGTCAAACCCATAGGTGCTGCCCACACACAACCGCTGTAGGTCGCACATGAACTGTGCCGGGGCTGCAAATGGCGCGTCCCCGCATGCTTACTACAGCGATCTTGTCGAGAGCTGATGTAGCATAAATGCGGGCTCTACGCAAGAAAATAAGTCGCTGTCTAATCTGTGCTACACCTGGATTAACCTACTGCACTGCGTGCTGTGTCGTGTTTTGTCAGATTCGCTTATATAGCAGGAACTGCGACCAAGATGGCGATGAAACATCCTTTTATGCGTTCGTTTTGTTGCGTTGGTGAGAAATCATCTGGCAACAACGATGACCAAGCGCTTGCGTCATGTCTGCTTAAAAGAAATTTCCAGTTCACCGCGTCTCGGTGGGAGTACTTTGTTCCGCTAGTACTTTTTTCCAATGCAGTCAAATGTTCTAGGAGAGGTCGGTGATAGTGAATAAAATAACGAGGACCCCATCGTCGGAACAAGCACACGCTTTTAATGCACACCACGAGACCACGAAACACAAAAATCTCTCACACACGAGGAGTACAAACTCGCGCACTACGAGCATGAGCGAGAGCCGGCAAACGCACCCACGACATGACTAGTATTTGTGGGTTTGCATTGCCTGAGGCAAATCCTTGTACGGTTATCTCTTTGGGTTCGCACACAGGCCTCGCCTTCACAGGTAAGGCCATCCAAAAATTACGTTGACTGAGCCGGAGTACCTGGGTTTCGACACGGAGCCTTTGCGTTTCGATGGAGGCGAAACGCAAATGCGCCCGTGTGCTGTGCGATGCCAGTGCACGTTAAAGATCCCCAGTTGGTCAAAATTGTCCAGGACACCTCCACTGCGGCACCTCTTTCTTCTTTTATTCTCCCAGTCGCTGCTTTATACCTTCCATTACGGCGCAGTTCAGGTGTCCGCCGAGATGTGAGACATGCTGCGCCATTTCCTTGCCACAAAAGAAATTTTCAACCAGATGCAATCAATTGCAATCAGATGCCGTTATTTATTGTATGCAAGCTCTGGCATTACAAAATACACAAATAGTCAATCCTACGGCCTCTCAATGGAGACCTTTACCCCCTCATCATATTGTAATGAACCAGTTTCATTCCTCGAATGTGCAAGCAATCTCAATTAGGAGAGGAAAAATTAGGTCGACTCTGCTGCTCCAAGGCACCATTGTTTGCAAGCGTCGAATACTTTATATAAAGGCGCTGCTTCTAAGCGCAAACAGCTCGTACTTCTCTGTGCTAGTAGTTAGGAGCTTTAGGGGGCGATGAGCTCGACTTTAGAGGGAAAATGGGGCAGGCGCTCCTACTGAGGCTCATTGAATCATTACAAGACAAGTGTGAAAGGCGTTCAGACAGAATTTTGAGGACACTTGAGATTTGTCTTCAAGAGTTACGTGACTTCGCGTCGCAGATTTGCCGAGGAGTATACGGAACGCCATCGCCCGCACGGCGCGACGCTTGGCCCGTTGGACAATATAAGGAAAGGACGCCTGTTTCACATACCTCGGCAGTCACCCGAGCCTGGCTGTGAGGGAAGGAAAATGAAATTTCATTGCTTTTAAGGAAAGGAAATGACGCCTGTCTCACATTTCTCTCTGGACATCCGGATTGCGCCGTAAGGGAAGGGAAAATCGATCGATTGATCGATCAATCGACCGATCAATCAGTTAATCAATCGATAGACCAATAAATCGATCGAACAATCGAAAAATCGATCGATCAACGATCAATCAATTCATAAATGAACCCATCAATCAATCCATCAATCAACCCTTCATGGCCAGGATTCTGGTTCATCCGCTCCTAGTTCACAACGCCGCCACCACGGGCCGCATGAAGTTGAGCTCCTCCTCCTTCTCTTACATTATTCCTCCCGGTTTGAGAGAGAGACGCTAGTAAGCTTCGCCCATTGTCCGCTTTGTGTGTCCTCCCCTCAAGCCAAGCTCCTCGGGAGGGGGGCACCTTTCGCGTTTCTGTTTTTTTTTTCCACCCAGCGTGTTCGAAACGGGCTGACTGTGCGGCTCCCCTAGTCTGTTCCTTTACTGCGGTGCAAGAAAAGAAAGAAGTCGGGTTGGGGTTGAAGCGGTGTACACGCCCCGTCTTTGTCCGACTTTGAGGGGCCATTTGTCAAAAACTACTGGCGGTATATATGCACATCACACAAGATATGGCTAAACGTTCCAGAATTGTGCCAAGGCCCAGCTATCACTCAGTGAGTCCAGAGCATAATGCGTGGAATAGAATTTTTTTAGCGCTGCACCAAACTTCTCCCCGTGGGACGGTCTGTGTCTTCATGGTAAATGGTGTTTTGCTGTACAGAAAATCTGATGACTGGTGACAGAACAGAACTAGCGGCCGTATAAGCATCAGTAAGAACCTTGTGTTGCGCATTTGTTTACACGTCAGTGTTTTTATTTTTTCGAAAGAGGTTGCAGTTATAACCTGACTCACCATAATTGTCAAGTTTTTTCGCAATGGGGAAAAACATTACGGACAACAATTAAGTCTACTGACGAGCTGTGAAGGAGAAAGCTTGCAGCGTGGTGTTCGGCTGCGGCGATGGCGTGCTGCTCTAATGCAATGGCCAGCCAAGCTGGTCAGTTCACGCCGCCCGAATGGAAGTTGATGAAGGCGACAATACCCAAACCCAGCTCGAGCCCCTGTGCTTCCTTTTTTCGAGTTGAGTTGAGTTGTCGACAGAAGGACGAAATGAAAAGCACGGGCTTGCTTACTGGCTCAATGCGGAGCCACGCCCAGCTGCCTGCGTGCTGATAGTAGGAGGTGAAAGATGGGAGTAAAGAGACAGAAGAAAAGCGCGCGCAATAGCCCGTAGGCCACGGGCCAATCCCGGAGGCAGTGCAACACCGGGCTGACCTGTGCCAGCGTGCGTTACGCCAAGCACTCCGCCATACTTTCAAAAATATGCGTAACACCCAAGCCTCAAGGGCCCATATGAGATATTAAGCCAGGTATGTGAATGGCATCCCCCTTCGAAAGCGGACCGGGGATTGAGCCACACCCGAATACTCGATCCTGTGCTTCCTTGCTATCGCTCCCCTTTATATTTCTCCTCGATATCATTTCCCTTTCTCCTCCGCCGGCTGCAGCTCGGGTGGTTAAGATATTAGATAGCAATTGCCACGGCCGGCAACATTATTTTCCTTCACTTTTGATGCGAAAGCTTCACTATGCTACCTCGTAACGATTTCGCGGTGCTTACGGTTTTGACCTTCAAGTGGGCCAGAGGTCAGTCCTCTCACGGCGTGGTTCGAGCGTCCACCGATATATGTGAGACAGTTACTGCGCCATTTCCTTTCCTCAAAACCAATTTTAGAAACTAACGCACTTGCTCGGTCTTTGCCTTCGCCGGTCTACGCCCGCTTGCCTCGCCATGCACGCTTCCTGCTGACGGGGATTAACAGGGAAATCGCCGCATCTCGGCGCCGGGCTGTCGACAAACCCTCGGATGGTTCGAACCTCGGCTTTTTAAGCCCTCATGTTGAAGACATCCGGGTCAGTGGCTGCAAACCATGGATGTAAGAAGCGGGAAGTGCCCCCAGGGAGCGATTAACATTCTTCCCTGTCTGTTGGATGTGCCACGACTCAAGTAGAAGCCTCCTGTGCGGGTTAGCTTCGGTTTCCAGTACATTAGTGCCGTCAACGTCCATTCGGTGGTCGCATGCCTCGCAGTGTTCGGCCGCAGCGCTGCGGTCACGGTTCATTTGTCGGACGTCCGCTTTGTGTTGCCTCATTATTTCGGCGAAGTTCTTCGTTTCCCCTATGTACGATTCCGGGAAGACTGAGCAGGACATTTGGTATACAACCTCTTGGGCCCTTTCTTTTGGGTGACGGCCGTTTGGGGGGGGGGGGGGGCGACTATGTCGTGCAGCTTGTGCTTCGCACCATAGGGAACAGAAACATAGCGCATCCAAAAAGCAACCATGGACTGCGCTCCATGATTCGAGGAAAAGTAAAAGGAGAAAAAACAAGAAAGGCAGGCAAAGGCACAGCAGGAGACCCCTCCCCACTGTCCTTTTCTTCCTCCCTCTTACCACCCTGCTACCGGCTGCCCGTGTAGCTCTTGAAAAAGAATTTCTCCGTACCTATGCACCTGCTCAAATCATCCTTGGCCCTTTCCGTTACCGCCTCTCCACGTTCTTCATCCGTTTGATGCTGCGTGTTGTGCGTCTTGTCCCGTAGCCTTTTTGGGAGGAACAGTGCTGAAAATTGTGCCCTAAGGGTAGGGTGGAATTCAAGCAAGTTTTGGTTAAGACGATTCCCAATTCTTGCATATTTGTTTTAAAATCAGCGACAACAGCAATGACACATCGCTTTGAGCATGCGGCTCGAGGACGGTGTGTGATTCGTTCCGCAGTGTCGCCGTGTACCCACTGATTTCCAATGGGTAGAAGTTTTCTCGAAGCCTGGCGCTTGGTTTCTTTGAGTTGAAGTGCTCGGAAAATGGTCTTCCACCTAAAATTGTGTTGAAGAAAACACTTCAACCCATTGCGCTTGGTGCGAGGTTGCCAGTGCGCCATTAAAACTCATCATCAGCAAAACAAAACATTTCTAGGCAATGGATTCCCCTAGATTCTTCACTCGATGTATCATCTAAAACTGAAAAGGATGCAACGAAAACAACTCGATATGCTTATGCTAAGGACACGCTGGCGGCAGAAACGCGTATGCAGTTAGTACGTAAAGGGTGTCTGCGAAACCTTGGCCAGTGTTCTCAGAAAGGAAGGGATGCAAACTACACACAAGCCGGACATCATTATAGGAGGCCTCCTGTGCCACTTCAAAGACAGTCATCCCACCCCAAAAAAGGCCTAGAGGCGCCAACTCGAATGGCCCTTCCTGGGCGTACGCGCTCAGCGTCTGCGCTCTTAGCGTAAGCCGAAACCGGTCTGCGCATGCGCACTGCAGGAGACGTCAGCAAGCCTAGGTGAGGCGTCCGTGCTAGATGTCGGCATCAGCGCGCGGGCGCTCGTGTACGCGTTGGAAAGGGGGTCCGGTTTATAACAATGGAAGGATAGCCGGGCTCTCGGTGGCTCTTTTCTTCATGGCTTGAAGCTATTTCAGGTTCCTCGAACTTTTCTTCGCGGTTTAAGTTGTTCTTTCATCGCCCCCCAACCCCTTCTCTCCACGGCTTGAAATTCTCTCCGTCCGCTCGACAGGGGAAGGGAGCCAGCACCAGGAACATGGAGATGCATGGCACATTTAAAAGTCGCTGGATAGTTCCGTGGAAACGGCTCCCTCTTCTGACTCCCGCGGTTTGTGCGCTTAAAGGGGTATTCACACGGGGGATGGAATCCCTCCCGAACTGACGGCGGCTGCGTACACGTCCCGCCTTCGAGAGTGCTCGCGGCGACGCAGTTTCCGGTTTTGGTCCGGCGGCCGCCGCCGACGGGGGAGGGGACCGTTCGCTCGGCCGCTACGTTCAGTCCCCGCGTCCCCGGGAGATTAGGCGGCACTTGGCAGGGCGCGCGTTGGGGTCGCTGTGAGTGGCGCTCCGCTGTCGACGGAGCTGTATTACTTCTTGCCGTGGATTTTGCGCACGTTGGACGAAGAGGAATGCGTGCACTAATAAAAACATTTTTGAAGTCCAATATTTATGAACTGGTTAGAGCAAGATGCGTTTTGTGGCATACGTCGTCTTTGTGTTTGTCTGCATCTTCTCAGAGTTTCTTCTCTTCTATCTTTCACGCATCTCTTTTTTTTCGTCTAATTTTTTCCCCCTCGACTGTCGGCATTTTCCCTCCTCAGATCAGCACAGCCCCGCTCCTTAAACATGGTAAACCCAGATGGCGGCTTTTGTTGTAAAAAAAATAATAATAATAATCCGGTGTCTGATGCGTTCCAGCATCCACAAGAAAACTTCATGCGGCACACGAAGCATCTTCTGGTATTCGTCCGGGTCATCTTCACGGAGCGTGTTATACAGACTGTGCTGCACACCAAGGGACTTTTCTTGCATCCATGGCTTCACCCAGCACTGCCGCTTTTTCTTGAAAAGATCGTCGTCATCCTTGGTTTCAAGTAGAGCCGCCAACAACACGTACTTGCGCCTTTTTGCGACGTCCATTTTCTGCTCTGGATCCTCTAGCGCCAGAAAGTTCGACGTGTATTCAGCTCCGGTGCTGGGAACTGCCTGTTTGTTTCCCTTTTTCGGTTTCTTTTCCCTCTTATCTCCCTTCAATCTTTATTATTTTTTTTAGCCTTCGATGTCTTCAAAGATCAGCAAAACCGGCCGTCCGGCCCTTTCTTTAACCCCTCCCACGCCGCCCGGCCGCTTCGCGCGTCTATAAAAAAAAAGATCCCCCGCGGCGGCTCCCCGCTGCCCGTGTGAATACTAAATTTGGGAGCGGGGGAGGGGTTTGGCCGGCCGGTGACGTAGCGCGCCTCGTCTCCCCGTCCCTCCGCGCCGAGGTCCCCCGTGTGAATACCGCTTAAAAAGCCGCGCTAACTCCCCGGGAGTCACACATCCAATAAATAGTAGTTTGCCAACAGCTCCAGAGGGAACAACAACTGACGAGATACAAAAAGGAAGCTAAAAATGTTGCCGGCCCAGCGACTGCTATCTAATCCCTCAAGCGAGAGAAGCACTGGAACTGCAACCGGCGGAATTAAAAGCAAAGAGAGAGGATAGCGAAAAGTAGATAGGAGAGCGGCAGAAAAAAAAAAAACGAGGGTAGGTTGGAACTTATGCAAAAAAAAAATATGTTCGCGCCACTCTTGCGAAAGTGCTTATGGGTATTGTTGCACATATTCGCAACACGGAAAATTCACTGCATATTCAGGGCCGCGAGCATGTGGCGTCCTGTCGCTAATGAATCGCGCTAGCGGCGCATTCCACAAACGGGTTGGGTGGAGCGCCGAGTCACCGTACTGGAGAAAACCAGTAATCTTTTAAACATCGTGTTATCCGACAATAACTTCTGTTCATTTCTTAGCAGATTTAAATTATAATCAAGAACATTTAACTAGAGTTTGACTCTTGATTGCTGCTCTGGGTAACGGCGTAGTTACTGGCTTGCCGAACTGATGGCACACTCTTCAGAATAGTTCCCAGCATGCCACTCTATGAAGTCTTCGTTAGCGGTTCATCCTTCACGTACATCTTTGACAGAATTGCCGAAACTAGCATCGATTACAGCAATGGTAAACCCCTTCTCGACGGCGAACGATCGAATCGTGAGAAGCACTTTACCAACCTAGACAAAAATGTGAACTACCACACTACTAAATGTTACATTGGACAAATAACCTACTGGCATAAAACGCAGCATCAGGTTTGCCGCCTCTTATGTGCAACACATGCAACATTCACTTCAACGCATCCTTGCTGCACTTGCACCACATCGACAAAAGATTGGAAGAGCTTTCTGCTATTGAGGCTAATAACATGAGTGTTGAAATGTAGACATTAAGACACGGTTTTACAATTTTGAATGCACAGTGCAAGAACCATATACAAGTATCGGTGAGTGAGCTCTAAGTATGAGCGTCCGGGAATTACAAATTTCACTGCTTGAACGAAAGTACCTAGAAGCTTCATTGCTTTGCACTGTTATTGCGTACGCAATTCCACTATCACCTATGCCGGTGTGGTCACTGTACGCGCTTAATAAAAAATGTACCTGTCAAGCAAAAGAGTCTTCTTATAGTTTCCTCTATATACCTCATAAAAGGCACACGCTTTCTTGTAGCATTTTATGTAGCAGCCCATGGCCATAGCCTCCCTCCGATGGGGGCACTTTTGATAAAACTGCGCATTCGTACGGCAGGCTCAACCTCCCAAAGCAACCTACCAAAGCAGGGACACTGTAGCAGGGCACGGCCGGAATCGAGCCGCCTAAGCTACTCGAGCCCGGCCGCGAGCAGGGACGTGTGCCTTTCCAACGCACCGAGAGAGGGCGCCACACGTTTCATGAATAAGCTGATGATGCATAATCAATAGTGAAATAGCGCAGGAAGACTTTTACGCCATTGAAATGTAAAATACCTTATACTTCCTTAAAGGTAGGACATTACCCTACGTGAACCTGCTAGAGCTTGTCGATATATTTTAAAATAGGGCTGTAGTGAGCGATAAATTGAAGTCAAGTGGGGTATTTTTCAGGACCTCGCCATAGGCCCCATGCTGTCATAGATCATTGCTCATGACAAACGCAATATGTAAGCTATATCGATGAAACTCGACTAAATGAAACTTTAAGATGCATTTAACATCTAGGCGAGAGAGCTAATTTCTAACTGTTATGCGCGACGAAATATCAATTTTTATTTTTCGTCGCCATTGAGTTACGCGCCGCCGCGCCGCCGGCTGTCGCGAGATGGCGCGACCGGTTTTTCGAGGCGCATGGTCCAGAATCCTGGGGATGAACACTATCGCGTTAAAATTCCTTCTTTTACAGCGCGGTTCAGGTGTCTACCGTGATGCGCCATTTTTCGCTCACGGCCAGACGCCGACGCCAACGACCCAGGTTTTCTGTGACACGAGCTTCTTAACGCTGTCGGGTTAAAAAATTGGGGGTCGCTTAACCTTCAAGAGTGGGACGCGACCGCGTGTTGCAGCGTTGCGAAGGAACGTCATAGCCCGCTCGGTGCGACGCCTTGCCCGTTTGACAATTTAAGGAAAGGAAATGACACCACTCTCACATATCTCGGTGGACACATGAACCGCGCCATACGTAGGGGAAGAAAAGTGAAATTAAAATTGGTTTTAAGGTAAGGAAATGTCTCATATTTTTGCCAGCGGGCACCCGTACCGCGCCGTAAGGAAATAATAATAGTAATTGGTCTTTGGGGAAAGGAAATGGCGCAGTATCTGTCTCACATATCTTTGGACACCTGAACCGCGCCGTAAGGGAGGGGATAAAGGAGGGAGTGAAAGAAGAAAGGAAGAAAGAGCTGCCGTAGTGGAGGGCTCCGGAATAATTTCGACCACCTGGGTATCTTTAACGTGCACCGACATCGCACAGCGCACAGGCGCCTTACCGTTTTGCGTCCATAACAACGCAGCCACCGCGGTCGGGTTCGAGCCCGGGAACTCCGGATCACTAGCCGAGCGCAATAAACACTGGGCCACCGTGGTTGGTTGCGCCGTAAGGGAAGGAAAATTAAATCGAAATTGGTCCTAAGGAAAGGAAATGACGCTGTCTCACACACGCGGTGGCTCATTGGTTAGGGGCGCTCGGCTACTGATTCGGAGTTCCCGGGTTCGTACCCGACCACGGCGGCTGCGTTTTTATGGAGGCGAAACGCTAAGGTGGCTGTGTGCTGTGCGATGTCAGTGCACTATAAAGATCCCCAGGTGGTCGAAATTATTCCGGAGCCCGCTATAACGGCACCTATTTCTTCCTGTCTTCTTTCACTCCCTCCTTTATCCCTTCCCTCACTGCGCGGATATATGAGACAGATACTGCGCCATTTGTTTCCACCAAAAACCATTTATTTATTCCTTACTTCCAACCCGCGGTGCCGACTTCTATTACTACACCGCCGATGGCTTGTCGACCGAACGAGGTGCATACGCTGTCGACTGAAAATTGAGGGGGGGGGGGGCAGTTTGTTGACCTATAGTGCGGCGAGGTGCAAGCCTTTAGCGCGGTGTTGCTGCTTGTGTCACTGATGTGTGGTTAAGAAGTTTAATACACAATTGTTACTACATATACGTTGGCAGAAGCAGCCTAGTCGTTAGCACGCTCGGCTGCGGAACTGAAGGATGGTGGCTCGAATTGCGCCGTGCGCAAGGATTTTTTCTTATCGAGTTGACGTCCTTTGGTTGACAGCTACAGCGTGACAGTTTTCGCGATTGGACGGACGAAGATGAAGGCGATGCCGGCTCATTCGTCTTTTGTCGATATGTATCGGGGGAAGTAGTACGCTTGTGTTTGCGCGCATTCTAAGACTCCATTGAAGCGAGCGCTAGGAGGGAGGTTGCGCGGCATCCGACTCGGTCGACAGCTGCGAGGCGTCCGGCGCGGGGTCGGCACGCGTGCCGGTGGCGCCCCCTCGCGCATGCTCACTGAACCACCAATGGCGCAGAAGAGTAACGGATGGACGGACAGGGTCGTTGACGCAAGTATGAGCATTAAAGGCTTTCGCCTTAAAATTTGGAGAGGACACAACTACCCACCGGAGTGGATGAGTGGTTAGGGCGCTCGGCCACTGAACCGGAGTTTCCGGGCTCGAACCCGGCCGCGGTGGCCGCGTTTCGATGAAGGCGGAATGCAACAGGCTCCCGTGTGCTGTGCGATGCCGGTGCACGCTAACGATCCCCAGGTGTTCCAAATTAGTCCGGAGCCCTCCACTACGGCGCCCCTTCCTTTCTTCTTTCACTCCATCCATTATCCCTCATTTTAAAAAAATCCTTTGGGGAAGGAAATGTCGCAGTGTGTCGCACATATCGGCGGACACCTGAACCGTGCCATAAGGGAAGGGATAAAAAGGGACTAAAAGAAGAAAGAAAAAAATGTTGCAACCGTCTGGAATGCGCTGAAGTAACGAGCGTTAGCTGTTTGGTAGCGCTATGAATTGTCCATGCGATTACCATGTGATTGAGCTGCCGAGTGCTGACGTCACTGCCGCCATGTCAAGCCTAACAATCACTAAATATTAACCTAAATAGACAATACTGGTGTCTAACATGCACTCACCGAGTCCGTTATGAATATGCCATTAGTTAAATCATGATATTATCCGTTAAATAATTATAAGCAATTAAATATCAGCCTAGCAATCAACTCAATTAGTTCATTTTGGCGTCTAACGTATTTTACTGAGCTAGGGGATTCCAAATATGAAAACAGGCCACGGTGGCTGTGTGGCTAGGGCGCTCGCATACTGATCCGGAGTACCTGGGCTCGAACCCGACCGCAGCGGCCGCGTTTCGTTGGAGGCGAAACGCAAATGCATCCGTCTGCTGTGCGATATCAGCGCATGTTAAAAATCCCCAGGTGGCGGAAATTATTCCGGAGGCCTTCACTACGGCAACTCTTTATTCGTTTCTTCTGTCGGTCTCTCCTTTATCCGGCCCTTTCCTTACGGCGCGGCTCAGGTGCCCGCAATTATGTGAGACAGATACTGTTCCATTTCCTTTCCCCTACGCCGAATAAGTAAGAAAATAAGTAAGTGCTTAATTTTCTGTTAGCAATACACATGTTCAGAACGAACAGGTTGGAGGAGAAAAGCGGCGGAGGCAGCTTGACAAGTTTTGAAAACCGCTTGTCGGCAGCTGTAGCAATGCGGATGACAATTCTTTTAGAACAATCACAATAATGCAAACGCAAGAAAAAAGAAAAAAAACGAGGCAGCAAACAAAAAAACATAACTAGTTAATTTTACAATTTACGTAGGTATAGTAAGATCACAAAATAGGCAGCATTGACAAAATAATACACTCAAATCAATCACAGAAGATGTACAAACCACAAGGATTAGAGGACCCCCAGAGATCGATGAGCTTAAAGTATAGGATGGCCAATTTCATGTATATGGGCACTAACCCGTTAACGATATCGCATTAAACCCTTAAGTGTTATTTTGGCGATCGTTGTCTGAAGTCTGCCTGACCTTGAAAACCAAGCCTCTAATCGAAACAGAAACCGAAGTGACAACCAAAGTGCTAGTGCACCAAATTCTCATTTGGCCTAACAACGCTAAATCGTCTGTCATTTTTTATAGTTAGTTCCTTGATTCGATTGCTGATAGTGAGAAAGAGAAATCGCTCACTTCCAATTGAATTCGAATTAATTTATAAACTCCTTCAAATGTCATTCGAACGCAATCACATCGTATAATTTAGTGTTAAAGCTATTAGCATCACAGTGCCATTTTTAAGTGAATGAACCCATCTCAACTGAATCCGATCAACTTTGAATTCCAAGCGACCGTAATATTGCAAGCGGGGTACTTTTTTTATCGAAATGAAAAAATGCTAGTTTGGGATGACAACAAAAGCGGGTAATATTAGGCTGTGCTCCCTCCATTGGTGACTTGCATATATTCAGCAGCTGAAGAGATTTTATACAACGGTGACGAATTTGAAACAATTTCGGTAGATTGCAGTTCAAAGGCATAGCAATAGCACTCGAGCCCGACGAGACTGGCGTTAGTCCAGCGCACGTAGCTACGGTGCACCCCTCAGCACAGGGGTCCGTTTGACACAGCGATATGCGATGTTTTTAATTTATAGGTGCACGCCACGGTGCGTCGGACTTGCCGAGCGAAGTAAAAAACGCCAGTTTTAAAAAGAGACACACGAAATGTAAATCATTCGTTTTTTGCCGTCAATGTCCAGGAAAAAGCCAACGCTTGTTTCACAATCGTCACCGGTTACGCCATCAAGAAACCAGAGGGTAGTGACGCATTTCTGGTGCCGAGGTAGAAATCTGTACTTTCATTTATTCGTTTGTTTAAAAAAAGAATTTCATTCGTTTAAATGGACAGACAGGGTGACGTTTGATCGAATCCACGTGGAGTGCTCGCGGTCTTGAGGAAACAGTGGCGGAAGGATCGTCCAACAACTTCTGGATCGCTGACCCTAGAAAAGTCGCGCATACTTCCTAGACCCTAAACGGTGTACCCTTCCCGAATGTTGTTGATAGGGAATGAGCTGCAGTTCGCGCTGTTTTCCTTCGTCCATGTCGACGCGGGGAAATGCAGGGTTTCCAGCATCTGCTGCAGCATGTACACTCACTAGAATCCCTCGTTGAGGTTCATCTGGGTTTTGAAAAGACATGCGTCAGAATATTTATACAAATAAATCAGTGCCGTTCACCAGCTGCTATCTATCTTCAAAGGCGTCAAGCGTAAACAGCTGCCACACCGTACCTCACTCGTTATACGATGTCTCAAGATGGCTAAAGATAATGATGATGATGATGATGATTATGGGTTTTAACAGCACAAGCACATCTTTCGCTGGTGACCACCTTCGCACACAGTATCTTTAGCCAGAGACTCATTTCTCGGGCTTTTAACCAAAGGTAAGCGAGAACACCGCACGGGAACGCTTGCCCATTGCATCACCGGTGGATACTCGTCGGCAGTGGTGGTCGAATCTCGAACCTCCCGCATGCGAAGCGGAAGCTCAAATCACTGGCAAACACTAGGGTTGTTTCCAGATGGTCACCTTTGCCTAATGCAATTGGGCTGGCAGCTTTCCGACTTCGGTAGTAGTTCTCCAGATCAGTTAAATGGGTGAACTGTGAAATTCATTGATCCACATGATCCACCATAAGCAACACCGGCGGTGTCAGGAAAAGAAAGCGACTAATACATCTTGTTGAAATTCGGGAAGCCGGATACAAGAGAACGTCATGCAAGATAATTTTGACTAACACAACCGTAATTAAAAATTCGTTTTGTTGGTATGTACAAACGAAAACTTGGCCCGTCTCTCTGTACGGAAACTCGCTGGTTCAACAGCTGTAAGCATGAAATGTCTACAAACAAACTGTAGACACAATGCACCTAGGGTCCGGAGCAGAACTTGTTGCCGTCGCCGTAAATACCCGGCGCTGAAGCACAAATATTAGTTGCCGCCACATGACGAGAACCCTGCTGCTTCTGCGGCAAGCCACCGCAATGCTCATCTGTGCATGCGCGCTAAGGCTACCACCCTTTGATTCTTTTTCGCGCTACAAGTTCAAATCCCCAAGACTCTCAAGCCTAGAAAATACCGCCTGGTACGCGTTATCTATCTTGCTTTCCAGAACCGAAATTTCGTTGTGTAGCTGCTTTCAACTTTTCTTGTGAATAAGCATAAACCAGTTAAGGCCGTCTGTTTGTAGTCTCTTTTTGAATGTGAGCGCTACCACTGACTGGATATTTGGAGAAGTCAGCTTTTTAGATATCTTGGTCAAATTGTCGCATAACATTTGATCTTTGAGCCTTAAAAATAAAGCCTATAAATATAAACGCAACAAATCCCATCGATGCTACTTACAACGTTGCTGCAGGCAGGACTCTCATTTTCAACCCTGACGTCTAACTCGGTGTCGTAGATTGCCACAGCAAACTTCATCCATGGATACGCTTCTTTGAAAGCGCACATCTGCGTTGAGAAAAAAGACTACATATTGGTACGACATTCGGCTCTAACGAAACAATGGCACAAAGCTTTCGCAGGTTAGGAGTTCTATAGACTGTCCATAGACTTCTGCCTATAACAATAAACTCTCTATAGACAAACCCTAGAGAACAGTCTATACAAATAAATATCCTATAGGAAGTGTATAGACGATCTATAGATTTATGGCCATGCAGTTTTGTACACTTTCGTCTACAGTCTGTAGACTATGAATACACAGTCTACAGACACACTGTAGAATATGACTACACAATAGGAAAAATCTACAGGAAGGCAATGGAGTCTATAAAAAGCCTATAAACATTCTACAGACCATTTTTAGAAGGAGTGGTTGAGCATCCGCCTCGTATGCGGGAGGTGCGGGGTTCGATCCCCAGTGCCGCCGGGTACCCACCGGTGATACAATGGGTACAAGCTTTCCCCTGGTCTGGTGCTCGGCTTATTTAGGGTGAAATGCTTGGGAAATGGGTCTCTGACCCCACCTTGAGAAAAAGAAAAAATACCTTGTGACATGGCGCTCTTTGGCCATAGCTGCCCTTGCGCCATAAAAATCCATAATCATCATCATTTTTAGAAGGGTTCGTTACCGCCGCCACAGAAAGCGTTAAGCCTGGCCCACATGAAGCGTTCTATGCACGCCAAAACCTGCCGCGTGTTATGCGCATGCGCACGGCGGCTACTCCGAACTTGCACCATCATCGGCGCAAGAAGGAGGCGCGAAAAGCGCCCAGTGATATTGCAAGTTCGGCGGTCTGACCACGTGCGTTTGACTCTTTGTGCGTTTTCGCCCGCGAAAAACACTGCATGCGGGCCAGGCTTCACTTCGAGCATAATAAAGCAGCAATTTGCCATTATCATCCACTCAAGTGCAGCCTTACAGCTATGCAGGAAAAATTTCACAGAAACTCCGCAGATATTTTGTTCTGGTCCGAGGTTCGAACCCGGGTCCACGACCTCACCGGGGCGGTAGCTCTACCAATTTGCTAACCTGTTCTTTTCTGCCTTGAGGGATTCTTCTAAACGTTGGACAGCACATCGTATTTCTACGAGAGCGGTGCTATAACATTCGCTATGAACGCAAATTGATTGGCTTTTGCTGAAATAAAAGCACCCGCCAGTTAATTCTCAAAGTAGTTTGCACTCATACTTGACAGCGCAAAAAAACGAGGACAAAAGCGAACGAGGAGACACAACACAAGCGCAGACTATCAACTGAACTTTTATTCACTGAAAGGAAGTTTTATAGGCGTGATAAAACACAAAAACAACAAAAGGAACCGCCACAATCGATGTACAAAGAAATCAATGACATTTCATTCCTGCTTGATAAGGAACACCACAGCAACAAGAAAACCAAATTCAATCACATCAGGCCAACTCCCCGTACTGTCTACTTGCCCCCAAGAAACTGCGCAGAAAAGGAACTTCCTTATCCTGCAGGCTGACCGACGGTGATGCGGCACACGCTTCTCTCTCTTTCTTAATCAAGTAAGCTTCTATCAGCTCCCGGCATACCCTATCTTTGTGCCTGAACAAGATACTTGTCCTGTCAAGGTGAGGAAAGCAATCTTTGCAATCCCTGCAGTGCAAAGCGAGGTTGGAGGACACAGCACCTTTTAGAGATCTGCGGTGTTCCGCTAGACGCTCATTGATACATCGACCAGTCTGGCCGATGTAATTCTTACTACATGAAAGTGGAACGCGATACACAACACATGTGTCGCAATCTGTGAGCCTCTTTCTGTGGGCTATCGTGCAATCAATCACTGCGCGGTTACCACCATGCTCAATCTTTTTGCGCACAGCACTGCACACACCACCGAGTTTGTTCTTCGCGGTGAAAACAACTTTCGCGCCGTACCTCGCCCCCACTTTTCTTAGGCGATGTGAAATGCCGTGCACGTAGGGGATTCCTACCAATTGTTTTTCCGCAACGTTCTCTTTCGCGATGACCGGGGGCCTGCCTGACCTGGCTAAGATCCTTTCAGTGACCCTACCCAGAGTATGATCAGGAAAACCTGCTTCCTTTAACCTTCGCGTTTGTCCCAGGAAGCTTGTTCCAACCTTGTGGGAGCAGGATTTTGAGAGAGAAGCTTTTAGGCAAGAAGTAGCAATGCCGGCCTTTACCAATTTTGAATGACCAGAACTGTGATTGACGAGGGGCTTTTCCGTTCGTGGGTGATACTCCCAGCACACACCACTCGCGTGGCAATCAATCCTCAGGTCTAGGAACTGGATGGAGCCTGACTGTGGCAATTCAAATGTGAACTTCAGACCGTCGCCTCTTTCCTTGAATATTTTGACGACGTCCGGGATAACCCTGGGGGAGATATCCTTTAAGAAAATCAAAAAATCATCCACGTACCGGAAGACTCTCCCTGCTAAATCGGCAAGATCCTCCGCTAGTTTTACGTCCATCCTGCTTAGGAAAATGTCGCTCAAGACAGGTGCGACACGGGATCCAATGCAGACGCCGGACCTCTGGACGTACACTTTTTCGCCCCACCCAACGAAGGTTGAGTCAAGGTAAAACGATAGGAGCTCTAGGAAGCTTTCCACTGAAACACCACAATCCGCCACAAACACAGCCTCGTCATTATCCACGGTGATGCAGTCCTTCACATACTCCATAAGCTGATCATGGGGTAAAGAGTAAAATAAATCTTCGACGTCTATGCTGAAGGCGAAATGCCTCTCTCCCTCTACCTGTGACAGAAACTTCACAACACCTGCAGAGTTCTCCACCAAAAATGGGTCGGCCAACGTGAGAGAACCAAGATGACGCTGAAGATACCCAGAAACAGCATGATGCCAAGTGTTCCGCTCCGAAACAATTGCCCTGAAGGGCACGTCCGGCTTATGTGTCTTGGCTGTGAAAAACAGGTCTAGAACGGTACCTTTGCTATTACTCCGCACCAACTAGCCCAACTTTCTGTTCTTATTAGTTTGCACTAACGACTTCCCATTGCGTCCAGAGCCGCAGTGTTTTAATATTGTCACAAAACTATACAAATTCAAACGCCGCGATGTGCGCATTGACAGTTCATTGTAATGGAAAGTTTTAAGACCGAGTTCGATTTGACAGCTGCCAGCTACACTGCCCCGCCTTTCGATATGATATAGCTGTTCTCTGTTGTTGCCTGCCCTGAATTAGCTGGATTCCTCCTCTTGATTTCGGGCAATCTGCTTTCTAAATTCGCGGTTCTCTTCCGATCTCTGGGTGTTGACTTTATCAATTTCCTTTGCATCGCTTGCCGCGTTTTACTTAGTGTAGTTATTAGATTTGCTCGTTTGGGCCTGATCTTTGCGTCACACACCTAACAGCACATATGGGATGCGTGGGTAGAAGGAGAGTTGAAAGATGGGATTGAAAGACAGGATAGTAAAGACGCGCTAAAGACATGGACGATCCCGGAGGTAGTTCAATACCGGGCCAACCGGTGGCGGGAGTGAAGCATCCTTCAAACTCTCTGCCACATTTCCAAAAATAAGTCCAACTTGGACCCATAACAGATACTCTACGGGTTTGGGGAAAGGAAATGGCGCAGTATCTGTCCCATATATCGTTGGACACCTGAACCGTGCCGTAAGGGAACGAATAAAGTAGGGATTGAAAGAAGAAGTGAAGAAATAGGTGCCGTAGTGGAGGGATCCGGAATAACTTTGACCACCTGGGGATCTTTAACGTGGACTGACGTCGTACAGCACACGGGCGCCTTAGCGTTTTGCCGCCATAAAACCTATTTTTCAAAGGCCAGTTTTCATTCTACAGCACACGGCTGTTTATTTTTTTTTTTGCTGTGCGTCGGCAACAGGGCAAAGCAAAATGAAGAGTAACAATACCATCTCCGCTTCGCCTAAATCTCAGATTGTAATTTGACATTGATTAAGACTTCGATGCAACCCCACCAGTACAAAATGAGCGTTGAAAGCAAGCAAGGGTTCCACTTATACTTTGAATTTGTTGAGCGGAAGCCTTTTACTGGACCACTGATTTTTTGTGTGCTGAATGCATTAGCTAGCGGTACCTAATGAAGTAAGCACCGGCTCCATTTGCGGTTAGAACGCTCTCCGTTCCCGGACACGAGCTTGCTCATGTGGATGTCCGGCACCACATAATTTTGTAACAAATTGTCTCGGCCAGGTATATTATGTGCTCCCAAGTACGCTTTTTTGCAGACATTGATTGCTGGTCAGGCGGTCGAACTTCCCTTTTTGTATTTAATAAGCGTATGTAGCTATGGCAAGCTAGTCCATCTTCATAAACTTTATTTTTTATTTAAAATCACCCTGCAATTATGGGGCGATGGTTTAAAAGTGTCCTAGCGGTCGCTTGGGGATTTCTTGGCGCGCAATTACGCAGATATCGGCAGCTTTTCACGTGACATCATATCCTGCTGTATTGCACGTCAGCACACGTAATCAGAGGAGCTAATTAATGGATCTTAAAACTAAGTTTTCCTTTAATGTCATTTGTGCACGTTGTTGCGGGACGTGCTTGTACAATTCCTCTGTTTATCCTCCTGAACCAACATCCTCATTGGCGAAAAAGTTGTGCCCGGCTTCCGACCGAAGGGACTCCGGTTCACTTCCACCTGACAACCTTTTAAAGCTTTACCACGGCCGCTCAATTGCAACGCACTTGGTGCCATTTAGCGGCGGTGGCTTTACTATCCACACGGCTCCGATTTCGCTGCGTCTGTACCAATGACCATGAACTGGAGGAGCGGAGCTGCATAAGTTACCACGTTACGTACCACAGGACTCGCAGCAGCTGCAGTCACGCGCTCTGCCGTCGTCGCAGCGGCTGCGCGCTGCTATCCACCGCCACGCTGTGTACGAAGCAAGTCAGCTGGAGCCGACGTACTCGACAGTGGGTACTCGCAGACGTCGGACCGAGTCTCATCACCCGGTCGACATTGCCAACTGGTCGAGGGATACAGCGATCGATAGGGAGCGTAAACGGGCTAAACGGACAGCCGAATGGAATGGAGGGTGGGAGCTTCTCCTGGCTCGACGGCGAGCGAAAGATGCCGAATGAACACAGCGACGAGCCTTGTTACCAGCCGCGGTGGAGACTGGCGAGACTCTGGGAGCGAGTTCTCGCAGTCCGGAACACGCAACGATCCACGTGGTCCGTCTGTCTGTCAGACTGTGCTTCGGCCCCAAGAACCTTAGAAAGTGACCTCACATGTAATCTGTGCTTTCGCTTGCATAGCTAGGGTTAGCTGAGCTAAGCCGACCCATTTTTGTTCTTTGTAGCGAGCCCGTTTTTGTACGTCGTTACACCCAGTCCACGAAATTGAATTTCCAAGTCGCGTCGATGCCGGGTTATCCTCCGAACGGGACCATTAACGCTTTTGCTTTAAGGCGTAATGCGTTTTTTCTCGGTGCCTTGATGTCTTCTAATATCAAGAATTGATATCGGTCATAATTCATGGCAGTTGACAGGAGTAAATGCAGTTCGTTTATTTTTTTACTGCTGCTTACTAGCAGTAACATCTAGCTCTGCCTGCAATCCACTTTGTGAGATAACTTACGCTGACTCTATAAAACCCAGTTAGACGGCTGTACCTCTCGATTGCCGTAGACATCTCAATGGCACCGTGAAGGGGGTAAATTGGAAAAGAACTGCATGTAAGTTCGCTCCGTCTCCGTTGACACCGAACACCGATAAGTGGACGCGATCTTGCTTTACCTTTCCTTCGCCTACAAACCACAGTTAAGGAGGCCACCCCGTGGAACCCTTACCTCGTAAATGGAAGGCAGGCCGTGACAACGCTCGACGCAATCTTGCAGGACGTCACCAGTGAGGACCACCTCAACGTCGCCGCATACCTGCACTCCAGCCTAAGCCCGAATACGCGTATATGAGAGTAAGAAAGAGAGTATGCTTCCTAGGAAACTTGGCGTAGGTAAAATGCAGATTTGTCCCTTCAGAGACAAGGAGGGCAATGCCATTAGCTATATGGATAAGGTCGTTAATGTAGTCGAAGAGTTCTAAAACAAACTATACAGAAGCCAATGTAATAAGAACGTAAATGATCAAGACAGTAGCACACACCATTGCGGCTGCCCGACTGTAACGAAAGAGGAAGTAAAGAAAGCATGAAGAACAGCGCAAAGGGGAAAAGCATGTGACTAGAATCAGGTAACAGCAGATCTGTTGAAAGACGGAGGACAGATTCTGCTACAAAAGCAAGCCACCTTGTATGCGCAATGCCTTACGATCTCTACCGTACCACAAGCTTGGTAGAATGCAAACATTATATTAATTCATAAGAAAGCAGAGGCCAAGGACTCGAAAAAATTTCAGACCGATCAGCTTACTGTCCGTTGCCTGCAATGTATTTACTAAGGTAATCACTAGTAGAGTCAGGACAACCTTTGACTTTAATAAACAAAATGATCAGGCAGGCTTTCGTAAAGGATGGTCAACAATAGATCACATTCACAATACAGATAAGGGGATACAAAAATGCACCGAATATAACCGACCCCTATATATATCCTTCATTGATTACGAGAAAGCATTTGATAAAGTGGAAATCTCAGCACTCATACAGCTATTTCGTAATGAGGGTGCATAAGAGCCTTATGTCATAATACTGGAACATATAAACAGGAATATATAGTCCTGCATAAAGTGAGCAATTGAATTTCAATAAGGAAGGGCGTCAGGCAAGGAGTCACGATGTCGTCGACGCTACTCACCGCCTGTTTACAGTTGGTATTCTGAGGCCTGAATAGGGAACAGTTGGGGATAAGAGTTAATGAAGAATACGTAAATAATCTGCGATTAGCTAATGACATTGCCTTGCTGAGTCACTTAGGAGGTGAACTGCAAATCATGATGAATGAGTTACGCAGAGGTTGAACGGTGGGTCTAAAAATTAACATGAAGAAAACCGAAGTGATGTTCAACAGCCTAGCAAGGGAACAGCAGTTCACTATTGGCAGCGAGGTGCAGAAAGTGGTAAAGATCTGCTTAGGGCAGGTAGTGGCAGCTAATCCGGATCATAACAGGGAAATAGCTGGAAGGTAAGAGGGGGAGCAGCGCATATGGCAGGTTCTCTCAGATCACTAGTACAAGATTACCAATATACCTCAAGAGAAAGGTGTACAACAGCTGTATCTTACCGGTGCTCTCCAACGGTGCAGAAACGTTGAGGCTAATAAAAATGGTTCAGCTTTAATTAAGGACGACGCAGCGAGCCATGCAAAGTAAAAGGATAGGTGTAACGTTAAGAGACCGGAAGCGGGCAGAGTGGGTGATGGAACAAACGCGGTTTAATGATATCCTAGTCGAAATCAGGAGGAAGAAATGGGCAGGGCATTTAATTCGAAGGCAAGATAACCCCTGGTCATTAAGGATAACGAATTAGATTCGAAGAGAAGGCAAGCGTAGCAGGGGGCGGCAGAAGGTGAGGAGGGAGGATGAGATTATGAGACTCTCAGGCATAGGGTGGGCGCAGCTGGAAAAGGACAGGTTTAATTGAAGAGACACGGGAGACGCCTTCACCCTGCAGTGGGTGTAGTCAGTCACGGTGATGGCGAAGCTGCCCTCTAGAACACTCCCTTTTATAAAGGGAGTGCGCTAGAATACACCCGATTACATTTCAGCACCGTTATTTTAATATCGTACAGTTCGCATAAGAACCCCGACGTCATGCCTGGTTGCGCACTCAAGACGAGTAGTGCGCTGACCATTGATATTACAATCTTCGTCGGTGCCATGCAGAATACAAGCCAGCTGACCGAGTCTGACTTTGGACATCCATTTGTCACGGTGGATTCGGTGAAAACGTTTTAGCAACAACTGCGGGCCGTACAAGATGGTTCGCCTGCTATGTTAGCGCGACTCTGAAGTTGTTTCTGTTGGAGTGACATGATCCGAGCGACGCCGAACACGATGAGAAGTAGTGCGTGTCGTGGGTCGAAAGCCATTTCATGAGCGCTAATATAACCATGTGTTCGTGCCCATGCACTTTATTTCAAGGAGAAAGCTTTATATGTTCCATTAATTCAAAGCTGCTAGTTGTCGGCGTCGGAGCAAAAAAGATCGGAGAGCCATGGTGATGGCAAGAAGTAGAGAAAGAGAGAACTTTTTTGCCACAGGTGCCGTGAACTAGGGCCGGTGGGTCCTGTGCGGCCTCATGTGGTGGCCACGTACTAAGCCCATGAAATGAGTGAACGTTGCGTGGCTGGCTGAGTTGGTCCCAGTAACTTAGTAACCTACCCGTTACCATATCGAAACCGTAAAGGCTAACGTACTTACGTTAACATTTTGGGTAACGTGAAGTGTCACGTTACTGCTTACGTTTCATTTGACGCGATGTTTATAGCCTCAGGGCATAAAAACTATGAAGTGAGACACGAATAAGATGTTTAAATAAATGAAAAAAGGTGGGCTGATCTGAAGAAATCAAGATGTGAACTATGATGTGAACCCTGTGTTCAGGAGATATAGGAGTCCGGATAGTCCGCTGAGAGGCCCTCTGACGCCAGCTGCCGAATTCTCGTCGGCTTCGGCGCCGGGCAGTCCCACAACAGGTGATGGATATCCGCCTGACAGTCTCTGATCTTCCAGACCGAACGCCCGTGGCTGGGATATAAATCTTTGAACTGCGGCAACTTGCGTTTCAGAGCTCAAATTAAGGCAACCCCGATCCGTATCCTCCGAAGCGCAACCTAGTCTGCATGGGAAGACGACGAAGAAGGGTTACCGCACACGGAGGGATTAGCGCAGGTGTGCGGCGCGGGGGGTGTTCCTTTCTTGTTAAAAGGAGGGTGGTGTCGTCCAGAGTGAGGACTCGAGGCATAGACGAGGTTGGGGTCGAAAGGTGAGTAGCATAATCTGCGTGTCTTCGTGTATCCAGGAGGTCACGCGGGACCCGCTCAATACGGATTTGCTGCGGGATGCGTGCCGCTAGACGATGAATGTCTTGGAAGATTTCTGGGGTGCGACTGACTCGTCGTAGTAGGCGTTTGACGTGAAGGGCGTCGGAGTGAATGACAATGAGGGCCGTGGGTAGCATGGGAAAGACGGCCACAGAGCAAAGTGCCTCTTGAGCCGCAAGCATCTCCGCACAGAAGATGGAAGGAGGTTCTGAGAGCCTAAACCTTGACGTTTTGTTCAGAGCAGGCTTGCAAGGACATTAAAAGTCCTTTGTTGTTTCGCAGGCCTGGATGCTTGCGTCAACATACATAACGATGGAGCCATGCGGCAGATTGGCGCCTTGCTCTGTAATTCGGTCGCGTAACGACGATGCCGCGCGGGTAGATGATGGCCGACGTAGATCAGTTGGTTTGTTGTCTCTTAGCTGCACAAAACGCCAGGGAGGAAGAACTGGTGGAGGCGGCTGTAGAATAGATTGCGATGAAGCGTATGCCCTGAGTGCACAAGTTGTGTCTGTAAGGCTTGACTTTAGGTGGCGAGCATCGCGTCGTTGCTGCACCAGCTCAACTAGTGTATTCAGCTGCGCATGCTATTGGAGTGCCATGATCGGGGTAATACGGGGAAGGCAAGTGATGACCCTCATTGCCTCTCGATTAACAGCTTCTGGACGATCCCATTGAGCAGTCGTCAAATGCTGGAAACGAGCTTGGTACACGAGGAGCGGTTGCGCAACTGCCCGCACCAACTGTCGTGCAACATCTGAGCGCGCTTCGCCTGTTTTAGGAGAAATGCGTCTAATCAGACCCAACGCCTGAATTGCTCGCTTTCTAGCCCGAGAAAGCCAAGCAGTACCTGTTCCTGACAAGTGTATTGTCAATCCAAAAATTTTTACGGTTGAACTTTCTTGAATTGGAGTTACGGATAAATGGAGACGAATTGGTGTTGCAGCCAGTTTACGTCGCCGCAGCGGCTGGCGACTGACACGAACGTGGTTTTCCTCACTGAAAGCTGCAGAACAATTGAAAAAGCAAAAGTCGACGTGATATCAATGGCTGATTGATGGCCTGCTGCTTGAGTCATCAGGTCGTTGTGAGTGGCCCACAGCGTTACATCATCAGCATACAATAAAGAACTTAATCTCAGAGACATCATGTAAGCGCCAAGCAAGGGGAATAAAAGCAATATTAAATAATGTTAGCGATAACACCGATCACTGGGAAACGCCGCGAAGAGGCACAAATGATCCGACAGCATCACCACTGAGCGCATGGCAAAGTGTCGGCCTTCAAGGAAGGATTTAACAAAATATCCCACTCTAACGGGAAAATGCAGCATGTCAAGGAATTCCAGGATGGCAGCATGACTGATATTATCGCACGCCTTTTCAACGTCCATGGCCAGTACAGTACGTACACTGTGGCTGCGAGTGTAGGCCAGAACTTCTGACGCCAAGAGAGCCAGTTCATAATCTGTACCTGTGGACGTACGAAAGCCAATTTGGGGGGATGGTAGAAACCATGCTGCTCAAGCTACTATGACAGCCGTGCGGCGAGCATTTTTTCGGTAAGCTTGTATATTGTTGGCGTAAGCGATATAGGCCGGAAATTTTCGGCGGCTTCCCCGGCTTTGTTATGGGGATCACAATATCCGATTTCCAGGCTTCTGGTACGACGCCTTCTATTTATATCTTGTTAATAGTGGCGAGGAGGTGAGGCAGTACCGCGGAACTTAAGTTTTTGTAAACCTCGTACGGAATGGAGTCCGAACCGGGCGCAGCCTTCCGACGGGCCTCATCTATTGCTGCAAGCAGCTCGAGCAGTGAAAATGGGCTTGCAATTCCCTCGGCGTCAGCTGTAGATGGGAGCTTATCGACATATGCTGTAATGGCAGCTAAGGGGGCTCCTATGACCCTTGGAGGGACACGATATAATTGCGGAAAAACTTCCGCGCTGCCTCTCTGGCGAAATCATCCGGAGATAAGTTAGCTGCAAAACATGCTGTGGCCGCTGCGTGAGGACGACGGGAACCATGTTCCATTGCACGAAACGTTCGCCAGAGAGCAGCATTCGATGACTTTGTCGAGAACTGTCACACCACGCATGCCACTGCCGTCGCGAGATATCGCGTTCATATCTGCGAGCCTTGGCAGTAAGGTAATTCAGTCTAGTCCGTGCTTGCGCAGAAGTCGGGTCTTGGGAAGCTGCCATCTCCGCTTGTCGGCGAGCAGCCCACAGGTTAAGCAGACCCACATCCGGCACCGGGCAATTCATGTCTGTCCAGGTAACAGCAGTAGCCTTATTCAGCGCAGTTTGTATGCGGTCCATAAGTAGTGTAGATGATTGCAGAGAGAGATCTTCGAAAGTGGTGAGAAACGTGTCCCATTTGACCACAGAACACCTAAAGCGTTATAGGCGGGCACTTGATGGATGGAGACCGATGATGATAGGATGGTGGTTACTACCGCAAGTGTCCGGCTTCAGGTGCCACGATGGAGTCCCGGTTCCTGACCACCACGTAAGGTCCGGAGCATATGTTGGACTGCGAGCATGGCGCACAGTCCGCGTTGCTTAATGTGAATGATTGAGTAAAACGAAAAGCGCATCCGAGAATGCGTCCCGCCCACGCCTACAACAGGGGCTTGAAGTGGGGCACCCCCAGTCCGTATGAGGGGCGCTAAAGTCACCACCGACTAAAACAGGCCACCTTGGATGCTGTCTTGGTAGAGTTAATAACCACCCCACATTAATGCGGGAGGGAGCTCCACAGACGGGTGTTACATAGCATGACACGTTCACAACAGTTGCCTTGGGAAGCTTCACAGCCACAGCGACTACCCCTTGATAGAGGTGCACGAGTTTTCTAGAGAGAGGCGAGCTTGAAGAAAACGCGCATCAATCTACACCGCCGCCTTTCCCGGAGGGGCAACAGTGTGCAGACGACGGTCGCTCATTGAAGGAGACATGTATCCATTAAAGCCCAGAATGGATGGCAAGGCATTGTCTCCTGCAGTAGCAGGGCCCACAGCTGGAGCTTGTTCATGCGAAGTCAAGATTTGAGCTCTCCCAGCTTTGTGGAGAGGCCTCTGCAGTTCAATTGGTGCACACCACAACGTGTACTCGCCATTTTCGATTAGGCTTCCAAGCGTTGTAATAGAACTGATGGCAGGTTAGATAACTGGTTAACCATAAATCGGAGGAGGGATGTTGTTGAGTTATCCTGCAGTGTTTCAGAAGACCTGGTAGGGTCTGCGAAAAACGCATGAGGGCTGGACGTAGTCGAAGGAGCTGCAGCATTGATTGGGGTGGAGCGGGATTCCGATCGTTGTCTACGGCGAGCAAGCAGTTCACGGCTTTGCCATAGACCCCGGCTAAAAGGCGTGCAATTTGGTCGTCAACTGCTGCCATGTTCTCTCGCAGAGTTTCCAGTATGCTGTGCTTTTGTGTAGCCGGAAGGCGACGGCGATCCTTGCGCACTTTATCACTGTACGACTGTTCTGCAGGTGGATTGGGCACAGAAAGCTCCGGCCAGTCGTCTTCATCCCACTAAAGAGCAGCAAACCTGTTGGATGTCTGTTTCGGGGCTCTCTTTTCATTCAGACGCACTTCCTTACGGATCCCACGCCGAACCTTCTCAGTTGCCTTCTGTTTTATTGGGAAAGTTGGAGAGGCGATCTCGTGGTCGTCAGTCTTGCAAAGTCCGCACCTGTAAGACCTTGTGGCCGAGCCTCATCTTGCTTTGCAAAAGGACATGATCGGCGCATGTGGCCAGGTCTGAAACAGCTGTAGCAATAGACAGAATTCGGTTTGTAAGGGCGAGGCCGCAGAATACAGCCATAGCAGTAAAGTCGTTCTGGGAGAGTTGGTGGGCCTTGTATACTGTGACGATGTATGAGCGCCCCATTCCTATACCGCGCTTGGATGACACGGTGGGTTGGACAGTACAGCTCACGCTGGATGGTCGTCTGGTCTTCGGCAACGTCGACGTTGTAAACTACACAGCGTTGCAGGGCCGAAGCTTCTAGTAGGTACACCTGGACCGGCACCGAGATCTCTCTTGTAATCGATATGCACTTCAGCGTTTACAAACGCTCGACAGAAGCCAAAGTCGGGAGCCACACATTGATGTTGTTAGATTTCGTTCTAGACGTGAAGCCACGAAAACCTTTGGACCCAAGACACTCGTCCAGGTTCGCCTGAAGAATCCTGTTCGGAATGTCTTTCAGGCTTTTGGCTGCCAGAGCTTTAATGGCCACTTTATGCGATACCGATCTCGATGTCGGCACAGCGAACTGGCTGGCATACGCTGAGAAGAACGCTTGTCTTGTGAGACGAATCCTGTGCAGTGTCTCCTGATGGGCGCGCTTTTGAGAACTGCGGAAAGCGGGTGGCACGGATGGAGGCGCTGAAGACAGGTCTATATTGGAGAGCTCTCCTTCTCACGCTGCACGGTTGAAGCCCCATCCAGCAGTGGAGACGGGGCAGCCATTGCCGAGTTCCGCCCAGAGGGCAGATCGCTCACAGGCAGAGATGCATTTATAGAAAGCGGGATGTGAGCTGCGCTGATGGGCCGGGAGCAAGAACCAAGAGCTGTGACCCAGGCTCAGTTGTCAAAAGAGGTGTTGCTGGAGCCGTGGTGACCGGCGCCGGCGAAGCCACCTCTGCCAGCGCGTCACCGGCAGCTCTAGGCCTAGCCTCGCAGCCAGGTCCAACTGCCGGGATAACTGAAGGACATTTGCTTACTGCCACCCAGACAGAGGGCGCATGAGCTTCGGGAGCCTCCTCAGATGGTGCGAAGTCAATTCTCCTGATATAACGAACGTATTTATGCGGAAGGCGAGATTTTTCACTGCTGCGATGTGTAGCCATTTTTGTTGGGACAGTTCGTCTTGTTCCGACTAGTTACTTTTTATTACAGTTGTCGACCTGCCTCCCCCCCTCCGCCTCCCTTTGTTTCAAAAAGAAAGCGCGGAGTGCCTAAAGTGATGTTGCAGACAAACAAAATGTACAGGTGTTCTCGACAACCCTTGATGCGGCTCGCGTGCATGCCAGAAACACCTGCCCTTGACGACGCACCCAACTGAAAGAAAAAGACTGAATACCCATAAAGCACAAAACACGTGCACGAACACGCATTCACACACTTGCCTTCACCTACCTCCTTTCCCAAACCACTGCACACACAAATCTCCAAAGAGTGGAAGCATTCCCGGCATTTTGTAACATCACTTTGTTCAAATTTACTGTAAATTTGCTGAGAGTTCAGCGATGTTTTCTTTGGAAAGCTAGAATTTATCATGAAGTGTCATTTTTCGTTTAAAGTCATGTTCGGAAAATGGCTTCACCATGTGTGTGCCACAGTGTCTGAAGCCATCCCATATAACTCTGCAGGACTATTGAGGCCACTCTAACATAGCTGAGCTCCAGCACATTTACGTAAAGTATTCTCGTTAAATCAGGATTTCGGGTAAAATCGCTGTTTTGGCTAAAGGTTTTAAATGAAATATAACCGTTATAAAATTGTTATCGTGAGTTCCTACCGCGAAGACGCACTGATTAAAATTTTTGGCTATGCAGTAATGGAAAAGTAACGAGTGGTACTTTTTTTTCGGTAATGGTAAAGCGTTATATTTTTTTTTGTAGCTAAGGTAGGGCAGTAACGCGTTTCTTTTTTTGGCGTAAAGAGTAACATATTTAGTAATTTTTTCGGTAAAGCCTACAACACTGGATGCAGTGTGATGGAATGGCAAGGACATCAATGTCTGTGGCCTGCGAGGCGACCGCGTCTACGTGAACAGGGAGACAAGAGCACTCACAAATCTGCGCTACCGGCTCCAAGGCACTATAGCCGATAACTCCTATACGACGGCTGCGGAGGCGGGCTGCAACATCGACGATCACCGCTACGGTAAGAGCGCGGAAATATAGTCTCAAGCGGTTGAAGAGGCGTTGAAGTGCGCAACGAGAAGCTGACATGAAGCAACAGAAGCGTGCGGCCAACGTCGGGTTGTGGAAACGTGAAGCGAAACCAATGCGGCAGAGGCGCGAACAGGAGGCTCAGGTAGGTGGCGGTGGTAAAAAGATTAATGAACTCAGGGGAGTTTAGGACACGCAGGTCCTTGGGCCCTCTCACGGCCCCACTGCACTGAAACATTCAAACGTTTCACTCGCGGGGATATAGAGCTTTCTGAGAGCTTTCTGATTCAAACTTGAAACCAGTCTTAAGTGTCAGTGGCGAATATTTCTGCCCGCCTTTTTTTCGTTGATAAGCATGTGATCGATTCTTCTGCAATACAGGCAATGCCGCGAAGGCTCTTAACCTTTGTTCATCCTCACAGATGCCGGTGCGCAGCTTTAACATTTTCTGTCGCGAGAACTGATTAGTTTTATCTAGAATGACTGCAGCCACGTTTCAAAGACTTTCATTGCTCGAGATTGCGCAGTTACCTTTCAGGCTCAAATGGAGTTTCTTGGCCAACTTTAAATTCACCGCGGCCGAGAGAAGCGGAAATCCATTCTTTCTTGGTCCGCACAACACATCTCTTGCTATCTGTACCGCCTGCTTGTTCAGGTATCTGTGGCCGAAAGTCCGCCCTATAAAGAGTCCTTTTAAGAACCGCTTCAGCAAGCGCCAACTAGACTGACAAATCTAGGCATTTTGCCCTCCTCCCACTATGGGCGCAATAGGGGTACTCGACGTCTCAGCAGCGGCGACTCGAGCAAGAGTCGAACTCGCAAACTATTTTACACCATTGATACGTCCCGATTGGTCCCGATGCGGCGGCAGGCGCGCACGCAGCAGCAGGTTAACCGGCGCCATCTGGCGCCATGAAAGCAATCTTCGCATGCGCACTGACGACGCGTGGACTCAGGGTACTCGGGTAATGGTATACAGCACGGTACCCATTATGTTAAAAGCGTCCAACATCTGCGGGGGTGGTCCCCGTTTCTCATATGGCTAAATAACACGAACCGCTTGTTTCATCCTGACATGCGAAAGAAAGCACGCCATTGCTCTCATGGATGCTTCCCCGAACAAAATGAAGCAATGTTTATTTTCCCGTGAGGTCCGCAGAAAGGACGCAGGCGTTGGTTGGTTCAGGCGTCAGTGACGCCCCCGCCAGAAATAATAAGTCTGCCTAAGGCGCAAATGCGAAAGCCTTTCCCTGTCCTCATTCCACCTTAATATTTCATCTGCTTTGCCTGTAATTTTTTCCTGGCTTTTTTTATTTCTTATTTATATACACGTTTATACATGTATATACTTATAAACGTTATACATGTATGTATGTACATACATGCATGTATAAACATGTATGTATATGCATGTATGTACAAACGTTATTAACATACATGTATATACATTTATGTATAAACTTTATAGATGTTTGAAATATTTTGAAGGGACATCTTTATACTTTGCCTGTCTCGGTACTCGTTTTCGTTCTGCTATTAGTCTCCTAAGGTACATATCAAGGCAGTGTCATCAGCGAGGCGGGAATTAGCAGGCTTTTGCCGATCAGCTTTTACCGCTAACTCTTCTCAGTCCACGGTCCTGAATACATAATTTTAACGCGCGGTGAATGGTACTGAATAGATATTGCCGGCCTGGACAGACGTCCTTTCCGACTTGGATATTATCAATTTCCTTGCGGATGGATATTGTAACTATAAGGCCGCTATAGTTGTATTTCTCAGCAGCTTTGCATAGTTCTCTTCTAAACACTGGAAAGGCAATGCCCACTGAACTGCTGTGGATTCATATAAGTGAAACGTTTTCTCCTACTACAAGCGGGAAAATATCGGGGTTGCTTATATTCTGCGTATATCTGCATTAACTGGTTCAAGGTGTAAATATGGGCCACAGCCACTCGCTGTTGGGAAGGCCAGCCACCTTCGTTGGTCAACAAAAGTCTAACATCACCCAAACTTTCAACGATTACCTTAGGGAACACTTTCCATTATCGTGGTGTGTTTGCTGATGCAAGCTGTGCTACTCTGGTATAGAGAAGTTCTTTTGCTCATCTTATCCCGCTGTCTGTGGCGTCGGAAATCCATCTTGAACTTTATTGCACTGAGCGCCAATTTCGCGGTGATTAATTTACGGGAGGCGTTGCAGTGAATTGTTTATAAAAAAAACTGATGATGATGACTGCCAGCGCCAAAACCCAGAGCACTATTACGGACGGAATTGTGTTCGTACCCTCGTCTTAGTCGGAATTGTTTTACGATTCGGCTTGGTTTACTCCTTCAGTGGAGTAGAACCACAACCCGGTGAAAAAATAACTCGATTTACATGTGGAATTATTCGAGGATTTGCCTATAATTAAACGTTAAGATAATCATGGGACACTATCGGCAGCTGCTCGAAAGCTGCCCGCGCCAGTCACGACGGACTTTCATGAGAAGTTATCGCTCAAAAGTTTTACGAAAATTTCATTTCGTTTGCCGTGTGCATCTTTATTTCCTTTGTCTGAGGCGTGTTCAGTGATTTTGCTGGACTGAAAATCAGGCAACAAATACGAATCTTTTTTCTTATTCCATTCCTATTGTAGCAAGATCCGACTGATTTCCGAAGCATGAAGAGTGAATGAGGTGCATTGTCTTCACTGTAATTTCTACAATCACGCAACTTGCAGCCTCAGCGGAGCAACACTCCAAACAGTCGAATACAGACACTAATCTATTGAATTTGCCATGCTTAATGAAATAAAGTTTCTAGCCATTTTTATTCAATTGTATATTGCATCTCGCGTCTTGAGCTTGGCAGCAAAATTTGCAATTAAAGAAATTTTACTTTCATTCGTGGCGAACCACCTAGCTTCGCTACATACATTGTAGACGTTCAGGCTCAAAGAATTCCAAGAAAACAGGTTTCAAAGAATGAATTCATGCTTCGCATGATAAGCTAAGGATTATTTCACTCATGTAGCAGTTGATGATTTTCGCTATAGGTTTATGGGTCCTTAATTCAACTGGTATTAAGCAGCAATCCACATGTCTAAACAACTGAAAGTTAATGTGAGGATGTCAGAGGCAGACACAATGTCAACGCGGCAGCGTTAAGGAGCTCCTGCCACAGAAAAGCCGGTGTCGTCGGCCGTGAGCGAAAAATCCCTTCTCCTCCTACTCGCAATGTACGCCACTGCCCCAACAGATAGCGCGCGACGGCAGCGCACAGAAAGGAAGGGACGCCTGTCACATATTTCGGTCGGTAACTAGAACCGCGCCGCAAGAGAAGGAAAATGAAATGAAAATTAGTTTTAAGGAAAAGAAGTGGTCCCTGTATCAGATATCTCTGTGCACACCCGAGCCTCGCCGTAAGAAAAGAATAATGAAATGAAAATTGATTTTTAAGGAAAGGAAGTGACGCGTCTGATATATCTCTAGTTTGGGCGCTGTGGGGCCGTGCAGGCACGCAGGAATCCCGCGTTGAGCGGCTAACATCGCAGCGCACGTCCGAAGCAGTTCACCACGAAACGCGGCTTGCTGCCCGTTCGTTCATCGCATCGGGTTTGTTGAGAACGATGTGCCGACGAAGTAAGACTGCAACTTGAGCCCCGCGCGTTTCACCGAGGCCCCTGCTTGAGCTCTACGTGGTTTGCCGCTCCGCACGTCCATTTCACCGTACGTAGCAGAGCGATTTGTCTAAAGGGCAAGGCGTCACGCCTAACCAGCGATTGCGTTCCGTGGACTCCCTGGAAGTGCTGCAACACGCTGTCACGTTCCACTCTGAAAGGCGAAGTTTAGGGGTCCTACAATTTTTTTACAATGTGAAGATTAGGCGACGGTGACGAAGAATTTCGCAATCCACCAAGTCCACGATGCTTCGGCCCTTCAGTGATAAGGGCGCTCGACTGCTGCGCCAGAGTACACGCGATCAATCCAGTCGGCTAAGGCAGCGCTTCGATAGAGACTAACCTCAAACGCGCCAGTGTGCTGTGTGATGTCAGTGGATATTATTGACTCTCAGTTGGTCGAAATTATTCCGGAGCCCTCCACAGCGGCACCTCTTTTCCTCCTTTCTCCTTTCGCTACGCGCCGTCCAGGACAACCGAGACCTACCCTCAACTCTGCGAACTCGCGTGTATGTAGCTCCACTCCCGAAGAACATGCACTCGGACTCACAAAAGGGACGACGAAAGGCGCGAGTGGACTATCTGCGCCGCACACATCGACAGGCACAAAATTCTGTATACGTCGACGCAGCCATGTACCCAGATTCAACAAATGCGGTGGCGGTCGTCTTGGACACAACTTTCAACGAAATCGCCAACGCCTACCTACGAAACTGCTCTCCCACAGTAGCAGAAACTGCTGCAATTGCCCTCGCAATCCAGCGCGGCGATGCTTCAGGAAATGAGTTAAAAATCATTACCGACTCCCAGTCCGCGTGTCGCCTCTTCCTCTCTGGCAGATTTCCACACTCCGTCGCTCCCGTTCTGACTACCCCACAAGTTCAAAATTCCACATGCAAGCACCAAATCACTTGGACTCCTGGGCACGAGGGGCTCGAGGGAAACGAGGCCGCGGACAGTCTAGCTCGAGGATATACTAACCGAGCGACTAACCTCCCCGACCTCACCCCTCTCCCCTCTACGTACGGCGAGCGCCTCCTCCTTCTCCGAACTCAAAGACAAGTCTATCCCCCACCACACCGTAAGCTAACGGCGGCAGAGGCGAGGGAATGGCGACAACTACAGACGAACACCTTTCCATACATACGCATGTACCACATCATGTTCCCCGACAGATATGACAGCATCTGCCCCTGGTGTGGGTGGTGGTGGTGGTGAAAACATTTATTCAGAACGGACAGGAGGTGTCTGGTGTGGCAGAATTCCAACAACATGTCATGTAACAAGGGTCTGCTCCGGTCCCAAGCCCCCCGAACTAGACAAACATCAGTCCGATGAACACTGGGAGTCTGCCCTGCTCAGCTCTTACTTGGCGATGCAGCAAAAGCTGATATCCCCAAGCAAGAGCAACTGCGGTGGACATTGGGGTCCTGAAAAAAGGACTCCACCGAAAATCTGTATTTTCGCCTCTCTAGCCAAAATTTTTGGAATACATGTTTTTTACTACTATTACTACCCTCCTTTATCCCTTCCCTCACGGCGCGGTTCTGGTGTCCGCCCAGACATGTGAGGAAGTTACTGCGACATTCCCTGTCCTCAAAAATGTAAATTGTAAATTCGTTTTGGGGAAAGGATCGAAATCTCGCGGACACCTAAACCGCACCGTAAGGGAAGGGATAAAAGAGGAGCTGACCGAAGAAAGAAAGAAATAGGTGCCGAAGTGGAGGGCTCCGAAATAATTTCGAGTACATGGGGATCTTCAACGTGCACTCACCAATTTTTGAAGCGAAAAGCTTCACTATACTAGTCAACACCGCGCTTCGCGACAGCCGCCGTATGTCGGAGCATGAGTGACGTCACGCGTGGCGCAGCTGGCCACTACCGCGCACTATGCGTCATCGTTTGACGTTCGCCGCAAACGCGTGTTTATCGCTGAGGCCGACTATATAACCGCTTGCCAGAAAATAGGCGTGCGCATTCAACATGGAATGGGAAGAATGATACTACCGATACAGAATTGCTACCACGGGAGTTGGCTGAAATGCAGCGAAGAAATGAAAGGCTGAAAGCTCAACGAGCGTCCGAGACACCCGAACAACGAAAAGAACGTCCCGCTAAACAAAGCAGGAAAGCCGAGTTTGAAACACCAGAAGTACGACAGGCACGTCTGGATAAACGGCCTGTTTCTCTCCCTGTCTCGCTGCGTGGTGTCCACCGAGATATGTGAGACGGTTACTGTGCCATTCACTTTCCTCAATATCCAAACAAAACAAGTGAGACGACGGCGTTCATAGAGTTTATTGGCGTTGACGACTTTGCAATGGCCGTTCATTTTCACGAAAGGAAAGGCGCAAAACCGGCTCCATATAATGAAAATGGTAGTTTACAGGAAAGTCATGGCGCCCGAGTTCTGTGCGATTCAAGATCCACAGTTGGTCTAAATTTTTCAGGAGTCCTCCACTACGGCAACACTCCATTTCTTCTTTCACTACCACTTACCTCTTCTCTCTTACGGTGCGGTTGGGGTGTCCACCGAGCTTAGTCAATTATTGCGCCGTTTTCTTTCTTCAAACAGTCTATTTTTCAAAAGCCACCTTTCATTGTACAGCATACGGCTGTTTATTTTTTGTTTTTTTTTTTCTATGCGTCTTCAACAGGGCAAAGCAAAATTAAGAGTAACAGTAATATTCCCGCTTCGCTTAAATCTCAGATTCTAATTGACATTGACTAAAACTTCGATGGAACGCCGCCAGTACACTATCAGCGTTGAAAGCAAGCAAGGGTTCTATTTAGACTTTGAATTTATTGAGCAGAAGCCTCTTACTGGTCCACTGATTTTTTGTGCGCTGAATGCATTAGTAAAGTACCTAATCAGGTACGCACCGGCTGTATTTGCGGTTTAGTTCTCGGCTTCACGGACTCGGGCTTGCGCATGTTGTTGTTCACCGCTACTTGGTTTTGTAACTAATTGTCTCGGCCAGGCATTTCATGTGCTCCAATGTAACCTTGTTTGTACACATTGAGTGCTGATCTGGCGGTCAAGACTTTTTGCATTTAATAAGCGTATGTAGCTTGGGCTTGCCAACACGTATTCATGAATTTTATTCTATATTTAAATTCACCTTGCAAATTCGGCATGAGAGTTTTAAAGAGTCCGTGCGGTCGCTTGGGGATTTCTTGGCGCACCATTACGCAGATAGCGGCAGGTTTTAACGTGGCATCACATCCTGCTGTACGACACGTCATCGCCCGTAATCCGAGCCGCTAATTATTGGCCCTTAAAACTAAGTTTTCCTTTAGCGTCATTGTGCACGTTGCTGTGCGACGTGCTTGTACAAATCCACTGTTTATCTTCCTGAACGAACATCGTCATTGGTGATGAAGTTGTGCCTGCCTCTCGACCGAAGGGACTCTGGTTCACTTCCGCTTGACAACCTTTTAAAGCGAAATCTTTACCACGGCCGCTCAATTGCAACGCACTTGGTGCCATTGAGCAGCCGTGGGTTAACTATCCACGCGGCTCCGATTTCGCTGCGTCTGTACGAATGACCCTGAACAGGAGGAGTGGAGCTGCATAAATAAGCACGTGACGTACCACGTGGCTCGCACCAGCTGCAGTCACGCGCGGCGCCGTCGTCACGGCTGCTGCGCGCTGCCTATCCACCGTCTCGCTGTTGACGAGCAAGTCAGCCGGAGCCGACGTCCTCGAGAGTGGGTACTCGCTGACGTCGGACCGAGTCTGATCACCCGGTCGACATTTCCAACTGGTCGAGGGATTTAGCAATCGATAGGGAGCGTAAACCCGCCAAACGGCCGAATTCTGGCAGTACAGAACCCGCAACAACCCACGTGGTCCGTCTGCCTGTCAGACTGTGCTTCGGCCCCTAGACCCTTATAACGTACACCTCACCGGTAATCCGTGCTTTCGCTTGCATAGCTAGGGTTAGCTGAGCTAACCGACCCATTTTTTTTCTTTGCAGCGAACCTGTTTTTCTACGTCACTACATCCATTCCACGAATTTGAATTTTTCAGTCGCGCCGATGTCGGGTTTTCCTCCGAACGGGACCATTAGCGCTTTTTCTTTAAGGGGTAATGCGTTGTTTGTCAGCGCCTTGAGGTCTTCCAAAATCAAGAAGGGTTGATACCGGTCATAATTCATGGCAGTTGACAGGCGTAAATGTATTTCGTTTATTTTCTTAATGCTGTTTACTAGTAGTAACAACTAGCTCTGCTTGCAATCCACTTTGTGAGATAACCTACGCTGACTCTATAAAATCCAGTTAGGCGGCTGTACCTCCCGCTTGCCGTAGACACCTCACTGGCACCGTGAAGGGGTTAAAGTGGAAAAGAACTGCATGTAAGTACACTCCGTCTTCGTTGACACCGAACACAGATCAGTGGACGCGATCTTGCTCTATGTTTCCTTCGCCGACAATCCACAGTTAAGGAGGCAACCCCGTGAAACCCTTACCTCGTAAATGAAAGGGAGGCCATGACAACGCTCGTCGCAAGGTTGCAGGACGTCACCAGTGAGGACCACCTTGACGTCGCTGCCTACCTGCACTCCACTCTAAGCACGAATACGCCTATATGAGAGTAAGAAAGGGCGTACGCTTCTTAGGAAACTAGGCGTAGGTAAAAACCAGATATGTGGGTTAAGAGACAAGGAGGACAATGACATTAGCAATGTGGATAAGATAGCTAATGTCGCCGAAGAGTTCTACTCAAATATATACAGTAGCCATTGTGAGAAGAACGTTAATGATAAACACAATAGCACACACCATTGCGGCATCCCGCCGGTAAAGAAAAAGAAAGTAAAGAAAGCATAATCAATAGTGCAAAG